>NC_054375.1:154634957-155257770 GCF_017654675.1 Xenopus laevis
GGTCTACACCCATCTAAATACCCTTATGATCCTTACATGATGGAATTTTGGGAAACAGTTTTCTCTTGTAAGTGGATTCAACGGGAGAATGTGAATGACACTACATATAAATTGTGCACAGGGAATGAAAGACTGGAGAACTTCTTAATCCAAGAAGATCACAGATCCTCCCTTAATATATACGCTGCTGTCTATGCATTTGCATTGGCCATACATAATTTAATTTATTGTACACCTAGAAGTGGGCCATTTCAGCACAACTCATGTGCCAATATCACCATGTTTCATCCTTGGCATGTAAGTGGCAACTTTTTTATTCAACCTTTTTATTTAGGAATAAGCAGACTATTTGACTTGAGCAATGTTCAACGACCCTTGGAAAAGTAAAAAAAAACACAAATGGTTCCTTATTCTTTAAAAAATCTGAAAATAAAAACCCCAAATAAATAAAAGCATGGATAAAATACGATTAGAAATACCTTTTATGTGTTTTTACTAGCAAAAAAACCCTGAAATATTTTACTATTTGCTAAGGACCATTGACTTCTACATGAACTTAGCAGCTTTTAGATGCCGTAGTTTTACATTAGCATTTGTTATGCTTAGAGGCTTATTTATTAAAGGTTAAATTGGTACAGGTATGGGACCTATTATCCAGAATGCTCGGGGGCTTTCTGGATAACAGATCTTTCCGTAATTTGGATTGACATACCTTAAGTCAAGTAGAAAATTATGTAAACATTAAAAAAAAACAATAGGCTGGGTCTGCTTCTAATAATGATGAATTACAGTACATCTTAGTTTGGATCAAGTACAAGGTACTATTTCATTAATACAGAGAAGAAGGAAATCGTTTTTGAAAAATTGGATTATTTGGATAATCATAATTCAGAGCTTCCATACCTGTAATAGATATATTTGATCAAAACATAAAAAGTACAAACAGAAAAAAGTGCTGGAAGATCAAAAAAAAAAAACCCTTAATATCTCCAAAACAATCCAAAAACCTCTGAACATTTGAATGGAAAAAAAAAGTTCTAGTAGGATCGGCGTAGCTCCCATTGGGGCTCATTTATTAAAGCAGCGCAGCGCATAAGTGGACGCAAAAGGTTGTCTGCGCCATCACAAGCGTGATCGCTAATATATTTGCGTGATATTGCGCATAACACAGAGCTTTTGCGATGGTTTTGTTTATGCGCATTGCGCAAAAGATTGGGCATTTATGTCGCAAACGATGCCGTGGTTGTTAGGGGCGTGGCTGTGGGCGTGGCTACAATGCGCTTGCACTGCGGCCGTCGCAGATTTGCGTCTGTATATGTGCAAAACTGCACCCGGGCAACAGCACCACAATTTTTACGCCTGCCTCTTCGTGGCGTAATAGTAACGCTCTTCAAAATGCGCATTCCTGCCCAGCTGCGCTAGTATATTCAAGATGAACAACCCTTGTAAAGTGCATATTAACCACGCCTTCCACCCAACATGTTTATATTGACCAAGGTTCCTTTAAGGGTATCAGGTAGGCTAAACACCTTTGCAACCAAACAAATATTAGCACAGAAACAAATGCAGATGCGTCTAAGTGAACGCAATATGCGCAATATGTGACGCAACTAATTAAAGCAGCGCATTCATACATGAGCACAACTAATCCTTACCTTTGCGGTATCTTCCTGTGCGCACAATTTATTATAAGCACTGCGACAGCTGATACGCAGTTTCACACGTCGCACCTGTCTTGTGTCTACATTAGCGCACAAATCGCACTGTTAAGGTATCGTGCGCTACATTATTAAATACTCGCATGCGCTGGGCAAATGTCTGGCCACTGCGCTCTTTTTAGCGCTGCGCTGCGTTAATAAATGAGCCCCATTGACTTCTATGGGACCTCGACTGCTTTTACTTGAAGTCTTATATTAGAGTTTTTGTGGTTTTTACACTAAGGGGGTTATTTATTAAAGTTCGAATGTTAGAGTTTTTTATACCTCGAATGAACTTGAATGAACTCACAACTCGAATTTATATCTTATTTAAGAAAAAACTAGAATGGAAAAAACTTGATGGAAAACTTGTGAAAGCAGAAAACGCAAATTAATCTAGTTTTCGTAAAACAAACACTGGTATTGCTTGAATCTTTTGAGTTTTCAGGCAAAACCATCCAAAAAAAAAAAAACCTCAAACATCATGTAAGGCTATTAACATCTTCAAATGGTTCATGGGACCTCTGCCATTGACTCCTACATGACCTCGACAGGTTTTAGATGGTGTATTTTTGGAATCTAGCTATTTCCAAGGTTGGAGTATAATAAATCTCAAAAAATCCAAGTTTTTTTTAACCCGAAAATATGTTTTGACCAAAAAAATCAACTTGAAAACTCAAATATTCATGGAAAGCACAACTTGAACCATAATAAATAAACCCTTAATAAATCTGGAATTTTTTGAGTTTTACAGTTTTACAGAAAACAAACATTTTTAGGGAAAAAAATGTGATTCATTAGAAAAACAGAAATCGGAATTTTAGTAAATTGGTTCCTTAATAAATAATGATCAAAATAATAATACATTTGCGGTTTTAACTCTATTTTTCACATGTATGGTGTTTAGTTTGAATCACAGCATGTTATTTACCTTATTTGTTCTGTTTTCAATATACTTTTCTATACCTAGTGATACATGATTTATAGTTTCTTAATTACTTTTTTTAGCAACTAGTACAATCTTATCTAAAGTGACAAAAAATACACATTTTCAAATTTACAGCTCCTTCACTATGTTAAAAATGTGAATTTTAAGGCCAAAGATGGGAGCCACATATTCTTTGATGCAAAAGGAAACCCTCCAGCCATTTATGACATTGTGAATTGGCAAGTGAATAGCAAAGGAACACTGGAGCCGGTTACAGTTGGAAGTTATAACCTGAATGCACCTGATGGAAACATTTTGAATATAGTCAGTGCTAAAATTATTTGGTTCAGTAATAATACTCAGGTACAGCTAAATGTCATTCACTAGACTTTATTGTGTTTAAACAGTTTCCATTAGTGAATAAGTGAATTAATTAATTAATTAATTAATTAATAAGTGAACTAATTGTGGTTTCAAAAACCTCTAAAACCATTTAAATTCAACCTTTAATAAATAGGTCTCCACCTTTCTTCAATTGATAAATACTCATCTGAAAATCTCATAGAAATATAATGAATACACAATATACATAATAATGATATAATAATTTATAAAATAGAGAGAGTTTTGCTGTGGTGAATTCAAATTTCAAATGTAAATCTGCCCCATAAGGATATTAAAGATTAATTTATACAGAACAAAATAATTGTAATTAGTTATTAATATTATTGATACACGATGAAGTGATGCATTTATTACTAGGCTCTAATGCACTAATAAAATGAAGTTACAATTTATATTTACAATAGGTTCCTGTGTCTAAATGCAACCCAAGTTGTCGGTCAGGATTTAGGAAGGTGATTGTACCAGGAAAACCCCCTTGCTGCTATGAGTGTGCCCGGTGTCCCCAAGGACAGATTTCAAATCAAACAGGTAGTGTACTAATTATTCTTTAGTTCAGTTTAGTATAGTTTAGTATCAATTGAAATATTTATATATCTGATGTTCTCTAGATGCTGTTGAATGTGATTCATGTTCCTGGGACACTTGGCCCAATCTACAACAGGACAGATGCTTACCAAGAACCACAGAATTCCTTTCCTATGAAGAACCTTTGGGTTACATTTTAGCCACTATATCTATGTTCGCATCTTTGATTCCACTTACTATTCTGGGTGTTTTTATAAAATACAAAAGAACGCCAATTGTACAAGCTAACAACTATTACCTTAGCTGCCTCCTTCTTATATCATTATTTTTTTGTTTTATTTCTTCCTTGAGTTTCATTGGTTACCCCCAACCTGCAAAGTGCCTTCTACGCCAGGTGGCGTTTGGGATGGTTTTCAGTCTCTGCATCTCCTGTGTCCTGGCCAAAACTATCACTGTAGTTATTGCCTTCAGTGCAACCAAACCAGGCAGCAGGTTAAGAAAGTGGACCGGGGTAAAGTTGTCCTACTGTGTCATTGTGTTTTGCATCCTTAATCAGTCTTGTGTGTGTATAAACTGGATGATCTTGTGCCCCCCTTTCCCTGAATTTGACACTGATACACAACCTGGAATCATCATCATTAATTGTAATGAAGGGTCACCCACAGCTTTCTGGTGCATGCTGGGATACCTTGGCCTCTTGGCCTCCATCAGCTTCATTGTTGCCTTCCTGGCCAGACGTCTCCCTGACAGTTTCAATGAAGCCAAATTTATCACATTCAGTATGTTGGCTTTCCTCAGTGTCTGGGTGTCCTTTATCCCAGCCTATCTCAGTGCACGGGGCATGTATACTGTGGCAATGGAGGTCTTTGCCATTTTATCTTCCAGTTGGGCTGTGGTGATCTGTATCTTTGTGCCAAAATGTTTTATTATATTGTTTAGACCCAACATGAACTCCAGAACACATCTTTCCATTAAAAGTAGAGGTCCTAAATAACAAATCCAATAAATATAGAAAGAATATATTTTATAATTACATTTGAAGGATCTTTGCATTTATTTAGAAGGTGATATTTAGAAAAAAAGGTGATATTTAGAAAAACACACAAACAAAAACACAAGATATATATATATATATATATATATATATAACATAAAACATATCAAAACAATGTTTTTTTATAAATGTAATTGCAATTATCAGAGATATTTTTATGTATCTTTCTTTGTTAAGAAAACACTTTGGTCAGGTAGTATCTTGTTTGCTCAGTTATGGGGTATGTTATATTATAAGATGGAGAACGACAGGATTATGTATAATGGAGGGTAATGGATTTGTTTATCCATCTTTGTTCTCTAGATTTAACTCTTCAAACAATTTAACAGGAGCCAGGTCTCCTCTACATCTTAGTTTAGAATCGAACGTTTCGAAGGATTTGAATCCAACGTTCGAAGGAAAATCCTTCGAACAAAAAATCACAGGCAAGCCTATGGGGACCTTCCCCATAGGCTAACATTGACTTCGGTAGGTTTTATCTACCGAAGTAGGTGGTCGAAGTATTTTTTAAAGAGACAGTACTTCGATTATCGAATGGTCGAATAGTCAAACGATTTTTACTTCGAATCGTTCGAATTCGAACGAATTTAACCAATTCGATGGTCGAAGTACCCAAAAAATACTTCGAAATTCGAAGTTTTTTACATTCGAATTCTTCACTCGAATTTTGTAAATCTGCCCCTAAATTTTGTTTACAATTCGTACAAGTCAAATATGAATCGAATATTATTCGAATTTTCAGGTCAGAACCATTCGATCAAATATTAGACATTACATTGTTTTCTTAAATAACCTCCCAGTCGAATTGTCAGTATATTTGAATTAAAAAAATGTACATGAATTTGAAATACGACCTTTGATAAATGGGCCACCCCAGGTAATAGCAATTATAAATCATATTGGCAAGTTGCTTAGAATTATGTTTACCTTCATTCTGTAAAAGAAAAATGTTTTTGTAGTGATGGAGTTTGTCACCTCCCAACTTGTTTGCAATTGTGCAACTACCAAATATGCTGCCTTGTGTAAAAAACATGGCAATTTGCATCCAAAAATTGCACTTTGCACAGTGTTAATTAATGATCCTTATTGTCCCTTTATTGATCATAACACTTCCCCTAGTTCTTTGTATTACCTTTAGTAAAGTTCCTGCCCAAACCAGCAGCAGCTTACCATCCTGCCTATGTATCATTACAACTAATAAATGTCATTCATATACTGCCTCTGTCACTTTCCTATTGTACTTCATAATGCTGTCAGCTCATGTGCTTGGTTGATAATGGCAGGATTTTTTGACAATTGAATTCCAAACCAATGTCTAGATATCACAAGCCAGGAGTCATGTTTTTCTCCCATTATAATGCATATTTCCTATGTATCAAGGCAAACTTGTCACTTACACTCTCTCATCTCATTACTCTTATCTCCTGATCTCAACCCAGAACTCCTAACTCACGTCTCCTCCTGCCTGTCCGCTATCTCTACCTGGATGTCGCAACGCTACCTTAAATTAAACCTCTCTAAAACTGAAATGGTTCTCTTTCCTCCAACTAACACCAGTAACATTCCAGAAGTATCCATCATAGTTAACAATTCCACTATCACCCCCTCTCCCCAGGCCCGGTGCCTTGGGGTTATTCTAGATTCTGCCCTGTCATTCACTCCTCATATCCAGTCACTTATTAAATCATTTCACTTCCTCCTAAGGAACATTTCCAAAATACGATCATTTATCACCCAAGATGCTGTCAAAATTCTTATTCACTCTCTCGTCATATCACGTCTAGACTACTGTAACCCTCTATTAATCGGCCTTCCCCTCCAGAGACTGTCACCTCTCCAGTCCATAATGAACACTGCTGCGAAGCTCATACACCTCAGCAACCGCTCCTCCTCTGCCTCGCCATTCTGTCAATCCCTGCACTGGCTTCCGTTACCTTTCAGAATCAAATTCAAATTAATGACCCTGACTTTCAAAGCACTTCATAACTCTGCCCCACCCTACATCTCTGAACTCATCTCTATATACTCACCCAACCGCTTACTACGCTCCTCTACTGACCTGCTACTCAACTCTTCTCTCATTACCTCCTCACATGCTCGCATTCAAGACTTTGCAAGGGCTGCACCCCTCCTCTGGAACTCTCTCCCACGGTCTGTCCGACTTTCTCCCAACCTTTCTGCTTTCAAGAAATCTATTAAACACACTTCTTTTGAGAAGCCTACCCTCACTCTCCTTAACTACCAATGCAACACCACATACGGTACCACATTTCTCACCCACTTAATTTGATCTTGCCCACTCCCACACCTTGTGTATTACTCCCTTCCCTTTAGAGTGTAAGCTCTTTCTGCATAGGGCCTTCCTCACCTTTTGTACCGGTATTGATTGTGATGTATGTAACTCCATATGTTCTATGTATATAATTCATGTGATTTAGTTGTATAATCACATTTACTTTACAGTGCTACGCAATATGTTGGCGCTATATAAATACATGTTAATAAAATAATAATACACCCACCATAAAAAATTCTGAATTTCTTTTGTTGATAGGTAGCAACGATGGAGTTCCTTCATTGATTTGGACTGCCATAGAGACTAATTTATCAAAATTTGGATTTGTGTAATTTTAGAGGTTTTATTCTACTTCAAGTAAACTCAATACACATAAAAACAGGAGTGTTACCTTATTTATTACAAATTCCAAATATAAAAAACTTGAATCATAGTGTGTAAAAAAGTCTTATACCTAGAATTTGTGTTTTACTCATCATTTATAGTGAGTTTACAATCTAAAATTAAAAAAAATGCAAAAAAGTCGAATTGAATGAGTAGTTTAAGGCACATAGTTACTAACATTCAAATTTATATTTTTTTCTTGAATCATATGAGCCATTAGCATGCTTCCCTTAGTTTATGAGTCTGCACAAAAAGAGTTACACCTGCTGCCGAGCTGAAGATGCAGAAGAGAGGTGTCATATGGGGGATTCACTGGCATGAAAGAAACACAAGGAGTGGATACAGTGTATACATCAGTGAATACATGGCCACTGTACATAATCATTGAATAATGCAGGCATATAGGGGCCTATTTACTGATTAATTGAATTTTTTCTTCAAACAAAGGTGACTCATTTATAAATATTTTTTCTCTTAAAAGTCTGAGCAAAGAAATTGAGCGTCAATTCATATCACGATTGACAATATGAAAAACTCGATTTTATTGAATTCTCGCAGTGAAAACTCGAAACTCGCCTTTATCGGATTATTCAGTGCAGATCATGATGTCAAGAAACAACTTCAGGGACATCTGCCATTGACTTCTACATGACCTTGACAGGTTTGAGATGGAGTATTCAGATTTTTAACAGCTTCCGGGTATAATAAATCTCTAAAAAATTGAGCTTTTATTTTTCCATGACAAATTCTGTCTTTCCCCCTTAAATTGAGGTTTAAAGGAGAACTAACTCCCCAATAAGAAACTACCCATCTACTTCCCTAGATATTCCCTATCCCTGCTTCCTACCCTCACAGTGCATTATTCCAGAAAGTGCCCCTGGACTGCATGCTCACTTATTTATGCAGATTATCGTAGCAGAGCTAATGAGCACCATTTTGGTCTTCTTAGGAACATCTTCCTTCCCTTCGGCAATTCCCGTAACTTTTCGGTGCATGTGCAGTTGGTATGATTACCAGACTGCTCCAACTGTGCATGTTCCAAATACGGCATTCCCTTATAGAAGAAGACCCAATACCCAGAAGATGGTGACCTTTCTGGAAAAATACACTATAAGGGTAGGAAGCAGGGGGGGGGGGGAATATGGGGGAATAGGGTAGTAGATGGGTCTTTTCTTTTTGGGGGTTTAGTTCTCCTTTAATCAATGGGCCCCTGGGTTTGGTGCTTCCTATGTTTACAATATGTAGGATGTAGGTGCACAAATACTTTATGTATGTGCACTCAGGGATCCTCATCAATGATGAATGTGCCCTGATGTTAAAAAATAGTGCTCAAGAAAGTCTATTTTTACAGGTATCAATATATTAGAAAGAAAGCCATGAGGAAACATGACCTCAACAGAATAAAGTCAGGGAATGCTGCCTATGCTTTAATTACTGCTTCTGAGCTATAAACTATGATTGTGTATCTGGAATTTGGACCTTATTAAAGGAGAACTAAAGCTTAACTATAGAAGTAGCTAGAAATGTTATACATTATGTTTCGGTCTTCTGTACCAGCCCAAGGCAACCACAGCCCTTTAGCAGTAAAGATCTGTGTCTCCAAAGATGCCCCAGTAGCTCCCCATCTTCTTTTCTGCTGATTCACTGCACATGCTCTGTGCTGCTGTCACTTACTGAGCTTAGGGAGCCACTCACAATATACAGTACACATAGAATAGAAATGTCACAATATAAGGCTGATTAGTAATTAATACACATAATTACTACATGGCAGCACAGAAACCAGTGCAATTAGCATCAGAATTGAATAATCAGCAAACCTGTAGCATCAGCTTATATTACAGCCAGGGAAGCTCATTTTCTGCTGGATAATTAGTGACGAGCCCTAAGCTTAGCTTCTCAACAGCCAATCAGAGCCCACTGAGCATGTGAGTGTCACAGACACTTTCCAAGATGGTGACCCCCTGTGACAAGTTTGAAACCTTAGGCTGGCGCAGTAAGTTCAGTATGTAAAATATGGCATTTTTAAACATTTTAATTTTCAGGGTCTAGTTCTCCTTAAAACAAAATATAAGGTATAGCAAATTTTCCATTAGGGCATACCCCAGACTTAAAATATTACCTTATTTGCTTCATTTAAACATGGAGAATGTATATTAAAATAGTGATAAATCTTCCCCTAGGAATAGCAGCTGACTTACCATAATCATACCATATATTCATTAGCTCCTGGATACTAAGGGGTTTATTTAGCAACGTTTGTATTTCTTTTACGCAGCTCTAATGTTTTGCCCTCAAAAGCATTAAAGTGGATAAAAAAACACAAATATTCAATTAATTTTAAAGTAATTAAATTAATACATTTATTTTAAATAAATTTCTTAATTTTCACATTTTCTTTACTTAGAGGTGCATTTATTAAAAATCGAATTTCAAATTCACATCAGTTTTTATTAAACTTGAATTGGATTTTACTCAAAATTTGAATGGGAAGTTATTTATGTTAAAAATCAGATTTCTAAAACTCAGACAAATATTTCCAACCCAAAAACTGGAATCGAATTCGATTAGAATTTGACTAAACTTTATTTGAGTTTTGTCTCTGAAAAAAACTCGGATGTCAGGATGGCTACTGGCAACATAAAAATGGTTACTGGACCTCTCCCATTGACTTATACATGAACTCGGCAGGTTTTAGTCAAATTCGAGTTTTTAAAGGGACAGAGTATGGTAAATTTCGAAATTTGAATTAAAACTCCAATCGAGTTTGGACAATTCACAAATCTAATTTGAGAGTTTTGACCATAAAAAAATCGATAAGTTGAATTTTAATTTTCAATTCAACCATTAATAAATCTTTCCCTTAGAGCCCTATTATTAAAGCTCAAATTTTAGTGGTTTTAGAGGTTTTTAAGACCACAATTAAACTCATTTTCTCTAAAACCACGAATGCCTGAATGATGTGCTAAGAAATATGAAAATCCTTAAACCCTCTAAAAATTTGAGTGTTTCAGACAATTACTAGCAAAAGAAAATCCAAAAACCTCTAAAATTCTGAAAGGCTAAAAAAAGATCCAATAGCATCAGCACAGCTCCCTTTGACTTGTATGTGATTTTAACTTGGCGCAGTATTGTATTCAAGTTTTTCGTGGTTTTTACACTTCAAAAATCTCAAATTTGCAGAGCTTTAGAGATATAAAAATCACACAATATTAGTGAAAAAATACAATTTGCTAAAAAAATATATAAATCCAAATGTTAGTAAAGCCCCTTAGTGAAAAAACTCAGATTTATCAAAATTTGAGATTAAAGAGGCATATTTATCAAAATTCAAGTTTGTGAGATTTCAGAGGTTTTTCCAATCTCGAATCTAATTTTTTAAAAACTCAGGCATCCATATTTATTGAAAAATGATAATTGAAAAAGTAAAACCGAATACAAATGTGGAAGGAATGCTACAAAGACAACCTCAAAATGCTTTTGTTCGAAAACAACCGACAAAAATCCTGAAAACTTCTTAAACCTTGAAGTAAAAAAAGATTTTACAATTTTCTAAGGACAGTTCTCATTGAATTCTACATGACCTCCCCAATTTTTAGATGGTGAATTTTTGTATTACTTTTTTTGTACAATTAATAAATATTGGCTTTTTCATGGTTTAGAATGATTAATTAAATAGACAATTTTTATTACTAAAAAAATTTGATTCAGGAAATTTAAAATATATTAACTCACCACAGAAAAATGGTAGGGTATTTAGAAGTGCTATTATCAAAAAAATCTCAATATAAACAACTCAGTTCAATAAATTCATAAAAAACTCAAATACCTCAAATTTGTATATCTCATTATTTTTAATGAGTCTACAAACAAAAAATCAATTGAAAATGTTTGAAAACTTGAATTTAAGACTGCTCCCCAGACTTCTACTAAAAGTGCTACTGCTTTTTCTATTTCTTCTAAAAGGGATATCAGGATTTCCTAGGACATAGCCATTTTCTGCTTCAAAAGCACCATAAAGCTTACTTATTGATACATATTGATAAGTTTGGGGATAATTTTACAAAGTTATACTTTTTCAGGAAGTACTTTAAGAGGCCTATTTATCAAAGGTCAGATTTTTGTGATTTTAGAGGTTTTTGAAACCATGACTAAACTCACAAACTCTTAGGGGGGTATTTACTAAAACTTGCATTTATCTAAGTTTTTTATCAAGTCAAACTAACTCCATCCACAGGTTCAACACATTTATCAATAATTTATCAATAAAGTCGGTGCTAAAAAACGTAGCAAGTGACAATTTCATGAATCAAGTTGAATTAGATGAACATTTCGAAAACTCGACTTTGATTTTCCATACGAAAGCTATCTGATTATCGGATGAAAACCAAAGTGGATCACGTCAAGAAACATCTCCAGGTACATCTGCCATTGATTTCTACAGGACCTCAACAGGTTTTAGATGGAGTATTTTTGGATTCTGATTCTTAGGATTCGGATTAAAAATCAGTTTTTTTTAATAAAGAAAGCTCAGCAAAACTCCCATCCATGATATGACCTTATTTATCATTAAAATACCTTGAAAAAATTAGATCACGGAAAGACTCAATAAATCGAGTGAAAATCTGAATTGTGATATTTTTCCGGACATCAATCTTGAAGCACTAGATTTTTTCAGGTTATTGCCCCAAAAACCCTGAATTTTTTTGGATTATTCGGCCCAGTGCAGACCATGATAGGGATAGGGACATCTGCCATTGACTTATACATGGCCTTGACTGGTCTGAGATGGCGGATGTTTAGATTCAAGCTTTTTGCAGAATTGGGGTATAATAAATGTAAAAAAATTGAGGTTTTTTTTCCATGGAAAATTCAAATTTTTGCTCCAAAAAACCCATCCAGAAAAATTTGATGTTTAGTGAATAACCCCCTAAATCTCTAAAAATACAATGTTTTTTTTTCTCTAAAAATCTGACCAGAAACATTCTAAAACCACGAATGACATTTTTACAATTTCTGAACAAAAAAATTTGATTTGATATAAAACACATCAATAGGATCAGTGCAGCTTCCATTGACTTCTATAGGACCTTGACATTTTTTACCTGGCAAAGTTATTATTATTATTATTGTTGCTGTTATTACTGGTTTTCATGGTTTTTACACATAGGGGGTTATTTATTAAATGTTGAGTTGAGTTTTCTCAAAAAAGTTTTTCGAGGGTAGTTTCCCTAAAAAACTTGAATTTTTCAAGATTTTTTATGCCCCAAAGCTGCTAAAAGCCCCAATATGAAAATACACCAGCTAAAACCTGTAGAGGTCATGTAGAAGTCAATAGCAGAGGTTCCTTTAACCATTTGATGAACAGATGTTTTTGCCTTCATGATTTTAGTTTGGTTTTTTTGCACTGGTTTGAGCTTGAAAGCTTGATAAATTCGAGGCATTTCAGGTTTTTTCACCTATAAACTCAATAAAGTTTTTTTCCTATTGCATTCAATCAAGTTTTTTTACATTCAGGTTTTTTTCATAAATAAGCAAACATTCCAGTTGTGAGTTTATTTGAGGTAGAAAAAAAACTCACAAACGGGGCCTTTGATAAATAACCCCCTTAATAAATAACACATTTTTAGAGTTTTTTTTTAAAAAAAAGAAATAGGAAAACCACAAATATTTAGAGAATCATGGAAAAAAATGAAATTCAATTGTTAGTAAATGGGCCCCTTACTGTCAGACATACAATGTAATTTATTGCATAATATGCATATGTAATCTGTGATATGTGGGATAACAACCCAACAAGTTAAGCAACAAATTAAGAAAATGTTAATCCCATAAAAAATGCTTGGACATTTTCCCTTTTTACACTGAAGGCTCTACCTGAGAAAAATAATCCATGTAATGTATGTTCTACTAAGAGTTGCAGCTAGCTAGAACTTGCATGGCCAGGTAAGGAAGGGAAAAGGCTGGTACAGCTCCTAAATTAATTTACAGTTGTTTGAATAAATTAGCCTTTTAAAATAAGATGAGTAACTTCAATCCCATGTATGTTTCATGTAATAATTCAAAAGAGTTTTTTTACTGCAAAAAAAAAAAACAGTACAGGGCCATTTAAAGGCTTTGGTGAGTGTTGGACAATGATCCAACTGATGATGTGCCTTATCCTCCACATCCAACTCATGCAGTCATTCCATCTCCCTATAAGGGATTTCTAAGGATTTTATGAGTGAGTCCTTCACCCAAGTAGTGATGGGCGAATTTATTCGCCAGGCGCGAATTCGCTGTGAATTTGCGTGATTCGCGGCAGGCGAATAAATTCGCGAAACGCCCGCGAAAATTCGTGGAAAAAATTCGCTGCGTCAAAAAAAAAATTTTCCAAAAAAACGGACGCCGGCGTCAAAAACAGGCGCCGGCATCAAAAACGAGACGTTTCGCGAAATTCGCGAATCTTTCGGCGAAGCGAAACGGCGCAAATTCGCCCATCACTACACCCAAGGACTGATTGTGTGGTCAGGGTCAGGCCGAGTAAGGTTATGGTGAGCAAAGAAAACAGGACTGGGACAGGAGAAATAACAGTACAAAAACAGGAACAAGACTGGGTGCAGGGACAGAGATGAGTACAAGGCAGGATAGAAACAAAAATAGGATCAGGGGCTAAAGCTGGAACTGAAAAGCTAAGGCAAAGCCAGTGCTCAGTCATCAGCTGTCAGGAGGGCTGGGCTTCTATAGGACAGAGTCAGCCCTAATTGGCTAACCACACCCAACCAATAAGGTTGCTGGAGTAATTCAATGCAGACAGGGAAAGAGACGAAAAGGGAGGCAAGCTACTCTCCCAGCCCAGTGGTTAAGGTGAGCAACTAATTACCAGGTGATCCTGGGTTCAAGCCTCAGCAGAGCCTAAGGCTCCCCTTAAATTGTAGCCATGTACACACACACAGAACCCTGTAATGGAGGCGGCTCATGAGTCTCTAGCTGTATTTTAGCAGAGTTGTGTGATGGGAACATGAGCAACTGAGGAAGTGTTGACAAAGAATAGGACATTTCTGGCCTGGCCCTGGTAACACTATCGCTTCAGAACTAATACCAGCAGCTTCTCCATTAAAATGTATGTGGGCATATTAAATATTTGGATTACCTGCCATTCTCAGTTTGCTCCATCCCCAGATTGATATTAGCCACTGTCATTTATGTTTCCTGGATTATTTTGACACGTGGTTGGAGGGTGTCAAGGTAGGGCTGGTGGTGACTGTGAGTTTACAGAACAGAATGAGGCCAAGGTGAAAGTGTAGGAAAACACAGTGGGCCCCAAGAATTGTAGGGCCCCCTTTGCCCATTTATTAAGGTCGCCCTGTCTCTATGTGTCCAATACATCTCCTGGAATGGATTTTGGAAAGGGTTTTTGCATGAAAATGATATTTAAGATTTATATTATAATTTAGAAGCTATAGTTTTTACGTCTGAGTGGGTTCCCCAGTTTCTTCTCACAATCCAAAATCATGCAGGCAGGTTAAATGGATTTAGATTAAGAGTCAGTGTGAATAGGATAATTACCCTGTACGGTTAACTCTGGCAGGAACTGAATGAAGTATGTAACATTTGAAGAATACAAGAACACTATATAAATATAATATCAAGGCTACAATCCATTAATATAGATTAGTGAGGAATTAGGAGGAGGCAGATAGTGATGGGCGAATTTGCGCCATTTCGCGAAACGGTGAAAAATTTGCGAAACGGTGACCATTTTTCCGACGCCAGCTAAATTGTTTTTTTTTTAATTTTCGCGGGCGTTTCGTGAATTTATTCGCTGGCGGCGAATCACGCAAATTCCCCACAAATTCGCGCCTGCCAAATAAATTCGCCCATCACTAGAGGCAGACACTGGGAAATAAGCAGGACAGGCAAGATACTGGCAAACTGGCAATACTGGTGATGTCTGATAATGTGATCAAGTTAAATATAAGTACAGGTCAGGAAATAGGCAAAGAGTGAAACACCAGTGTGTTGCTACAAGTTTTATGGCTTTTTTATTCACAGATGTTTTCTAATCATGCCCAGACTGGCATTACCTGTCGCAGGTGCAATGATGTTATTGTCTCTACATCAATGGGGGTGCTGAGAAAATATTCACTTGCCCTGGAGCAGCCTGCTTCAGTGCCTTCTTATAAAAGAATAATAAAAGTAATTAGAGCAGGTCTCTGGAATTAAATGTTGCGGGGGGGGGGGTTGGAAGGTTCCAGAGCTTGAGTTCAAAATGTTATTTGCATCCACTTCACTGGACACAAGTCAACACAATTACAATGGGAACCGCTTGCATTCAAAAATGTGCAACCCTATGGAAGACCATGTTTATATGTAAATTAATACACTCTTTACGTTGGGTCCATTTTGGAGCACCCATACTTTTTTAATATGATAGCTTAGCATAGGTTGATGAAGTTGTTATATGTCACCCAACACAGGGGCGCTTTGCCAATGAGGCGCGTTGAGGCTGTTGCCTCAGGCGGCATCGCCCCACTAGGAACCAAGGGCGGCAAAAATGCCGCTCCTGGTACTATAAGAGCCGAATTTACAGTTTTCTGGGAATTCATCTCTTCTAGTGCAGAGAGCTCAGTTAGGCTCTCTGCACTAGCATACTGGCCCTCTCTGCCTCCCTTGTGGCCCCACTGCCCTCGTGGCCCCCCTGGACCCCATCAGGCGCAAAAAGGTAAGTGCACAGGGGAGGGGGGCGCAGCCACTGTCTCAGGCGGTGGAAGGGCTAGGATCGCCCCTGACCCAACATGACTACAGCTGAAACATAACTGCCATGGATGCCACACTTTGATGGGGTGCACAAACTGATGCAATTTAAAAAAAAAAAATGTAAAAATTGATTCCTTGAAGCTAATAAGCAGATATAGAAATTTTAATATATAAATTTGAAAGTTGGTGAATTCCGAGCAATGTGAAATGTCCCCCCTTGAGATTCACAGAGGCTGTAGAACTAAATACTATAATTATTTTAATATTCTCTGTGCGGTTTGGATCATTTATTTATAAACTTGATTTAAGCTTTCCCTTAGGCCAGCAATTATATCAGGAGATAAAAGAAATTTCAGGTCAATGCAGGATGGGGAGAGAACCTGTGTGTGTGACAATGGGGCACTGAGAGAGACACTCTGTACATTGGAGATGATTCTCTATGATCCACAGATGTTCCCCAACTACATTTGGTTTATCCTTTCTACAGCCTTGGTTTGGAGTACTGCATATTATAATGTGTGTTGTTCTTGCACGCTTCCCAGGGAGAGCATTAATATTTTTCAGAGTCAACCTGGCGACATTCTTTTAGGGGGAACATTTAGGATTTATTTGGATGGAGTTTTTGATGACCTCCGTTTCACAAAAAATAACCCTGAGGTCCAATGTCAGAGGTAAGAGCCATTGCTTTATATATGTATATATAGACACTGAATATTCAAAAATGGTTTTATTTAAGGTTTTTGGGTGGCAAACATTCTGACTGGGTGAATCACTCAGACTAAGGTAGTGTAATTTGAATTTTTAACTAAATCTTTCTTGCTTATAGTTAAATGACAGAAACATGACAAGGCAGAATAGTCTTATTGCTGGTTCTACTGCTCCATGCCTTTCCCCCAACCTAATGCAAGTTTGTGCTTCTACAAACAAATAATATGGCAAATGGCACAGAAACAGCTACTGAAAATGTGTTCAGTCTTGCTACATGTTTTAGGCCCTATCACCCTTTATAAATAAAAAGGGCAAATGAGCCCCTAAAAATGTAGTAATGATAGAATAATGCCTACCACCCCCTAGTAACCCATTGTCCAATCAACAAGATATGTTTGGCCTAGTGCCCTGGGATTCTGGAAGACTGAGAGACTGTTTATTTTTAATTATTTTACATAAATTGTTTATCAAATCAATCAGTTTTTACAAATAAAATATGTAAATTTTTTAGGTAAGAATTCAATGGTACTTTGGCAACATGTTGGGTATGTGTAGGGAGTGGGATGGTGGTATGTATACGTGCCTTCCAATTCTGACCCTAATGGACTTACTAACCACAGAACCCAATGCTGAAAGAAGACTGTTCTTGCACAGTATGCCTTCAAATGCAAACAGGGGGACTGGAAAAGAGGTATGGAAGCCATACAACATTTGGTAGGATTAGGTTTGACAAGATTGTAGAAACACTAAAGCATAGTCAGACAGGCCGAAGGTCGGAACAAGCACCAGGTAACGGGAACAGGCAGAGATTAAATACAGGTAATCAAGCTGGACTTGGGCAGGGTACCAAGGGCACCATCCAAAAAGCATAGTCCAAAAATAGTTCAGAAGTCAGTAACTGTAGTAACTCATGGATTCAAAAGAGGAAACACACAGGAGAAAACTTGATGTCCAGGCAATGGTCTACATACAGAGGGCTCAAAAGTATTCTAGATCGAAAAGATCTTTAAAGACACTTTATCCACTCTTAGTTTACTGCCCAGTTCCTCCTTGGAAAAGAGGCTGCACAATCCTGAGCGTTTTTAGTCTGTCAGCATGGTCTTCCAAGAGATTTATCTTTATTTGCTCTGTTTAAAATGATCAAGGCCAGGGTCTAACATGTTGTGGGCCCAAAAAAATAAGTGTCCAAGCAGCTTCTGTGAGATACATCACATCCAATGTCGCATATGCCGCAACATATGTGAAGGTGCTGTGTCTAGGGATGGGCGAATTGACCCATTTCGCTTCTCCAAAAATTTGCCGCCGGTCGAAATGTCGCAGACGCCCATTAAAGTCTATGGGCGTCAAAAAAATGTTGTCGCGCCGTGAAATTTTTTGACTCGCGCCGCCATACAGGTCTATGGGCGTCATTTTTTCGGCTAAACGGGGCGAAAAAATTCGCCCATCCCTAGCTGTGTCATGAGACTAAGGGCTGTTTGCAGCAACATATGGAACATACACATTGCAGCTAAACACTGACCTTGCATCAATAAAAAGTTGCTTAATGCAGACAACTGCTGTTTTGGAGAGCAGATACCTGTATCAAAAAGTATTTCTTTTAGTTTCTTGCATTGTATTGGTAAAGACACAGATAATTGTCATAATTACTACAGCATCTACTGGGCTTTTTGTAACATTCCTTTATTTGCATTTACACTAGGTTTGGGATTGAGCCTTACCAGAGCCTCCAAGCCTTAACCTTTGCAGTGGATCAGATTAATGCAGATCCTGAACTCCTTCCCAACATTACACTGGGGTTCCAGGTTTATGACACATGCAGGACTCTGAGACGAGCAGCACAAGGAACTTTTGCAATGCTTTCAGGAGGAGAGGAAATTATCCCAAATTATCACTGCAATAAAGGGGCACCTCTTGCTGGTATCATTGGAGACTCTGGGTCCACACGATCCATTCTTATGGCCCAAATTTTAGGACTGAACCGTTACCCACAGGTATACATAACTAAAGAAAGGCTGGCCAGAAGAAAATGTAAATGTTTCCCTTTTGTTAAGGTTTCTTTTGCAATTGGTGCAGGTTTAGGGGCATATTAGCCTTAATTAATGCTATATAATGCATACAGGGATACTTAATACTTATTTTTCAATTACATTTACAGACTATTTCTAATCATTCTTCAAATTATTAAAAGCATTGTTTTTTTTCCAGATCAGTTATTTTGCAACTAGCCCTGTTCTCAGTGAAAGGGACCTGTTTCCTTCCTTTTTCCGTACCATACCTAGTGATGAGTTTCAGATGAAAGGTCTAGCCCAGCTGGTTTCTCATTTTGGTTGGTCTTGGGTTGGTCTCCTGGCCAGTGATAATGATTATGGACAGTATGGACTTCAGATGGTGCGGCAGGAGGTAATAAATCATGGTGCCTGCGTGGCCTTCACTGAAAATATCTTGACCACTCAACCCAACAGGAATGCACCTCGCATTGTCCAAGTCATTATTCAATCAACCGCAAATGTTGTGATTGTGATAGCCTCTGATTCTGACTTTGTGATTGTGGTGGAAGAGTTGTTGAAGCAAAATGTGACTGGGAAGATCTGGGTAGCTAGCGAATCTTGGTCAACTTCAGCTTTACTTTCTGCAAAAAGATTCCAAGTTGTATTATTGGGTTCTGTGGGCTTTGCCATCCATGCTGGGCAGATACCAAACTTTACCAACTACCTCAATAACCTCCACCCATCAAATAACCCTCAAGGTTCACACATATGGGAATACTGGGAGGAAATGTTCTCTTGTAAGTGGCTTAATAAAGATAACTCCGTGGGAAATGTAAAAGCATGTACAGGCAACGAAACATTACAAAGCTTATTGTCTGAAGAGAATGGCAGATTATCTTTCAATGTGTATACAGCTGTTTATGCCATTGCATGGGCCCTACATAATCTACATTACTGTGCACCTGGAAATGGGCCATTTTCTCACAGTGCATGTGCCAACATTTCTTCCTTTTACCCTTGGCAATTAAGAGACTCTCTAATTCTATTACTATTTAGTTTAAGTAGTTTAAGAGTATTTAAGAGTTTAAAGAATATAAATCTTAAAAGTTCCCAACTGGCCCATTAACATAAATGAAGTACCCATAGTGCAAGTCCTATTGGCATGTAATGTACATATTGGAATTTTCCTTGGTCAATCAGCAATAGCATCAACTACTATATTTAACTTTTATATAAGGATCCCAATACCATTGAATTTTCCTGTTTTCCTGTAAGCTTGTTATGGCTCTGTACGGCTTTAAGATAATTTACAGTACATGATAGGGGTGGAACCATAACAGACTAAGACTTTAGACTAAGAAATGATTTTTCTATATTTTTTTTAACTAGATTTTCCACTATATAAAAAATGTAAATTTCAAGAATAAAGATGGGAGCCACATGTTCTTTGATGAAAAAGGGAACCCTCCAGCCATTTATGACATTGTGAATTGGCGTCTGAGACAGAGTATCACATTGGAGCAGGTTGTAGTTGGGAGTTATGACTTGAATGTTCCTAATGGGAAGACTTTGAATGTAGACAATTCCAGGATTGCATGGAGCAATACTAATGCTCAGGTACTATAAGAGAATTGGGTCACTACTCTTTATCATACCTACAAATATAGGTACAAGTATATGTACACTAATAAGGACAGGGAGATATAGGAGCTAGGAATGGATGCATATTCTGAACCTCAGTGATGAACCACCAAGGTTCTTCAGTAAATCTAAAATTCAAAGATATATTTCCAGTCAATTCTCAAAGTTAAAAAATCACTTTTTATTCAGCATAAATATTAAAAAAGTAGGCATACAGACCAACCGATACTCCGCCCGGGCGGAGTATCGGTTGGTCTGTATGCCTACTTTTTTAATATTTATGATGAATAAAAAGTGATTTTTTAACTTTGAGAATTGACTGGAAATATATCTTTGAATTTTTGAATTGAGTGCCCTTTGGAGTTGGGGGCTATATTCCAGCACTTGGCCCTTTTTGACAGGCCTATATAGACTGCATTAGTTGAGTAGTAAAGTTTTTTTTGGTCTTCAGTAAATCTGCCAAGAAAGGCAAGGCAGAAGGTTTGTGAAGAGTATCTTCAGGACTGGAGGATTCAAAACATTTCTGAACAATATGGGGCCGATTCACTAACTTGGAGTGAAGGATTCGGAGTAAAAAAACTTTGAATTTCGAAGTGTTTTTTGGGCTACTTCGACCATCAAATGGGCTACTACGACCTACGACTACGACTTTGTTCTATTCGACCATTCGATAGTCGAAGTACTGTCTCTTTAAGAAAAAACTTCGACCCCCTAGTTCGCCATCTAAAAGCTACTGAACTCAATGTTAGCCTATGGGGAAGGTCCCCATAGGTTTTCCTAAGTTTTTTTGATCAAAGGATATTCCTTGATCGTTGGATTAAAATCCTTTGATTCAAAAGATTTTATCATTCGATCAAAGGAATAATCCTTCGATCGTTCGATTGCACTATTTGCGCTAAAATCCTTCAACTTCGATATTCGAAGTCGAAGGATTTTAATTCCCAGTCGAATATCGAGGGTTAATTAACCCTCGATATTCGACCCTTTGTGAATCGGCCCCTAAGTGTAGACCATAGTTTCACAGAGGGACCAAGAAAGTCAACAAACATTTTTAAACAACATTAAAAATTAACACTGATTTAACTAGCACTCAACATAAAACTCAAACATAATGCCCTATATGACGGATAATTATTCTATTTTCCATATTTGTGATTTAACTATTTACAACGGTGAAGGGAATAAAATGTTTCCATTTTGATTTTGCCTTTTGAGCCATGACATCACATTCCAAATGCATTTAGCAAAACCTGTTATAATTGTATTATTAATTCCCTAGGTTCCTATGTCCAACTGCAGCCCAAGCTGCCCTTTAGGATTTAGGAAGGTGATAGTACCTGAAAAACCCCTTTGCTGCTATGAATGTGCACCCTGCCCACAGGGTCAGATTTCAAGCCAAATAGGTAAAATGTATAAAACTGTTATACTCTTTGAGAATAGACCAACTTATAATATAGTTTACATAAGCTGAAAACAAATGTTGCTTTCCAGATGCTGTGGAATGTCACCAATGTTCTTGGGACACTTGGCCCAATCTACAACAGGACAGATGCTTACCAAGAACTACAGAGTTCCTTTCCTATGAAGAGTCTTTGGGTTGCAGCTTAGCAGCCACCTCCATCTTCTCATCTTTAATTCCACTTATTATATTAGGAGTTTTTATCAGTTATAAACAAACACCCGTTGTGAGAGCCAACAACTATTCCCTTAGTTGCCTTCTGCTGCTTTCCCTGTTCCTCTGTTTCCTTTGCTCTTTAGGGTTCATTGGTTACCCACAACCTGAAATGTGTCTTCTGCGCCAGGTGGCATTTGGGATGGTTTTCAGTCTCTCCATCTCTTGTGTTCTGGGCAAAACGATCACAGTTATCATTGCCTTTAATGCAACCAAACCAGGCAGCAGATTAAGAAAGTGGACAGGGGTAAGGATACCATACTGCTTCATTATGATTTCTGTCTTTATTCAGCTGTGCATATGTTTGGTTTGGATGATCCCATTCCCTCCCTTTCCTGAACTTGATACTGACACAAAGCCTGGAGTAATCATTGTTAACTGTAATGAAGGGTCACTTACAGCTTTCTGGTGCATGTTGGGATATCTTGGAGTCTTGGCCACCATCAGTTTCATTGTGGCTTTCCTGGCTAGAAGACTCCCTGACAGTTTCAATGAAGCCAAATTTATCACATTCAGTATGTTGGCTTTCCTCAGTGTCTGGGTGTCCTTTATCCCAGCCTATCTCAGTGCACGGGGCATGTATACTGTGGCAATGGAGGTCTTTGCCATTCTATCCTCCAGTTGGGCTTTGGTGTTCTGTATCTTTGTTCCAAAATGCTTCATCATATTGTTTAAACCCAACCTGAACTCTAGAGATCATATTACATTTAAAGGCAATAATAAATAATAGTGCAAAATGTACTGTTCCCATAACCCCTTTAAAATGATTCTTCCAACTGAGTCTTATTTTCTCCAATCAACAGGTTCTGTTCAAAGGGATTTTCATTTTTAGTATGAAGGGAGTTCTTGTAATACATTTTTAAGTGGCTTTTATTTTTTTTGTTGGTTTTTGTGTTCTTTGGATTCTCTCTCTGGTTGCCAAGAATTACCGGTATGGCAAACAAGAAAGACAAATTATTTGAAACCCCCAAAAAGTCAAATTAAAAAAAAATCAAATTAACAAAAACATATTAAAAAATCAATTAACAAATGATCTGTGTATAAATGTCCGTATCACACTAGAAGTTAATTCGACCATGAAGGTCCCCTTAAAAAATTAATGTGTTCAGTAACAATATTGTACGATCTTAACTATTATCTAAAATGTTAATTAAGCTGGCTATATATGTAAAAATAAACATTTTGGTTTTGGGAAAGATTGTTCTGTAGGCAGACATGGAAAGAGTAACACATGAACCAAGCAATATTACTACTCCTTTAAGCCAACCAAAGCAATATTTTTCAGACCTACCAAATGAACAAGACAGGATTTGACAGTCACAGAAATAAAATTGAATTTGAGTATTTTTACTTTCAAATTTTCTGAATTCTAATATTTGAGATTTATAAATTGAAATAGACTAGAGGACCTAATTATTAACATTAAGATTTTCTTTTTTTCACAAATCATATTTTCCTTCTAAAAATTTGTGGGTTTTTTTTCATTTAAATTGAAGATTTATTAAGGATAAAAACCGCAAAAAACTCTAATACAAAATGTTTCCAGGTAAAAGAGGGCCAATAGAAGTCAATGGGAGCTGTGCGGATTTTATTGGAGCTATTTTTTAATAACTCAGGGCTCATTTATAAACATTGGGCACATTTGCTCCTGGGCATGATTGTTTTCAGTGTTGAACCTGCAACTCACACTGAAAAAGTTAATCACTGATTGGTTGCTATGGGTTAATGCCCAAGTGCAAATATGCCCAGTGTTTATAAATGCGCCCCTCAGCCTTTCAGAGTTTTTGTGTCTTAAAAAATTGTACTTTTAGAGGTTTTAAAGATATATTTTTTTTTTTTGAAACGTTCAACACTATATTCTGTTTGTACTTTTTATTTTCTGATCTTTTAATAACTTTCATGGCATTCATTGTTTTAGAGAAATCGAGTTTAATTGTGGTTTCAAAAAGCTCAATAAAATTTGACCTGATTTAATAAATATTAAGATTAAGATTTTTTTTCTATCAAATTTTCTTCTTGCAATTTTCCAGTTTGAGTTTTCTTGCATATATGCTATTGATCGATGTTGCACATGGTGGGATGTATCATTTTCTCTGCAGTTACAGTAGTGCCCAGTTTCTGTTTGCTTTGCTCATTATTTTTCTTGCCTGAAAAAACTAAATGAATTCAAATGCAGCATAATCGGATATTTTGGATCTATCTCTGCACTTTAAAAGTGCAGTTGTCACGGTCGGCACCCTACACCAGAACAGATGCCAAGCACCCTGGTCTCGGCTCGACTTCACCAGTTAAGTGACCGCCTTTGGCCTCGGGAGGAGCCCTCGGCGTACTCAGATGCCACCTGGACTTAACGAGAGGTGCAAGGCATAAGTTCTGGCAGGCAATGGGGGCACAACTGTTCTACAAGGATACTGGAAGATAGGAAGACACCAGGAGCCGGCAGGCCGGGCTAGCACAAGCAGGTAGAATAATCAGACAGGCAAAAATCAGGATAGAGATATCGAAGAATGGTCAATGGACAGGCAGAGGTCAGGATTGGAGAAATCAGCGTAGAAAATCAGGCAGGCAAGGGTGAAACACAGTAGATCAAACAGGAGTCAAGGAAAAGCACCCAGGAACAAGCTAATATGAACCTGACAACGGGCAATTTGCTGAAAACCAAATTCCCCTTTTAAACTGTTTGAATTTCGCGCCAATGCGCGCCGACGCCACACGCCAGCGCACATGCGCCTTTAAATAATGTACGCGCGCCGCGCACGTGCCCTAAGGAAAGCCGGCACAGGAACAGCCTGGATGCAGGCGGCGGGCGTCCCTGCCAGAGACACGGCGGATGCCCCCGCATGCCGGGAGCACACCGCTAGACCACCAGGGTAAGCGGATTTCCTTACAGCAGTCCTCAGTGGAATGCAAATCTGTAGATGATCATTTGAGCCAATTTGAACATTAAATTTCAGCTTTATATTGATGAATTCTTCAAGGATCTCCATTTTATTTCCAATCTACCAGAATTCCAATATAAGTGGCATAAGCTAATAATATTTTGGTGTCTATCTCTTCTCACTTTAATTGAAGCTTACAGATGGAAAGATCTGGTAATGAAGACACATGAAGAATAATTGCTAGTTGCATAGACCCTTTCTCAAGTGTGAGTAGTTGCAATATAGTTACACATGCTACAAATTATACCTATTAACCAGCACCAGTGTGAGGGTTTCATAAAGGGCCGTACATATTAGTGCCCAAAAATGAGTTCATATGTAGAAAAGTCAGTTGGAAAAGTTCATTACAAATTGTTTATAATTGTAACGTCTATTTTAATTCAAACAGTTTGCAAGAATTAGTGATGGGTGAATCTGTCCTGTTTTGCTTCTCCAAATAATTCGCAAAATGGTGAAAAATTTGCGAAACGCATTGAAGTCAATGAGCATCAAAATAATTTTGATGCAAGCGACAATTTTTACAAGTGCAGCTATTTTGTCAAAATGCATTAAAGTGAAACACCAATAATCATCCATGGTATCAGTCATGGTATTGCTAGATTCTATATATATTCAAAACAGTGGATAGTACAATGAAAAGTGGAGAGTATGCATTTGGTGGGGGTCCATGCTTCTCTACTCAACTACTCTGCAGCACATTCCTGTTGATGATTTGATCACAATCACACCTTGGTCAAGGGGTACTTTTGGGTGGAAGTTATATCAGCTTTAAGGCTATGATCTGGGACTGGAAGCAGCTATAGCAACCCAAGTTGTGCCTCACTTTAATGAGTAAATATATAACAGGTGGATAACAGAAGCATGTCTGCTAATTCTCTATGTTATCACAACCACCACTATCTCTCCTCACCAACATATAAACACTACATTCCTTTGCCAAAAAAAGTTTTTTCGATAATTTAGAACAGTGAAAACCAATACTTCATACTATACACACAGCATTTGTGTCACTGTCCTAATGATAAATTCCTTCATGGCGGGAATGCTCCTAAATACCTAAAATGTAAAATCAGGCAAGGCATGACATATTAGGGACTTTGGGAAGTCCTTTCAGTTGGGGTCTGTGGAGTATTTTTATTATTTTGCCATTGTGGTGATTTCCAATGGCCAATAGTACCTTCTTTGAATGCCTTCTGATTTTTCTATACTCAACGCATTTCATGGATTCTTCATTAAAAAACATATGCCTTTAAACTGCTCTAGAGATGAATGGAGAGTGGTGGAATTTCACTTTAGTTGATTTTGGTGATCTCTAACTTCACTCTTTGATCAATATCTAAATGTTCATCAAAATGCCCCATAGCGTCAATATGCATTTGCTGTACTAGATCTTTATGCAACTATCACTGATACATCAATATTTTTCTAAACCTGTATCCATTTCATGAGCTAAGAGGGACCTATTTAAATATCAGTTTAGAAGAACTCAATGTATCAAATGTTAACACTGGGAAAACACAGAAGGTGTAATCAGATTGTAATTAAATGAAATGATAAAGACAACCCTCTGCTATTTCCTATTTAGTGATATAAACCATCCAAATTAAATTCCTTGGTATAATTTCAACTTCAACTTTCAAATAGCGAAAACCAAATTACAATTTACAATTTTAGGCTTGTTTATGATTGTGGGCAAAGCACAAAATACAGGAACAATTGTATCCTATGTAGCAGGTATAGGAATGTACAAAGGTAACCCTATATCAATGGTCAATGGCAGCTGTAAAGTACAGCATTGTGCTGTGTATCTTCATGTAATCTATATAGTTACATTGTATATAAAGTTCTATCATTTGTGACAATGAAATCATGTCTAGAAAAATTCCAAACTGGGAATCTGATGATTCGTTTAGTTAGGCTCATCTTTGTTTTGTTTCCCTTCCTTTCTCTGACCCTTTCCATTTTACAAGTGTCTTTTTAACTCTTTATACTTTGGGCACTGGTATTTGATGGACTGGGGCACCAGAAGTCCAACAGAAAATGAGTTTATTATGAATTGACATGTTTTAAATCAATCAATCAAGCTTTTCATCATTACTCTTTGACCCTAAACTTTAACAAAGTTTTTTTTGTGCTTCACTTTTAGATTTGCCACTGAGTACTATGAGAGCATGCATGGTATAATATTTGCTGTTGATGAAATTAACTCAAATCATGAGTTCCTTCCTAATATCACTTTGGGCTTTCAGGTTTTTGACACCTGCTTTACATTGCGACGAGCAACACAAGGGACTCTTTCCATGCTCTCGGGAGGAATGGAAATCACCCCAAAATATAACTGTCATGAGGAAGGCACTCTTGCAGGTATCATTGGTGACTCAGGGTCTACAGCATCAATGTTAATGGCCCATATTTTGGGACTGTACCGATACCCACAGGTAAAAAAATCATGTCACATCATATATAGAATGCTATCATAGTCAGACTTCACAGGTCCAGCATCCTCAAGCTCATAACATACATTATTTAGTTGTTTTATTGAAACCAAATATTCTACCCTCTTTATTTGATCTTACAGATCAGTTATTTTGCCACCAACCCAATTCTCAGTGACCGGCACCTGTTCCCTTCTTTTTTTCGTACGATACCTAGTGATGAATTTAAGATGAAAGGTCTGGCCAAACTGGTCTCTCATTTTGGTTGGTCTTGGGTTGGTCTTCTAGCCAATGATAATGATTATGGCCAATATGGTCTTCAGATGGTCAAACAGGAGATAATAAAAGCTGGAGCTTGTGTGGCCTTCTCTGAGAATATCTTAATTAGTCAAGCTAATAGAAATGCTCCCCACATTGTTCAGGTGATAAAAGGGTCAACTGCAAAAGTTGTGGTCGTGATAACCTCTGATTCTGACTTCGTGATTTTGGCAGAAGAGTTTTTGAGGGAGAACATATCTGGAATTATATGGGTAGCCAGTGAATCTTGGGCAACTTCGGTTTTACTTTCTGAAGAGCGATTCCAAAAAATCCTAATAGGCGCCCTGGGTTTTGCAATCCATGGTGGGCAGATGCCAGAGTTCACTAAATACCTTGGTAAACTTCGCCCATTTAACAATGTTGACGATTTTTTCATAAGGGAATATTGGGAACAAGTTTTCTCTTGTAAGTGGCCAGATAAAGGAAATATGTTTATGGACAACACTACCGTGAAACCATGTAGAGGAAATGAAAAGCTGGAGAGCCTGCTAAATGAAAACTATCACAGATTATCGCTTATTATATATACTGCTGTTTATGCCATTGCTTGGGCACTGCAAAATTTACTTGACTGCACACCTGGAACTGGACCATTCCAAGATGGGAACTGTGCTAACATATATTCATTTAAGCCTTGGCAAGTAAGGAAATATTTCACCAACTTCCTGAGATTTAGCCTTCTGACAATATGGCTTTTTTCATTCAATTTATGTTTTTTATTCTTATTTAGCTCCTTCACTACATTAAAAATGTACATTTCAAGACCAAAGATGACAATCAAGTTTTCTTTGATGCAAAGGGAAACCCTCCACCCGTCTATGATATTGTGAATTGGCATCCAACAGCCAATGGAACACTAGAGCAGGTTACAGTAGGAAGATATGATTTGAGTGCCCAAGATGGGAACATCTTCAAAGTAGACAGTTCTATAATTAAATGGCCTGATAATTATACTCAGGTAAGATGAGAGTAACCATTCATAGTTACATAGCTACATAGTTAAAGGGGTGTTCACCTTCAACTTAACTTTTAGTATGTTATAGAATGTCCAATTCCAAACAAGTTTGCATTTGGTCTTCATTGTTTATTTTTTTATTGTTATTTAATTATTTGCCTTTTTCTTCTGACTCTTAACATCTTTTTAAATGGGGGTCACTGACCACATCTAAATAGAAATGCTCTGTAAGGCTACAAATATATTGTTATTGCTACTTTTTATTCAGGGCTCTCCTATTCATATTCCAGTCTCTTATTCAAATCAGTGCGTGGTTGATAGGGTAAATTGGACCCCAGCAACCAGATTGCTGAAATGTCATACTGGAGAGCTGAAATGAAGAAACTGAGAAAATTCTCTGAAATGCATTGAAGTCTATTGCGACAAAATGTTTTTGATTTGCAACAAATCTTTTTTTTTGTGCAACAACTTTTTTCACCCATCGAAGTCTACAGGCATCAGTTTCAAAGCATAACTTGGTGAATAATTTCGCTCATCACTACGAAATAACTCAAAAACCACAAATAGTAAGATAGGAAAACCAATATCAACCCCTTTAAGTTGGGTTGAAAAAGACCAAAGTCAATCAAGTTCAACCTCTCCCAATGAAACCCAGATCACATACCTATCACACTTACATCAAGCCCGACATACGCTCACATAAAATATATATATTTACCACTAGCTATACTTATTGTAGATTGTAGTATAACAATAGCCTATTTATGATATTAAGCTTGTCCAAGAAATCATCCAAGTCCCTAAAAATCATCCAAGTCCCTAAAAATCATCCAAGCACTGGTCTACAGTCTTTTTATCTGTCTTTGATTGTGTCTTATCAGCAATATGACTGATCAGGAATTTGGACCCGGTGCTTAAGTTGTAGACTGTTTCAGAAATTTCATAAAACAATGATAATTATAGCAACACAAAATGTCTTTCTTATATATTTTTATATAGGTTCCTCTTTCTAGGTGCAGTCCAAGATGTCCTTCTGGATTTAGGAAAGTGATACTACCAGGAAAACCACTTTGCTGCTATGTGTGTGTCCGGTGTCCTCAAGGACATATTTCAAACCAAACAGGTATTGTTCTTCGAATATTCGTCCTGCTTTCTCATTAACAGCCTCTGATAAAAATGTTGTTTTCCAGATGCTGTGGAATGTCATTCATGTTCCTGGGACACATGGCCCAATTTACAACAAGACAGATGCTTACCAAGAACAACAGAATTCCTTTCATATGAAGAAGCACTGGGTTGTAGTCTAATTGTCATTTCCATTTTATCTTCTATAATCCCTCTTTTTATTCTGATAGTGTTCATTCTTTATAAAGGGACGCCAATTGTCCGAGCCAACAACTATTCAGTTAGTTGCCTTCTCCTGTTCTCCCTGTTTCTCTGTTTCCTTTGCTCTTTAGGTTTCATTGGTTACCCACAACCTGAAAAGTGTCTTCTACGCCAGGTGGCATTTGGGATGGTTTTTGCTCTCTGTATCTCCTGTGTTCTGGCCAAAACCATCACTGTTGTCATTGCCTTTAACGCAACTAAACCAGGCAGTAGGTTAAGAAAGTGGACAGGAGTTAAGGTGTCCTACAGTCTCATTGCATTATGTGCTTTCATTCAATTATTTGTGTGTGTAATATGGCTGATTTTGTCCCCTCCTTTCCCTGAATCTGACATTAGCACCAAACCTGGAATAATTATAGTAAATTGCAATGAAGGGTCACCTGCTGCATTTTGGTTCATGCTAGGATGTCTTGGTCTTCTGGCCACCATCAGTTTTATTGTTGCCTTTCTGGCCAGACGACTCCCTGACAGTTTTAATGAAGCCAAATTTATCACATTCAGTATGTTGGCTTTCCTCAGTGTCTGGGTGTCTTTTATCCCAGCCTATCTCAGTGCACGGGGCATGTATACTGTGGCAATGGAGGTCTTTGCCATCCTGTCTTCCAGCTGGGCTTTGGTGATCTGTATCTTTGTGCCAAAATGTTTTATTATATTGTTTAAACCCGACAAGAACTCCAGAGAACATCTTAGAGTTAAAGGTGGCCAAAAATAGAAATATTGAATATATGAACTCTGAAGATCTTACTATCAAATTACAGTAAAAAAAGATAAATAAAATGTGGACAATGGACATTATTATTGTTGAAAAAAATCTAGAGACTTAGGAAAAAGTCAGAAAAAATCTGATGATTCGGGTTTTCACTCAATATTATTGTTTTTTTTCCCGAATAATTCGAGTTTCTTAATTAATAAATAAGGTCAAATCGGGCATGGGAGTTTTTGGGTGTTTTTTTAATAGAATAATGAGACAAATTCAGAGTTTGTTTAATAACCTCCTTTGTTTGAAGAGACATATTAAAAGAAATGTTCAATATGAGACTTTTACTGAAAGGAATTTGATTGGATCAGTTCAAATGTGAAGAGAGAGTTTGCATGAAACATTAAAGGATTATGAAAACAGAACCACAAGTGTTATGGAAGAAGTTTATCCATAACATTAAAATATTTGGCTAAAAAATACTACTGAGACCTTGGAACAGTTGGTGGGTTTTAGATCACTCTGTATTAATATTAACTTTATTTTAAGCTGTTCATTTACCATGTTTGCATCATATACATACATTTGCAACTGTAATCTATCTATCTACTATCTATCTATCATCTACTGTATCTATCTATCATCTGTCTATATCTATTCATGAATATGCAAATAACCTAGAAAAATACACACAGGCAATAATAAATAATCAATAAATAACATGCGTAAGTCTAATTTTCCACCCAGGAACTTTCCCTTAAATAGTATAGAGCTTTGGAAATTCTACAAAAAGTTGATTGGGGAATCACAGAAAGAGGAAATAGGATTTAAAAAAAGACAAGACATGGGAAAATATAATGTATTCAGCACATAAAGGTTCAAGATCAACTAGAGTACAAGAAGCCAATTTCAAACTCCTACGTAGATGGTACAGAACACCAGTAGCACTACATAGAATATATAACAATGTGGCGGAATATGTTGGAGATGCAATGTGAGAAACTCAAATGCTATTAGGAAGAAGTATTTAGATCAATAGAGACGCTGAGACCCAGGACATATAAAAACTGTATAGAAACAGTAATATTCAATGTAAATAAAATTACACAGACAGTAATAAATCACTGATTATACATATGTTACAAGGGGCAAGAATGGCAATACCAAAAAGATTGAAAAATAAAGAACCTCCCAAAAAAATAGACTGGAATAGAGAATTAGAGGAGACGAAGACAATGGAAGGACTGCTAGCGGTGAAGAAAAGTAAAATTAAACAATCTGAAAAAATATGGAAGGATTGGTAAGATCTGTAAAACAAATAGAGCACAAATACGGACAGACAGACAGACAAACAATAACATAGGACAAACCAAAAGAGAGCAGCTGGATAAAAAGAATGATTGTGAGAGTTTCTATCTGCTTCCTATAATAACCACCCTACCCCCCTCCCTCCCCTCCTTTTTATATAGCAACAGTAGTGATGGGTGAATATCTCCCATTTCGCCGAAAAATTATTTCCTGCAAAATTCACGAAAAATTGTGAAATTGGAAAATTCCCGAAAAAATTGTGAAATTCGAACGTTTTCACACAAAAATCTTGAAATTAGAAGGATTCCACTCAAAAATCGTGAAATTTGAAGGATTTCACTCAAAAATCGTGAAATGTGAAGGTTTTCACAAAAAAATCGTGAAATTGGACATTTTCACGAAAAATTCGTGAAAATCGGAAATTGACAAATCGGCGAATCGTGGAAATTTGCAGCAAATTCGTGCCAGGCGAAATTTATTTGCCCATCACTAAGCAACAGTATAGTAACAGGAAACTTTATCTGGATCTGGGAGAAGACTATTAGATAGTCTTAGTAAAGAAGACTAGGTTAAAGATAAAGGAAATGTTTATATTAAACGATTACATACTCTATACTAAATGTGTTACTTTTGTTACTTTTGTATTGAAGTTCCCCTCCCCTTCTTCTCTTCTGTACCCCTAAAGAAATGAAGAAAATTAAAAATAAAGACTTACAAAAAAAAAAATAGTATAGAGCTTTGGTTACATCAGACCCTCAGCTGAGCCTTTCCATATATTTTTGGAGGAAGAGAGAGGTGTTGCAGAACTATACCTCTCAGTTGCTAAAAATAGTATTTCTGCACACCAGGAGTTCAGTAATAGAGAGTATCCCACACTGACACCCCTTTGGAGATTGACATGGGAGGAATCCCACTTCACCTCTGTGACACCCTTTAGTGGACCTGGATCACTTTCAGTGGAACCTCCATGGAAATCCTCTAACCTGATTCCCTATCCACTATGATAGGCAGTATCACCTGGAAGAGATACCTTCAATCTATCCTCCGAGGTTGGAACTCAGAACAGCTCTTTCTAGCTCAGCCTATCTTACACTTCTAGAGCGTACTATCATAGGAGCTATACCTACCACTATCTCATACCTCATTCACAGACCCTGTTCCCTGACTTAACCTCTCTTGGGGCCTTTCCTTACTGGGTCCTATGTTTTACTGGGTCCTATGTCCTCAGTGTGTGGCAGCCAAAGAGGAAGAGCATGTGGTGCCTCTCCTTTATAAAGACTTTAGTTATACTGAAAACTCAAATACAGTTACAAATCTGTAACTGCCAGGAGCACACTTCAACCTGAAAAAGGAAGCATTCCCCTTCCCATTTCTATATTAGGCCCAACTCTTAGCTGTCCATAGCCAGGGGATTTCCAAAACATAGGGGAAGTTAACCCTCTGTACCCCTATACACGCATAGTAATAAATATGTATAAATATACAGAGATGGGAAGGCACATTTATTAAAGGCTGAATTCATGTGTTCTTTAAATTCAAATATACACGAAATTTGATTGGGGGTTATTTAAAGGATATGTAAACCTTTAAAATAAGTAAATGTAAAATTAATGAGAGTGCTATTCTAAGCACTTTTGTAATTTACATTCATCATTTATTCTTTTTTCATTCCAAGATATTAAGCGATACATGTACTGTTAATAAGAATGTGCTATTCTAAGCACTTTTGTCATTCACGTTCATTTTTTTTTTTTTTCATTCCAATATATTAAGGGATACATGTACTTTTAATATGAATGAATTTTGTTACAACAGCACCACCTGCTGGTCAGTTTCCCACCAGTCTGACCATCATGTAGTCAAGGAAATTGTCTAGAGAAAGCAGAAGAACATCAGAGCAGCCTCTTTCTTTCTCCTGACAACTTCATTGACTACTTGCTGGTCAGACTGGTGGGAAACTGACCAGCAGGTGGTGCTGTTGGAACAAAATTCATTCATATTAAAAGTACATGTATCCCTTAATATCTTGGAATGAAAAAAAAAATAATGAACCTAAATGACAAAAGTGCTTAGAATAGCACTTTCATCAATTTTACATTCACTTTGTTTAAAGGTTAATTATCCTTTAAAAAGAAAGTCAGATTATACTTTTTGGAGCAGTAGAACATATATTGTCTGGTCCAGTCCTGGCAACTAAGGGCCAATGCCCAAACCTTTGTACACTTTTCTCTTTGATCCATGTCTGTATGTTATCCACCCATTTCGATTGTAAGCTCTATGGGGCAAGAAACACGTTCCTACTGTGTATTTTAGCACATGGCATTTAGGGGCAAATATATTGTGTCAAATTGAAAATTTTTTGTAGTCAAAGTGAGTTTTAGATAATTGTTTTATATTTATTAAAGGAACAGAAACATCAAATTAAACTTTCAAATCACAAGTCTTTATTAAGAAATAACTTAAATTCTGCTTGCTCTCCTGTTCAGAAAGCAATTGAGCGATCCATCATGCGGCGCTTGATTTCTCCTCCCTGCCATTCTTATAGGAGATAGCCAGGGAGGAGAAATCGAGCACTGCATGATGGATTGTCGCCATGTCGACATTTAAAGGAGAAGGAAAGGCTTGGTGCACTTGGGGCACTGTGGTTCTCACTGGAATAACCCCGGGCCAGTTTGAGTTAATTGAGGTTTTTTTTCACAGAAAACTTAATTCGAGTTTTAAAGTTTTGCAACTGGAACTCGCAGAATCAAGGTTTTTTCCATTTAAGTTTTTATTAAATTAGAAACCATTTGAGTTGTGAGCTCATTCGAGTTTATTCAAGTTAATTCGAGGTATGAAAAACTCAAGACATTTGATAAATAACCCCCCTAGTGACAAGACTGAAAATATTCAAATGATGGTAGACATTTAAAGGAGAAAGAAAGGCTTGGTGCACTTGGCGCACTGTGGTGCTCACTGGAATAACCCCAGGCCAGTGCAGTTTTCTGCTGATAGGAGCACCGGCCCAGGGTTTAAGGTAAGTCAATACAATCACTTGGGGTGCCTAACATTTGGCACCCCCAAGTGCACCAAGCCTTTCCTTTTCCTTTAAGAAGGTTGAGATCGTTCATTTCTGTAGGGGGGAATTGGTTATGAATATGTTATTCTTTGTTTTTGAAGAAGTCCACAATCTCTTATAATGATACGTACAAATGTGAGCAATTCATTTGGTGAGGGATGAAGAAGGGATTTAAAAATGGAAACTTAGGGGGTTCTTTAACATAGGTTGAGTTTCAAATTATGTGAATTATTTTTACTCTAATAAATGTACTCACAACGGGAGGTTATTTATGAAAAAACTCGAATCTCTAATATTTGATCGAATAGTACCAACCCGGAAATTTGAATCGAATTCGAATCTGAAAAAAAAAATCTTAATGTCAGGGAGGCAATTAACATATTCAAATAGGTCAACAGATTTCTGAAATTGACTTGTAAATGAACTCGGCAGGTTTTAGGTGGCGAGTATTTGAATTAGAACTATTTCCATGGTCACGGCGTGATAAATCTCACATTCAAATTTAAATTCAGATTGGAGCTTTTAAATCCAAATTGGTAAGTTTTGACATAAAAAGATTTGAATTTGTATTTACCATTCGAACCTTAATAAATCTGCCTCTTCAAGTGTCATGGATTTTATTTGTTATTATTTATGTATTATAACTATAGTATATTGTATAGAGTGCACTATTGTAATTTTGTATAGGGAAGTAGTGCAAAATCCTTGCACTTATTCCTGTAAGGGAGCAGGCATAGTGCCTGTAGCTGTAAGCTGTTACCTAGCAACCAGCTGTTCAGTGATTCTCAGTGCTACAGGAAATGACACAGCAGCTAGTGAGTGGCTGGCAGGAAGAGGAAGTTGCAGAGCCTGGCAGAAAGAACCATGCAGTGGACAGAGAGAGAAAAAAAGGAACTTCTGGTGGTCCCAGAGAGCTGGAAGACCCCACCAAAAGCAGACATTTGGATCAGGCTGGCACAGAGATGCCAGAGACTATACCTGGAGTGACTGAGAGTGTAAAAGAAATCCAGATTGGAGAAACAAGCATCAGCAGGGGATTTCTAAATATCCAAAGGGGCTGGTAGTCACACTGCAGTTCTGCAAGTGTTGGACTTGCCTAAAGGATCTACGTGAACCATCCAAAGAGACTTTTGGGGTGAGTATGATCAGAGATGGTGTTGTTGGGAATACATTAAAGAACTTTGAATTCCTTTAGTTAGGCAGATAGTTAGCAGTTAGAAGTGCTATTTGTACTAGTTGGTCATTTATTTTAGATAAACAGTTATTCAGTTTGACAGATACTGTGTGTGTGTGTTTTTACTGTATTCCTAGTGGGGCCACCCATAGATGCATTCCTGGATCCCACTAGGTGGAGGCATTGTGCTAGTAAGTACCAGGTACTCAGTCTCTGCCCATACCACTGCGGAGTGGCTCAGGTTTGTCCCTTGCCATCAGATAAGCACCACACATGAAGTGTAACACAGACAAAGGGGTGTTGAAAGGGTTACACTTATTTGGCATGGAAGGGGGCAGAGTAAAGGCATGACATGAGACATTTATAATGGAGGAAGTCAGCAATTGTATAGGATTTCCTTCAAATGTGCTCTGCAGATTATGAGCATGAGATTGTGCCTGAGAGGTTAGCCACGGGCCGGGATTATGGTTATGACTGTGTTGTCATTGCAGAAAGACATAGGTGTTGATAGTGGAGGACAGAATTGTGTTATAGGTATTGGCAAGTGCACTGGGATCAGAAGAAGGGAGGAGAGGCTTGAATTGAACTAGAATGTGTCAACACTGCAAGTGTCACAAATCATGATGTTTAGTTAGAGATATAGTGAGATATAGACAAGGAGATAAGATTATACAAAAGAGAAAACAGATTACTGTTAAATGATGAAAGGGTTAGGTTACTGTTGAAGATTGTACCAAGTAAGTGACCATCCTTATTGGTTGCTGTATTTGTCCATTGTTGGAGATCTGACAAGGGGTCTTCAGTAAGACGCCTTTTTTCCAGAGAAAACAACCCCAACCTTGACAGTCTCCCCTCATAATTTAACTCTTCCCTCCCTCTAACCAGTTTAGTTGCACTTAGTCTCTGCACTCTCTCCAGCTCATTTATATCCCTCTTAAGGACTGGAGTCCAAAACTGCCCCCATACTCCAGATGAGGTCTCACCAGGAACCTATAAAGAGACATAATTATGTTTTCATCCCTTGAGTTAATGCCCTTTTTTATGCAAAACAGAACTTTATAAAAGTATTTAAATATTTCGCTTATCCCTAGAGATTAAGTGCCTGAGATGAAATCCAACATCAATAAGAATATCCAATTCACTTGATTATAAATCCTAAAACTGTTTTGAATTTCAAAGGGGGTCATTATTAACTGATTGCTGTTATTGTTACTATCTTTTGCATGTGAATGAGTGCTCAGCAATTTATTACTCAATGATTGGCTATCCTATCCACCAAGCACAGATAGCCCCAACAGCCTTAACTTCCCATCTTGTCCACCCTTTATGTTTGCATTTTAACACTTTAAATGCAATAGTGGAAGAATAATTCCCAATGTTACACAAATATTCTACAACCAATCACAATATAGGATCTGTTGCTTACCCACAAAGTTAATACAGATTTTTCTTTCAGAGCATGTTTATTTAATCTCTGCCTTTTTAGATTTGAATATGGATTACCCTGACATTGTACAGTGTAATGTTGTCCTTGGGGAAAATCAAGAAATCTTATCTTAATCTTAACCAAGCAGTTAAACAATTAAGCAGTCCTAATAACTGCATCCCCATAGGCCATATTAAGTACACTGTATATATCTACATATATATATATAAAACCCAGATCAGGTATCACATCCCCGCGATTCCTATAATGCCTGGAGCTAATTCAGTGCAGGGAAACTCACAGAGTTGTACTTGAAAGATGTTTCTCTGTGAAAGGCAGATGTTCCACAGAATAAGTTGGTTTCTCCTCACTACAGCATGGATTTTCTCTACACTGGCTATAGGAGTTTGCACCTGTTCTGGCAAAATTGGTTGCCGTCTGTCTACTGAGAACATTACTGGCTGTCTGAGCTCCCCAGGAAATATTATTATTGGTGGAACCTTTATGGTTCATTTGGACAGAGTCGCCAGTAACCTTGATTTTACTAGCCAACCCCCAGAGCTAGAGTGCCAGATGTAAGTAACATTGTATTGGTTAGTTTAGGCTGATCATTGCCTCATTGTGTTGATTTTGTTTTATTTGATTAATAATTTATTTTTATAATACACAAGTGATATTCAGAGATCTCTGTACAACTCCGCCTGCAGCCTTATGCCTTTATATGGTCAAAGTACCCGTCAATGACTTCTAATATCCTTATCATTTACAGTAGGGGGTACATTATCCCTTATAATACATGAGTGATACTCAGAGTTCCCTGTATAACTCAGCCTGCAGCCTTGTGCGTTTATATGGTCACAGAACAACCCCTCAGTGACTTCTAATATCCTTATCATTTACAGTAGGGGGTACATTATCCCTTATAATACATGAGTGATACTCAGGGTTCCCTGTATAACTCAGCCTGCAGCCTTGTGCCTTTATATGGTCACAGAACAACCCCTCAGTGACTTCTAATATCCTTATCATTTACAGTAGGGGGTTCATTATCCCTTATAATACATGAGTGATACTCAGAGTTCCCTGTATAACTCAGCCTGCAGCCTTGTGCCTTTATATGGTCACAGAACAACCCCTCAGTGACTTCTAATATCCTTATCATTTACAGTAGGGGGTACATTATCCCTTATAATACATGAGTGATACTCAGAGTTCCCTGTATAACTCAGCCTGCAGCCTTGTGCCTTTATATGGTCACAGAACAACCCCTCAGTGACTTCTAATATCCTTATCATTTACAGTAGGGGGTACATTATCCCTTATAATACATGAGTGATACTCAGAGTTCCCTGTATAACTCAGCCTGCAGTCTTGTGCCTTTATATGGTCAGAACCCCTCAGTGTAACATTTACAGTCGGGTACATTATCATTTTCATTAGGAGAAACCTCTGAGCATATTTACTTTTTTCACTGTAGGTTTGCTACAGAATATTACTACAGCATGCAGGCTTTGATATTTGCTGTAAAGGAGATCAACTCAGATCCCAATCTCCTTTCCAACATCACACTGGGCTTCCAGGTTTTCGACACCTGCCTGACATTAAGGAAAGCGATACAAGCCACTCTTCAGATTATGTCAGGCAGAAAGGAAATCACCCCAAATTACCACTGCTACAAAGATTCCCCCCTTGCAGCGATCATTGGTGACTCTGAGAGTACTGGATCAATTCTTATGGCACAGATTTTGGGACTGAAAAGATTTCCTCAGGTAAGTGCAATGTAACAAATTTCAGGATAGCGCCATGTTTCCTCCAATTTTTTGATAGATCAAACTTCCTAAAATGATGCAGGTTGCAAAAAAAATCAACTTCAGAGCTAGTTTTTTAACTATAGTCTCAAAATAGTCTGGCCTTCTTCCCACCTTTTAGATGCACCAGGATTACTTCTTACGAAAAAAGAAAATAACATAGAGGCTCATTTATCAACAGTCTCATTTTAGCAATTCTTGAAAATACAAAAAAGGACATACAAAAACCTCCAAAACCTCTAAAAATGTGAGTTTTAGAGAACTTCTGAAAGTCTGAATAGTTTAAAAAAAAAAAATAATAGGACCAGAGCAACTCCAATTGACTTCTATGAGACCTCGACTCCTTTTACTTACTGAAGTTTTGCATTAGAGTTTTTTTGTGGGTTTTTTGTGAGAAATTGAAAAAACACAAATTTGTACAGAAAGATACCATTGGTGAAAAAATAGAACTGCAAATGTTATTAAATAGGCCCCTTAGACATTGGATTTCACATTGTTGTCTACTTGGTTAAATCAATATTTTGAGACCCCTTTGCTTGTCTTATGACATAACTGTCAGGTACTAGTGATGGGCGAATAAATTAGCATTGCACAAATTTGCGGCAAATTCCCGCGTTTCACCATCGGCGAATACATTTTCGAATCTCCCGCGAAAATTAATTTCCTATTTTTCTGTGAAAACATTCGAAATGCTCAATTTTTTCGTGAAAAGGTTCGAATTGCTAGATTTTTCGGTGAAAACGTACGAATTGCTCGATTTTTTTGTGAAATGTTCGAATTTCACGAAAAAACTTTCCCTATCCAAGCTAAAAATATAATTTAATTGGCCCTGTACACAGGCAGCCCCTTTAGTTTGGACACCTATTAATTTCACTATTTACTTAAACAAAGTCGACCAAACTCCCGTCCACAAATTTAACTCATTTATCAAGATTTTGTTATTGAAAAAACTTTGCAACAAAATTGATTTTATCATACGAATGACACTCTGAAAACTCGACTTCATTGAATTGTTGCTGAGAAAACTCGACATTTCAAATTATTGGATGAAAACCCGGACTTTATGCGATTATCCAGCACAGAACACTATGTCAATAAACAAGTTCAGGGACATCTGCCGTTGACTTGTACTGTACATGACCTTGACAGGTTTGAGATTCAAGTTTTTGATTTGAATTCAAGTTTTTTTTCCCAGGGTAGGGGGGAGGGTCTTTTTAAGTACAGGTTGAATTCTCCTTGAATGTGATTAGCCATTTTCTAAGTTGATTATTTCTGGAGTTAATGATTATTATCAATTTTCTACCATGATTCCTTCTCCACTGCTTAAAATGGATTTTCATCTACTACAAATTCCTAACAGTGTGGTAGGGCTTACAAAATGATACAAGTATATGATGCAGGGATTTTCTTGGTGAGCATTTGCAGAAATATGATCCCTACCATGTTTTCATTCTGTTTTCATTACAGATTAGTTATTTTGCCACAAACCCTATGCTCAGCGATCGTGGCTTGTTTCCATCCTTTCTACGCACCATACCTAGTGATGAATTTCAAATGAATGGTTTAGCCCAGCTGGTGTTACATTTTGGTTGGTCTTGGGTTGGTGTCTTGGCCAGTGATAATGATTATGGTCAGTACGGGCTTCAGATGGTAAAGCAAGAAATAATACATGGGGGTGCCTGTGTGGCCTTTTCTGAAAATATTTTGACAGCTCAGCCAAATAGGAATGCTCCTCATCTTGTCCAAATCATTGCAAAGTCAACTGCAAACGTTGTTATTGTGATTACCTCTGATGTTGATTTTGTGATTGTACTGGAAGAAATATTGCGGCAGAATGTAACCGGCATCACCTGGGTGGCCAGTGAAGCTCTGGCAACTTCAGATTTACTCTCCAAGGAACGATTCAGAGAGATATTACTGGGAACCATTGGTTTGGCCATCCATAGTGGGAATTTACCAGAGTTCAGCAAGTATCTTAACAGCCTTCATCCAGTAGAACACCATCATGATTTATTTATAAGAGAATTTTGGGAGACTATCTTCTCCTGTTATTGGCCATATCAGAACACTTTAGTTACACTGCTAAACAGTTCTACAGTGCAAACATGTACAGGAAAGGAGAAGCTGGAAAGTCTACCGACTGATAAAGGGCACAGGGTATCTCTCAATGTATACACTGCTGTTTATGCCATTGCATGGGCTCTACAGAATTTGCTTACGTGTAAACCTGGAACTGGTCCATTTGCTGATGGTTCCTGTGCCTCCATCTCTACATTTCAACCTTGGCAGGTAGCAAACTACACTTTCATGTTGTTATGGTGATGCATTCAGTTGCTCAACTACTGTATGTAATAATCACTTTTTTTTTAATCAGCTTCTCCATTATATTAAAAATATCAAGTTCAAGAACACAGACCAGAACCATATATTTTTTGATGCAAAAGGGAACCCACCAGCAGTCTATGACTTTGTGAATTGGCATCTGAGCACCAAGGGAACTCTAGAGCAGACAACAGTTACAAGTTATGACTTGAGTGCCCCAGATTGGAAGACTTTGAATGTAGACAATTCTAGAATTATATGGCCCAACCAAAACAAACAGGTATTGATGATATTTATAAGGAGCTACATTCAGTTTTTCCATATCTTCCTGCTGTTATATGCTTTTTATAAGGAATACATATTCTGGCATAAAATTCTCAACATTAAAATGGAAGTGCTGTATTCCTGAACTGTTAACTATAAAAAGAAACAGGTGACTCTTAGGGAGGAATTTTCTAAACTTTTTCATGTTGGCATTTTTGTCGTGGGGAAAAATGTTTGACTTTTCCAGAATTAATATTAACTGCAATAATTCCGAAATCCAAAAATACTCAAGCTAAAATGTGTTGAAATCATGTAGAAGTCAATAGTAGATATCCCTCTTACAACTGGAAGATCTTCCTTTACTTTGTGGTGTTTGAGGTTTTAGTGTTTTTGATGTGCAACAATATTAAAAAGTCGTAATTAGACAAGTTGAAAACATCATTTTTTGCAACTTTTCTGTAACTTTTTCTTGTTCATGCTCTTTCGGTTTGGATCTTTTGATAAATGACTGACATTTGTGGAAATAAGTTTATTTATGGTTTAAAAATGAGAAAAGTTTTAGTAATTCCCCCCCCCCAATCTCTGGGATGGCCCCTTACAGACTTGTGGCGGTAGGGGGGGTTCAAGAACGTCAACTCTCAGGTTGATTAAATTAAATGGGGTACCAGTAGTTCTTAAAATAAATAACTCTTTATTCAGAGGAATAAAAAAATTTGCAGAAATATTTAAAAAAAAAACATTAAATAAATTTAGAGAATATTTTGCATAGTAGGTTAGGGTAATGTCATGGAATCCATCTCAGCTACATACGGTATTTGTTTCTACTGAAAACATATTATAATGGTTGCTATAATAAACACATTGTACTTCCTTAAATATTTGCAGCTTTTGTAAATAACATAATGTCATCACAAAGCACTTTTTTTCGAGGTATTTTACACAATTACACTAAAGTGTAATGGCTTATTGTGATGTGCAGATCATAATCTTCTGTATACCCTTATTATATTTTCTTAGATTCCTCTTTCCAAATGTAGCCCAAGTTGTTCTCCTGGATTTAGACAGATGATAGTTCCTGGAGAACCTCTTTGTTGCTATGACTGTGCTCGGTGTCCCCAGGGACATATTTCAAACCAAACAGGTATTGGCATTGTTTTTTTTTTCTTTATATTTGGCAACATCTGTATGGAGGGTTTGATAGAAATGTTGTTCTTTAGATGCTGTGGAATGTCATCCATGTTCTTGGGACACATGGCCTGATCTACATCGAATAAAATGTGTGCCGAAAACTACAGAATTCCTTTCCTTTGAAGAACCTTTGGGTTATGGCTTAACAAGCACTGTCATGATTTCTTCTCCAATACCACTTTTTATTTTGGGAATTTTTATTTGTTACAAAAAAACACCAATAATCCGAGCCAACAACTATTCCCTTAGTTGTCTTCTCCTGCTTTCCCTGTTCCTCTGTTTTCTTTGCTCTTTAGGTTTCATTGGTTACCCACAGCCTGAAATGTGTCTTCTGCACCAGGTGTCATTTGGGATGGTTTTTTCTCTCTGCATCTCCTGTATTCTGGCCAAAACCATTACTGTTATCATTGCCTTTAAAGCAACCAAACCTGGAAGTGGGTTAAGAAAATGGACAGGGGTAAATGTGTCCTACTATGTCATTGGATTTTGTATCCTTATTCAATTATTTCTGTGTGTGATATGGCTGATATTTTCTCCCCCCTTCCCTGAATATGACACGGATACCAAACCTGGAATCATCATTGTGGTTTGCAATGAAGGGTCACCAACAGCTTTCTGGTGCATGCTGGGATATCTTGGTGTCTTGGCCGTGATTAGCTTTATTGTTGCTTTTCTGGCCAGACGACTCCCTGACAGTTACAATGAAGCCAAATTTATCACATTCAGTATGTTGGCTTTCCTCAGTGTCTGGGTGTCCTTTATCCCAGCCTATCTCAGTGCACGGGGCATGTATACTGTGGCAATGGAGGTCTTTGCCATTCTGTCTTCCAGCTGGGCTTTGGTGGTTTGTATCTTTGTGCCAAAATGTTATATTGTATTGTTCAAACCCAATGTAAACTCAAGAAAACATCTCCTTGGAAAAAGAGGTCCAATGTGAACAGGTCATACAGAATGAAACACACTTTTATAATATGGTTTCTATGTCACATGATGCCTTTTGGAGAAATGAATTTTAAAAATAGCTCAAGGTTGTTGCGGCTATGGGAGGAAAATTGGATGCCAAGTTTAGTCAGGTTATTCCTTATCCTGGATAGTCTAGCAGACAGAAGTATAATATTCATTCTTCTCCAGCATTAGAATTTATAAATGTATATTTTCTATATTCCCCGTAGGGAAGAGTTGCCTTCAGATTTACAATGAAGTTCCACAGGAAATCTGAGCGCCAATGAAAAGTCATGTCCATATTAAGTTTATTGAGCTGTTGTAAACTTTTTATGTCCACATGGACACTTTTTATGGTAGATGGGTGTCAGTGAGTTTGCCTGTGCTTTTTACTCCTGCTTCCTTCCACTTCCCATAAATGTACATCTACATCCAATTTCAAATAGGTTGAAAAAAGACATGTCCGTCAAGTTCAGCCTTTTAACTCTATTTTAACCTGCCTAACTACTAGTTGATCCAAAGGAAGGAAAAAAAATTGTAGCCTCTCCAATTTACTCAGAGGGGGGAAATAAATCCTTCCTGACTCCAAAATGGCAATGGGACCAGTCCTTGGATCAACTTGTACTATGAGCTATCTCCCATAACCCTGTATTCCCTCACTTGCTAAACACCATCCAACCCCTTCTTATACCTATCTAATGTATCAGCCTGTACCACTGATTCAGGGAGAGAATTTCACATCTTCACAGCTCTCACTGTAACAAACCCCTTCCCAATATTTAGGAGGAACCTCCTTTGACGTTCCTGAGGAGTGATTATTAGCACAACAAATATTAATACATAACCAATGTTGTCTGCAAAACTTAAAACCAGGTAATTAAACTGGACAGGCCGTGGTAACATTACAAGCAACAGCTTCTGTGGAAACTGAAGATATTCTGCTCATATGACCTTGCATTGTTAATTGTGAAGAATCAGAACCTAATCCTAAAACAGCTTGGCCAGGTATAACTTCCCCTTTTATTCCATACAAGCACCTTTAGACCCACTCACAGTACAGGTCTTTTGTTAGGAATAACTCCACTAAGAATGATCTCATTATGGCTGTTCAATAAATGTTGATCATGTGTTTTCCAGGGGGGTATCCGTTTTTTTTTTATTGTTTATAGTGGAATGTGGCAGAGCAGTCTTTTTTCTAAAACTTTGCCCAGTTTTTGCTATGTAAGTACCTCTACTTCATGCACCTTATCATTTAGACCACATTGGTTGTTTAGCAGGTATAATAGCCTTGGGTATTATTGAATTCTTCTAATGTGCCCGGAATTGTTATTTTATCTTCATTTCACATGTTCAAGCTAATCTTCTATAAAACCATTGCGAGGGCAGCACCTCTCAAAATATGACTCAATCCATATTTTTCTACTTCTTTCAGTGATAAGTGTCAAAAGAATACACCATTAGTCCAAAATGGATGTAAAAGGCCATAGCTTAATTATCAAAGATTTGCTGGAAAATTATAAAATTACAGGCTTAATAAAATGAACTTGCAAACTAATAAACTAAGAATACCCTGAATGCATGTAGAGAAAAACTCCACAATGGTAGCTACCCAGAACACCTGCACTTAGATGGGCAAGTGAAAGTAAGGTAAGTTTCACTCTGAAGTAGGGATGCACCGAATAAATATTTTTGTAATTCAACTGAAATCCAAATTTAATCCAACCTATAATTTGCATATGCTAATTAGGAAACAGAAAGGGGAAATAAAGTCTCGTAAATATTTTGTGCCAGAATTTGTATGGCATTATTTTATTACTGAATTGCACTGTATATATTGTAAATAATTTATTCTACCATTTAAAAGTTTAATTTTGAGCCAATAAATTATTATTTTTTAGTTGTAATATTGATGTGTAGGCAGCGATATCAGGTAATTTTGTCTGCTCATGTGCTTTCAGAAAGTGGAACTGCTTTCAGATAAAATATTGTTTCTCCAACTCAATGTAATTTAAGGAGTAGCCACTAGGCTACTAGCCAGACTAGGATTATTACTATTGAGTGTTGTTCTCATATCTACCAGTGCAGCAGTAAAGAGTGACTGAAGTTTATCAGAGCACAATTCATACACATGACTGAGGGCACTTAGGAAATGAACAACATGTCTAACCCCATTTCCTATTTCAGAATTAAATATGAAAAAAAAACAGTTTGCTCTTTTGAAAAACAGATTTCAGTGTAGGATTCTGCTGGAGGAGCACTATTAAATGATGCATTTTGTAAACAAATATGTTTTCCCATGACAAAATCCCTTTAATAATGTGACATAAAGTCATGTGAGTTCAGGGTTTGGATTTAGTTCAGTCAGGTAATTGGATTTGGCTGAATCCAAATTCTGCTGTAAAAGGCTCAGATTCAGCCGTATCCCAAACCAAATCAAGGATTCAGCATATCCATACTCTGAAGTTGCTCTCTTGCAAAAACCAGAGAGAGGTTCTAAATATTAGGGTAGATTGTTTAATACTTACCCTGATCTTCCTTTCCTAGACAAACTCCATGGCAGTACTCAGCGGGATAGTCCCTCCCCCTGCTTCCATTAGATGGAATTATTTTTGGGGTACATGGTATCTTAGCAACAAGAACTGTGAATAGGTCCACTGGCACGTGTTGCATATAAATTAGAAACCTGCAAAAGTCTCTTAATAAAAACATTCATTTGTGCATTTCATCCATAGTGTAAATTCATATTAATATATCCAAACAAAGCTTTTAGCACAACACACCACAATGCAGTGTCTCCCCCCTGCCTGCCTCATGCTGGCCACCCCCTCCTGACACATGTTGCACTATTGGGTGCTTTATCAGAGGAGGTGTGGCTTGTGCTGGATATGTATTTTAAATACTCATTGACTTTTTTCATATACATGTTGTGGGGCTGACCACCTGGCTGCCTTCATTGAGCCATCATTACTTAATACACTTTCTAAGCCCCACTACCTGGAATCTGGATGAGTGTATTCACTAATACAGTCCTCTATAGTAAGATTTAAAAATTGTTTGTCCTGAGATTAAGGGACATGACCTTGATAAAACATTTTTGACCTTACAGTTAAACAAATCTGGTTGTGCATAATAATGCCAGCATATCTAAGAGATAGTCAAGATGCCATTCATAAAATCACCACTAAGGCTTGGAAAATGCATTACATTTGGGTAACTCTGGATGTGCAGTACTTGTATTCCCAAATAAACCATGTGGATGGTCTGAAGGCAGTAAATACATTTTTTTAACAATTTCTGCAATCTAGAACACAAATTGATTTTTTGCTGGAAGCCATCAAGCCGTCATTTAATGGCCAAATTGATCACCAGATTACAGGTACGGCTATGGGGACAAAATCTGCACCCTCATATGACTCCTGGGAGGAAGAGTACATCTTTGGAGCAGATAACCATTACGATGATGACATAGAGGGATGGCATCGCTATATAGATGATGTCATCATGGATTGGAGTGGTCCTGAAGATGACTTAATTATGGGGTGCCGTTTGTCCCAAATACATTCTGTATACAAAACTATCCCTAATACACAGAATTAATGTCTCTCATGGTATATAAGTATTTGTGACCATACAAAGATTAAAAAATATATAAAATTTCTATTAAAGAATGAAAACAAAATCTGGTTAGTGCACAAAATCATGTCAATATATCACAAACCCCATTCTGTACATTTTAGCAAAAAATCTGTCTGACAGATGTATAACCTCCATGTAACAGACGCACTTATGTGCAAAGTTACTTACAGAATGAATTATGTAAAAAAAAAACTTGGACATAATATATAGTAGTGTAGCTAACTAGTTCATGTCAAGCTAGATTTGAAAGACAAAATAGATATTTGTGACAGAAAGCAAGATTTTATAGTACAGGATTGATTCTTTCCACAAAATGAAAGCTCAGTTTCACAAAACAGATAAAATAACCATTCTGTGAAGCAACACTGTCAGTCACATTCCTGAACCAATAAGAACAAAGCGTATTGCCATATAACAAACAAGATGAGAAGTTGCCAGCTCTGCTCCACATGCTGCATCATCCCTAAGGCAAAGTATGTGGCCTGATATAGAGGTGCCCTCTAATGTCCCCTCTGCTGCATAGTAATAAACATGAACAAACATTTCCTAAAAGGGCTGCTATTAAACACTACAGGTTCATAATTGGAAATTTTTACAAAAGGCTGAGAAATATAATGCTGCACTTATAATGATTGTAGAGAAAGAAAAGTATGCAAAACATAAATATAATCATTTTAGGTGATATGGCTATTCTTATTGTAGTAACCTGCTTGTGTGGCCATTTTGGTTAAGGGCATTCCTGCTGTTTTGCCATTGTCTTATGATTCACTCCTGTTCATGTTTCCTCTTCCTGTCTAAGCTGAGAGCAATAATGGGACAGGCCACACCCACCTGCCATGTTGTAATAAATGTAGCAGAAGCAGGAGTGGAACTACAGAGGAAGCAGACTCTGCGGCTACAGGGGGGACCAGGAGGAATAGGGGCCCCATGAGGCCCTAATTCATATACAGTTTCAATAAATATTGTCAAAACATATCAACCTCTAAACATTTTGTGGGCCTGAAAAAATAATTTGCTGTTAAGCCCAGTAATATCTAGTTACACCACTGAGTCCAGAAGTTCCTGTGCTTGTCTGGCTGCTTTGCCTGAACTAACAAAGCAGAATCATTTCATCCACTACCAGCCAGTTTATCAGACATCATCTTGCAGCCTCACCCATCATTATAATTGGTCTAATATCCCTTCAATGATGTCTGACAAACTCTCAGAGTCAGTTATACGTTTTGTATATGATCGTTAGGCTCCAATGTCTCCTCCTAGCTGTAATCTTGCACCAATTAGCTTTTAGCAGTCTCTTAATAATGTGCTTAGCTATAGTTCAACTACTACATAATAGGTTTAGCCAGAGATGTGGGACTGATCATGTGCACACATATTCTGTATAGTATGATGTGTAGGTTATATGAGCAGCCATTCTTGAGTACTGTGTATAAACTAAAAGGATCATTTAGGCAGGGGCAATTTTAGGAAATCATTATTTATTTATATAGAAGCAACAAGCTGCACAATGCTTTACATTTATTTATAACAAAAGGGCTCTAATGATGTGGTCCCTTTACCCCTTTCACCAGGGCTGGAACTAGGGGTAGGCAGAAGATGCACGTGCCTAGGGCGCAAAGTTGGAGGGGCACCAGGCACATTACCTCTTCCATACCTCCCAAGTGTCCCGGATTAGGCGGGACAGTCCCGATTTGACCTGCCTGTCCTGCCGTCCTGGATAGCAGGTGAAGATGTCCCGCGTCGGATCTTCCTTGCTTCTTTGCATCGAATCAGCGAGTTTTCGGTGACGTGTATACTGCGTTTACCCGGCCACTCTGAGGGGGTGGGGCTGTACGGAGAGAGGCGGGAAAATAGACGGAGTCTCAAACTGGGGAATTGGAGTTAAGGGACTGAGAGCTGGCGCAGCGGATTGATGTGTCCGGGAGCCCTGATGGGGCCTTGCTGGGAGGACACGCCGAATGTTCTGTAAGAGATGAGAACTCTATTCTTCAGTTTATTCCCTTTAGCAGCGTCACAAAAGTCAATCTGCCCCCGCCCCGGGTTATCATGGGAAATGCTGGGAGTAATGTTTGTGCAGCTCTAACTTACTGTCCTAGCGAGTGTTACAAATCTCTGCTCCTCCTCCTCCTGCTGCTGCTGCCAGTTACTAGGAATAATAATAATAATAATGAATGCAGGGCCCTATAGGGATACAGGCCCTATAGAGTTAATCTTTTCACCATTTCCTTGGGTTATTGGGTAGAATCCCTGTTACAAAATAACCTTTACAGTGATAGGCTGAGAGATTTGATGACACTGCTCTGACTCACTCCTATATAGTGTGTGCAGGGAGTGGCCTCTTTCTCTTTTGCCTCTGGATGTGATTCCAGCTGGATGTGCTCAGGGGGACTGAGTGCAATAGGCCCAGAAGAAGTCATGTGTCCAAGTCGGGGACCAGGTAACCCCGTGAATGAGGAATAGTTACACTAGGGCAGACTTGTCATAGTCTCTCTAGGAGAGAAAGGCAGAGAGGTGAAAGAGAAAGAGCAGCTGAAGCTCCAACAAGGATTTGCAGTAGGGGAGGAGCTTCCCAGAGGCTCTGTGTGTTGCCTCCAGTCAGGGACCTCAGTGAAGAGGGACTGTAGGGTACAAGCTGCTTCCTGACAACTTCCAGGAGGGAAAGGTTGTACTGCATTTGCCTGTGTACTCTCTGTGTGAGCCTGCCTTGTTCTGTGTGAACTCTCAATATGCTGTTTTCCTCAACTCCTGCGTGACTACTGAAACCTGTGCTCATTTGCCCTTTTTGGCATAATAAACCGTTCCTGATTGTTAAGAACCTCCTGGCGCCCAAGTTGTTTTGGTGTGCACAGTAGCCTGGGGGGGATGTAGTTGCACTACACCATAGAGGGAACACTTCCACTTAGCGAAGGCCCTGCCCTGGGTGTAAGTCGCGTGTAACCCATGCTCTAGTGTTCTAGCTGGTGAATTAACCCCGAGTGGCCCAAATAGGTGTTACATGTGCATGTAGCAAACTATTGTTATTTGTTTATAATCGAACAATCTGAGGCATGGAGTGCAATGGCCACTGAAAACATTATATATTACGTTAACCTGTAGCCTGGGACTGGGATATTTGTGTGCGTCTGTGAGTAACTGCCTCCTGCTTGGGGGGGGGTGGATTTAGGGAGGGGGGTGCTGTACAGCCTGCCAGGAAAGGGAGACTAGAGTCCTACTGTGTCAGTTACAGTGACAGTGTATTTACTATACTGTGTGTGTTACTGTGGGTGTGTGTTACTGTACTGTGTGTGTTCGTGTGTGTGGGTTAGTATGTGTGTGTGTTAGTGTTTATGTGTTTTGCACTACAACTTTATACATCACCGTAGTAGGGACTGCCATACAGCTCTCCCTGCCCATATAAAGTGATACGGCTTATTTACAATTTGTAAAATGAACATGGTAATTAGGGGGTGTGGCCACAAAAATGGGCGTGGACAAAAATTTTTTGTCCCTCTTTTGATTTTTAAAATGTTCGGAGGTATGCTCTTCTGCGGATTCCCCCTAATTCTGACCCCCATCTGCACATGCGCGCAGGCAATCTCAGCACCGTGGGTGCTCCTTTACTCTCCTCTACTCATGCGTGTGTATACATCATCTGTGCATGCACTGGTCTGTGCATTCGTATGCGAGTGTTTGTTCGCACGCGTTTGTTCACCCGCACGCATGTGGAGAGGGGGCAACATAGTAGGCTGGGTTGCTTAGGGCGCACAGCCAACTTGGCCCAGCACTGCCTTTCCCATTAGAGCTGGTCGAGGTATTTTCCTTAGAGTGAGTTCAGAATTTTTCAACAAGACTGTGCTGCTGAACTCCATCCGCCTTTGGGTCATTTAGCTGTCTTACTGAGCCACATATGTCAGATTAATCCGTATGGGAAAACTTCACCCATGGATAGTCTCTGCTCATTCCCTGTAGCCGCAGGGTCTACTTCCTCTGTAGTTCCAACCCTGCTTCTGCTACATTTATTACAACATGGCAGGTAGGTTATTGCTCTCAGTTTAGACAGGAAGAGGAACAGGAATGAATCATTAGACAATGGCAAAACAGCAGGAATGCCCTTAACCAAAATGGCCACACAAGCAGGTTACTACAATAAGAATAGCTATATCACCTAAAATGATCATATTTATGTTATGCATACTTTTCTTTCTCTACAATCATTATAAGTGCAGCATTATATTTCTCAGCCTTTTGTAAAAATTTCCAATTATGAACCTGTAGTGTTTAACAGTAGCTCTTTTAGGAAATGTTTGTTCATGTTTATTACTATGCAGCACAGGGGACATTAGAGGCGCCTCTATAGCAGGTCAGATACTTTGCCTTAGCCATGTGGAGCAGAGCTGTCCACTTCTCATCTTGTTTGTATATGGCAATAAGCTTTGTTCTTATTGGTTCAGGAATGTGACTGACAGTGTTGCTTCACAGATTGGATATTTTATCTGTTTTGTGAAACTGAGCTTTCATTTTGTGGAAAGAATCAATCCTGTACTATAAAATCTTGCTTTCTGTCGCAAATATCTATTTTGTCTTTCAAATCTAGCGTGAGATGCACTAGTTAATTACACTATTATATATTGTGTCCAAGTTTATTTTACATAATTCATTCTGTAAGTAACTTTGCATATAAGTGCGTCCGTTACATGGAAGTTATACATCTGTGAGACAGATTGCTTGTTAAACTGTGCAGAATGGACTAACCAGATTTTGTTTTCATTCTTTAATAGAAATAAGTCTTTTGTATATTTTTTATCTGTGTATGGTCACAAATACTTATATACCATGAGAGACATTAATTCTATGTATTAGGGAAAGTTTTGTATACAGAATGTATTTGGGACAAACGGCACCCCATATGCACATATATGCCGATGGCCTATATACATATTTACACACATACTGTAAATGCATACATGTATAACTCTTTCATAGTACACTTACACATTATGTTTAAGAATTCATTATGAAGGTATTGTCTTTCTTAGGCTAAGAATATGATCTTCAGATGATGGTAGGCATCCTAATCTTATGCATACATGGAGAATATTGCCCCAACATCAGGGTTTTTTTTGACAAGGTCTCACTTGCAGATAAACTCCAGACATTAGTCAAAGAAATGCGAACCACATGAAAGGTCGATGTTAATTGAAGCACATTTGTGAGCTCTGCATTCCAGTTCATGGCAAAGTCTTGGTTTAGGTTTGAGCCTTGCTGCTTGGCAGGTGCCAGCAATATTCATTTGCTGCAAACCAAATCAACAACCCAATCATTTCCGCTTCTGTTACCAAGGAATGCCAGCCACCATGCAACATTTTACATTTTCTAGCTGTCAATACAATGCTGACTGAGTCTTCAGCTGCAAGCTTTCCATTCAAGCTTCTGCAAGATTAGCTACTTTCTCATGTTCCGAGAGTGCAAGGAACATCATTCGGAGAAAGAATGAAAAAGTGCCTCTAATAGTGATGTAGCCCAGGCACACTCTTGCTGACCTGGCCGTGGCTTAAGCAAAGGAGTCAGGCAATGCTGAGAGTCAAACTCAGGATCTCCTGTTTACAAGACAGGCGCTTTAACCAACTAAGCCACAGCGCCTGCTTGATGACTGTGTGGCTGCCGGCAGAAAGAGAAATAAGCATGCTGATGCCCTGTGACTTTTTGTTCTCTTGCCTGCAAATTCAGAGTGTTACAAGTCAAAAATGGAACTCTTTGTTCAAGGTCAGCTAAAGGGAAACCTAGAAGCTCCTCGACAATGCCTTCAAATTGGCACTTGAGCAAGCTTCTGCTTGTTTGCCCCTTGCTTTGTAGTTTTCCAGAGGTCATTTTGGTTGGACACTTTTATTTTGCCCACCATCATCCACTGGAAAGCTGCTAGTCAGCGATATTGCAACCAAAAGCACCTTTGCTTGGCTGCAGCTTACAGAAATGAGGCACTGTTGAGACTTGAACTCAGGATCTCCTGTTTACTAGACAGGCGCTTTAACCAACTAAGCCACAGCACCCAAGTGTGATGAGTGCCCAGTGCAACAAAGGAGAAATGCATACATGGAGAATTTTGCCCGACCATCAGGGTTTTTTTGACAAGATCTTACTTGCAGATAAACTCCAGACATTAGTCAAAGAAATGCGAACCACTTGAAAGGTCGATGTTAATTGAAGCACATTTGTGAGCTATGCATTCCAGTTCATGGCAAAGTCTTGGTTTAGGTTTGAGCCTTGCTGCTTGGCAGGTGCTGAGAATGCTCATTTGCAGCAAACCAAATCAACAACCCAATCATTTCCACTTCTGTTACCAAGGAATGCCAGCCACCATGCAACATTTTACCTTTTCTAGCTGTCAATACAATGCCGACTGAGTCTTCAGCTGCAAGCTTTCCATTCAAGCTTCTGCAAGATTAGCTACTTTTCTCAAGTTCCGAGAGTGCAAGGAACATCATTCGGAGAAAGAATGAAAAAGTGCCTCTAATGTAGTGAAAGAGAAATAAGCATGATGATGCCCCGTGACTTTTTGTTCTCTTGCCTGCAAATTCAGAGTGTTATAAGTCAAAAATGGAACTCTTTGTTCAAGGTCAGCTAAAGGGAAAACTAGAAGCTCCTCGACAATGCCTTCGAATTGGCACTTGAGCAAGCTTCTGCTTGTTTGCCCCTTGGTTTGCAGTTTTCCAGTGATCATTTTGGTTGGACACTTTTATTTTGCCCACCATCAACCACTGGAAAGCTGCTAGTCAGCGATATTGCAACCAAAAGCACCTTCACTTGGCTGCAGCTTACAGAAAGACAGAGATGAGGCACTGCTGAGACTTGAACTCAGGATCTCCTGTTTACTAGACAAACGCTTTAACCAACTAAGCCACAGTGCCCAAGTGTGGCCACTGCTTAGTGCAACAAAGGAGAAATGCATACATGGAGAATTTTGCCCAACCATCAGGTTTTTTTTTACAAGGTCTTACTTGCAGATAAACTCCAGACATTAGTCAAAGAAATGCGAACCACATGAAAGGTCGATGTTAATTGAAGCACATTTGTGAGCTATGCATTCCAGTTTAAGGCAAAGTCTTTGTTTAGGTTTGAGCCTTGCTGCTTGGCAGGTGCCAACAATGCTCATTTGCTGCAAACCAAATCAACAACCCAATCATTTCCGCTTCTGTTACCAAGGAATGCCAGCCACCATGCAACATTTTACCTTTTCTAGCTGTCAATACAATGCCGACTGATTCTTCAGCTGCAAGCTTTCCATTCAAGCTTCTGCAAGATTAGCTACTTTCTCATGTTCCGAGAGTGCAAGGAACATCATTCTGAGAAAGAATGAAAAAGTGCCTCTAATAGTGATGTAGCCCATAGCAACCAATCAGATCTTTGCTTTTGTTTTCTAACTTGTAGGCGACGGTTTAAATCTAGTTGTCGATTGGTTGCTGTTGGCAACATCTCCGGCGATGTTTGTCTCCAGTGTTAATAAAGAGGCCCATAAATGACCAAGGCCACAGTTCTCCACATTAATAGAACGTGGCCCTTGCTTGGTAGGCAGGCAGGAAGGGGTTGTACTGTAGTTTGAAAGCAAAAGCGCCCGGACTTTAGAGGGAAAGTGTGCTATGACAGGCATGCAAGCACAAAAAAGGGGAATGGCTGCACTGTCAAAGTCACACTCTTGCTGACCTGGCCGTGGCTTAAGCAAAGGAGTCAGGCACTGCTGAGAGTCGAACTCAGGATCTCCTGTTTACAAGACAGGCGCTTTAACCAACTAAACCACAGCCCCTCCTTGACTGTGCAGCTTCTGGCAGAAAGAGAAATAAGCTGATGCCCCGCTCCGTGACTTTTTGTTCTCTTGCCTGTAAATTCAGAGTGTTAAAAGTCAAAAATGGAACTCTTTGTTCAAGGTCAGCTAAAGGGACACCTAGAAGTTCCTCAACAATGCCTTCGAATTGGCACTTGAGCAAGCTTCTGCTTGTTTGCTCCTTGGTTTGTAGTTTTCCAGAGGTCATTCCGGTTAGACACTTTTCTATTGCCCACCACCATCCACTGGAAAGTGTTGATAATTTTATTGCTATGGTCTCGTTATATGGATAAGGCTATTTCTTTCAAATCTTTTTATTAGATAGAAAAACAGCATATACTTTTCTCATAACAAAGTTTTTTATGCATTCGTACATGTAGAAAATGTGTATCCTCCTACGCAGAGGGGATTATAGCCATAACATACAAATGTCTTGAGAGTGAAGGAAGAGCAGCGGCTTCGGACACTCCACATAGTGACACATCGGGAAACAACATATAGCATAAGTAAAGAATACATATTGAAGAGGATAAGGCTATTTCAAATAGAATGAGGTTTATTGAGTTTAACAAAGAATATTTAATAGCTTTGCTTTGGGAAAAAGATCACGTTACACCTAAGTATAACCTGAGGCTTTTGCCAAAGATACTCCCCTTTTCACTAGCTTTTATAGATTAAAATACACACACATAAGTTATATAACTTGAACCCTCCCAAAATGTTGGAAGAGGACTGAATATTCTTAGCTACAGATAGTGCACTGAAGATAGTTTCCCTCTTACAACTGTCCCTCAGCCTTGCAGTTCTTTATCAGTTAAAAGCAGACACAGGGATGACCTCAGCAATAAAGAAAACACTTCTGTAGAAGGGGCCTCATCTAGTATTTGCCGACACTCTGAATTCTGTCAGTAACTTACAAAGTGGACTCTCATCACAGGGTGTCATTAATAAGAGAAATAATCCTGCCTGCCTTGGGCATGTGGTTATTGCTGAGTCAGAATGATAGGGGCATTTGTTATTAGACTTTATTATTCTTGCACTCTGACACTTAACCATTTGTCCGTCATTGGAATAGGCTGTTCTCATATAAATATGGTCATATAAAAAATATATTATCAAAAGCTGCTAGTCAGAGATATTGCAATCTATAGCACCTTTCCTAGGCTGCAGTTCACAAAAATGCAGAGGCAAAGCCCTGCTGAAACTTGAACTCAGGATCTCTTGTTTACTAGAAAGACACTTTATCCAACTAAGCCATAGCAGCCATGTACAGCATTTGCCAAGTGCAACAATTGAGAAATGAGTACATGGAGACTATTGCCCCAACATCAGAGTTTTTGACCAGGTCTTACTTGCAGTTTAACTCCAGAGATACTTTTTCAAGAAAGTGAATGATAAGAAAGGTTGATCTATGCATTCAAATTCATGACAAAGTCTTGGTTTAGGTGTGAACTTAGCTCCTTGGTAGGTGCCAGCAGTGCTGATTTGCAGCAAACCCAATCAACAACCCAATCATTTCCACAGGTCCGGAATGAAATTTAAAAGAGGTCCTGGCACTTGAGATCCACAGAGGACCTCACAGCCCAATAAATAGTGAATGTCTATGGAATCTTACAGTAACCCCTCTGGCATTTGCAAGAACCAACAGATTACCAGCCCGGGCCTTCATTTCCCCTTCCGTTACCCAAGAATGCCAGACACCATGTTCCATAAGTTGTATCTTAAGGTAATTTTTTAATAAAGAAAAATTTTAAAACATGTGAACAAAACAATATGCAATATTCCTCTTTTATTTTTTCATGTTTACAATTAATATATTATTGTGCCCCTCTGCCTTTTCCCATGAGATATTCTTTTGAATTCATTTTAGGCCTGAACAATACAATGTAACATTTGGGAACAAAGATACAGATCACCACAGCCCAACTGGAAGATAAAATGGCAAAGACCTCCATTGCCACAGTATACATGCCCCGTGCACTGAGATAGGCTGGGATAAAGGACACCCAGACACTGAGGAAAGCCAACATACTGAATGTGATAAATTTGGCTTCATTGAAACTGTCAGGGAGTCTTCTGGCCAAAAATGCAACAATGAAACTGATGGTAGCCAAGAGACCAAGGTATCCCAGCATGCACCAGAATGCTGTAGGTGAATGTTCATTGCAGTTCACTATGATGATTCCAGGTTTTGTGTCAGTGTCAAGTTCAGGAAAGGGACGAGCATATATCATCCACAACACACACAAAAATAACTGAACAAAGACACACAATGTAATGAGGCAATAGGACACCTTTACCCCTGTCCACTTTCTTAACCTGCTGCCTGGTTTGGTTGCATTAAAGGCAATGACAACAGTGATGGTTTTGGCCAGAATACAGGAGATACAGAGAGCAAAAACTGTCCCAAATGCCACCTGGCGCAGAAGACACTGTTCAGGTTGTGGGTAACCAATGAACCCTAAAGAGCAAAGGAAACAGAGGAACAGGGAAAGCAGGAGAAGGCAGCTAACAATATAATTATTGGCTCGAACAATGGGTGTATTTTTATAATGAATAAAAACACCAAATATCTTAAGCGGTATTAGAGAAGAGAAGATGGTGATGGCTGCTAAGCTGTACCCCAAAGGCTCTTCATAAGAAAGGAACTCTGTAGTTCTTGGTAAACATTTTGTATGTTGTAGATTTGGCCAAGTATCCCAGGAACATGGCTGACATTCATCAATATCTATAAAAAAAAGATTTCATCGATTAGAATTTTTTGGGGGGACCCATCACCCCAAAAAAATATTCAAAATCCTATTTTATCACATTAGTCAAGCAAAATGAACTTCAATTACATGATATAGATTATTTGAATCTTGTTTCCTTCAGTTTGGGAATTCATAATTATAACAAGCAGGCAGGAGCCATTTTGTGGACACTGTTATTAAGACAAGGCTTGTATCATCTCAGAATCTTGTTTGTGCACCAGAATGGGGGACCTGATGTCCATCCCCATGTCCTGGCTACACAATTAAATGGAGAAGAGAGAGGGAATGTGTGGAAAGCAGTGACATGTAGGAAGTGCTGAATGGAAAGTGAAAGTAATTGCCTAAGGCATAGAGGAGGGGCAGACAATATTTGATTGACAACTGATATTTTTAAATGAGCTTACAACAGCTACGAACATTTTAATAAAAAATAGAAATTAGATTTCATGTTTAATTTGAAAAGAGCTTTTATTACACAGCTTTTTATGTCTGGGTGACAGGTCCACTTTAAGAAATATTAAACATCTTTCTAAGCATTTTGAACCTAAAAAAGAAAAAAAAAAGTACGGAAATCCTCATTTACACTGCATATATTTTTCAAAGGAATCAAAAACAAATTATTAAAGGAATGGAACCCTTTATTAAAATGTGCTCCAAGGGAACTTTGAAGTATATAACAATGTGATGTTCTTCTAATACCTATGCATTGCCCCTGTGTATGTGACTCAATCCTGGTTATCGAAATACAATAAATATCTGCTTCTTTGGCCTCCTCACCAAACAAATTGTCCCTTTTTGACCATCTTTAACTGTATATAAAGTAAAGGTGCCCATACACTGAGAGATCCGCTAGTTTGGCAATGTCGCCAAACGAGTAGATCTCCCTCCGATATGCCCACCTTGAGGTGGGAAATATTGGGCTGATCCGATCGTGGGCCCTAGGGCCCAACGATCGGATCCTAACGATGCCTTAATGGGCGCTCGGATTGCGGGACCGCATCAACTAATAGATGTGGCCGCGATCCGACACACGGGCCAATAAGCTGCCGACACGGTCTGTCGGCAGCTTTTATCGGCCCGTGTATGGCCACCTTAACATGTTCACTCTAGTAATGAATTGGTATGGTGCAAATGTTTCCTAATCTGTGCTAATTTCTGTCCCTTTTACACAAAATACACAGCCTTACCTCCTCTTGCAGTTTTACTACTGCGTGCAATGTGGTTGGTTTTAAAAAAGGAAGGAAACATAGTAAATTATACCTGATTGGTTGGAAATTTGTCCCTGAGGGCACCGGGCACACTCGTGGCAGCAAATGGGCTTCCCTGGTACAATCAACTTTCTATATCCTGAAGGACAACTTGTGCTGCATTTAGAAGAAGGAACCTACATAAATCATAAATGAATTAGAAACAAATCAAGTGCTTGAAGTTTAACATTTCATACTTTTACTTCTATGTGGAGGCTTATTTATCAACATTTTCATTTTTAGTGGATCTAGAGGTTTTTGAAATCATGACTAAACTCACTTTATCTAAAACCACGAATGTCAATTTATTAAAAACATATTAAAAAATCAAACTAAAAAAAATGGGAAAAAGTTACAGAAAAGTCACTAAAACAATGTCTTTTTTATGACTTGTCATCTATAACTATAACTATGACTGTAATGTCACACAATTTTTTTTAACCCAATTTCGAATTGAGTCAGCAAGGCTATTAACTTCTTCAAATAGGTCAGAGGACCTTTGCCATTGACTTCTACATGAGCTCGGCAGGTTTTAGGTGGCAACCTATTGAATTTGAGTTACTTCCAGGGTAGGGGATGATAAACCTCAATCTAGAATTCAAGTTGGTGGTTTTAAACTCTTGTGAGTTTCAATGTAGAGCCTCAATGTAGGTTGACAATCCACATAGGGGCTACCAAATGGCCAATCGCAGCCCTTATTTGGCACTCCAAGAACATTTTTCATGCTAGTGTTGCTCCCCAACTCCTTTTACGTCTAAATGTTGCTCACGGTTTCTAAAGGTTGGGGATCCCTGGATAGAGAGCATTCACACATTGTTTTTCCATCTCTCTTCTCATACCTGTCTGTCACTGTATCTCCAAATAATTTCAGAGCTGTTTACATTCAATATTTTTCCACTGGGGGCACTCAGTTCATATTTTCCTACTGTAACTATGTCCATTGACCCCCTTACACTCCACTGCCAATTCACAATATCATAGACCACTGGTGGATTCCCCTTTGCATCAAACACAATTTGGCTCCCGTCTTTCGTTGTGAAGTTTACGTTTTTTACATAGTGCAGAAGCTGTTAGAGGTTAAAACAAATGCAATGAATGAAAAGGTCATTAAAAGCTTGTAAATATATGTATATATAGATATAAAAGTAACAATTTCTCCCTTACATGCCAAGGGTGAAATGAAGAGATATTGGCACAGCCCCCATGATGGAATGGTCCAAATCCAGTTTCACAATAAAGTAAGTTATGTAAGGACCAGGCAATGGCATAAACAGCTGTATATACATTGAGGGATACTCTGTGATATTCTTCAATTGGTAGGTTATCCAGTTGTTCCTTTCCTGTACAGGTTGTGGTATTCACCATCCACTGAGATAAATCTGTCTGACCTGGCCACTTACAAGAGAAAGTATGCTCCCAGAATTCCTTTACAAACGGGTCAAAAAGACTGTTGTATAAGTGAAGGCTGTTGAGGTACTTACTGAACTTTGGCATCTTACCACGATGGATGGCAAAACCAATAGTTCCTAATAAAACTCTTTGATATCGCTCCTTAGAAAGCAAATCTGATGTGGCCCAAGCTTCACTCGCTATCCAGATATTTCCGATCACATTTTGTCTTAACAGTTCTTCCACCACAATCACAAAATCTGGTTCAGTTGTGATTACAACCACAACTTTTGCAGTTGACTGTTTAATAACATTTACAAGGTGAGGAGCATTTCTATTAGGTTGGCCAGTCAAGATATTCTCAGTAAAAGCCACACAGGCACCAGTATTTAATATTTCCTGCTTTGCCATCCGTAGTCCATATTGACCATAGTCATTATCGTTGGCCAAGAGTCCAACCCAAGACCAACCAAAATAGGCAACCAGCTGGGCTAGGCCTTTCATCTGAAATTCATCACTAGGGATTGTACGAAAAAAGGAAGGAAACAAGTTCCGATCACTGAGAATAGGGTTGGTTGCAAAATAACTGACCTGGAAAAACAAGAACAAAGAACTTCTCTTATTTATGTGTACAGCCTTATATTGTACAGCAATGTAGAATATATAGACACTTATTATTATAATTAAAACCTGAAATAAGAAAAACTCACATATAATTTCCAAAAAAACAGAGGTGTTTAATAAATATGCTTTCAATCGAGGGTAAAAACTCTAGAGTCTAATTGCTTTTTTTCTTAATTGCTAACATATTTATGGAAAATGTCCTCAGATTTGAATACATTTGCACCTTACAGCTGATTTTTTTACATTAACTTTAACAATGCAACTCATTGTTAATATTTTTGAGAAACTGAAAACAAGTATTGAAATTAGTGTTGATTGTATTTACCTGTGGGTATCTGTACAACCCAAAAATTTGGGCCATAAGAATGGATCGTGTGGACCCAGAGTCACCAATAATTCCAGCAAGAGTTGACTCTTTGTGGCAGTGATAATTTGGGGTGATTCCCTTTCCTCCTGAGAGCATTGAAAGGGTTCCATATGCTGCTCCTTCTATGGTCACACATGTGTCAAAAACCTGGAAGCCCAATGTAATATTAGGGAGGAGCTCAGGATCCGAGTTAATCTCCTCCACAGCAAATATCAGGGCATGCATGCTCTGGTAATACTCAGTCGCAAATCTGGTATTGAAACACAAAAGTTAATAAAAAAATGAGTTTGTTTAAATTTCAGTGATGACTGTAATCCCAATTATACTTTAATAATGTTTTTAATATTTTTGTAAGAGATTATAATTATTAATACTGCCGTGCTGTCACGACCGGCAGCCATACCAGAACAGGTGCCAAGTACACTGGTCTCGTCTCGGCTTCACCAGTAGTGTGACCACCGTTGGGCTTCGGGAGGAGCCCTCAGCTTACTTGGGTGCCACCTGGACTTAACGAGGGGTACAAGGCGAGATGTTATGGCTAGCAGCGGGGCATGGCAGGTAGATAGTCTTTTGGGCCGAAGGTCACGGTACAAATGGAGCAGGCAAGAGAATCGTCAGACAGGCAGGGTCGAGGCAGGCAGATATCAAGAATCGTCAGGCAGGCAAGGGTCAAACCGGGTAATCAAACAGATGGGGTCAGGCAGAAAGAGTAGTCGAGATGCAGGCAAAGGTCAGGATTCGGATATCAGAATAGTCAGGAACAGGCGGGGATCAAAACCGGAATAACAGATACAAGTTTCACAGGAACAGACAGCACAAGGCTTCAGGAACCACCAGAATTAAGATTCTATCACGGGCACTGGCTGGGAGTAAGAATGGGCCTTAAATACCTCCAAATTTCGCGCCAAAACGTGCCCAATGCGCGTTGGCGTAATCGCGCCAGCGCGCCTGTACCTTTAAGAGGCACGCACGCCCTAGAAAACCAAGATGGCGCCGGTGCTGGAGGCCGGAACAGGAGCGCGGCGGCGTGGCGGCCGTCCACGCCGCCGCACCACTAGACCACCAGGTAATTTTATTACACGTGCACTCTAACCTACATTATTCCATATTATTATTATTCCATAATATTAGAGTTTCTTATACCAATGAACTTGAATGCACTCCAATGGTGTCTTATTTAAGAAAAGACTCGAATAGGAAACGATTCAGCGAGTTTGGGTTGTGAAAACAAGAAACTAAAATTGATAGAGTTTTTGGTGAGAAAAAAGCTTGAATCGCTCGAATTGATCGAGTTTTTGGGCAAAACACTCTGAAAGAAACACATAAATCATGAAGGCTATTTTAATCTTCAAATAGTTCAAGGGACCTCTGACATTGACTCCTACATGACCTCGACAGGTTTTAGATTCAAGCTATTTTCAGGGTCGTGCGTATAATAAAGGGCGTATAATAAATCTTGAAAAAATCGAGTAAAACACAACTCGAACCTTAATAAATTAAAGAAACAGTAATCTACAAAAAAAACCTAGATCCTTCTCATTTAAGGAAACTCCCAACACATTGCCATTTAGTGTATAACTTGCATTTATATTATTTTTGCCAAAGTGCATAACCTGCATTTATCAACATTGAACCTCATTTTCCAGTTTGCTGCCCAGTTTTCCAGTTTAGACAAATCACTGTGCAAAGTGGCAGCATCCTGCATGGAACCTATAGTTCTGCAGAATTTAGTCTCATCTGCAAAAATAGAAACAGTACTTTCAATGCCCACCTCCAGGTCATTAATAAACAAGTTGAAAAGCAAAGCACCAAGGACAGCGATAGAAATATTTTTAGAATGATACATTATTATCCTTTATTGATAGCACTTTTTCCAGGTGGTCCCTATCACAGTCACAGTAGGGGCAGGTTCATCAGGAACCAATAAATCAGCCAGTATGTTTTTGGAGTATGGAAAGAATCCAGAGTACCCAGTGGAAACCCAAACATCTATCTATCTATCTATCTATCTATCTATCTATCTATCTATCTATCTATCTATCATCTATCTATCTATCTATCTATCTATCTATCTATCTCTCTATCTATCTATCTCTCTATCTATCTATCATCTATATCTATCTATCTATCTATCTATCTATCTATCTATCTATCTATCTATCTATCTATCTATCTATCTATCTATCTCTCTATCTATCTCTCTATCTATCTATCATCTATATCTATCTATCTATCTATCTATCTATCTATCTATCTATCTATCTATCTATCTATCTATCTATCTATCTATCTATCTATCTATCATCTATCTATCTATCTATCTATCTATCTATCTATCTATCATCTATCTATCATCTATCTATCTATCTCTCTATCTATCATCTATATCTATCTATCTATCTATCTATCTATCTATCTATCTATCTATCTATCATCTATCTATCTATCTATCTATCTATCTATCTATCTATCTATCTATCATCTATCTATCTATCTATCTATCTATCTATCTATCTATCATCTATCTATCATCTATCTATCTATCTATCTATCTATCTATCTATCTATCTATCTATCTATATCTATCTATCTATCTATCTATCTATCTATCTATCTATCTATCTATCTATCTATCTATCATCTATCTATCTATCTATCTATCTATCTATCTATCTATCTATCTATCTATCATCTATCTATCTATCTATCTCTCTATCTATCATCTATATCTATCTATCTATTTATCTATCTATCTTAATTTGTATTTATCTATAATGTCTCTATAAATTCACCATAAAAGTGTTACTTACATCTGACATTTTAGCACTGGGGGTTTACTTGTGAAGTCAATGTCCATGTATTCCCTGTCCAAATGAACCATAAATGTTCCACCTATAACAATATCGCCAGAACGACTCAGATATCCAGTAATTTCCCTACTGGAGAGGTTGCAACCAGCTCTGGGCTCAAAACAAACACACACTTCGATTGCTAATGTGTAAAATGAACATGACACAAAGAGAAGAAGCCTGAAATCTCTGTAGAACATCTGATCCATACAGAGTCATGGGCTGAGGTAGAAGAGATGATTCTGTCAGTGTCCTTGTTCTGAGTCACTTATAAATAACTGCACTTGTCATTACAGGCTGCTTTTATACATTTCAAGGATAAGTAGGCCTATGGGACTGATCATTCAGTTAAATAGTTTGAACTGCTCAGGTAAGTTAATACACAACTGAGTTTAACACATTACTATATCTAGTGGACCTCAAGTGACATTATTTCCCTAAGGAGAATGATGTAGAGGTGGGAATACAGTAACATAAATGTAATACAGTCTGGCACAATATATAATTACATTAGGACAGCTTTATTATTATAACATAAATAAAGACTGACTTAGCATAGGTTAAATAAATTCTTCTTCCAATTCTATTTTTATACTTTTTTTATTACCAGTGCAAATTCAGGTATCTATCATTCTAACATGTTGAGGGCTCAATTTTTGTGTTCACGGCTATTGTTTACTGACCAGTTGAGCATTTGCCCAGTAATGAGAAATAAGCCTCACATTATAATATGTTTTCCCACCAGTCATCATAGTTAATTGATTTTGGAGCCCATTTCGGTTTTTCAACGTTTTAATGGGAATGATAAAGAAACCTGTAATGAATCTACCCTTTAAAGGTTGATTTGCTTATTTTGAAGTCTGAATTGTTTCCCAAAACTTGATAGTTAGAAACACAGTATCTTCAATAAACTCAATCAATGGATTCGTAATTTAATTTGAATGGAAAAAAACTTGATCGCCATGGAAAAATCATATTATTCAACTCATTTTAAAAACTCAGGGTTTAGTCGTCATCTTTTTGAATTGGTTTCTTTAAGATTTTTTTTGGATTGATGAACCTCGAAAATTAAATTTAAAATTTGCAATGCTTTGCTATGATTAGCACAAATCAAAGCATCTTGAATCTCAATTTTGATAAATCTGCGTCCTAGAGTCAGAATACATATATACAATGTATTAACATTATATATATTAAGGGGGTTATTTATTAAAGGTCGAATTTTAGAGTTTTTTATACCTCAAATTAACTCGAATAAACTAACAATTCGAATGGTTTTTTATTTCAAAAAAACTTAAATGGAAAAAACTTTATTCAGTGAGTTTGAGTTCCAAAACACAAAACTTGAATTTGTGTATTTTCAAATTCAAGCTGTTTTCAGAGTCAGGGTATAATAAATCTCAAAAAATTTAATTTTATTAAAAAAGACTTGAAACAATTAAATTATTTTAACCAAAAATTTGATTTTTGACTGCCAAAAAACCTCAAAAACGATTTTTTTGTAGAAAACTGCTTGATGGGTGGGCAAGAGTAGGCAGTAGCCATACGTATATTCCCCTGCTGCAGACTTCCTCTGGTCAGCTCCTGATCTTAAAAGACAAGGAAACCTTTATCATAAATGCTGGTCATCTGATACGTTTTTCCAGCATGTACCCTTTCTCCAGCATCTGTAAATCAAAGCTCCTGTATTCAAAAACTTATATCACAGCAGGAAGGGGGCAATTTATCAAAATAAATATTTTTTATTACAATTTGAATTTAAAAACTTGCATGTAAAGAAGTGGTTTTAAAACAGAAATTTTTTATTAAGCATCAAAAGCAAAAACTCTAATGTAAAACTACGCCATCTAAAAGCTGTCAAAGTCATGTAGAAATCAAAGGAAGCTGTCCTTACAATGTAAAATATTTAGTTATGTCAAGATTTTAGAATTTTTCTTTTTTTTTTTAAGTATAAATGTACAAAAAAATCAGAGTAATCTAGGATTTAGATGCTTTTGTATTCTTTTTTGTTCTGCATTTTTATTAGTTTGTGCTTTTTATATTTGGATCTTTTAATAAATAAGTAGACATTTGTGATTCTTTTTTTAAATGTGAGTTAAGTCGAGGTTGAAATAAACCTCTAAAATACACAAATTTGAATTTGATAAATAGGCCTCCTCAGTCCAAGACCTGATACATGTGCAGTAGTGAAGTCAGGAAAAGTGAATAAAGTTTTTACATTGAGAGGATTATCTCAAGCAAAGAGGTGCAGTGCCATGTTGCTGCAATGTTAATAAACATTACAGCCCACGGGAGCTGATTTCAGTGGCCAGGATTGGCGGTAGTAAAGGACTGGTCTACATAACAGCAACAACATTAGCAAATTTTTCCTTCTAATTCTTCACTCAAGCTAAGTAAATGTGCCCCTAAGGGTAGGATTTGTGGCAAAATAGCTAATCTGTAAAGTAGAATAAAATCATAAAACCTTTAATATTTAAATGATTGTACTCTTCTGTTTACAAACCTTTGTGGGCTTGTGAAACATACGTATAAGCATTGTATATTGTGCTTACCTGTGGGTATCTATACAGTCCCAAGATTTGGGTCATAAGAATAGATTGCGAGGACTCAGAGTCACCAATGATACCAGCAAGAGGTTCCCCTTTATGATAATTTGGGGTTATTTTCCCTCCACCTGAGAGCATTGAAAGAGTTCCATGTGATGCTTTTCGAATTGCAAAACATGAGTCAAAAGTAAAATTGGGAAGGAGTTCAGGATCTAAGTTAATTTCCTCCACTGCAAATATAAGGGCCTCCATATTTTGGTAATACTCAGTGGAAAACATGATATAAATGTACAGAATGATATTGTTTTTAAAAAATGTCGTCTAGGAAACTATATCACAATAGTATGATAAAGTAATTAGATCACAAACGATGAGGTCCTGAAGGTTAAAAACAAATTGGTCTTATAAAGGTGATACCAATAGTGCCACCATAATCCAGGCTGAGAAACATGATGTCACGCCTGCTCTCTTAGCAGTTTCTATGTGTTTCATCTCTATGAGTTAAACACACTGTGGTTAACTTTAGCTTTGTGTTCAAGCTGTGGACCTTGAAAACACACTTTGGAGTCTCTCTAAGTCACTAGATGGGATCTAAATCAACAACCCACTATTGCAATGTTACTTACATCTGACACTGTAGATCTGGGGGTTTACTAATGAAACTTAGGTCACTGAAGACTCTTTCCAAATGGATTATAAAGGTTCCCCCTATAATAATGTACCCTGGGTGGCTTAGATATCCAGTTATGCTGTCGCTGTCCAAGTTGCAACCGGAGGTCCAAGATTTGGCCACTACTATAGCTAGTGCATAGAAACTCCATGCTGCAGAGAGGACAAACCAGTCTAATATAAGATAAGGTGATTTCAGTGGTAGGACACCCATCAATATTGTTACAGTTATAAGTAGAAAAGCTCGGCTTTTGGATTGGTTTTATACAGACAGGGAAGATATAGGGGGGCTATGGGGACATAGAGATCACTACTGTTTAATTGCTCTGAGAAGCAAAGGTACTCAATGCTCAATTTTTTCACAAGCTTGGTAGCTCCCAGAAGAGACTCTTCCACTACATTAAGATCATGTTAAGCACAGCAGAATTACTTTATGGTATTACTGCTGAAATTTCCCAGGGTCTGAAGACCTTGGGAACACAAGAAATGATTTGTGGCTACATGATCAGAATAACACAATCTTACTGTGGGGGAGGTACATTTTAAAGGTCAAGTTCACCATTTTAAACATATTAGCATTCCATCTTTATTTAGTTACTGTGGTTTTTGCTTGATTTGCCTTTTATTTGTCCCCACTCCTAGTATTTAAACTGCTAGCTGTGTTATATTAATATTAACATTAACCTCTGTTAACCGCCATTTAGCACACATTTAGCATTGTGTATATTGTTTAGGATTGTTTGTTGGTAGCCACTTTGTTTAGTAAATTATTGCATGTGAAAAGCCATATTGTGTTTATGTTTATTTACTTGAGACCTGCAGGGCAATGTGAAGTGCAAAACATGGCAGATTGTGCCTGGTTTTTACACCATGCCCTGCAAATGTTAAATGGACCATTATGTCTACTGCACTTTGGAATTTTCATGACCAGAATCTTAGCTGGGCATAGATGTAAAGATCCATTAGTTGTTGCAGGTCACCAAACTCGTTGATCTCTACTAGATTTGGATATGCAGTGGGATACAGAAAGAAATACCTGAAAAAGCTCTAATAAAGTTGTGTTGGTGTCAAACATGAAGAGGTTGCCAATTAGGTCAAGAATGATTAGCAAATTAATTTGAATTCTAGTATGAATAGCATAAACCTTTGGTTGATGTAGAATGTGTAGACTATACAAAATCCCCAGGCTTTTCTTTCTTGTAATCCAAAAGCTTGGCAAAAGACCAATTTAAAGGCTCTTTCTCACATGGTAGGTTAAAGGGATCCTGTCATCGGAAAACATGTTTTTTCAAAACACATCAGTTAATAGTGCTGCTCCAGCAGAATTCTGCACTGAAATCCATTTCTCAAAAGAGCAAACAGATTTTTTTTATATTCCATTTTGAAATCTGACATGGGGCTAGACATTTTGTCAATTTCCCAGCTGCCCCTGGTCATGTGACTTGTGCCTGCACTTTAGGAGAGAAATGCTTTCTGACAGGCTGCTGTTTTTCCTTCTCAATGTAACTGAATGTGTCTCAGTGAGACATGGGATTTTACTATTGAGTGTTGTTCTTAGATCTACCAGGCAGCTGTTATCTTGTGTTAGGGAGCTGCTATCTGGTTACCTTCCCATTGTTCTTTTGTTTGGCTGCTGGGGGGGAGGGGGTGATATCACTCCAATTTGCAGTACAGCAGTAAAGAGTGATTAAAGTTTATCAGAGCACAAGTCACATGACTTGGGGCAGCTGGGAAATTGACAATATGTCTAGCCCCATGCCAGATTTCAAAATTGAATATAAAAAAATCTGTTTGCTCTTTTAAGAAATGGATTTCAGTGCAGAATTCTGCTGGAACACTATTAACTGATTCATTTTGGAAAAAATAATTTTTTCCCATGACAGTATCCCTTTAAATTAGGCTGATCCAACAGTTTGTCCCATCGGGAAATAAACCAATCACAATAGAGCCCTAAGCAGGTAGAAGACCATTATCAATGGCCAAAAACAGCCCTTGACCGATATGATTCTCAAACCTGCCTGATGAATTTAAATCCCCACCAAAAAGGATTCTTACTGGGCATAAAAATAGGCACCTACATGAGGAGCTACATGAATTTCCCAGGAGAGCAGGCAACTGTAAGGGCCAATTGTTATTTTTGTATCAGAGAGTGAAGCAGCAAGGACCTGGGGAGACCCATCAATGTTGGACAAGCCACAGTGTTCAGAGCACAAATGATTTTTATGGTTTACTTTTTATTTCTAAATTACACTGTTTACATTGCAAATAATTCACTTGACCATTTAAAATTGTATTCTTGATCCAACAAATGTATTTTTTTAGTTGTAATATTGGTATGGAGGCATCCATCTCAATGCATTGTGAGAAGATATTTGTTTTCACTCTTTATACATCATTAAAAGCTTTAATTCACAAATTTTATCTTCTATAGTTTTCTCACACACAGACTGAATGGATTGCCATTGCTGAAACACAGAGGAATTAAATTGTGTTTTGAAAAGCAACTCGCAACACAGTGAGTGTGAGTATATAGGCGGGAGGGGGAGCACTGTGGTGAACCCTTACCTGATACATATTATTCACATCTCCTGCTAATTGGTAACAGGATGTTTTTTGTGCATGTATATTTATTTATATCATGCTGCTGGTCCACTATTGATACTACATTACTGACAATTGTCTACTAACAACATGGAAAACAAAAGTGCAAGTAATACATATACAATAACACCTGCTAGTTGTCAAGCTAAGCCATTGAAATACAACAGCTGCTCTGTGGAGCTTACTTATTGTTGTTGATTCAAGCAAAATTTCTGTCCGTCAAGTCTAAGTCTCCATAAAAAAGAGTACAAGGTAGAAAATAACATAGGTACTAGGGAGTTTCAAAAGTAACTGTCTCTAAATGTCTGTTTAATTTAGTAAGCACATGATAATTTAGCAGCATCCAAGTTATTGGTAGGTCCTGAATGTCATGTCCTCTGATGACAACAAAACACTCCTGTTATTGGTAGACCCTGAATATCATGTTCTCTGATGGATTCAAGATACTCTAGTTATTGGTAGACACTGAATATCATGTTCTCTGATGGACCCAAGATACTCCAGTTATTTGTAGACCCTGAATATCATGTTCTCTGGTGGACCCAAGATACACTAGTTATTAGTAGACCCTGAATATCATGTTCTCTGTTGGATTCAAGATACTCTAGTTATTGGTAGACACTGAATATCATGTTCTCTGATGGACCCAAGACACTCCAGTTATTGGTAGACCCTGAATATCATGTTCTCTGATGGACCCAAGATACTCTAGTTACTGGTAGACTCTAAATATCATGTTCTCTGATGGACCCAATACACTCCAGTTATTGGTAGACCCTGAATATCATGTTCTCTGGTGAACCCAAGATACTCTAGTTATTGGTAGACCACGAATATCATGTTCTCTGATGGCCCCAAGATACTATGGTTATTGGCAGGGCCTGAAGATCACGTTCTCTGTTGGTCCCTTGATACTCCAGTTATTGGAAGGCCCTGAATATCACATTCCTTGTTTGTCCCTTAAAAGAGTTGTTCACCTTTGAGTTGACTTTTAGTATGATGTAGAGAGTGCAATTTGCAATTGGTTTTCATTTTTTGTTATTTATGGTTTTTGAATTATTTAGCTTTTTATTCAGAGCCTTTTCAGTTTGCAATTTCAGAAATCTGGTTGCTAGGGTCCTAATTACCCTAGCAACCATGCATTGCTTTGAATAAGAGACTGGAATATGAATAGGGGTGGGCCTGAATAGAAAGATTGTTAATAAAAAGTAGCAATATCAAAAAATATGTAGCCTTACAGAGCATTTGTTTTTAGATGGGGTCAGTGACGCCCATTTAAAATCTAGAACAAGTCAGAAGAAGGCAAATAATTAAAAAACTATAAAAAAAGACCAGCTGAAAAGTTGCTTAGAATTAGCCATTCTAAAACATACTGAAAGTTACCTTAAAGGTGAACCACCACTTTAATTCTCCAGTTTTTGGTGGGGCCCAAATATCATTCTCTGATGGCCCCAATATTCTGCAGTTATTGGTAGGCCCTGAATATCAAATTCCCTTACGGCTTCTTGATACTCCAGTTATTAATAGGTAGTGATGGGAGAATTTATTTGCCAGGCGCTAATTCACTGCGAGTTTTGCGGGAAATTCGCGAAATTCATGGCGATGCAAAATGGGACAAATCCGCCCATCAGGCCCTAAATATCACATTCCCTGTACCTGGGGCTCAAATATCATGTTCTCTGATTGCCGCAAGATACTCCAGTTATTAGAAGGCTCTGAGTATCACATTATTTGACCCCAAGATAATCTGGTTATTGGTAGGGCTTGATATTTCAGCTCCACACAGATTATTATAGAAACAGCTGCATAATAGAACATGGTGTGAGATAGTCACTTACATATGAAACATAATATAGAGAAGAATTTATATAATGTACTACTAGAAAAAAGCATCATTTGGCAGATGAGTAGAAGAAAAGTTTCTGTTTTAATGTTCTGAAAATTTGCAACTGGAAATTCTCATCAATAAGGTGAATACTGCTTTGATCTTCATGAAAAGTTGTTTGGAAAAAAAAAAAATTTTTGTCAGGACAAATCAGGATTTTTTAATTTGTAGTCCTTCTTTTTGCCATAAGATTTTCTCTGGAGTTCACGTTGGGTCTGAACAATATTATGAAGCATTTTGGGACAAAGATACAGACCACCAAAGCCCAGCTGGAAGACAGAATGGCAAAGACCTCCATTGCCACAGTATACATGCCCCGTGCACTGAGATAGGCTGGGATAAAGGACACCCAGACACTGAGGAAAGCCAACATACTGAATGTGATAAATTTGGCTTCATTGAAACTGTCAGGGAGTCGTCTGGCCAGGAAAGCAACAATGAAACTGATTTTGGCCAAGAGTCCAAGATATCCCAGCATGCACCAGAAAGCAGTTGGAGATCCTTCATTACAATTAACTATGATGACTCCAGGTTTGGTATCAGTGTCAAGTTCATGGGAGGGTTTAAAGAAGATCAACCACATCACACAAATAGAGAGCTGAATTAAAGCACAACACAAAATGAGAAAATAAGGCACTTTCACCCCTGTCCAAGTTCTTAACCTGCTGCCTGGTTTGGTTGCATTAAAGGCAATGACAACAATTACGGTTTTGGACAGAACACAGGAGATACAAAGAGCAAAAACCATCCCAAATGCCACCTGGCGTAGAAGACACATTTCAGATTGTGGGTAACCAATGAACCCTAAAGAGCAAAGAAAACAGAGCAACAAGGAGAGCAGAAGAAGGCAGCTAAGGGAATAGTTGTTGGCTCGGACTATTGGTGTTTGTTTATAATATTTAAATACTCCTGCAATAATAAGAGGAACCATAGAAGAGAGAATGGCAATAGCTGCTAAGCTAGAACCCAGCATAGACTCATAAGAAAGGAACTCTGTTGTTCTTGTTATACATTTAGTTCTTTGTAGATTGGGCCATGTGTCCCAGGAACATGGATGGCATTCCACAGCATCTGGAAAGGTACATTCTTATCAACATCTGTATGCAGTATAAAGTAATGTGCATTAACCAAGAATGTGAAATGTGAAATAATAGTATACCTGTTTGGTTTGAAATCTGACCTTGGGGACACCGGGCACACTCATAGCAACAAGGGGGTTTTCCTGGTACTATCACCTTCCTAGATCCAGGGGTACAACTTGGACTGCACTTGGAAACAGGAACCTAAGAAAGATTTTGAGGGTTTATAAGGAAGTATCCAATAAATTACTACAATATTAGCATTGTCTATAATTTGTGACATTGTATACCACTGTACAGTTACAGATTATAAAGGTACCCATGGAAGTCTAAAATGAAGCATTAAGTACATTATGGGGCAGATTTATCAAAGGTTGAATATTAGAGGGTTTTTTTACCTCGATTAAAGTCGAATGACCTCAAAACTCATCTCTCTTCTTCCTTTAAACTCTCTTCACTCTAATATCTCAGCCATCTCATGTCCTAATGTGGCTACCTCTGTCTACTATAGTACTCTCACCACTGCCCTAAATGAGCTTGCTCCTATAAAAACTAAACGTTCTCGACCCAAACCACTTCAACCTTGGCATACTGCTCATACAAAAGCGCTCCAAAGACACTCACGTGCACTTGAGCGTCGCTGGCGCAAATCCCGTTCAGAATCAGACTTTTGGAGCTACAAATCTGCCCTGCACTCCTTTAACACCAGCCTCTTCCAAGCCAAACAAACATACTTTACTTCACTCATTAACTCCCTTTCTAAAAAACCAGCACAACTTTTCTCCACCTTTAACACTCTCCTTTCCCCTTCTCCACCCCCTCCATGCACATCTGTCTCTGCTCAAGATATTGCTGAGCACTTCAAAAACAAAATTGACACTATCAGAAGGGACATTACACTACTCAACCCCCCTAGACTTCCACCACCCTCCCTCCACACTGCCCAGTCTCTCCTGTGCTCCTTCACCCCTGTCACTGATGAGGAAGTCTCAAAGCTTCTGGCCTCTTCTCACCTTACCACCTGCCCGCTTGATCCAATTCCCTCAAAACTTCTCCGCAATACCAATCCTTGTCTAATCAAAGCCTTAACTCACCTATTTAATCTTTTGCTCTCAACTGGACTGTTTCCTTCTCAACTAAAACATGCTCTTGTCACCCCCATTCTGAAAAAACCCTCTCTTGATCCCTCCAATCTTGACAACCTCCGACCTATCTCTCTGCTACCTTTCATCTCTAAACTACTTGAGCGCCTAGTCTACAACTGACTTACCTCATTCCTCTCTGATAATAACCGGCTGGACCCCCTACAATCTGGTTTTAAGCCACAACACTCCACGGAAACTGCCCTGACTCGACTAACTAATGACCTTTTAACCGCTAAAGCCAACAATCATTTCTCACTACTAATACTGCTTGACCTCTCAGCCGCATTTGACACTGTAGATCACCCTCTCCTCCTCCAGTCCCTCCAGTCGCTTGGCCTTCGTGACACAGCCCTGTCCTGGTTCTCTTCTTACATCACCAATCGTTCCTTCAGTGTCTCCTACAATGGAGTATCATCTTCTCCCCTACCTCTTTCTGTTGGAGTTCCTCAAGGCTCTGTCCTGCGACCATTACTATTCTCCCTCTATACTTCCTCCCTTGGCAAATTAATAAATTCTTATGGTTTCCACTACCACCTCTATGCTGATGATACTCAGATCTATCTCTCATCTCCTGATCTCAACCCAGAACTCTTAACTCGCGTCTCCTCCTGCCTGTCCGCTATCTCTACCTGGATGTCGCAACGCTACCTTAAATTAAACCTCTCTAAAACTGAAATGGTTCTCTTTCCTCCAATTAACACCAGTAGCATCCCCGAAGTATCCATCATAGTTAACAATTCCACTATCACCCCCTCTCCCCAGGCCCGGTGCCTTGGGGTTATCCTAGATTCTGCCCTGTCATTCACTCCTCATATCCAGTCACTTATTAAATCATGTCACTTCCACCTAAGGAACATATCCAAAATAAGATCATTTATCACCCAAGACGCTGCCAAAATTCTTATTCACTCTCTCATCATATCGCGTCTAGACTACTGCAACTCTCTTTTAATTGGCCTCCCCCTCCAGAGACTGTCACCTCTCCAGTCCATAATGAACACTGCTGCGAGGCTCATACACCTCAGCAACCGCTCCTCCTCTGCCTCACCATTCTGTCAATCCCTGCACTGGCTTCCGTTACCTTTCAGAATCAAATTCAAATTAATGACACTAACTTTCAAAGCACTTCACAACTCTGCTCCACCCTACATCTCTGAACTCATCTCTATATACTTACCCACTCGCTTACTATGCTCCTCTACTGACCTGCTACTCAACTCTTCTCTCATTACCTCCTCACATGCTCGCATTCAAGACTTTGGAAGGGCTGCACCCCTCCTCTGGAACGCTCTTCCACGGTCTGTCCGACTTTCTCCCAACCTTTCTGCTTTCAAAAAATCTCTGAAAACGCACTTCTTTCGAGAAGCCTACCCTCACTCTGCTTAACTACCAAACGCAACACCACATACAGTACCACATTTCTCACCCACTTACTTCGATTTTGCCCACTCCCACACCTTGTGTATTACTCCCTTCCCTTTAGACTGTATGCCTATGCATAGGGCCTTCCTCACCTCTTTGTACCTGTATTGATCGTGATGTTTGTTACTCCATATATTCTATATATGTAATTCATGTGATGTAGTTGTATAATCACATTTACTTTACAGTGCTGCGCAATATGTTGGCGCTATATAAATACATGTTAATAATAACTCTAATGGTATCTCATTAAAAAAAAACTCGAACGTCTAAAATTCGAACTAATGTTACTGTCCCGAAAACTCAAATCGAACTCAAATCTATTGTGAATGCAATTCGTATTGAGTTTTTCTACGAAAAAAACTTGAATGTCCGGAAGGCTTAAGTATAAACTTCTTCAAATAGTTCAGCAGACCTCTGTCATTGACTTCTACATGAAATCGGCAGGTTTTAGGTGGCAACCTATAGAATTTGAGTTACTTCCAGGGTAGGGGGATGATAAATCTTGGATTCTAATTTGAATTTGAATTGTTTAACCCTGCATTGAAGTGGTGTTACTTCGAGGGCTTCCTTGCATAATAAACATACACACATATCTGACTTGCACCTAATGAATCATATAGTAATACCACTTCGTATGGTGTGTTATAAAAGAGCAACAAAAACAGAGGGCATCCGGGCACTCAAACAAAAGCCAGTATAAAAACATGTTTATTGAAAATTACATTAAAAGATCAAGATCTCTAGTGGCCCTATGCAATGAAAACACAGAATACAAAATATATTCATATCCAAAAATTAGAGGAGATAAAGCCACTAAATGAACAGGGTACCAATAAAGGGCACCTACTGGTCTAAACTATTTTCAAGTGTCCTATCGCTGTTGGTGGGCATTTTTTTAAAGAAAAACTACTGATAGTCCCAACCAGAGTGTGGACTCTATTAGGGAGAAAATATTTTATCGTAACAGGTGCCTTTTAAAGGGAAGGGGGAGACAAAATACAATAGTAAAAAAACAGCACAGACTGCACAGTAACCACAACCTGCATTGAATTCAAATACTATATGCAATAAATCTGGTATCATCAATTCCCTTGCTAGGAATTAAATATCATGACTTTCCTTATGTGAAATATACCTTTTTTTGCTCTAATATTCTTATAAATGTCACATAAACTATAATATACTGTATAGTGAAAATTTGTACTGACCCTGATGGCTGTGTAGCCCAGGACGGCTATTATTATTTCCTGTTAGACTTTAATAGAGGAAATCAAAACCCTAGGTTCTTCCTCTTTGGCCTCCATCTGCTGACCAGGGTGGATGCCTGGGACAACAAGGCCCCAGTGGGAAGAGTGCACTAAAGAGACAACCACTTTAGTCAAGTGTCATATTGTATTTATTGGCAGTGGATTTGCACCTCATTAAAGTTTTGAGTCCTACTATTGTTTTTTACACAGCATTCAGTGCTCTGGGTCAGGTATCTAATTATGTAGAAGCCTAATCCTATATGTACCTAATACATTTTGTGGGGTTTTTTTTAGTTTTCTCTTCTCATACCTGTGTGTCATTGTTATTCCATGTAATTCCAGCAATGTCTATATTTAATGTTTTTCCATCAGGAGAGTTTAGATCATAAATTCCAACTGTAGCCGGCTCCAGGATGCCCTTGGAACTCACACGCCAACTGACAATGTCATATATTGGAGGAGGGTTTCCTCTTGCATCAAAAAATACTTGGCTTCCATCTTTAGTCATGAAGTTTACATTGTTAACATAGTGGAGAAGCTGGAATGTTTAATCACATACAGTTAAAGTATTATGAGTATAAGCAGTTAAATAAATAACTGATTAAAACATTTCTCTCTTACCTGCCATGGGTGAAATGATGAGATATTGGCGCAGTTCCCATGCTGGAATGGTCCATTGCCAGGTGAACAGTTTTGCAAATTGTGTAAGGCCCAAGCCAATGCATATACAGCTGTGTATACATTGAGAGATAATCTATGATACTCCTCAAGTAGCAGGCTCCCAAGATTTTCATTTCCAGTACATGCTCCCATTGTAATGTTTTCTGTTCCATTATCCTTGTTGACCCACTTACAGGAATAGATCTGCTCCCAGTATTCACTAACAAATAAATCATTAAGGTTTTTTGAAGGACTGAGGCTGTTGAGATGTTCAGTAAATGTTGGCATCTTCCCACGATGAATTGCAAAGCCAATGATGCCTGATACTATAGTCTTTAAGCTTTCCTTAGACAGTAAGTTTGAAGTTGACAAAGCTTCACTGACTATCCAGGTTATTCCTGTCACATTCTGCCTCAACATCTCTTCCATAATAGTCACAAAATAAAAATCTGAAGTTATCATAACCACCACCTTCGCACCGGACATTTTAACAACTTGGGCAAGATGAGGAGCATTCCTATTGGGTTGACCAGTCAATATATTCTCTGCAAATGCCACACAGGCTCCAGCATTAATTATCTCCTGCGTAAGAATCTGAAGTCCATATTGACCATAATCATTATCATTGGCCAGGAGGCCAACCCAAGTCCATCCAAAATATGAGATAAGCTGGGCCAGGCCTTTCATTTGAAACTCATCACTGGGGATGGTACGGAAAAAGGAAGGAAACAGGTTCCGATCACTGAGAATCGGGTTAGTTGCAAAATAACTGATCTGTAAAGGAAAATAATCAGACTAAACATTAACAAACATGTCTATTTCAAACATCAAAAAGACAGCTATGAAATTTGGATGTTTCATGGCACATGTCAAGTCAACATATAGAAAGACATTTATATTTGGATGAAAGGGGGCCATGAAATTTGGAATATGTTTTTTTTTAATAATTTCACTTATTACACTTGCCTGTGGGTATCTGTACAATCCCAAGATTTGGGCCATAAGAATCGATGTTGTTGTCCAAGAGTCTCCAATGATACCAGCAAGAGGTGCCCCTTTGAGACAGTGATAATTTGGTGTAATTTCCTCCCCCCCTGAGAGAACTGAAAGAGTCCCTTGAGCTGCTTTCCGTAATGTAAAACAAGTGTCAAAAACCTGATAGCCCAGTGTGATGTTCGGAAGGAGTTCAGGATCTGAATTAATTTCTTCCACGGCGAATATCAGGGCCCGCATGTTCTGGTAATAATCAGTGGCAAATCTACAGAGGAACCACAAGATGAAAGAAAAAATGGACAGAATTTGATATAGAATGTCTTTATGAAATAATATACCAACAAATAAAATTGTTATAAAACTGTACTCAGACGGCTAGGCCATCATACTCAAGATAAACCAGGGCAGGTGGTACCAGCTTAGCAACTATGTAAACATATGATCTAGGGTAGCAAATAAGTGCACATTCCAATTCAACCTCCACCCAATTGCGCTGAAAGCTGGGGTGTCATGATGATATATCAAAGCAAATAAGCCTATAACTCAAATCCAGTTCTAACTCATCTTCTGCTTTGGGCCCCCTTTACAGAACGAGCCCCGCAACTGTTCAGTCACTAAAGTTCTCTACCTTCTCAGTAATTCTACTACAATTTCTGGGAGCTTGCTTTGTGTCATATCAAGCTGGACACTGTTTAGGTTCCCTGTCCTGGTGGGTAACACAACCTATCACCACCACTTCTTGAAGACTTTTCTGGTTACTCTTCACAGATCCCCTATCATGTGATGCTTCAGCACCTTATTTCAGGATCATAAGTCTTACAAGTGGGTGCTCCTTATTCACTAACCTCTTCAATGGGGCTTCAGATGGTGCAGAATTTATAGGGTGAATTTTTAGCAAACTACCTGGCACGAACCAAAATATTTTTGCTTATCTCTGATAGATGATATATGTGTCCATGTGCTAATGTCTTAAATAGTTATGATTATCAGGAACAGCTTCAACTTACAATTTACACTGTAGCTCTGGGGGTTTAGTTCTGAAATCAGGGTCATTAAAGACTCTTTCCAAGTGAATCATGAATGTTCCACCTATGACAATATCTCCTGGGTGGCTCATATAGCCAGTAATGGTGCTGCTGGGCAGGCTGCAACTGGAGAGTGAGCATTCACATACTCCAACAGCTAATGTAGAGAAAATCCATGCTGTATAGAGGAGAAACCAGCTGAGCCTGCGGTATATTTGCTTGTTATAGAGAAACATCCCTAACGTGCAACAAAATCTCTCACTCAGTGAGTTATTGTTAAATGGCAACAATGTCATTGTCATTGGAAGGGGATTTCAGAGCTGCCTTTTAAAGCATATCAATAGTCTTATGGGAGTACACAGAATGAGGCTTCTTAATTGCTCAGCGTCTTTATTTGACAGGCTCAGCGGCTCCCAGAAGGTCATATGTAGATAACACAGAACAAAACACATGGAAGAATTACGTGGGAAAACAACAGAATTAAATCACATGTACATTTCTTTATGTGTGGGAGCGCCATTACTTCTTGGCGTGTTGGGGTAAAAATCAACATTCACAGACCCCAGTGAACGGCCAACCCTAACCCTGGGGACACTGGGCACACTCGAAGCAGCAAGGGGACTTTCCTGGTACCATCATCTTACCAAAGTTTAGGCAGCATATTGGGCTGCACATGGAAATAGTATAATCCATGGACATTTTAATGGGTTTGTATTGAATTATAAGATCTAAGTGCCCATTTACACAGTTTAAACAAAAACAACATTCTTGACTCCAGGAGAACAACTGGAACAGTCCCTGGACGAACTTGTACTTGAGTCAACTTAAGAAAACCTGTACAGGTATGGGAACCGTTATCCAGAAACCCGTTATCCAGAAAGCACCAAATAACGGAAAGGCCATCTCCCATAGGGGCAAATATACTAAAGTGCGAAGCGGCTAACGATAACGCAAATTCGCCAGCATGACGTAATTTTCTTACTTCTCCAATTTACTAATGCGCACTGGCATAAATTCGCTAGCGAAGTGGACCTACTCTAGCGCTACTTCTCACCCTTACGCCAGCCAAAGTTGCGCTATGGAGAAGGGACGTAACTACGCTAATTCACTAACTTGCGCATTTTACTGAACGTTACCTCCAGCGCCAGACTTGCCTTCACCACCTCAGACCAAGCGAAGTACAATAGAGTAGATATGGATTACTTAACATAAAGTTGAAATTTTTTCGAAGTCCCCAAAAACGCTGGCGTCTTTTCCTTTTATAAGGGTGATAGGCTTAAAAAGATCGTAAATTTTTTGGGGGTACCCTCCTTCTCCCCTACATTTCCTAACATATGGCACCTAAACTATACAGTGGGCACATGTATAGGGCAAAATAACAACTTTATTTTATTTAATGAATATTTTCCCAGGCTTATGTAGTGTAATGTATTTGCTGCTACATATACGTCCATTGTACTTTAACTTGGCGCCGTATGCAAATTAGGCATCGCTAGCGTAACTTCGCTTTGCTTGACGAATTAACACTAGCGCAACTTCACTACCTTTTGCCTTCCTGAGCAGAACTTCGGATTTTAGTGAATTAGCGGCGCCCTGGCGAAACTTCGTCTGACGAAGTGTGGCCAGGCCTGCGCTAGTGCAACTCCGCAGTTTAGTGAATTTTTATCCAAATAATCCAAATTTTTAAAAATTATTTCCTTTTTCTCTGTAATAATAAAACAGTAGCTTGTACTTGATCCCAACTAAGATATAATTAATCCTTATTGGAGGCAAAACCAGACTATTGAGTTTATTTGAAATTTAAATGATTTTTTAGTAGACTCAAGGTATGAAGATCCAAATTATGGAAAGATCTGTCTGGAAAACCCCAGGTCCTGAGCATTCTGGATAACAGGTCCCATGCCTGTATTTTGTCTCTTGCTAAAAAGGCATTCAATCCCTTCATGAATCTATATAATGTATCTCTATTAAGAACTGGAAACAAAAACTGCACTGCATATTCCAGATGGGGCCTTACCAGTGCTTTATAAAGGGGGGAAAATGATTCTCCCCCCATCTCTCTGTACCCCATATAATACAGCTTGACACCTTGTTTACACTTTCTGGTAACTTGCTACAGCCACCTACAAGGACCCCCAGGACCTCCTCCATCAAGGATTTGCCTAAATTATTCCCATTTAGAGTAGAAGTGGCTACATATTATTCAGTCTAAAAATTCATATTGAGGGTCCTATTTACTAACATCAAGATTTCCTTTTCTTTTCACGAATAGTATTTTTTTCCTCTAAAAAATTATTTTGAAAAAAAAATCTCTTAAACTCAAAAATATTGATATCTATTTAGGGGCAGATTTATCAAGGGTCGAATTTCAAAGTACAAAAAACGTCTAAATTCGACCATCGAATTAAGAAACGTCGAATTCGAATATAGAATTTGAAGTTTAAATAAAAATCGAAAGATTTCAGCGATCAATCGAACGATTTTTATTCGATGTGTAAAGACTGTAGAATGGTTGTAGAATGTCCCCATAGGCTAACATAGCACTTCGGCAGGTTTAGCTTGGCGAAGTATTGAAGTCAAAATTTTTTTAAAGAGACAGTACTTCGATTATCGAATGGTCGAATATTCTAACGATTTTTACTTTGAATCGAAGTCGAAGTAAATTCAAAGTCATAGTATACTATTCGATGGTCGAAGTATACAAAAAATTACTTTGAATTTCGAACTTTTTTACTTCAAAAATTCCCTCGAATTCACTTTGACCCTTAGTGTAAAACCATGAAAAACGCTAATACAAAACATCTCCAAGTTAAAGCAGTTAAGGTCCCATAGAAGTCAATGGGAACTGTGCTGATCCTATTGGACTTTCTTTTTAGCCATTCAGACTTTTAGAAGTTTTCTGATTTTTTTTTCGCTAGTAATTATCTGAAAAAAACCCCTCAAATTTTAGAGGTTTTAGAGATATTTGTATTTTTTTCTGCCCTTTTTTTGTTTGTACTTCTTATTCGTGATTTTAGAGAAATAGAGTTTAATCATGGTTTTAAAAAGCCATAATACCACTAAAATGGGCCTCCTCATCTCATCTCGTCCAGATATCCTGGATGGAATTAATAGGGCTGCATAGTTTTGTGTCATCAGCAAACTCTTATTATTTACAATCCTATTCCCCAAGTAATTAATGAGTAGTGCCCAAAGGCGCGGTTCATTGTGCTCTCAGAACAAGGCAGAAAGAGCTGGACCTCTCTGTAGATACAGAGAGACATTCCCCAAAAAATTTGGATGTCCCATTGTCTTGGCCAAGATTTAAGTACTGGGCTTCATTACAACTGACAGCACCTGCACTGGATTATTAAGGTGTAAAGCCCATCCTGCACTATACATCTTACTGGCACAAGTACATGAATGGATCCTAAAGGCTGGAATTTTGTGCCCTTATGGTTTGAGCCCAAAATCTTTTGCACCTTTTGGGATTCATAAATGACTCCTTATGTCTTAAAGCTTAAAAACTAATGCTAGTGGTACAGGGGTCTGTGTGTCAATGAAACGTCTACCCCAATATATCAATCAGCTCATCAAATACATCGGTATAAAGAAAATGTAGCAATTATCCCTAGAAATGATGTAAATGTGGGGGGTTTTCTAGTTATTTTCTGCAAAAACACCAGCAAGTACTCAAGTCAGTAATATTTGTGCTCACTTGTTTACTAAAGAACTTGATTTACTAAAGAGAAAACATGAAGAACCCTGGTTTATAACTTGAACAAGGTTTGAGAGAACACAACGTTCCCCTCGGTTGTTGGTTATCCAGGAACAGTGGCCACCTCAATGCTGTAGCTTCCATCATTCCAATCTTCTACTGAGTGATCACAGTGGTGTCCAATATTTCAAACAACCAGATGGGAGTCTGAACATTGATTAAGCAAAATGCAGCACAGTGAATAGCTAGAATTATAAATAAATCAGATGAATGTGAATGTAGGACTGGCCAAACTAGGGGTCATTTACAGATGTATTTGGCATCTTAATTATAATGGAACTACAATAACTATAATAAAAGGCATGACATTTTTCCAGCTGCGGTTACCAATCTGTTTTCTTTTAATTTTCTTTTAAACAGATGACCAGTAAATGGTACCTATTGATTGGTTAGGTTACTGCATCTGGGCAAACTATGGAAATGATTTACTAACTGTAAAAACAATGAAAAACTCTAAGACAAAAAGTAAGAGTAGTCTAGGTCCCAGGGACGGACTGGGAGGAAAAAACAGCCCTGGCAAAAGTATCAAAGCAGCCCATGTATTCACGCGCATGCAAAGCATGATATATATTTCCAACCCCAAGGTTAATTAGAACTAGTGTTTATTAATTAACTGGCCTTTGCAACAAATATCTCACCCTAGTTTCTATCACAACTATTCTATCAGATGGATTAGTGGCCCTACACTTACAGTTAATCCTAAATTTTACTTTGTGCACCCCCAGCTAGATCATGCACCCTGGCAGATAAGAGGACTGTAATTACCATGTGCGTTACAGGGCCAAAGTATGGCATACTTGAAGAGACTAGGCTGCCTCGTGCAATTAATTCTACATATCACAGTTTTCCAAATACAGGCTGAAGTGATTATTCTGAGTACGGATCCTCCTGTTGCCAATATACCTATCATAAGCATAAGGGCAGAGACACACGCTGCTATTTTGGGAGATTAGTCGCCCATCGACAAATTGCTTCTTCTTCGGGTGACTAATCTCCCCATACTGCCTTCCCGCCAGCTAGAATGTAAATCACCGGAAGGGATGGCTCTCAGTTCGCTTTGGCTTTCTGAAGTCGCCCGAAGTTTCCTCGTGAGGCAACTTCGGACGATTTCGGAAACCGAAGTTATGCACTTGTCTATGCACAGTGGGGTCCATAGACAAAGCCCCTCGGAATAACTGTTGCAGCCTCATGGAATCAACAATATCAGTAGCAATGATCCTTCTGCCTACAAGTAACATCTACTGCAGTCTCTTCAAATACAAGACTGAAACTTGTACAGCATCTCAATTTCATCTTCCACTGGTCCATAGGTATCTTCCAACAGTTCTATTAACTTCTCAGGACCATCTTGCAGGCACACCTTTCTGTGTAGCTCAAGGAGGTCCAATGTAGGCCCTCACAAACTCTCTTGGGAGTGGGTTCCACACCTGAAAATGTTTTCAGTCTCTTGTAATTGCCATTGTATGCCAGCTGTCTCAAATTCTCACCCACTTGTGCCAATACTTCCACAAGCTGGGCTGCTTCAAATACATCACATAGGGGTGGGTTCCTCCCCGCAGAATTCAAACTCTCACATGATGCAGTGTATTTTAGCTTTGTCTCAGGCATCACTTCAAACTGTATTTTAGTCACTGGGCTGTGACCAGCGGCAGGTAGCTGTGGCGCACCAGTGTAAGGGGGATTTGGATCCTCCAAATCAGCTCCCACTTCATCCTCACTGTCACTAAGTTTCTTCTCCTCTGGAACAGATGGCAAGACAATTCGCCAGTAACAGTCCTCTTCTGCTTCAACACCACGTGCACAGGACTCTTAGTTAATCTCGGCAGGTCTATCCACAAGCACGTTTAGCAGGACACCATCTGCGTCTCGTCGTGAAGCTACCACTAAATAGATCCATTAGCATCTAGGATCTTGTAAATAACTTCCTCTTTTGTTCTGGGTATCATTGGACCTACTACAGCAGTTTTTGTTTGAGTTCAGGCCCAAACTCTTGCACCACTCCAGAACACTCTGGGGACTCTTAGCAGATGACGCCATTTTGGCTCACTTTCTCTGTGACCAGGTCCCACCTGTAATCTCAGCAGTGCCTACAAAATCTAACCCTTTCAACACCCTTTTGTCTGTGTTACACTCCACCTGTGGCACTTACCTGATGACACGGGATAAACCTGAGCTACTCCGCAGTGGTATTGGCAGAGACTGGGTACCTGGTACTTACTAGCGCAGTGCCTACACCTAGTGGGATCCAAGAATGCACCTACTGGTAGCCCCACTAGGAATACAGTAATAACACAAACAGTATTGATTTAACTGAATAACTGTCTATCTAACCGGTGGCAATAGGGCCACACTAACTAACCTGCTAGCGCAATCTGTTAATCTAGCTAAAAGACAAAGTCCTTTAATATCCTTTCAATAAACAGTATCTTCAAATGCTTCTTTAGGGTACTATCCCTTTAAACAGGATACTCACTCCAAATCCTCTTCAAATACTTTAGAGCTCTCTTCAGGCGAGTCCAGCACATTCAGGCATACAGTATGACTACTAGCCCCTTTGGATGCTCAGATAGGAATCTCCTGCCTGTTGTTCAACCAGTCTGTATTCTTTTCACACTCTCTGTCTTTCCAGGTGCAGTATCTGGCTTCCCTGTGCCAGCTTGATCCAAATGAATACTTGTGGTGGAGCCTCTCAGCTCTCTGGGCCCACCGGCAGCTCTTTCTCTGTCCACCATGTGGCTCTCTATGCCAGGCTTTCTTCTTTTGCCAGTCTCTGTGACTTCCTCTTCCTGCCAGCCACTCAGGCTCTATGCTTGATCTCTGCTTATAGGGATAGGGTTTCGCACTAATTCCCTACATACAGTAAATTGGCCTCTTTAGTTTCTTTTATTACATAAGCCATTAGATGGGTAGCAGATCTATTTTTCTGTCTGTACTATATGAAATATGTGCCCCCCCCCCCTTGCTGCACCCCCTGCTTTTTAGTTTAAACAACATAGACCCAACTAACTATAGTTACTCACTGAATGTTAAGTGTTCATTACCAGATGGTATTCTCCATGTGTACAGATACTGTACATTACTTTGAATACCGATTCAGATGTATCAATTTTTTACCTTCCTCAAGATCAGTTAAAAGTTAGGTAGAACAAGGTGTGAGATTAGCTCTAGTTGCATGTTCTAGGAGTGTAAGATGTAAGGTGTGGGCAATGGAGATGGAGCAATATCTACTTCACTGAGAAGAGACAGAGTGGGTGTACAGTACATATTGGGTAATCTTTAACGTTATTAAATTATAGCGGCAGCGTGAAATGAAACACACTCAAATGCTTTTAGAAAATAATGGGCCATATTCAATTCAGTCAGAAAAGATTATCTCCAATTCATGGATGGGATTAAATTCAAGGAGAAAAAACTTTTCTCCAAATTCAGTTTCCGTTTTTTAAAGTAGACTTCAACAGTGTGTTCTCGCGATAAACCGTGACATAAGTTTTTTTGAATTGAATTGCATTTTCACATGATAAACCTTTTTCTCACTGAATTGAATCTTGTCCAATATGTTTTTATTACAATAATATGATAATGCACACAGTACAAATAATATATATATATACTGTATAGTAGATTTGTACTTAGCTTTGGTTATTTGATGGTCTTGTTCCTTGTTGTTGGATGGGGTTTGTCTGTCCCAACTACAATAGCCAATTTTTAACCACCCAGTCTTCAATACTGGCTATGCATAGAACAACTGCTTACAAAACCCAAGATGTTCCAAGATGTTCCAAGACAGCCTTGTCTTTATAGGTAACTAAAGGCCAGATTCAGTTCAGTGACAATAAGGTTTATCACATGAACTGTTCTCCAAATTCAGTACCAGTTTTCACATGATAAACCTTGAGATAAGTTTTTCTGAATTGAATTGCATCTCAAATTGAATCTAGTTCATGACTTTTCACATGAATCTGTTTCTCACTGAATTGACTGTGGCCAAAAATGTCATGGACGAGATTAAATTTGACATGTAATTCAATTCTTAAAAACTTATCTCACTGTTTATCATGTGAAAACTCTAGTGAAGCCTATGGGAAAAATCTGGAACTGAATTTAGAAATAAGTTTTTTTTGCCTCAAATTGAATCTTATCTTGCTTATTTAGGCCCTGCCAAGTGTTCCAAATAAAGGCATTTTTATCTTATAACATTTGTGGTGCTGGACTTCAAATATCCTACACTATAAGAATGGACAGTGGCCATTAATGGTACGTGCACCAGAATTCCCAGATGTGGGAGTAGAAGGAAAGAGCTGTTTCTGCTAAATTAAGCACTAATCCGAAAATAAACCTTACAAAATCTGTTGAGGTCATGTAGCAGTCAATGGCAGGTTTCCCCTTAATCATTTGAAGATGTTTATAGCCCTCAGAGGGTTTTGCCTGAAAACTTGATCAATTCGAGCGATTCATGTTTTTTCCCAACAAAAACTCGATTAATTCGTTTTCATGTTGTTAACCTCAAACTCGCTGATTCAAGTTTTTTTCCAATAGAGTTTTTTCTTAAATTAGAAACCAATTGAGTTGTGAATTTTAGGTATAAAAAAGACTCTAAAATTCGAGCTTTGATAAATAACCCCCTACAGTAAGTGTGTGGCTCCAGGAGTCAATTGGTGTGTGTCCCATTGATTTGTGTCTTTGACCCGGGCCTGGCTGGGCCTCCATAAAAAGTCACCAGCTGCAGCTGGGCCACCAAAAAAATAGCACGCATGGCCCACACAGAAAGTGGGGCTGAGTGAGTGCCTTCAGCAGCAACAGTTATCACTGGTCACATCAAAATTGTAAGTCTTTTGGGAGTGTCAGGGGCTATTACTGTGACTAGACGGTTAATTGGTAAATGGCAGCTGTCCTGAATCATCAGTTATATATACCAGTAACAACACAAATGATATTAAAGACAGACAAGTGAATGATAAAATCTCCTTTATTTGTATTTTGCAGATGTGTTTTCCTACACCCTAATCTGCTCTACTGGGAGACCGAGAAAGGCATTGAGACATGTTGTTTCACTAGAGTACATTTTGCAGTCTAAACCTGTGTGAATGTTTTATTTCTAGATGTGAAAATGCTTGTAGCTATAGCAAGGCTTTGTAGAAGCTTGAATCAACTAGGATACATGGGGGGAGGGTTATATATTTTATGAAAAAGCCAAGAATGGAGCTACTCAGCACTGCACAACTTAGCAAGGACTATAAGAGCCATGTAGTATATACACAGATGGGTTATACAGATGGGGTTTTAAAATCATCATTTCAAAAAACATGGCTATTAAGAACAGGAAAATGGAAGCCACTAGGGTAGGTGCAATATAACATGGGAAATAAGGATTTTTGCAGTGACCATTGGGACATTGAACCTGATAGGTTCTTTGATAGCCCAAGATACTTTAGTTAGTCATAGGCTTTGGCCATCAGGTTCTGTGAAGGGTGTGAGATACTCAGGTTATTGGTAGGTTCTGAACATCAGATTCTCTAACAGCACCAATATACTGCAGATATTATTAGGCCCCAGGGTCGCCATGAAGGGGGGTATGGGGGAAAGAGCTGTCCCGTGCTCCGTGGACTTTTGCGTCTTAGAGGGGCCCAGCTGTGCTGCACTTACTCCTGCTGTCAGAGAGCCAAAGACTTCAGAAGGGAGGGTGGGAGCTCTGGAGCATCATTTTTACTCTAAAAGCTTTCTCTACTTTTCATTGGTCGATGAAATTTAAATCCCGGTAAAGCTGCATGGGGGTTGGTTAGGATGGAGGGGAAGTTCAAACTTGACCCATCCAATCCCTGTGCCGTTGTTCCAGGCAATAAACTTCAATGACCAATGATTTTGCTTAACTTTTAGGCCACCAATTATTTTTTTTTAACTTGTGGGGGGCCTGATCACCAATGATTTTTTTTACTTGTAGTAGGGGCCCTGGTCACCAATGGGGTGGGCGAGGTCTGTGGCAGAGCCTGGGGCTGGCCTAGGGTGGGTGGAGCTAGGAACAAAGTAGGATCCCGCACACCCAACAGGTAACAACAATATGCCTGGTGCTCACTGGCAGAGGCTCGGCAAGCCCCACAACAGAGTACAGCAAAGGAATTCCAACGGCGATGCACTCCGCATTATAATAAATTTTTGAAGATTTCTCACAGTCCTGTGTGCCATTGGAATTGCTTTGCTGTACTCTAGGGAGCCCAGGGGGCACAGAAAATATTGTTGCACGGTGCCCTGAGATTTTCTGGTAGGCCCTGAATATCAAGTGCTTTGGTGACCCTGATATACTCCAGTTTTCCAAAGGCATTGAACATCTATATACTCCAGTTATTGAAAGCCTTGAATATCTGGGTCTTTGGTGGCCACAAGATACTTCAATTATTGGTAGGCTCTGAATCTTAAGTTCTCAGGTGGCCTCAAAATACTCAAGTTATTTGTAGTTCCACATTTACTCTAGAAATGGGTATGTTCTTGCTATTAAAAACATCACTTACACATAAAAATAACAATGAAAGCAGAATTTATTTATCATAAATGATAATACCTTGTCATTTATTGATCAGTCGGGAGAACTTCTGAAAAGGTTTTTTTTTATTTCTGAATGTTTGTGAAATTTGTATATCTCATTCTCAACTGAATAATTCAGTAGTTTCTACAGATTATTCTCCAATGCATCACCTAATAATACAACATTACTTGTATACATGGGTTTACCAAAATACAGCCTTTATGGCTTGCATTATTAGGTTAATTTTGCCATGATCTTCTAGCAAAAGTGTTTAAAATCATAAGAAATATTTTGTATTTGAAGATAGATGTGTTATTTTTTTATGTTTTATCTATAGTGTCTCCCTTTCCCCATTAGATTTTCTCTGGAGTTCATGTTGGGTCTGAACAATATAATGAAGCATTTGGACAGAAAAATACAGACTATCAAGGCCCAACTGGAGGATAGAATGGCAAAGACCTCCATTGCCACAGTATACATCCCCTGTGCACTGAGATAGGCTGGGATAAAGGACACCCAGACACTGAGGAAAGCCAACATACTGAATGTGATAAATTTGGCTTCATTGAAACTGTCAGGGAGGCGTCTGGCCAGGAAAGCAATAATGAAACTTATGGTGGCCAGGAGGCCAAGGTATCCCAGCATGCACCAGAAAGCTGTTGATGATCCTTCATTACAGTTTACTATAATGATTCCAGGTTTGGTTTCAATGTCAAGTTCATGAAAGGGTTGGAAAAAAATCAACCAAATCAAACAAATAGAGAGCTGAATTAAAGCACAACACAAAATGAGGACATAAGGCACTTTCACCCCTGTCCACTTTCTTAACCTGCTGCCTGGTTTGGTTGCATTAAAGGCTATGACAACAGTGATGGTTTTGGCCAGAACACAGGAGATACAAAGATCAAAAACCATCCCAAATGCCACCTGGCGCAGAAGACACTTTTCAGGTTGTGGGTAACCAATGAACCCTAAAGAGCAAAGGAAACAGAGGAACAGGGAAAGCAGGAGAAGACAACTAACAGAATAGTTGTTGGCTCGGACAATTGCTGTTTCTTTATAATACATAAAAATTCCCAAAATAATAAGAGGCACCAGTGATGAGAAGATGGTGATAGCTGCCAAGCTAAAACCTAAGGGAGTTTCATAGGAAAGAAACTCTGTCGTTCTTGGTATACATTTAGTTCTTTGTAGATTGGGCCATGAGTCCCAGGAACATGGTAGACATTCAACAGCATCTGGAGAGGTACATTCTTATAAACTTCTGAAAATCATATAAAGTGATGTATGTTACAAAATAACAGGAAATAATAGTATACCTGTTTGATTTGAAATATATCCCTGGGGACACCGGGCACATGCATAGCAACAAAGAGGTTTCCCTGGTTCTATCACCTTCCTAGATCCAGGAGTACAACTTGGGCTGCATTTGGAAACAGGAACCTATAGAAGTTTGGATGGGTTTATAATGAAATAACACAATATTACTACCATCACAATGCAATATTGGAGAAAACAATAATACATTAAATATAATATTACTATTTCAATATGGCCCCAGATATATTATCATTACACAGTTGCAAATTACATAGGTTCCTATAGAAATTAGAATGTGAATTGTGAAAAGAAATTGTGAGTTTTCTAAAACTCCCATAAACTCCCATGAATTCAAAATGTAACCAATTGAAATTTATTATAAAAATACATTTTTCTAAACACAGGTGAATAGGATAAATCCGAAAGCTCGATTTGAGTTTTTTCTCTGAAAAAACCTTGAATGTCAGGAAAGCTGCAAACATCACCAAATTGATCCCTGGACCTCTCCTATTGACTTATACAGCAATTCAGCAGGTTTTAGGTGGTGAATAGTCAAACTTGAATTCTTAAACAACCAGAGCATTATAAATCTCAAAAATGTAATTCAAATTTTTTCAAAAACTCAAATCAAATTTGGATAACTCCTTAGTCAAATTTGGCAGTTTTGGCCATGAAAAAAAAAATCAAAAATTTGAATTTTGAAATTCAAATTCAAAATTCGACCCTTGATAAATCTGTCCCTTAAAGACTCTTTAAATAAATACCAGCTTTTTTAAGTGCCCCCTTGCTTGTATTTGTTTGTGTCTGAGCTGTGTCTGTCATTGTTAAGAGGCTAAGGGCCAGATTTAATTATGACGAGTACCACTGGTTGGTCAACCCAAGATTTCAGGTTCCTTCTTGTTTCTTTGATCCAGACAAAATTGAGCCCCCAACCTCCATGTGAAAAGCTCCAAGGAAAAGCTATTAGTTTATTTATTCTGACCACTATGTATTGTCATACAAAGATAGTCTGTTCACTTGGTAGGTATATACTGTATCACTGACACAAGAATTGACAAAACTTGAATTTCTATAAGAGAATGTTAAAAAGTAGGCCAATTAAATTAAACTACACCAGATATGTTAAGAACAGACAGAACTAAAAAATATTTAGAGGCATAGAAACTGGATTCACTCTCCACTCACCTGTGTGTCATTGTTATTCCATGTAATACCAACAGTGTCTATATTCAAGGTTTTTCCATCTGGAGCATTTAAATCATAACTTCCAACTGTAACTGGCTCCAGGATGTCCTTGTCTTTTGCACACCAATTGACAATGTCATATATTGGAGGGGGGTTTCCTTTTGCATCAAAAAATACTTGGCTCCCATCTTGGGCCTTGAATCTTACATTGTTAACATAGTGTAGAAGCTGAAATGTTTAACCACATACAGTATTGTCAGTTTAAGCAGTGAAATAAATTACATACAGGGGCCGATTCACTAACTTCGAGTGAAGGATTCGAAGTTAAAAAACTTCGAATTTCGATGTTTTTTTGGGCTACTTCGACCATCGAATGGGCTACTTCGACCTTCGACTACGACTATCGAAGGATTTGAAGTAAAAATCGTTGACTATTCGACCATTCGATAGTCGAAGTACTGTCTCTTTAAAAAAAACTTTGACCCCCTAGTTCGGCATCTAAAAGCTACCGAAGTCAATGTTAGCCTATGGGGAAGGTCCCCATAGGCTTGGCTAACTTTTTCTGAACGAAGGATATTCCTTCGATCGTTGGATTAAAATCCTTTGAATCGTTAGATTCGAAGGATTTAATCGTTCGATCGAAGGAATAATCGTTCGATCGTACTATCTGCCCTAAATCCTTCGACTTCGATATTCGAAGTCGAAGGATTTTAGTTCCTAGTCGAATATCGAGGGTTAATTAACCCTCGATATTCGACCCTTAGTGAATCGGCCCCTAAGTGATTATAATGTTACTCTCTTACCTGCCAAGGGTGAAATGATGAGATATTATAAAAAAACTTTGACCCCCTAGTTCGGCATCTAAAAGCTACCGAAGTCAATGTTAGCCTATGGGGAAGGTCCCCATAGGCTTGGCTAACTTTTTCTGAACGAAGGATATTCCTTCGATCGTTGGATTAAAATCCTTTGAATCGTTAGATTCGAAGGATTTAATCGTTCGATCGAAGGAATAATCGTTCGATCGTACTATCTGCCCTAAATCCTTCGACTTCGATATTCGAAGTCGAAGGATTTTAGTTCCTAGTCGAATATCGAGGGTTAATTAACCCTCGATATTCGACCCTTAGTGAATCGGCCCCTAAGTGATTATAATGTTACTCTCTTACCTGCCAAGGGTGAAATGATGAGATATTGGCGCAGCTCCCATGCTGGAATGGTCCATTGCCAGGAGAACAGTTTTGCAAACTGTGTAAGGCCCAAGCCAATGCATATACAGCTGTGTATACATTAAGAGATACTCTATGATACTCTTCAGTAAGAAGGCTCCCAAGCTTCTCCCTTCCTGTACATGCTTTCATTGTTATGTTTTCTGTTCCAATATTTAAATTCTCCTTGTCGGGCCATTTACAAGAGAAGATCTGCTCCCAGTATTCACCAATAAATGCATCGTTGAGGTTTTTTGAAGGACTGAGGCTGTTGAGATATTCAGTAAATTTTGGCATCTTCCCACGATGAATCGCAAAGCCAATGGTGCCCAAAACTATGCCCTTTAAGCCTTCATTTGAGAGTAAATTTGACGTTGACATGGCTTCACTGGCTATCCAGGTTATTCCTGTCACATTCTGTCTCAACATCTCTTCCATAACAGCCACAAAATCAAAATCAGAAGTTATCATAACCACCACCTTTGCAGAGGACTTTTTAACGACATTGACAAGATGAGGAGCATTCCTATTGGGTTGACCAGTCAATATATTTTCAGCATATGCCACACAGCCTCCACCATTGATTATCTCCTGCTTAACCGTCTGAAGTCCAAACTGACCATAGTCATTATCATTGGCCAGAAGTCCTACATAAGTCCATCCAAAATGCGAGATTAGCTGGGCCAGGCCTCTCATTTGAAACTCGTCACTAGGAATTGTCCGAAAAAAGGAAGGGAATAGGTTCCTTTCACTGAGAATTGGGTTAGTTGCAAAATAACTGATCTGTTAAAGATAATAAACAGACAAAACTTTAAGATCCACATTTGTTTTACCATTTCAAACATCAAATAATATTTCAATGACATGCAGAGGTTTCAAGTCACGTGTCAAGTCAACACACAGTTGGACATTTACATTTTCAAATGTTAGAAAAAGTCATGTAGAAGAGGGACCTTTAAAACCAATATCTGGGTTTTTTTTTTTAATTTTGTCATATTACATTTACCTGTGGGTATCGTTGCAGTCCCAAGATTTGGGCCATAAGAATTGATGTTGTTGTCCAAGAGTCACCAATGATACCAGCAAGAGGTGCCCCTTTGAGGCAGTGATAATTTGGGGTTATAACATTACCCCCCGACAGTAACGAAAGAGTCCCTTCTGCTGCTTTCCGCAACGTAAAACAAGTGTCAAAAACCTGGTAGCCCAGTGTAGTGTTAGGTAGGAGTTCCGGATTTGCATTAATTTCTTCCACAGCAAATATCAGGGCCTGCATGCTCTGATAATACTCTGTGGCAAATCTACAGAGGAACCACAGAATTAATGATAACATTTGATAAAAATATTCCATAGCATTTTTCATTTCCATGCAACATGCTTGCACTAAGGCCTAAATTGAAAGTCTGGAAGGTGCACTGGGGCTCTGTTTATGAAACTAGATTGAAAATCTGTACAGCAGCCTCTGCTCTGTATTTCAATATTTAGAAACATGGTTAACACTTTTTGAACATTTTCTGGAGTTTCCTTCACATAACTGGGAGAAGCGAGGTTCTACTTCTCTCTAACTGGAGGCCACAAGTTCTCAAACAATCAAAGTAATGTTATTTAACAGCCTGGACAAGTAATAACATTGGATGTAGTGTAAGTCCAAGCTATGGTCCATCAGTTTGGTTAAGCCCCCTGGCTGATATCAACCACAGTTCCAACAACATATACAACATAAAAATTTACACCTCGATTACTCTCCTGAGTGCCCTCTAGGATAGACTGCCATGACTGTACAGTTAAGCAAATAAGCGGAAATCCAAACTTTTATTTTCAATCTGCTCCCCATCCTGACCCCTTTATGGGACCAGCCCGACTATATCAGAACATCTGCCATAGGTGATATCCATAATATTAGAAGTGTTTGGTCACTTACTACTACTAGTACTATACCTCTCAGTGTATGCACTTTGGGCCAGATACAATACAGTAAGAAAAAGGTTTATCACCTGAAAACTTATGGACGAGATTCAATTTGAGATGCAATTCAATTCAGAAAAACGTATCTCAAGGTGTATCATGTAAAAACCCTATTGACGTCTAGGGGAAAAACTGGAACTGAATTTGGAGAAAAGTTAAATCTCGTCCATGAGTTTTCACATGATAAACCATTTTTCCACCAAACTGAATCTGGCCCTTTGTATTAAGCTGGACACTTATCCTCAACTTTTTCTCTCTGACACCTAAGGAAGATTCTCACTCTTATCCATAACTATATCAACTTAGGGCACTGATTTCACTACTGCTCATTGGAGACTTGAAAATCATTCTACCAAAGGGTTTACCTTATTCACTAATTCTCACACCCAGATTTGTATTTATTGGGGACTTAGATGACATTTAATTTAAAAGGTGATGTATGCACACACTACAATATTACTCACAATTGGCATTGCAGCTCTGAGGGCTTAGTTGTGAAATCTAGGTCATTAAAGACTCTTTCCAAATGAATCATGAAGGTTCCACCTATAACAATATCTCCTGGGTGGCTCATGCAGCCAGTAATGTTCTGGCCGGGTAGGCTGCAACTGGAGAGTAAGCATTCACATACTCCTATAGCTAATATAGAGAAAATCCATGCTGTAGAGAAGAGAAACCAACCGAGTCTTTGGTATATCCATCTGTTACAAATAATCATCTCTAAAGTGGAATAAATTCTCTCCGTCAGTGGGTCATTGTTACACACTGTCACTGTCATTATGAGAAAGACTGAAAGGGGATTCCTGACCTGCCTTTATACAGCACAGTTAAACAAATATAAAGGGGCTCATGGGAACATGACGATTAAGGCTGCTTAATTACCCAATAAGCTGCCAGAAGAGAATGTTCCTCAGAGTGATATATTTCTGATACTCACAAAACAAACATTTAAGCTCAATTTGGTGCAGAACAAAATCTTTAAAAATAAAGAGCAACTGCAAATTGTCTGCAGGAAGCCTAAAGTTCATGCTACGATGTTCAATATCTTTAATTTTATTTAGATATTGTGCTTAGTAACGGGGAAACAACTGTTTAGAATAATTTTCAATAGATTTAAGAACAAGTTTATACTTGACTAATGGAGGGGGGTGATTTGTTTGTGATTATAATAATTAGACTAGACACCTATTGGTATTCCTTTTTCCAAAAAAACACTCCAGCTCAGGATACTATTTTAGTGAGCATTGCGCCACCAAATTGCCAACACCAAAACCTTTGCAACTACCCTGGGAGGTACTCATGCACAGTACAGTAATAGGTTTGGCCTTTTTCATCTAAGTTTTAATTTCACCATCCAGAACAACAAAAGGGATTGCTGGGGTGCATGCAGGGCAAGGTGGTGGTTTGGTGCTCATTACAATAGTACCCCAGGTCGGTATGATTTTCAGCAAAGAGTTTTGGCTTGGGTCTAAGGTAAGCAATTATAATAACTGGCACCACTCTATGAATGAGCCTCTATTTCTACTTTAAAGGGATTCTGTCATGGGAAAACATGTTTTTTTCAAAATACATCACTTTATTGGGCTGCTCCAGCAGACTTCTGCACTGAAATCCATTTTTCAAAAGAGCAAACTGATCTTTTTATATTTAATTTTGAGATCTGACATGGGGCTAGACATATTACCACTTTCCTAGGTGCCTCCAGTCATGTGACTTGTGCTCTGATAAACTTCAGTCACTTTTTACTGCTGCACTTCAAGTTGGAGTGATATCACCCCTTCTTTCCCCCCAGTAGGGATGTAGCGAACGTCGGAAAAAAAGTTCGCGAACATATTCGCGAACTTGCGCAAAAACGCGAGCGGTTCGCGAACGGTTCGCGAACCCCATAGACTTCAATGGGAAGGCGAACTTTAACATCTAAAAAAAAAATTTCTGGCCAGAAAAATGATTTTAAAGTTGTTTAAAGGGTGCAACGACCTGGACAGTGGCATGCCAGAGGGGGGATCAAGGGCAAAAATGTATCTGAAAAATCTGCCTGTGTGTGCTTGGAAGAGATAGTGTAGGGGGAGAGCTGTTAGTGATTTCAGGGACAGATGATAGTAAGTTTGCTGGCTAGTAATCTGCTTGATACTGCTCTGTATTGGAGGGACAGAAGTCTGCAGGGATTTGAGGGACATTTTAGCTTAGGTAGCTTTGCTGGCTAGTAATCTACTGTTCTCTTTAAACAACTGCCATACGTTGACCTTGTAGGCATTGTTTGCCCAGTTTTTTTGGACGCAGCCACTGAAGCACAGTTGCCAGAAAAAATATGCCATATAAATGCTGAAAATAGTCATTTTTCGCCATACGTTGACCTTGTAGACATTGTTTGCCCAGTTTTTTTGGTTGCAGCCACTGAAGCACAGTTGCCAGAAAAAATATGCCATATAAATGCTGAAAATAGTCATTTTTCGCCATACGTTGACCTTGTAGACATTGTTTGCCCAGTTTTTTTTGGTTGCAGCCACTGAAGCACAGTTGCCAGAAAAATATGCCATATAAATGCTGAAAATAGTCATTTTTTGCCATACGTTGACCTTGTAGGCATTGTTTGCCCAGTTTTTTTGGTCGCAGCCACTGAAGCACAGTTGCCAGAAAAAATATGCCATATAAATGCTGAAAATAGTCATTTTTTGCCATATACGTTGAGTCAAACGTCATGGCAAAAAATGACTATTTTCAGCATTTATATGGCATATTTTTTCTGGCCTCTGTGCTTCAGTGGCTGCGGCCAAAAAAACTGGGCAAACAATGCCTACAAGGTCAACGTCGTTGACCTTGTAGGCATTGTTTGCCCAGTTTTTTTGGCCGCGGCCACTGAAGCACAAGAGGCCAGAAAAATATGCCATATAAATGCTGAAAATAGTCATTTTTTGCCATACGTTGACTCAACGTATATGGCAAAAAATGACTATTTTCAGCATTTATATGGCATATTTTTTCTGGCCTCTGTGCTTCAGTGGCTGCGGCCAAAAAACTGGGCAAACAATGCCTACAAGGTCAACGTCGTTGACCTTGTAGGGCATTGTTTGCCCAGTTTTTTTGGCCGCAGCCACTGAAGCACAGAGGCCAGAAAAAATATGCCATATAAATGCTGAAAATAGTCATTTTTTGGTCGCAGCCACTGAAGCACAGTTGCCAGAAAATTATGCCATATAAATGCTGAAATATGCATTTTTTTTTGGTTGCAGCCACTGAAGCACAGAGGCCAGAAAAATTATGCCATATAAATGCTGAAAATATGCATTTTTTTGGTTGCAGCCACTGAAGCACAGAGGCCAGAAAAATTATGCCATATAAATGCTGAAAATATAAATTTTTTTGGTTGCAGCCACTGAAGCACAGAGGCCAGAAAAATTATGCCATATAAATGCTGAAAATATGCATTTTTTTGGTTGCAGCCACTGAAGCACAGAGGCCAGAAAAAATTATGCCATATAAATGCAGAAAATATGCATTTTTTGGACGCAGCCACTGAAGCACAGTTGCCAGAAAAAATATGCCATATAAATGCTGAAAATAGTCATTTTTTGCCATACGTTGACCTTGTAGACATTGTTTGCCCAGTTTTTTTGGTTGCAGCCACTGAAGCACAGAGGCCAGAAAAAATTAAACCAGTAGGGTTTGCACCCTAGTTTGTAACGGTGGCGGAGGGAGGAGGAGGACGCTAAAGGACAGCTGTGTGTGGAGTCATGAGGCTTGAAGAGAAGGACAGCTGCATAGAAGTCAGAACAAGTCTTCCGGCGTGCAGTAACCCTCCGAGATCCACCCCTCATTCATTTTAATAAAGGTCAGGTAATCGACACTTTTGTGACCTAGGCGAGTTCTCTTCTCAGTTACAATCCCTCCTGCTGCACTGAAGGTCCTTTCTGAGAGCACACTTGAGGCTGGGCAAGACAAGAGGTTCATGGCAATTGTGACAGCTCTGGCCACAGATCAAGCCTGCGCACCCAGTAGTCCAGGGGTTCATCGCTCCTCAGAGTGTCGATATCTGCAGTTAATGCCAGGTAGTCCGCTACCTGCCGGTCGAGGCGTTCTTGAGGGTGGATCCAGAAGGGTTGTGGCGCTGCCTTGGACAGAAAAACAATTTGCATGTCTGACGTTACAGACTGGCCAAAGGGCTTTGTCCTTGCAGGTGTGCTCGTGGCAGGATTACTGGCACCTCTGCCCCTGGAATGTTGATGAGTTCCTGAAGTGACATCACCCTTAAAAGCATTGTACAACATGTTTTGCAGGCTGGTTTGTAAATGCCGCATCTTTTCGGACTTGTGGTATGTTGGTAACATTTCTGACACTTTATGCTTGTACCGAGGGTCTAGTAGCGTTGCGACCCAGTACAGGTCCTTCTCCTTAAGCCTCTTGATACGGGGGTCCTTCAACAGGCATGACAGCATGAAAGACCCCATTCTCACAAGGTTGGATGCAGAGCTATCCATCTCCGCTTCCTCATTATCAAGGACTGCATCATCCACGGTCTCCTCCCCCAGCCACGTACAAGACCAGGGGTCCCCAAAAGGTCACCACTAGCCCCCTGGGAAGCCTGCTCCTGTTGGTCCTCCTCCTCCTCCTCCACAAAGCCACCTTCCTCCTCTGACTCCACTTCTGGCACCTCTCCCTGCGTTGCAGCAGGTGCCTGGGTTCGTTCTGGTGATTCCGACCAGAAATCGTGCGCTTCCAGCTCCTCGTCACGCTGGTCTACAGCCTCATCTGTCACTCGTCGCACGGCACGCTCCAGGAATAAAGCGAAGGGTATTAGGTCGCTGATGGTGCCTTCGGTGCGACTGACCATATTTGTCACCCTCTTCAAAAGGTCGCATGAGCCTGCAGGCATCGCGCATAAGCACCCAGTAACGGGGGAAAAAAATCCCCAGCTGTGCAGATCCAGTCCTACCACCCAGTTCAAAAAGGTACTCGTTGACGGCCCTTTGTTGTTGCAGCAGACGTTCCAACATAAGGAGCGTTGAATTCCAGCGAGTCTGGCTGTCAGAAATCAAACGCCTGACTGGCATGTTGTAGCGCTGCTTGAATGTCAGCAAGGCGTGCCATGGCTGTGTAGGAACGTCTGAAATGGGCCGACACCTTTCTGGACTGGGTGAGAACGTCCTGGAATCCTGGGTACTTGGAGACAAAACGTTGGACTATTAAATTTAACACATGTGCCATGCAGGGCACATGTGTTAAATTGCCTAGTCTCAACGCTGCCAACAGATTGCTTCCATTGTCACACACCACTTTTCCGATCTGCAGTTGGTGTGGGGTCAGCCACCGATCGGCCTGTGACTGCAGAGATGACAGGAGTACAGATCCGGTATGGTTTTTGCTTTCCAGGCACGTCATCCCCAAGACAGCGTGACAACGGCGTACCTGGCACGTCGAATAGCCTAGGGGGAGCTGGGGGTGCACAGGTGTGGAGGAGGAGAAGGAGGACCCAGCAGCAGAGTAAGAAGAAGAAGAAGACGAGGTAGAGAGCGATGGAGGAGTAGAGGTGGTGGCAGAACCGCGTGCAATCCGTGGCGGTGACACCAACTCCACTGTTGTTGTTGAGCTACCCATTCCCTGCTTCCCAGCCATTACCAAGTTCACCCAGTGGGCAGTGTAGGTGACATACCTGCCCTGACCATGCTTGGAGGACCATGCGTCAGTAGTCATATGGACCTTTGGCCCAACACTAAGTGACAGAGATGCGGTAACTTGGCTCTGCCACATGTTGGTACAGGTGTGGTATTCCCTTTTTAGAAAAAAAAATTGCGGCTGGGTACCTTCCACTGCGGTGTCCCAATTGCTACAAATTTGCGGAAGGCCTCAGAGTCCACCAGCTGGTATGGTAAAAGCTGGCGGGCTAAGAGTGCAGACAAGCCAGCTGTCAGACGCCGGGCAAGGGGGTGACAGTCAGACATTGGCTTCTTACGCTCAAACATGGCCTTCACAGAAACTTGGCTGGTGGCAGATGACTGGGAATGGGAACAGGTGGTCAAGGTGGAAGGCGGAGTGGAGGGTGGTTCAGACGGGTCAAGGAGAGCAGAGGTAGAGCAGTAAGATGCTGGACCAGAAGGAGTGTGGCTTTTAGTTTGCCTGTTGCCTTTGAGGTGTTGCTCCCAAAGTGCTTTGTGCTTTGCCGCTCATGTGCCTTCGCATAGAAGTTGTACCTATGTGGCTGTTGGGCTTACCAAGGCTCAGTTTCTGACTGCACTCATTGCAAATTACAATGCTTTTGTCAGAGGCACACACATTAAAAAAATCCCACCCCTGCTGACTTTTTGGAAGTGTGCGATCTGGCAAGGTAACAGTAGAAGTTGCTGGCCAATTGGCCGGGCAATGGCGGGTGCGTTGGCCGGCTGAACACAAGGTGCCCGATACATTGTTGTTGCCTACTGAATCCCTGCGGGCTGTCCTCCCTGCTTCTTCTAAGTCTTATTCTCCTACTGCCCTCTGACTCTCCGTCTCTCCATCTGAACTACCCTCCTCTTGCTCTCTTCTACTAAGGCACCACAAAACATCAATCTCCTCATCATCATTCTCCTCAGATGCATCAATTTCTTCTGACACATCACAGAAAGGAAGCAGCAGCGGGGACCTCCTCCTCATCACTCATTATGTCCATCTCTTTCGTGTTCTCTGCCAGAATTAAATCTGGTGTAAGGTCCTCATCTCCTTCATCTTCTTCTGGCAATAATGGTTGCGAAATTACTCAGTTCAAGAAAACTCATGGGAAAATAACTCCTCTGACCCCAGTGAAGAAGGGGCACCGGTGGTGGAGGAAGTGTTACGTGGGTGGCCATAGCAGTGGAGGATGAGGAGGATGTTGTGGTAAAGTTAGAAACGGTAGAGGATGGGGTGTGCTGTGTAAGCCAGTCAACTACCTCTCAGCATTTGGGAGTTCAGGTGTCAGGCTTTTTAAAATGGGGCAATTTGCTAGGGCCACAGGATTGCAAGCAGCACGGCCCCTAGCAGGCCTCTGCGTGGCGCCTGCCTTTGCCTGGCATTTATTTTTAAAAAACAACAACAACAACAAAAACTCTTGTTTTTTGGAAACGATAATACACACAGCTAGATGGCGGGTTGAAGAAAACAGTGTGCAAATAATGCCTACAAGGTTTAACGTATACACTACTACAGCGGTGGTACGGATTACGTAAAATATATTATGGCTGCTTGAAAAAAGTCACTCCGGTGTTTTTTCTGGAGACGGTAATATTATGGATATTTAGACAGAATGTGAACAAGGTCACACAGCTAGATGGCGGGTTGAAGAAAACACTGTGCAAATAATGCCTACAAGGTCAACGTATACACTTACTACAGCGGTGGATACGGATTACGTAAAATATATTATGGCTGCTTGAAAAAAGTCACTCCGGTGTTTTTTCTGGAGACGGTAATTTTTATGGATATTTAGACAGAATGTGAACAAGGTCACACAGCTAGATGGCGGGTTGAAGAAAAACACTGTGCAAATAATGCCTACAAGGTCAACGTATACACTACTACAGCGGTGGATACGGATTACGTAAAATATATTTTGGCTGCTTGAAAAAAGTCACTCCGGTGTTTTTTCTGGAGACGGTAATATTATGGATATTTAGACAGATGTGAACAAGTCACACAGCTAGATGGCGGGTTGAAGAAAACACTGTGCAAATAATGCCTACAAGGTCAACGTATACACTACTACAGCGGTGGATACGGATTACGTAAAATATATTATGGCTGCTTGAAAAAAGTCACTCCGGTGTTTTTTCTGGAGACGGTAATATTATGGATATTTAGACAGAATGTGAACAAGGTCATACAGCTAGATGGCGGGTTGAAGAAAACACTGTGCAAATAATGCCTACAAGGTCAACGTATACACTACTACAGCCGGTGGATACGGATTACGTAAAATATTATGGCTGCTTGAAAAAAGTCACTCCGGTGTTTTTTCTGGAGACGGTAATATTATGGATATTTAGACAGAATGTGAACAAGGTCACACAGCTAGATGGCGGGTTGAAGAAAACACTGTGCAAATAAGCCTACAAGGTCAACGTATACACTACTACAGCGGTGGATACGGATTACGTAAAATATATTATGGCTGCTTGAAAAAAAGTCCACTCCGGTGTTTTTTCTGGAGACGTAATATTATGGATATTTAGACAGAATGTGAACAAGGTCACACAGCTAGATGGCGGGTTGAAGAAAACACTGTGCAAATAATGCCTACAAGGTCAACGTATACACTATACAGCGGTGGATACGGATTACGTAAATATATTTATGGCTGCTTGAAAAAAAGTCACTCCGGTGTTTTTTTCTGGGGGACGGTAATATTATGGATATTTAGACAGAATGTGAACAAGGTCACACAGCTAGATGGCGGGTTGAAGAAAAACCATGTGCAAATAATGCCTACAAGGTCAACGTATACACTACTACAGCGGTGGATACGGATTACGTAAAATATATTATGGCTGCTTGAAAAAAAGTCCACTCCGGTGTTTTTTCTGGAGACGGGTAATATTATGGATATTTTAGACAGAATGTGAACAAGGTCACACAGCTAATGGCGGGTGAAGAAAACACGTGCAAATAAAAGCCTACAGGGCAAATAATGCCTAAAAGGTCAACTTATACACTACTACAGCGGTAGTAAAATAAAAAAAGTAAAATTAAAAAAAAATGAATATAAAAAAAAAAATTAAATTGGTGCTGCTGAACTACTAGGAGCAGCAGATTAGCACACCAGTCCCACTCCCAACACTGCTAGACTAATAGCACTGGGCTCTTATAGTAGTAGTAGTAGTAGTAGTAAAACAACAAAAAAAATAAATAAAAGCAGTCCTTACAAGGACTACTGTTATTGCAGCAGTCAGCAGATGAAGCAGGACAGCTGCCCACTGCAGCTACATACAGAGCACTGCAGTAGAAGGTAGATTACTAGCCAGCAAAGCTACCTAAGCTTAAATGTCCCTCAAACCCCTGCAGACTTCTGTCCCTCCAATAACAGAGCAGTATCAAAACGATTACTAGCCAGCAAACTTTCAACTGTCCCTGAAATCACTAACAGGCAGCAGCTCTCTCCCTACACTATCTCTTCAGCACACACAGGCAGAGTGAAAAAACGCTGCAGGGCTTCGGTTTTTATAGGGAAGGGGAGTGGTCCAGGGGAGAGCTTCCTGATTGGCTGCCATGTACCTGCTGGTCTGGGGTGAGAGGGCAAAAAAAAGCGCCAACAATGGCGAACCCAAAATGGCGAACGTCGCGCGACGTTCGCGAACTTCCGGCGAGCGCGAACACCCGATGTTCGCGCGAACAAGTTCGCCGGCGAACAGTTCGCGACATCTCTACCCCCCAGCAGCCCATCGGCAGAACAATAGGAAGGTAACCAGATAGCAGCTTCCTGGTACATATAAGAACAACACTCAATAGTAAAAATCCATGTCCCACTGAGACACATTCAGCTATATTGAGTAGGAGAAACAACAGCCTGCCAGAAAGCAGTTCCATCTTAAAGAGCTGGCTCTTTCTGAAATCACACGACCAGGCAAAGTGACCTGAGATGCACCTACACACCAATAATACAGCTAAAAAAATACACATGTTGGGTTAGAAATGAAATTTTTTGTTAGAGTGAATTATTTGCAGTTTAAACTGTGTAATTTAGGAATAAAAACGGCACCATAAAAATTCAGACAGAATCCCTTTAAGTCACAGTTCTTCAAATTACAGTAACTCTAGGTCCCAACAAGTGTGGATAACAGATCCAATTCCTGCATTTTTATTACAGGAGATGCTGATTATGGTACTGATCCACTTTCTCTTTAACCAGGAAGAAATTCTTTTTATCCTTGAGAAAAGCTCTACTCTGACACCGAGCATGGAGCTGGTGGGTGAATATGTGAAAGATGGGGGATCAATGCATGAGTTTTATATCTGTAGACACTTCAAACATTCTGTATGATGGATTTTGAGATGGTACTTTTATTGTTTACATATAGTCAAGTTGATGAAAATGAACCTTCTCTGCTGTGTGAATGTAAAAGAGACCTTAGTTTGTAACAACGCTGTGATAGGGACTAATGTATGATATGTATGTATATGATAAGTAACCTGCTTAAAGTGTTGTGTAAAACATGTTACCGCTATGTGAATTAGTGACAATCAATAGAAATAAATTAGAACTACATAATAATTTTAATTTAATCTAAATGTATAATTTAAATGTAAACTTTAAATTACCTTACCATTCCATTTGTATCATGTATTCTAGTTCATACCAAACATTTTGCAGCCAATAATCTCTTTATGAATTTATTTTATTATTTTTTTGTAGAATGAAAGATTCTTATCGACCTCCCAAATGGCCACAGTCAGATTATAACAATTATACCCACAGTGGGCCCATGCCATGAAAGCCCAACCCTATTCCATGTTACAGCGCTTATTCCATATATCTCAAAAGCTTAAATCACTGGGGTGCACCTCTCAGTGCCACATCACCATATTGTTGTGGTGTCCCAAACATCCACTGTGAGAGAGAACTTATTTGCCTATATCTGTATGGTACTAGCAGAACAATATGGCAGCAGGGCACTCAAAGAAAAAGTAGGGTGGAAAGAAAGCAAATAGAATCACCCAATTCTTGGCACTTCATTATGATTCTACTCAAAATCCACAGTTGGTGGAAGAATTTTACAATAATAGAGACAACCATGACAGCTGCTTTAAGTACCTTAGATTATTAAATTACATTAAATTACAGAATGAAAACTACTGGGATATGAGTTTAAGATTTATGATCAGAATCCTCTTATATAGTGATGGCGAATTTGCGCTGGCGTCTTGTTTTTTGGACGCTGGCATCCGTTTTTGACGTCCGATTTTTTGGACGCGGCTCATTTTTATCAGCAAATTTTCGCGGCCGTTTTCGCAAATTCAACGCAAATTTGCGCCTGGCGAATAAATACGCCCATCACTACTCTTATATAAATATCTAATATCATCATAAACAGCATAATAAGGGTCTGTTAAGTTGTTAAACTTAAAGTTGAGTAACCCCTTTACAGAGAAATTAGAATAATAAACCAACAACAATTAATGCATAATAATAACAGTTGTGGTTGTGATAATGACGGTGATGATGACTGATGATTAAAAAAATTATGCAAGATTCTTTGTACTTTTTTTTGTATTTTTGTTATTTTTGACCTCTGTCTTTCCCCATGAGATGTTCTCTGGAGTTCATGTTTGGCCTGAATAATACTATGTAACATTTTGGCACAAAGATACAGCCCACCAAAGCCCAACTGGAAGACAGAATGGCAAAGACCTCCATTGCCACAGTATACATGCCCCGTGCACTGAGATAGGCTGGGATAAAGGACACCCAGACACTGAGGAAAGCCAACATACTGAATGTGATAAATTTGGCTTCATTGAAACTGTCAGGGAGACGTCTGGCCAGGAAAGCAACAATGAAACTGAGGAAGGCCAAGAGGCCAAGATATCCCAGCATGCACCAGAAAGCAGTGGGGGATCCTTCATTGCAATTAATGATGACAACACCAGGTTTTATGTCAGTGTCAAGTTCAGGAAAGGGAGGGTTGATGACCAGCCATATTGTACACACAAATAGCTGAATAAAGACACATGTAAGTATTAGAGGGTAAGTCAGTTTTACCCCTGTCCACTTTCTTAACCTGCTGCCTGGTTTGGTTGCATTAAAGGCAATAACTACAGTCACGGTTTTGGCCAGAACACAGGAGATGCAGAGAGCAAAAACTGTCCCAAATGCCACCTGGCGTAGAAGACACTGTGTAGGTTGTGGGTAACCAATGAACCCTAAAGAGCAAAGGAAACAGAGGAACAGGGAGAGCAGGAGAAGACAACTAAGGGAATAGTTGTTGGCTTTGACAATTGGTGTATTTTTATAATAAATAAAAACTCTTAAAATAACAAGTGGGATGAGAGAAGAGAAGATGGTTGTGCATGTTAAAGAGAAACCCAAAGGATCTCCATAAGACAGGAACTCTGTAGTTCTTGGTAAGCATCTTTCTTGTTGAAGATTGGGCCACATGTCCCAGGAACATGGATGACATTCCACTGCATCTGGAGAACAATAATGAACATGAAGAAATTAGCTTCCTTACTTAAGTGATGTTTTTGTAGAAGAGCATAAACATAATTTTTGTACTACCTGTTTGGTTTGAAATCTGTCCCTGGGGGCAACGACCACATTCATAGCAGCAAAGGGGTTTTCCTGGTACAATCACCTTCCTAAATCCAGGGGAACAACTTGCACTGCACATTGAAATAGGAATCTAAAAACATTTCAATTGATTAGTAATAAATTATGACCATTACACTTAGGGGGTTATTTATGAAAGTCGATTTTATCTCAACATTTTCTGCTACAAACTATGATCAAATCCGCTCGGGTTTTTTACACTTTATTATTTCATTTTCCCGAAAATTTGCTTTGCAGGAAAAATTTTCGCGATTTTTGGGGATTTTCCACACAAAAACTCCCGCTTTTTTGCCTGAAAATTCCAAAAACTTTGGGGGGTATTGCATGAATCCTAGGGCACTTCAAAAAATCATTTGGAATTCTCTGATTGACTTATATGCAACCTCGACAGGTCTGAGAAAATAAATTAAAAAATACGTGATTTTTTAAAAATCCCCTTAAAACCCCCTAATGCTACTATACATGACTTATAGCATTACATACCACTGTACAGTTGACAATTACCAGGTGGCAGGATACCAAGTGCAAAATATCATGTTTTTTGCACTTTGTACCCTGCCCTGTAGATAAAACCCAAAGACAAAGCTGTTGGTGTTCTCAGAATGGAGTTGAAAGAGCTAAGCCTTCCTCTGTGTGTTACACTGCTTGCATTATAAGAGATGGGCAATGGGCAGCAAATCACTGTGCAGTAAGTAGTACTGACTAGACTAGGAATAATTTGTAAGCAGTTTGTGCTCTTCAGCCCACAAGCAAATGCCCCATTGGAACATACCCATTTATTCCTCCATAGCTTCTGAGTCATTTAGTCTTGCAAACTAGATAGTACCATCCATACAGGGTGCAGGAATGCCCTGTACTTACCACATGCCTATGGCAGCACTTCAAAGAGCAGAGATCATCTGATGATTCCCCTTCCTGGCATATGAATGGGGCATTAGCAGATATGGAATGAGTGGACTTGCTGCCACTGATCCCTGCATGGTCACATTGACTTGACTCCTTGAAAATGCAGTAATAAAAACTACAAATTGTGTGCACATGGGGGTTTCATAGTATTTATCTGCAATCCAACTTGTAAATATTTGTATTTGCTTGCTTACAAAGGAATTTGATTTAAAAACAAAAAACAAAAACACATTTATTATGACTGCCCCCATGGCTACACAGCAGCTTGTTTATATAAACTATAGTAGTACTTATCTGTTATCTACTGTGTATCCTGTGCTTGAATGGCTGCCCCCATGGCTACACAGCAGCTTGTTTATATAAACTATAGTAGTACTTATCTGTCATCTACTGTGTATCCTGTGCTTGAATGGCTGCCCCCATGGCTACACAGCAGCTTGTTTATATAAACTATAGTAGTACTTATCTGTTATCTACTGTGTATCCTGTGCTTGAATAGCTGCCCCCATGGCTACACAGCAGCTTGTTTATATAAACTATAGTAGTACTTATCTGTTATCTACTGTGTATCCTGTGCTTGAATGGCTGCCCCCATGGCTACACAGCAGCTTGTTTATATAAACTATAGTAGTACTTATCTGTTATCTACTGTGTATCCTGTGCTTGAATAGCTGCCCCCATGGCTACACAGCAGCTTGTTTATATAAACTATAGTAGTACTTATCTGTTATCTACTGTGTATCCTGTGCTTGAATGGCTGCCCCCATGACTACACAGCAGCTTGTTTATATAAACTATAGTAGTACTTATCTGTTATCTACTGTGTATCCTGTGCTTGAATGGCTGCCCCCATGGCTACACAGCAGCTTGTTTATATAAACTATAGTAGTACTTATCTGTTATCTACTGTGTATCCTGTGCTTGAATGGCTGCCCCCATGGCTACACAGCAGCTTGTTTATATAAACTATAATTATGTTTCTGAAGCAAACACACCAGTTGTACATCAGTAAATTATATTTTCATTATTTTAATATATGTTAATGTTTTATTGTTACTGTTCCTTTAACTGTTAGTATGATGTAGAGAGTGATATTTTAAGGCATTTAGAAATTGGTTTTAATATTTTACTATTTGCAGTCATTTAGCTTTCTATTCAGCAGCTCTTCAGTTTGGAATTTCAGTAATCTGGTTGCTAGGGTCCAAATTCCCTTAGCAACCATGCATTGATTTGAATAAGAGACTGGAATGTGAATAGGAGAGGCCTGAATAGAAAGATGAGGAATAAAAAGTAGCAATAACAACAAATCTGTAGTTGTACAGAGCATTTGTTTTTAGAGGGGGTCAGTGACCCCCGTTTGAAAGTTTGGAAGAAGAAGAAGGCAAATAATTCAAAAAATAAATAATAAAGACCAATTGAAAAGTTGTTTAGAATTAGCCATTCAGTAACATACTACAACGCATCTTTTGGCCTTCATTATTTATTTTTTATGGTTTTTGAATGATTTGCCTTCTTCTTCTTCTTCTGACTCTTTCCAGCAGTTTAGAGAATATATTATTATTATGGGTGCCACATAAAAGTTTCTTTCCCCCACTCTTGCCATTCATAAAGATCAGTTGTATTTTGATAGAACACAAAGGAAAAGAGATTTTTATTTTGAGATTCCTTTCTCGTCCATACCTGGGTGTTGCTGTTGCTCCATAGAATTTTTGTACTATCTACATTTAAGATTTTCCCATCAGGGGCACGAAGGTCATAACTTCCAACTGTCACCTGCTCCACTGTGCCCCTGTCACGCAGATGCCAATTCACCACATCATAGATGGCTGGAGGGTTCCCCTTTTTATCAAAAAACACCTGACTCCCATCTTTTGTCTTAAAATTCACACTTTTAATATAGTGTAGAAGCTGAAATTTAAAAAAACATGCCATCGATAAAAAATATCATAATAAGCAGGTAAGTAAACTTCAGTAAAAAATGTTTTTCCGCACCTGCCAAGCTTGAAATGAAGAGATGTTGGAACAAGAGGCCCCAGGGAATGGCCCAGCCCCAGGTGTACAATTCAACATACTTTGTACAGCCCACACAATGGCATACACAGCCGTGTACACACTGAGAGAGACTCGGTGATAATCTTCAGTTATAAGACTTTCCAGGTTTTCATCTCCTGTACACGCATTTACTGTGACATTATCGATCCAGGCTACATTTTTATCACCGAGCCACTTACATGAAAAGGCTTGCTCCCAAAAATCCAATATGAATTGATTGTTAAGATGTTTTGATGGACGAAGGCTGCTTAGATATTTAGTGAACATTGGCATCTGCCCATTGTGTATGGCAAGTCCGATGGTCCCCAATAATATCCCTTGATATCGCTGCTTGGAAAGTAAATCTGACGTTGCCCAAGCCTCACTGGCTATCCAGATATTACCAGTCACATTCTGCTTCAAAAGCTCTTCTACCACAATTACAAAATTAGAAGATATCACAATAACAACTTTTGCAGTTGACTCTCTAAGTATTTGAACAAGGCGCGGTGCATCTCTGTTGGCTTGACCAGTAAGGATATATTCAGTAAAAGCCACACATGCTCCACCATTAATTATTTCTTGCTTGACCATCTGAAGTCCATATTGTCCATAATCGTCATCATCTGCTAAAATCCCAACCCAAGTCCAACCAAAATACAAGACCAATTGTGCCAGACCTTTCATTTGATATTCATCACTGGGTATGGTACGGAAAAAAGAAGGAAACAGATCACGGTCGTTGAGAATAGGACTGGTTGCAAAATAACTGATCTGAAAACATAATAAGAGAGAAATAGTAGTCTATCTAAATTAATTTAGTCTTCTATTACCAACAGGCAAATAAAAAATTTAAGCAAACTAAATAAGAGAAGATTTGCTAGAAAGAACCACAACCCTGTGATTTAATAAATAATATTAATAAATCTTGTCTTCATGAATATTTGGTAAGATCTGTACATTGATTTGTCTGTTTGCTGAACACACATAGACAACTCTGCATCAACATGCCTTGTCCTTTCTTCTCAACTCAACAAACTATTACAGATTGCTGAGGGGGAATATCATGATCCTTCCTTGATCCAATATGACTATGAAGATTTTCATTCATTCAGGTCATGGTATATCTAGTATAAGTAATTCTAGAAAACTGGACCTGCTGAGTAATCAATGATCCTCGATCCTAGTTCTAGAAAATCAAATAGTCAAATTACATGAAATTCCCAAACAGTTCTAAATCACACAACTCTTTGTCCGACTTTGTCCTGCATGATACAATACTAGTTATTTCTTTGCCCACTCGATAAATTGCTGTAAACGCTGCTTCTGTTGCCTGAAGCTCTTCCACAAGCTCCTCATCTTCCTTCTTGTCAGCACCAAAATATTAGATCTTTTAGGGAGCACAAGTAAGAAGGTTCTAGAACTTTATTGGTTGCCATTCCCTCTGTAAAATCAAGTCGCTGATCCATAATTTTCAGAGGGGGCTGTATTTAATGCTCCCCATATTTTGCTCTGCCCCTGTCTTTGTAAAACCCACACAATTATAGATGCCTTCTCAAGATGCTACAGAGCAGATGTTCATGCTCTCTATTTACTCAAGATTCTAATAACTGTCCAAATAAACCTAATTTTAATTTCTCCATATTCCCATTAGGATTAGCTCTACCTATAGCAGATTCAACGAGATACAGAGAGATTAGCAATGTTGTCACCAAGCACACAGCACTTTAACCATAGTTTATGGATCTGAAAGAGCATTGCTACTGTTCCTAAACCTTAAAGTTCTCATGAAATAAATTTCTTCTCGCATTACAAGCTTGTATTGTATACTGTTTATCACATATAAGATACACAAATACAAAACTACTGCAAATGATGTAATTTTGTATCTGATAAGTTTTGCCCATAATGTAGACTGTAACTTTAGTAATTGAAAATTATCAAATCCTAAAATGCACAATACAATTGGCAAAATGGTTCTCAAATACAATAAAGTATTGCTAAATATAATTGCATGATCCTCTATGATCTCAAAAACAGTAATTCAGTAACTAAAATATTTTATACTGCAGACCAAGACATCAGCAAAACAAAGGAGTTCTGTTTCAAGCAATGGATCCTAGACCCGATATCTAGAACAGCACCATTAATTTCTCACTTTAAAAGCTTTTATTCAGCACTTAGTAGGGCACTACAACAACGTTTCAGGTCATGTGACCTTTTATCAAGCATGATAAAAGCTTGATAAAAGACCAAATGGCCTGAAACATTGTTGTAAGGCTTTTTAAGCTATAAATTAATGGTGCTGTTCTAAACATCAGGTCTTGGAAAAGTCTGGGAAGGTGGACACTGGGGAACGTGAACCTATAGTGAAGCTAGGGTAGATGGGGCAGTGGGATTAGTCTGGGGTAATGGGGTTGCTAAAACAGATCACTATTTAGGGAATAGTGATCATAACATGGTCTCCTTTGAGATTCTGTTGCAGAAGTAATTCTATAAGGGAGGAAATAAAACACTAAATTTCAGATGTGCAAATTTTGACAGTATAAGGGCATCTCTGCAACATATTAAGTGGGAAATGCTTTTCCCAGGGTTAAACACGGAACAAAAATAGAAAGTCTTTAAAATGCTGCTTAATAAATATACTTGTCTAGAACATGTTAAGATTAACAAAGGTCCAGGGCCAGATGGTATTCATCCCAGTGTACTTAGCGAGCTTAGCTCTGTGATTGCCAAACCTCTTTACTTAATTTTTCAGGATTCATTGAGATCTGGCATAGTGCAGAGAGACTGGCGAATTGCTAATGTGGTGCCTCTATTCAATAAAGGATCCCGTTCTCAGCCTCAAAACTATAGGCCAGTTAGTCTGACGTCAGTGGTAGGAAAGCTTTTCGAGGGGTTAATAAAGGATAAGATACTGGACTTTATAGCAAATCATAATACTATGAGTTTGTGCCAGCATGGTTTTATGTGTAATAGATCTTGTCAGACTAACTTAATTTCTTTTTATGAGAAGGTAAGTAGAGACCTCGATTCTGGGATGGCAGTGGATGTGATTTACTTAGACTTTGGTAAAGCATTTGATACAATGGCACACAGAAGGTTACTGGTTAAATGAAGGAATGTTGGCCTGGAACATAGTATTTGTACCTGGATAGAGAACTGGCTAAAAGATAGACTACAAAGAGTGGTGGTAAATGGAACATTTTCTAATTGGACCAGTGTTGTTAGTGGAGTACCGCAGGGCTCTGTACTAGGTCCCTTGCTTTTCAACTTGTTTATTAATGACCTGGAGGTGGCCATTGAAAGTACTGTTTCTATTTTTGCAGATGAGACTAAATTGTGCAGAACTATAGGTTCCATGCAGGATGCTGCCACTTTGCAGAGTGATTTGTCTAAATTGGAAAACTGGGCAGCAAACTGGAAAATGAGGTTCAATGTTGATAAATGCAGGTTATGCACTTTGGCAAAAATAATATAAATGCAAGTTATACACTAAATGGCAGAGTGTTGGGAGTTTCCTTAAATGAGAAGGATCTTTGGGTTTTTGTAGATAACAAGTTGTCTCATTCTGGGCAGTGTCATTCTGTGGCTACTAAAGCAAATAAAGTTCTGTCTTGTATAAAAAAAGGGCATTAACTCAAGGGATGAAACATAATTGTGTCTCTTTATAGGTCCCTGGTAAGGCCTCATCTGGAGTATGGGGGGCAGTTTTGGACTCCAGTCCTTAAGAGGGATATAAATGAGCTGGAGAGAGTGCAGAGACTAAGTGCAACTAAACTGGTTAGAGGGAGGGAAGAGTTAAATTATGAGGGGAGACTGACAAGGTTGGGGTTGTTTTCCCTGGAAAAAAGGCGCTTGTGAGGGGACATGATTACACTTTACAAGTACATTAGAGGACATTATAGACAAATAGCAGGGGACCTTTTTACCCATAAAGTGGATCACCGTACCAGAGGCCTCCCCTTCAGACTAGAAGAAAAGAACTTTCATTTGAAGCAACGTTGGGGGTTCTTTACAGTGAGCTCAGTGACTATAAGAGGGACTTGGATTATTTCTTGGACAGACATAATATCAAAGGCTATTGTGATACTAAACTCTATAGTTAGTATAGATATGGGTATATAGAATTTATGTGAAAGTAGGGAGGGGTGTGTGTATGGATGCTGGGTTTTTATTTACAGGGGTTGAACTTGATGGACTTTCAACCTGATTTAACTATGTAACTATGTAACTATGTATATGTTTTTTCAGCTTAATTTAATTACACACATCACAACATCCTTAAAGAACCCCTTTAGTAGATGCCTTGGGCATCTTATTTTTAACTCAAGAACAATAAAATTAGTAAGCCGATCATAGCACTTTGAATTTGTGTTGCTCCCTTCTTAATTTTACAGACTGGTTCACAAGACTTCTTTCAAATAGAGCCTGAGTTTCCCAAGAGTGATAAGAGTGATAGATCCATATTAATGTTGCATTCACATCCTAGGGTCACAACATGGGCATCTCCAGTATTTGTTTTCTGGTCTTTACAGGCCCTCAGTGGTCATTGCTACTTCTTTCCTTGTGATTAAAAAACTAATTTGTGAAGAAAGGGGAATTTGTAAGCCACTTTTGAAATTGCTCTTACCTGTGGGTATCTGTACAGTCCCAATATTTGGGCCATTATGATAGATGCTGTAGTCCACGAGTCACCAACAATCCCAGCAAGAGGTGCCCCTTTATGACAGTTATAATTTGGGGTCATTTCCTTTCCTCCTGACAGCATTAAGAGAGTTCCTTTTGCTGCTTCTCGTAATGTAAAACACGTGTCAAAAACCTGATAACCCAGTGTAATGTTGGGAAGGAGTTCAGGGTCTGAGTTAATCTCCTCAACAGCAAATATTAAGGCCTGCATGTTCTGGAAGTACTCAATAATAAACCTGGTATGAAAGCATAAAAGAAAATGATGGTGCTAAAATAGTTACGGCTTTAAAGAAATACATTGCCCTGTGTGTTATATTCATTTCCTAGCATCAGCAACTCTTCGATGAAACAGATACAGAGCAATATCACAGTGATACTTACATCTGACACTGTATCTCAGGAGGTTGCCTCGTAAAATCAAGGTCAATGAAGACTCTGTCCAAATGGACCATAAAGGTTCCACCTATAATAATGTCTCCTGGGCGGCTCAAATAGCCAGTAATGTTTTCAGCAGGAAGGTTGCAGGTGATTCTTGATGGAAGACTTGTGCCCATTCCAGTATCTAAAATACAGAAAGTCCACACTATAGAGAAACTAAAGCAGATGATTCTGTGCCATATTTGCCAATTACATAGATACATCTCCAATGTGCGACTGACTGACGTGAGGTGTCTGTAACAGTTGTATGAGAAGAACTGAGATGGGCTTCCTGGATCAGCTTTATATATTATATACGTGAACAGACCTAGGGGGATAATGCTAAATCAGTGTAATTACTGAACAGGCTTAAGGGAGCATCTCTCAACTTAATCGTTTAAGTCATTCCCTAAAGGGAAGTTGACATAACTGATCACCTGGGTCAATACACTAAACTTTAATCGAAAACGTACTTGTGTTTTGTTGCTGAAAAGCTTAATTTGCACATTGGCAGTCTGGAGGCTTCTGGTACTAAAAAGGAAAGTAAAACAATTTTCATAAGTTTTCATAACTCTAGCCCAAACATTGTGTTTGGGCTAGAGCACACACTTTTGAATACCCTACACTACCCTACATTACAGCTAAGTTACTAGTGGATGCTTGGATTGTAATTCTACAGTAGCTGCTGTTACCTATTTTATCTCCCTAAAAACAAAGCACACAGGGCAAGCACAAATAGTTGATTTTGCATCAGAGGAACAAATAAAGTTTCTGTAAAGGGTGGTTATAGCAATGGATAGGTACAGAGGAGGCAGTAGGTCTGTCCCAGGCTGGTGAGGAATTGGCTGCAGGTGGGGTTGGGAACAAAAGACCATACTGGCCATGGAAATGTCTGAATACATGCTAGAGAAGCAACACCAGACCCCAGGAAACATGTTAGTGATACATTTACCTGTAGAGAGAAGGTGGGAATGGCTATTAAAAAAGTGAGCAGGAGGTTTTGGGACCTAAGAATGTAAAAAAAAACTGGCATGGAAGGAGAAAGTGTGAAAGACCGTTGTTCAATCAAATACATTTTTATTAAAAACTTTATAAAAGAAAGAGGATAGTGGTGAGCCAATGTATTAACAGGAAAAGAAAAAAAGGGAGAGGGACCCTCCTTTTCACAAAAAGTGAAAGAAAGCTCTATCCAGAAGAAGAATTCTTGATGGCACAGAAAGTTTTGTCTCCACTCTCCAGTAATGGAAATAAATGACAAAGAGGGGTTTTGGGTAAGTAGCTAGAGAGTTCATGTAAAGCTGAATATGGTTGTAAAAGGGGAACAGAGAGAAAATGCAAAATGGAAGGGATGTTAGGGGGATTAATGCACCACATGTAAAACAAATTGAAACCATAAATAGGTTTGTCTCAAAGTTAATACTGAGGAGGAAGAAATGCTGGGTGGGACAGAGGAGGAAGAAAAAAGCAAAGAAAACAGCTTGATAAAAAAGAGGAAGATGATGGTAGTAAGCCAAAGGATTCAAAGAAAAGGTGAATAGATATTGATAAAAGAGGGAAGAAATTCTCCTTTTATCTGAGTTTCTCCAATTGGAGGAAATGGTTGTATTGGAGACGGTGACTCACTGAGTATTCAAGCAAAGACTAGGAGAAGAGAATAGTCAAAATAATAAATAAAAAACAAGGTAGAATGCTTGTTAAAATTAGGGTGGGTAGATGCTAAGTTATGGAACTATGCTTGGACCACAGCTCATTTTTGAAAGGAGGAACCTTTCAGTTTGATAAGGTTTATATTAAATCCGGTATCTTTTCAGAAACCAGTGAAATTTTCTGCATAATTGAATGTATCCTTCACTTACAACATTAGATATTTACCTAAATGAGGGAAGGCCATTAGAGTTTGTGGTAGGTGAGGAAGAGGGTCCATGAGGCAGCTGTCAACACTAGAATTATATGGCTCAATATTGTGAGATTGGTGGGGGTCGACCTAGGAGTCATTCCGGGTCTTCTTGAATTGTGTTTTCGAAAGAGAGAGAGAAAGAGTAGTATTAGTGCAACCTTACATATATTAAAGAATAGCAATAACATAAACAGTGCCTCTAGAATCTATACAACAATATATAGACGCTAGTGGGCTGCACAATGTAGCACAGTATACTGTATATTGTAGATGAGATATACAGTGCAGCATGTACAACAGAAGGCTTTGAAAGGTAATAGGAAATGTTTATTGGGCAGTGAGGAACATGCAATATAATATGGGCAATGGGGATTTGTGCAGTAAGAAAAGGCACACTGGCACACAAGCTGTGAATGCAGGTGAACACCTTGCAAAGTTTTATAACCGGAAGAGCAACGTTTCGGGGCAAGCCCCTTTGTCAAGCTTGACAAAGGGGCTTGCCCCGAAACGTTGCACTTCCGGTAATAAAACTTTGCAAGGTGTTCACCTGCATTCACAGCTTGTGTGCCAGTGTGCCTTTTCTTAGTATCAGATTTGAGGTTGCCGGTTACCTCTATCACTGTGCACCAAGGAAATTGGAATTATCTACACAGACAGGTGTGCGTGAGCAACTACTACTTTGATTTGTGCAGTAAGCACTGTTGGCTAATTTTGTAATATCCAAGATCCCAAATAAGGGACCCCATACCTGCTACATACAGTTATTGCATCTATGGGTGTGAGTGTCATTAGGTAATGTAATGGGCAGAACCTTAGGCAAGGGATACTGTTGCTGGAAAACATGGTTTTCTCAAAATGCATCAAAATAGTGCTGCTCCAGCAGAATTCTGCACTAAAATCCGTAGCATACTGATTTTTTTATGTTTAATTTTGAAATTTGGCATGATATCCAATTCCCAGGTGCCCCCAACCATGTGACTTGTGCTATGATAATCTTCAGTTACTCTTTACTGCTACACTGCAAGTTGGAGTGATATCACCCCCTCCCTTCCATCCCCGGCAGCCCATCAGCAGCCTATCAACAGAACAATGGGCTGCTAACTAAATAGTAGCATCCTGACAACTTTGCTGAAAGATTCATCTGCCTGAACTGAAAGTGCCTCAATTGGCTAATAGCCTTATGGATGGAGAAGATTTTAGCATTGTAGAGATTGAAATGAAGTCAGAAATAGTTTGCATTGCTATAAGGGCTATAATCCTAGTGGTAGACATGAGGAAAACCCCTGCTAGGAAGCACGACTAGGGTCATATTGAAGTCCATCTTGAAGTGTTGGCTCCTTCTCAAAGCTCAGAATCAGGTACAATGCACTGAGATGTTGACTCCACACCAATATTACAGCTAAAAAAATTAATTTGTTGGCTGAAGAACAACATTTTAAATGGTAGAGTGAATTATTTGCATTGTAAACAGTGTAATTTAGAAATAAAAAGTAAACCATAAAAATCATGACAGAATCCCTTTAAGGTGTTTTTCATTCAAATGAATTGCTCTAAACATTTAATTGATTGTTGTTGGTTAGTAGGCAAATGTTGCAGGTCGTATTGCTGTTTTGTTTTGCTGTTTGTTATTATTTCCAGCTCTGTGGGGAAATGTAGTGTAAGAGATGAGCTGGACATGATCATTGTTAGGTGTATTTTTCAACGGTGTAAAACCTGGTACATAATTATCTCCAGGGAGAATGTCTGTTGTTGCAGCAAGCAATGCTTTTGCCGACTTAGGAATAGGGATGTAGCGAACTGCCGATTTGGTGTTCGCGAACGCCGTTCGCGAACACCGGCAAAAAATGCGAACGTTCGCGAACAGTTTGCGAACTTCGAACACCCGCTAAAATCGTTCGATTCGAACGATCAAAGGATTTTAATCGTTCGATCGAACGATTTTCATTCGAATCGAACGATCGAAGCATTCGATCAAATGCTTTTCATTCGATCGAATGCTTACAATCGTTCGTTCGATTTTTAGCGGTCGAAGGAATTCGAATGGTCGAATGGTCGAACGATTTGTATTCGAATCGAACGCGAACGCAAAATGCGAACGTCGCGCGACATTCGCGAACATTCGGCGGACGCGAACGGTCGAAGTTCGCGCGAACAAGTTCGCCGGCGAACAGTTCGCTACATCCCTACTTAGGAAAAGTCAGATAAATGGGGCCTTGTGGTGAATGGTGGAGAGCATCGTGGGTCCTCCATTCCATACTCCATTTAGTGTTTTCAGTTGCCCAGCTTTAGGTAACTACCTGATAAGAATGCAGGTGAGCAGCAAATAAATGAGGTGTGAATTACACCTCAGGTCTCTCTGGATCAATCACAAATGATGGAACTCTCATCTATAATGGAAGGTATATACACACATATAATACACATAAAAGATTTTTATGTATGTAGGTAACACCCACACCTATTGGACAAAGAGTGTAATGACACTCCCCTGCCACACTGCTATATAGTTTTGTGCAGGGAGTGGCCCCTTCCTCTTTGGCTCCTGGTGCTGCTGAGAGGTGAATCCCCATTGAGCCTGGGATCACCATAGGCACCAGTAAATCAATTATCCCAGAGGGACCTGACACCTTTGGTGCTAAGTCGGGGACCAGGTAACCCCGTGAACGAGGAACAGCTAATATAGTAAGATCTTGTTATAGTCTCTCTAGGAGAGAAAGACAGAGAGGTGTAGCAGAAAGAGCAGTTGTCGCTCCAACGAGGATTGTAGGAGGAAGTAGCTTCCCACAAGGCCTGTTTGCCTTTAGAGCAGGGAACTCAGTTGATAAGCATCTAGGTTAGCAAAGGACTACCTGTACCCTACCTGATCGATCCCGTTCCCCTCACTGGCAACGTCGGTTAACTGGGAATTGATGTACACCTATCTGCAATATCCTAAAGGGAGTCGCTTCTGTCTGACTGTGATACTTACTATGTCCAAAGTGATTCCATCTGCTGTGTCCTATACATTCTGTAAGTAAACCTGTGGTCATTTGCCTTTGGCATAATAAATCTGTTCACCTGTTTTACCACCTAAGAACCTCCTGGCGTCCATTTATCTATTTTTACACTTATATGCCTGTGAGTTGTAGTTCTACAAAATTTTAAAGGGGAAGCTTCCATTTGGCAAAGGCTCTGCCCTGGGTGAAGATTCGCAATGTAACCCATGCTCACTACCTAGCTGGTCACCCTTAACTCCTAATTGGCAGGATAGCCCAGAAAAGTGTTTCATGTACATAGATTTAATTTTAACTCTGCATATCTGAGTATTTCATAAATTGTGGGAGCTACAATACTTCTTGGTCACCTTAATGAAAACTGCAGGGATCCAGTTATCACAGACATAGTAGGATGCTTACATGAGTGTGTAGGGGCTGATAAATGTGTGCCTATTTACCTTGCATTCCCCTAAGAATTGGGCACAAAGGGGACCCTTAGTCCAAAAACGGGGGGTAATTTCCTTTTTTCTGTGTCACAGTATGACCCCCAGCTATCCCTTGGCCACTAGGTGGCACTGTGTAATAATATATAAAGACATGCGCTCTTAGGGCTTTTTGCCAGGGGCTTCTGGCAGTGACTTTCCTAAGTGAATTGCAGTCACTTTTGGAACTTCATTAGTCAAGACTAGTAAGGAGTAGCTAGATCCTGTAATAATCTCTCTAGGAGAGCCAGCCAGGTTTAGTGCTACCTATATTGAGCAGCTCTAGGCTCCACCGAGAAGTGATTGAAGGGATTAGATCCCAAGGCATTGTTGCCTACTCAGGGATCCAGATATAGGTAATAGGGACTCAGATAGATCCCACCTGGGTTTCATATAAGAGGTCTCCTCAGAGGAAACAGGAGAAACTCTGAGTAGACTGATATTCCCCTCTCAAGCACTACTAGAGGTCACTATTGTTGAGTATACACTGAATACTGATCAATGATTATTCTTTGTATTGTTGCTATATTGTCCCATGTGGATTTGTGTTAATAAATCAGTTCTATGGTTAAGTGAAAGAACCACTGGTGCCCAATTATTGGGCCAAGGGGCCAAGAGTCAAATTGACGATCCCACAAACTGAATTATTGAAATGTAATAGAAATGAAAATACAACTAAAAGAATTCATTTTGTAACAACCTATGATTGCCATTCAAAGGAGGTACATAAGGTCATTAGGAAATATTGGCCGATTGTAATGAATGACCCAGGTACCTCAAAGGTATTCAAAGAATACCCTTTGTTTGCCTATAGACGGGGCAAAAACCTAGGGGACCACTTGGTGCATAGTGACGTGAAACCCAGTCATTCAAAGACTACCCAAAGATTTATAGGAAAACCGTTAATGTGAACTTTTCCTTGTTTGTCATGCCAAAATTGCAATGGTATCATCAAAGGGGCCACTGTTTCGCATCCTACTTCAGGGGCACAGATTAAAATTAGGATGTATCATACATGCATGTCAACTAATGTTATATACCTGTTGAAGTGCCCCTGCGGTTCAGCGTATGTGGGCAAAACCAATAGGATGGTTAGAGTAAGACTCAACGAGCATAGAAGTGCCATACGTAATGTTAAAGCTAAACCAACATCTGTAAGTCGACATTGGGCCGAGTATAATCATACGATTTCCCAATTGCGGTGGATGGTGTTAGAGGAGGTGGTATTAAAATCAGGCAATGTGGATCAGAAACCTCTCCAGAGAGAAACATATTGGATATGGAAATTAAATACGCTGGCACCTAGGGGCCTTAACGAAGCAATTAATTATACATGTTTCTTATGAATTCTGATGTCTAATATCTGCCTTCCATTTTTTACAGTGTAGTGAAGGAGAACACGATTGAAAAATTATTTGAGTGAAAGGTATAAAATAGAGTCTTTTCCTTCTCCGCAGCTAGTAAGTATTATGATTAACATATCTGTTGGAAATTACTAATATAAAGTAATAGATATACCAGTCCTGTCTGTACTTTGAACTAATAATGATGGGCTCAAGTGGATTGAAATTTTTTGGAACTTTACTTTATGTTCATGTTGATTGACCACAACCAAATTATCTCAGTCCTTTCCCCTAGACTGCCCATGCCATAAATCATTTATGATTGATCATCCCATTTCATGTTGCTAGGTTTGCTAGGATCTATGCAGCATTTTATGGCAAATGTAACCAATTAAGAACATTTTTGAAAATCCACAGCTGGCAAACATACAGTATATAAGAGTTACCATATTATGGTAATTTTTCAGAAGTTGAGGCAGTCTGATAATATCCAAGATCGGTTGTATAGTGTATATTTTTATTTTTGACCTCTGCTTTTCCCCAGAAGATGTACCCTGGTGTTCATGTTGGGTCTGAACAATATAATGTAACATTTGGGCACAAAGATGCAGCCCACCACAGCCCAAGTGGAAGACAGAATGGCAAAGACCTCCATTGCCACAGTATACATGCCCCGTGCACTGAGATAGGCTGGGATAAAGGACACCCAGACACTGAGGAAAGCCAACATACTGAATGTGATAAATTTTGCTTCATTGAAACTGTCAGGGAGACGTCTGGCCAAGAAGGCAACGATGAAACTGATGGTGGCCAAGAGGCCAAGATATCCCAGCATGCACCAGAAAGCAGTTGGAGATCCTTCATTGCAATTAACTATAATGACTCCTGGTTTGGTGTCAGTGTCAATTTCAGGGAACGGAGGGATGATGAACAGCCACATCACACACACAAATAACTGAATCAAAGCACATATGAGAATTAGAGGGTAGGACACCTTTACTCCTGTCCACTTCCGTAACCTGCTGCCTGGTTTGGTTGCATTAAAGGCAATGACAACTGTGAGAGTTTTGGCCAGAACACAGGAGATACAAAGAGCAAAAACCATCCCAAATGCCACCTGGCGTAGAAGACACTTTTCAGGTTGTGGGTAACCAATGAACCCTAAAGAGCAAAGGAAACAGAGAAACAGGGAGAGCAGGAGAAGGCAACTAAGGGAAAAGTTGTTGGCTTTGACAATTGGTGTCTTTTTAAACCAGGTAAAAACTCTTAAAATAACAAGTGGGATGAGTGAAGAGAAGATGGTTGTGCATGTTAAAGAGAGACCTAATGGATCTTCATAGGAAAGGAACTCTGTAGTTCTTGATAAACATCTGTCCTGTTGTAGATTGGGCCATGAGTCCCAGGAACATGGATGACATTCCACAGCATCTGCAGAATAACAGTGATATTAGCTTTCTCATCTAAATGATGTTTTATAGAAGAGCATTAATATTTTTGTGCTACCTGTTTGGTTTGAAATCTGTCCCTGGGGACACCGGGCACACTCATAGCAGCAAGGGGGTTTTCCTGTTATAATCACCTTCCTAAATCCTGGAGAACAGTTTGGACTGCACTTTGAAACAGGAACCTATAGAAATATTAATGAATTAAGTGTTAAGTATACTTGATAAAGGTCTTAGATGGAGATTGAAAAGTTGGCTTTTTTTAAAATTTTCCTAATAAAAATTATGTTTTTTAAAATACCTTTTGAAGACACCTAGTGTGCACTCACTTACCTTGGATCTTCATTTGTTACATTTTGTGAGTAGCACCCGGGTCATTTGATGAGCATAATGGTGTGCAGAAAACTAATGACATATATATATATATCTGGGTATGTATATATATATATATAGAATTTTTTTTTGGTGTCAAAATTCACACATTTGAATTTTAATCCCCCAATTCGAATGTAGATTTGAATGTGAGATTTATCACACCTCGACCATGATACAGTTCTAATTAAAATTTCTGCCACCTAAAACTTGCCAAATTCATTTACAAGTTAATGGCAGAGGTAAGTTGAACCATCTGAAGGTGTTCGAATACCAATTGAATTTTCAGGTTGTTCCCATTCGATCTGATCAAATGTTTTCATAAATAACCCAGTTGAATTGTGAGTACATTCACATTTATTAGAGTAAAAAAAAATTCACATACGTACATTCGAAATTCAACCTTTGATAAACCATTGCCCATAAATCTTTACTGTCGTAGAGGTCAAGGCAGGGTTTAAGCAAAATGAGAAGTATAGAGCAAAGCTTAAATCCCAACAGGAATCCAAGGGAAACAATTATATATGGTAGCAAATCATTTATATGGTTACTTTCTCATCCATACCTGGGTGTCTCCATTGATCCATACAAATTTCTTGCTATCCACATTCAAGATTTTTCCATCAGGGGCACTCAGGTCATAAGTCCCGACTGTAATGTGCTCTGCTGTACCCTTGACACCCAGATGCCAATTCACCACATCGTAGATGGCTGGAGGGTTCCCTTTTGCATCAAAAAATACTTGGCTCCCATCTTTTGTCCTGAAGTTCACATTTTTAATATAGTGTAGAAGCTGAAAATGTAAAAAACACATGTTCTGGATGAAATTTCTACAGTAAGCAGTTGAGTTAATTTCAGTAAATACAAATTTCCCATACCTGCCAAGCTTGAAATGAAGAGATGTTGGCACAAGAGCCACCAGAGAATGGCCCAGTGCCAGGTTTACAATTTGACATACTGTGTAGAGCCCATGCAATAGCATACACAGCTGTGTGAACATTGAGAGAGGCTCTCTGATAATCTTCAATTAACAGGCTCTGTAGGTTTTCATTTTCCGTACATGCTTTAATTGTGACATTGTCCGTCCACATTGAATTTTCATCACTGAGCCATTTGCATGCAAAGGCTTGCTCCCAAAAATCCAATATGAATTGATCATGAAGATATTTTGATGGGTGAAGGTTCCTAAGATATTTGGAGAAGTTTGGCATCAGCCCATTGTGGACGGCAAGACCAATAGTTCCCGTTAATATTCCTTGGTATCTCTGTGTGGAAAGTAGATCTAAGGTTGCCCATGCTTCAGTGGCTATATAGATATAACCAGTCACATTTTGCTTTAACAGCTCTTCTACAACCACCACAAAATTAGAGGATATTACAATCACAACCAGAGCAGTTGACTTTCTAAGAATTTGAACGAGACGAGGAGCATCTCTGTCGGCTTGACCAGTCAGGATATATTCAGTGAAGGCCACACAAGTTCCACCATTGATTAACTCCTTCTTTACCATCTGAAGCCCATGCTGACCATAATCATCATCATCTGCCAGAAGACCAACCCAAGTCCAACCAAAATGAAATATCAACTGTGCCAGACCTCTCATTTGATATTCATCATTGGATATAGTTCGAAAAAAGGAAGGAAACAAGTCACGGTCATTTAGAACAGGACTGGTTGCAAAATAACTTATCTGGAAACACAATGAGATAGAAATAATATGTTTTATGTACTTGTACGCTGTTCTATTGTCAAAAATGTAAATGCATTCTTTAGGTACACCACATAAAACTGAATTTTTGAAGGTAATGGATATAAAGAAAATTGAAATTGTTAAGCCCTATGGTCCAAATCCTGTGCCTTGAAATAAACTCTGGAATGGCCTTCCTGAAGACTTTGGATGGTAGGTGCACATATCTGTTCTCTGATGGCAGCATGACCATCCTTTTGTCAACAAACCAATTAGGGCAAATATAATGAAAATTAGCAAAATTTACGTCAATGAATGGTATTTTGTTGTGGTGGCTTTTTCTTTTGAGTCTTTTTGAGTCCTTGAGTGTTTTTTAGCGCAAAATACCTTGAAATCAATGGGTGGTTTTTTTTGAGTTGCCTTTTTTAGTGAAAAATACATTGGCCAAAAATGTTCATGGCAACAATTTTCTGTGGTTTTGAGAAACTATTGGGCAATGTGGAATTTTGTTATGAATTCACGCCTGGCAAAATTATTACTTATCACTACACAGGACCCCTATTATTCAATGTCATACAGTATCAGAAAAATGCTTAGAAATGTATGTCATGAGGCGTCAGGTCACACTTTTAGGGAGCTTGTGTGTGTAAAATTGGTAGTGCTGGTGCAAAAATATGCTTCTAAAATATATAAGGCTAGCAGCACCCCTACATTGCACCAATGATTTATAAAAATTATTTGTATACAAATGTTAAAAAAGGAAAGAAACAGATAATACTAAATGCTTTTCCACCATGGCTAAAGATTATTGACAGTAAGTAAATGTATACCCACAAGAGGAGACATACACCTGTGACTTGACCATAGTCACCCAGATCTAAACAACATAAGGTCTTATTAGATATGAATCTACCTGTAACCCAATAGGTAATATGAGTGCTATTGTGTTGTAGCAACTCCCAATAAATATAGGGCAGGTAACGGAGGATTGCCAGTGATAATGCTATGTCACATATAGACTAATTTTTAACCTAAAGTACAAATATCAACCAAACTGCTATCATTCAGTTTTATTGTGGTTATCCTATCTATTATCCACCCTGAATTAAAAAGCCTCTTGCCTGGGAAATCAACCTCTGAGAACATCTGTGGACTTGACCCCAATCACTAGCCATAAAAACAGCTTCACTACTGTGTAACTTGTTTAGGCATTGCAATACAAGGCACACAATAAAAGAAATTGATATATCTGGTACAACATTTAGCAACTGCATTAGTATGAAAAACTTATCCCATACATGAACTAGTTAATGGCACAAGGCAGGGGTGTCCTTTCCCATATTAGCTTTGGTAATGAAGACACTAGCATCCATGATGAAACAAGACACTGATTTGGGGGCATAATGGGATGTTGATGATATCTTTAAATTCTTGCTTTACTGTTCCAGGTCCCTCTGTAGGGCCCTACATGATACAAATGATTATGGCCATCCACCAACTCGTAAAAATCAAATTTTTGTCCGATGAAGAGAGACGAGGACGGATTAATCCACTAAAATAGTCTGAATAGAAATTCATACATAAAACATTTTCAAATAAACCTCTAGACCAGGGATCCCCAACCTTTAGAACCTGTGAGCAACATTCAGAAGTAAAAGGAGTTGGGGAGCAACACCAGCATGAAAAAATGTTCCTGGGGTGCCAAATAAGGGCTGTGATTGGCCATTTAGTAGCCTCTATGTGGATTGTCAACCTACATTGAGGCTCTGTTTGTCAGTACACCTGGTTTTTATGCAGCCAAAACTTGCCTCCAAGCCAGGAATTTAAAAATAAGCACATGCTTCGAGGCCACTGGGAGCAACATCCAAGGGGATGGAGAGCAACATGTTGCTCACGAGCTACTGGTTGGGGATCACTGCTCTAGACTATTCAGCCTCAACCATGAATGACTCTTGAAAAGCCCTCTCTGGTTGCCAGTGCTGGTATCTGGGAACCCATGAATTAACAATATAAAATTAATATTTGAAAGTCTTTTCTGAAAGAATCTGATGCAGTTCAATACAATTTCCAGGTAACAACTAGTATTATATATTCATAAGATAATGGGAGAGGAAAGCAGCCCTAGCGCAAAACAATGGGATGAGACTCTCTAGGCTGCAACAAATTTAGAAGCCAGTTTTGAGCCTGCCCGTTTTAAGCCAGATTTGGGACTGCTCTTACCTGTGGGTATCGGAACAGTCCCAAGATTTGGGCCATTATGATCGATCCTGTAGACCAAGAGTCACCAATGATACCAGCAAGACGTGCCCCTGTGCGACAACGATAATTTGGGATGATGTCATTTCCTCCCGACAGCATTAAGAGAGTTCCTTTGGCAGCTTCTCTTGATGTAAAACAAGTGTCAAAAACCTGATACCCTAGTGTAATATTGGGAAGGAGTTCAGGGTTTGAGTTAATCTCCTCGACAGCGAAAATTAAGGCATGCATGTTCTGGAAGTACTCAATAATAAACCTGCCATTAAAGTAAAAAAGAAAATTTATATTGCAGTATAAATGATAAGTTATTTGTTTTGCTTATGGGTTCCAACAAAACTTGTCAAATATATGACCAGAGATGAACAAACTCTTGTATTGCTTCAGTCTCCTTTCAGACATTGAGTTGTGTTCATTGCAGTGCACCTGCATACAGCCAAGCATTTTGTACCAATGATGTCAAGCATGAATGAAATGTCTCACATTAATGATGTCACACCTCTTCTTGTGTATCCTACACTAATGGTGAATGGATTAAACGCAAATGAGAAAAGAAAAGCAGGAAGCTTCTAAATGCCTTTTGAAGGATAGGTGCCTAAATAAGATTTTCCTAGTCTTACCACTCCTCTCGTATGGACAGTCTCTCAACTTGGTTGTCAGAAGTTCTTTTTTCTACCTACCTCTATCTTAAACCCTACTCACAAATACAGTAGAATACGCTTTTCTAATAGAAATCAATATCTTCCAGGTACCCTCAACTGTGCTATATCTAATGTTGTCTACATGATTATATGTATCACTTTGCTGAGGTGCAGTAACCCATAGCAACCAACTCAATGTTTTTTTAAACAAGTGACCAGTAATTCTATACACTGATTAGTTGTTTTATCTGGTTGGACCAGTTGCAAACTTTGTATCTTTTATTGTATAAACCCATAATATGTGTTCCACTGGAGAAGCAGGACAGAAACTAAACATCAGTTGGAAAGTTCTTCTGTGCTCCAGATACTTGTCTCTCAGACATGAATGAGTTAGTTCATAATAGCAGTGCCAGGTCTAGGTGTTTTGGTGCCCTAGGCAAATCAGGCACAGTGCCCCCCTCACAAATTTCCATTCTCGCCATTTGGTGTCAGTCTATAAATCAGTATTTTAAATCTAATTTACCTATCAACCTCTTATTTTTATAGTCTTCCACGTGTTCTTCATCTTTTCCCATCTTTTTTTTTACTTGAATTATATTTTTCTATTCTCTATCTCTTTTTTCCTCTCATCTTGTCATTGTCACTTAGAAATTCCTTTTGGACTGGCATAAACCGGACTGCCTCCAATACAACTAAAAGTATATTTCATTTAACAAAAAACATCTCAAATGATGTGGCCTCATAGCCTATGATTACTGTAAGTGCCATCATGGCACAAAACACGGAAGGCCACATCATTTGAGATGTTTTTTTTTAAATAAAATATACTTTTAATTTCATCGAATATTGGAGTGAAGTCTGGACTGAGCCAGTCCAAAAGGAATTTCTAATTGCATCTATTGCCTTCCACAAGCTATCTGGGGCTTGTGCACCTGGACCCCCCATACCTATTGGTAAGTTAACCCTATTTTCATACTACAATCAACACTGAACTTTCTTTTGAAAGAATTTGTTTATTTGTCACTCTCTACATCTTTCCTCAGTCTATGTCGCCTTTCCCCTCCATTCCAGTGTGCCATTTTCTTATGTCTTACTGTGCCTTTGTTTACTCTTGTAAGGTACGGCAGCATGCTATCCACATGTAAAATTCCTACTTTCACTGGGCTCCCCATGTATCTTTTTCCCCTTTGTCCTCCTACCTTATAGGGATCCTGTCATCGGATAACATGTTTTTTTTCAAAACACATCAGTTAATAGTGCTACTCCAGCAGAATTCTGCACTGAAATCCATTTCTCAAAAGAGCAAACAGATTTTTTATTATTCAATTTTGAAATCTGACATGGGGCTAGACATTTTGTCAATTTCTCAGCTGCCCCTGGTCATGTGACTTGTGCCTGCACTTTAGGAGAGAAATGCTTTCTGGCAGGCTGCTGTTTTTCCTTCTCAATGTAACTGAATGTGTCTCAGTGGGACATGGGTTTTTACTATTGAGTGTTGTTCTTAGATCTACCAGGCAGCTGTTATCTTGTGTTAGGGAGCTGTTATCTGGTTACCTTCCCATTGTTCTTTTGTTTGGCTGCTGGGGGGGGGGAAGGGAGGGGGTGATATCACTCCAACTTGCAGTACAGCAGTAAAGAGTGATTGAAGTTTATCAGAGCACAAGTCACATGACTTGGGGCAGCTGGGAAATTGGCAATATGTCTAGCCCCATCTCAGATTTCAAAATTGAATATAAAAAATTCTGTTTGCTCTTTTGAGAAATGGATTTCAGCGCAAAATTCTGCTGGAGGAGCACTATCAACCGAATCATTTTGAAAAAAATGTTTTTTCCAATGACAGTATCCCTTTATATCCTATTCACCTCTATGTATCTGCCATTGTCTCCTTTCTGCCCTCACACAATGTGCTGCTTTTTCTCCCTTCTGCTCCCCTGTGCCAGTCTCTTCTCCTTGTCCAATGCCCAGAGTTGTAATCTTCACCAATTTTCTATTCTCTACTTCTTTGCACCCTCCCCTGCATACCCCAGCACTGTGGAGTGACTAGGACAGTTTCAACTCTTAAGAGCCTTTATGATTGTCCATATGCTCCTATTGATCAGCTGCACACCAATGAGGGAAGATATGTTTCCATTTAGTCATTTCATTGTAGGAACCCTGATCTAGGTGGAGGGGAAGGAACATTAAACATTGAACATTAAATTGCAGAGGCTAAATATATTGATAGTGAGTGAAGACCTTGTATTATTTGGCATCTACATTTTAACAAAACAATGCACCTGTGACAATGTGCCTAAAGCTCCTTCCTACCCCTACAGTAATTCTGGTCCTGTTTACAGGACATTTAATCACAGCAAAAACATCTGGGAATTAAACCTTAGGAAACAACTTACGCTGTGACTACGTCTTTTTAGCTAAACCTCCACAGTTCTTCTAAATCCTGGATCAATCAAGGTGATTTAAAATTCTAATTAAATTGAGCCCTGATCTCACATTTCTTAGATACACACAACAGTCCAGAACACCTTTTTGACTTCACGCTTAAAAACAGTTTTTTGTAATGTATTTCTCCACCACCTCAATTTTCTTTCTTTCAATGGCTATACAACAATGTTACACATGTATAGGTTTCTGTACTTAAATATGCATAGGCCAAGTACTTCCAGTTTCATTTTGAAATATACTTGCCTGAAGAAGGGACCAAGGGGCAAATTCACTAAGCGCCGAAGCGCCGAACGATAGCGTTACTTCGCTAGCGTTTGGCATTTTCGTCACTGCGCAAATTCACTAACGAACGCTGGCGTAGATTCGCTAGTGTTACTTCACACCCTTACGCCTGGCGAAGTTTCGCTAGCGACGTAACTACGCAAATTCACCTACGCGCGCAGTGTACTGAACGCTACCTTTTACGCTAGACTTCCTTCACCACCTCAGACCTGGCGAAGCACAATAGAGTAGATAGGGATTGCTTCAAAAAAAGTCAAAATTTTTTCTAAGTCCCAAAAAACGCTGGCGTGTTTTCTATATTATGGGTGATAGGCTGAAAAAGATCAAAATTTTTTTTGGGGCTCCCCTCCTTCCCCCCTACATTTCCTAACTCATGGCAACTTACCTAGACAGTGGGCACATGTGTAGGGCAAAATAAAATTTTTATTTGATGTTTTGAAGCTTTTCTAGCCATTTGTAGTGCTGATACGTATTCCTCCATTGAAATTTGAATTTGGCGCCATATGCAAATTAGCCTTCGATAGCGTAACTTCGCTTTACTTAGCGAAGCAACGCTAGCACAACTTCGCAACCTTACGCTACCCCTGAGCGCAACTTCGGATTTTAGTGAATTTGCGAAGCGCTGGCGAAACTACGCCTGGCAAAGTGTGGCGAAGTGCGGCGAAGTTACGCCTGGCGTAACTACGAATCTTAGTGAATTTGCCCCCAAGAGTCCAGAACACTTGCTGTGTGATATGCTTTTTACCTCTAGCACAGGGTTAACCAACTGGATGCCTGTGGATCACAATCAAATAGTTGGGGAGTAACACTAGGATGAAAACGGTTCCTGGAAGTGCTAAAAAAGGGCGGTGATTGAGTATTTGGTAGCCCCATGTGGACCTGAAGCATATAGCATATATTCGGCAGTACACTTGGTGTTTGCCTCCAAGCCAGGAATTCAAAAATAAGTACCTGCTTTAAGGCCACTGAGAGCCTAGGGGTTCGCAAGCCCCTTATTAGGGACCACTGCTCTAGCCTGTTATTGGAATGCACATGTATTATTGATATACAAAAGGCTGATAGTATATTAAATAAAGTGTGTGTGATGAAGTGCAGTGCCCTGTGTTTTACATTAATTCCCTATTGTCACCAAAGCTTCAGTTCAACAGATACAGAACAATATAACAGTGTTACTTACATTCCACAATGTAGCTCTTGGGGTTGGCTTTTGAAATCAAGGCCACTGGAGACTCTATCAAAATGGACCATAAAAGTCCCACCTATAATAATGTCTCCTGGGTGGCTCAGAAATCCAGTAATGTTCTCAACAGGTCGGGCACAGCTGATGGTCGAAGAAGAACTTGCTCTTAGCCCCATGTCTAGTATACAGAAAGTCCACATTGTAGTAAAGATAAACCAGATAATGTTGTGATGTATCTGATTGTTGCTGAGAAACATCTCTAATGTGCACCTAACCAACATAAAGTATGTGTAATAGTCATTATAAGGAGCACTGAGAAGGGCTTCCTGAGCTGGTTTATATATTAGATAAATACATCTTAGGGGACTGATAATATAAAATCAACATAATTACTCAGAGTGCTCAGAGAAACTAACTATACCCATCTCTCAAGTGAGTAACATTAGTCATTCCCAAAAGGGAGAGTCATGCAAAGTCAAGTAAAGGATTAGCAAGTCCAAGCACCACATTGTTCAATGCAATTGATTTAAATAATACTTTGTAAGGGAATTCATTGAAGGAGGCAAATCAGTCTTAATTTTTTGGGGGGTGCCCTAAATTACCTACTACGGCCCTGGTACTATTCAATAGAAAGTCTGTGTCGGAACTGTACAGAATCAAGCCTTGGACTGTGGGATAAACTGTACATTAATCTTCTGAGCCACTGGAGACATCTAGGGGCCGATTCACAAAGGGTCGAATATCGAGGGTTAATTAACCCTCGATATTCGACTGGGAATTAAAATCCTTCGACTTCGAATATCGAAGTCGCAGGATTTTAGCGCAAATAGTGCGATCGAAGGATTATTCCTTCGATCGAACGATAAAATCCTTCGAATTGAACGATTCGAAGGATTTTAATCCAATGATCGAAGGAATATCCTTCGATCAAAAAAACTTAGGAAAGCCTATGGGGACCTTCCCCATAGGCTAACATTGAGTTCGGTAGCTTTTAGATGGCGAACTAGGGGGTCGAAGTTTTTTCTGAAAGAGACAGTACTTCGACTATCGAATGGTCGAATGGCCGAATGATTTTTAGTTCGAATAGTTTGATTCAAAGTCCTAGTCATAGTCGAAGGTCGTAGTAGCCCATTCGATGGTCAAAGTAGCCCAAAAAACACTTTGAAATTCGAAGTTTTTTTACTTCGATTCCTTCACCCGAAGTTAGTGAATTGGCCCCCCAGAATTGGGATTGGTCAGTATTCCTAAAGCGTATCCAGTATCTCTCTCTGCTGCTCTTTTGCCTTCATCTACTTTGTTACCCACATGTGTCATTTCTCTAGCAATCAGGGGCCTTTCTAAGCCTGCTCCTTGCAACTCCCAATTGCTAAATCATCAAAGCTTCTGAGCCTGATCTAGCCTGTTATTATGTGATTCCTGTGCTCCTGCTTGATTCCTGCCCAGTTCCTTGTTCCTTTTCTCCAGTCCCCATCTGATGCCAGGTTCCTGTTGTTGAACTTTACCAGTCCTCCCCCAGCCCTTGCCTTCCAGTCTGTTACTGGGCTTTTTATTTGCCTGCCACTAGCCTAAACCACATGCCTGTTTAGACTATTGTTTCTTGATTTGCACTTCTTTCCATCCAGGGTTCAATTCTGTATAGTTCCTAACAGCCGTCATCTTCTCTCCTGCTCCCAAATATACCTGTAAGGACATATGCACAGAACAGTAAAATGCTAAAAATGACTGTACTTCACGTGCACCAGCAAAGTTTGTATAAAATTGAAATAGTGGATATCGGGAGGCAGAGACACAGTCCAGAATCAGGCCAAAGAGTAAAGGCAGCTGGCAGATAAACAAAGACGAGGAACAGGCCTGGAGTCAGAACTGGGGAATTCAAAAGCAAGTAAGGAGGCATACAAGGGTACAGGAACAAGGCAGGAACTGGAAGAGGACTCGAAATCAGGAACAAGTAACCAGAGGGTGTCACGAGAACTTGGAACTTGGAACAGGATCAGAAAACACAGGAACCAGAGGCAAGATCTCGGCAACAGCTTAATGACTAAGCACTAGGCAAAGGTAAGGGACAGGCTAATAAAGGGTCAGGATTGGATCATGAGAAACAGATGGGGATAACGAGATGGGCAGAGAGCTAAAGCAGAAGACAGGAGTATACCAGGAACAACAAGAATAGAGAACAATATAAGACTAAGGACATCCAGTGGCACAACAGGAAAGTGCACAGATAACTCCGCACAAAGTCCAGAGTTTGAAACCCAGCAAGTCCTGACATAAATACTTTGTATTGTGAACATTGTCCTTTCAAAAAAAGTACCAGCTTGTAACATACCCTGATGGTCTAGTGGGGACTAGGGCCCTGTGGGAATGCCCGCAGCCCTAGTACTCTTTGTTCGGCGCCATCATGCTGTGGCGCGAAATTCAAATGTATTTAAAGGGGCTTTGGGCTGGAAGTCATTTTCCGTTGTTAGGTCTAATTCATTAGTATCTGGATGTGATGCCTGTACCGACCCTGGCCTGTCTGACCTTGCTTAACTCCGCCAGTATCGAACACTGCCTGTCTGATCCTGCTTGGACTCCGCCTGTACCACCCCCAGCCTGCCTTCCGTCCAACCTCGTTAACATACGTGCCCCTTTGCCAGTTCAGAACATTTGCTTGGCTCCTCTCAAGTTTTATAACCTGGCGGCATCTGAGTAGCTGAGGGCTCCTCCCGAAGCCAAAGACGGCTGCTACGGGCAGAAGATAGAGCCGAGACCAGGGAGCCTAGCACTGAATTTAAGGAGCCGTACGTGATACAGCTAAGCCAACAGGAACACATAATACCCAGCTAGAGTCATCCTCACCCATCAACTAGTTGAAATGTCAGGTGTACTGGCCCACCTGCGGTTCTTCAGTGTCTTTTAGAAAGCCATATGAGTGTACAAGAAAGCCAAGGTGGTGTTGGGCAGTAAAAACAAATGGCTTAGTTCTCCTCCAAGCTGTAAGACCTCACAATCACCCACTATAATTGTTTATATCTGTAGTCACCATTTTGCTGACCAATGATCTTGGGATTTTAAGACTCTCAGAAGGCACCCTATTCATGCATCTGATCTCTGCCTGCTAACCAAAAGAATGTATTATGGGATAAACAACATTAATCCAATCTCCAATCTGCAAAACTTGAAGAAATAAGGGTATATACTGCTGCTAGGCACATAGAGTCCCATTACACTCTGTCCCTCAGCTGCACCCTTGCAGTGTAATGAAGGTGCACCAGGTATTTATTCCTGAACAAAGTAATTCAAGACTAAGATGGTACAAGAAGAATTAATTCTTTTAGATGATAATGTTTATCACATCATAGCTGTTTTTTGGCTGTAAATCACACTACAATAATAAAATATGGGTGGCAACTCCCAGGGGCTATCCGGGCATAAGCATATCTTACCTATGACTAAAGGTGGCCATACACGGGCCGATAAAAGCTGCCGACAGACCGTGTCGGCAGCTTATTGGCCCGTGTATGGGGGCCCCCGACGGGCTTCCCCGATCGAGATCTGGCCGAAAGTCGGCCAGATCTCGATCGGATGGGATTAAAAATCCCGTCGGATCGCGGCCGCATCTGTTCGTTGATGCGGTCCCGCGATCCGACCGCCCGTTTGGTGAACGCTAGGATCCGATCGTTGGGCCCTAGGGCCCACGATCGGATCAGCCCGATATTGCCCACCTCAAGGTGGGCATATCGGAGGGAGATCCGCTCGTTTGGCGACATCGCCAAACGAGCGGATCTATCCGTGTATGGCCACCTTAAGGGTGTATACATCGGAAAGATGCCAAACTTGAGCCTGGAAACCCTGTATTTTTAATGAAGAATTAATAAAATAATGCATGGAATTCAGAGTTGCCACCCAATAATTTGTTATTGTGCCAGAATGTATAGTTTTCAGGGATGCACCTAATACAGGATTTGGTTGTGGATTTGGCTTTTTTTCAGCAGGATTTGGCCTAATCCATGACTAAACGGAATTCTTAAAATCACCAACTGTTCGTCATTCAAACAAGGAGCTTAAAAGCTTTTTCAACACAGGTTTCCATGTTCACGGTTCTCTCCAGATTCGATTTGGTTCAAGATTTATCCAAATCTTTCATGAAGGATTTGGGATTCAGGCAAATCCCAAAATACTGGATTTGGTGCATCCCTAATGCTCTTTTTGGGTAGTTTTTGGTACTTATTAAGGAAGGGACTGCATGTTGTTTTTAATTTTGTTGACCTTCAATGTCAGCCGTCACCAGGTGTTCCCTTACATTTGTGGACCTCTTACTGGCCAGCATGGAAGGTAGTTGAAAATCTGGTATGTCTGCAAAGCAAGATTGCAAAAGACCACTGTTTGTGTACACTCTATTTAAATGGTGGACATTGATGTTTTGAATGATGTACTTTGGTATTTCATAGAAGGACTTACCAACAGAGGGATTTACCTGCAAATGACGTGCAACCCACACCATCTGCACCTCTCCTCCCGCTCCCATCCCCTCATTAATATAACATAACCTTTAGCACTAGTCACTTTTAGGCTTTACAAAGGGCCCAGTGAGGCCTGAAATGTTGCCTATTGTTTGTTTGAAATAATGGTGTGCTACGGAATACATCATTTTTGCTACTGGCTGTAAGAAGCCATAGCAGGTCGAGTTTATTAGCACCCAGCACCTACAAAGGTTATTTGATCAGGTTTAGCACGCTATAGTTCGAGTAACATGCAAAGTTTTGGTCTTCTTGACATACTGTAGTATATATGTACTGTATAGTACCTATACAAATCAGACAGGGAGCAAGCTGGTTACCTATAGTATGAGTTTGATGTGCAACAGTATTAAGTTCTAAAATTCTAAAATAAGTGACTAAATTATGAAATAAAAAGTACTGGAGCAAGGTATTTTTCAATATAGTTATATTTACAGGTAGTGATGGGCGAATTTGCGGCGTTTTGCTTCGCCGAAAAATTAGCGAATTTCGCACGAAATTCACGAAACGGCGAAAAATTCGCGAAATGGCGTCACTTTTTTGGTGCTGGCGCCCGTTTTTGACGCCGGGGCCCGTTTTTTCGGAAAAATTTTTTTGACGCCGCCGAATTTTTGCTGCGAATTTTTGCGGGCGTTTTGCGAATTTATTCACCGTTGGCGAATCGCGCAAATTCACTGCGAATTCGCGCCTGGCGAATAAATTCGCCCATCACTATTTACAGGGGTTGTGAATCATTATACTGTATTGCTATACTATAGGCATTATGCCTTGATATTCTTGAACAGGGTTTCCCAACCTTTTTTTACCTGTGAGTAACATTTAGGTTTGAGAAGAGCCGGAGAACAACACAAGTATGTAAAATCTCCATGGGGGTGCCAAATAAGGGCTGTGATTGGCTATTTGGTAGCCCCTATGTGGACTTGCAGTCTACAAGAGTCTCTGTTTGCCAGTACATCTGGTTTTTATTCAACTAAATCTTCCAAGCCTGGAATTCAAAAATAAGCACCTGCTTTGAGGCCACTGGGAGCAACATTCAAGGGGCTGGTGAACAACATGTTGCCACTGGTTGTGGGTCACTGAATCTAGAATAACCCTTGGCTTATCATCTTTGTTTAAGAGCAATAAACTCCTGTATATCTGTGTTGTCTCAAAAACTGACCTCTGGGTACAGCTCTCATAACATTTTTTGGATGACATGAGGTGATGCAGCAGAATATTATCTGAATTAAATCTCCTATGTAGCACACCCCTGGGTGGGCCTGAAAATTGTGTTTAAGTTGTGTGACTTGCTACCAGTGTATCCCAGATACCTGTAGGCAACTCCCTGCAACTCCCAGCAGTGTGTGTGTGTGTGTGTGTGCCCTTTAAACACCGTACCCTCCTATGAGTCCTGTGAGTTTCCTGGTATTCAGCTCAACCAGGATGAAGTACCAGCAGTCCAAAAACGTATTTATTTAACAAATAGCAGTGGATCTTGGTCAAAGCAATCAGGCAATAAAATCTTCAAAGACATTCAATGCAGCCAGTGAAAACCCTCCACACTTTGTACACTTAATAGTAGTAAACTCAGATCTGACTCTCTCAGGGTGGTACAGCCTACCTTGGTGAATCCCCCCAGCACCTGGGATCCCACGGGGTATCTTGCTTCTTGGCACTTTCCCTGCTCTTGAGCTCACCCACTCATGTCCCTGTCTGGCCTTGTTCCCTGTAAGGATACTAACCCCCAAATAGTCTTTTTGTTGGAGCCAGAAAGCTGCTCACTAAACACACTGCCTCTAACCTTTCCTCCTAAAGCGACTATTACACTAACTTATCTTAACCAGAGGATGTCACCAGCTTAGACCCTCTCATGTATCCAACTCTCCTCAAGGTGGGATCCAGGAAGACCCCTGAGCACATGTGTGCTCTCCCTTTTGTACTTTTAAATACTGCCACCTATTGGGCAAGCAATGAACCAGATGGCCCAGTAATAACATTCAGGAAAACTGTCATAAACGCAGGGCTCACTAAAGACCACTTTAGGTGTCCAACCTACAGGGAGAAACTGCCCATGGAGATGCCTAACCCTCAGGGTCTCAACACCTATAAATCATGATGATACAGGATTAAATATAAAAAAATAAATAATGGTATTTCAATCCATATCCTGCATAAACTTTAGGCCCAGCTTGTTATTATTTCGAATTCTACAAGTTTCTCAAATTCTCTCCTAGTGCCGCTCCCAAATAAACCACCCCATAAAGTGGTTAACATTGTCCTGTAAATTACTAAACTGAGTGGCACCGTTTCTCTGACTATGAGCTTTACCCAAAAATGTGCTCTGGAAGGTGTAAACTTCAACTGCCCCTGCCATTCCTTCAGTGGTACCATTTATGCTGTGTCTGCTACGTCTTTAATTGTACCTGCACTTATTTCACTACCTAGTGTGCTGTGAGTATTGCAACTAGTGATGAGTGAATCTGTTTTCACTTCGCCGGAAAAATTAGCGAAACAGCGAAAAAATTTGCAAGACAGCAAAAAAATAGCGAAACGCATTGAAGTCAATGGGCATCAAAATAATTTTGACATGCAATAATTTTGACGCACGACAATTTTTATGCGTGTGACAATTTTGACACAAGTCAATTTTTTTTGTAACAGAGAATCCACGTCTGGCGAATTTATTCGCCCATCAATAATTGCAACCCTGTGGCACTTTATATCGAATAAAACCTGTTTGTTATTGTTTTGCAAAGAACCCCCGGCATCCATTTTCCTTTATTTTATGTGGTTCAGCAACACCCTCACATACTCCTTCCACCTAGCGAAGGCCCATCCTGCTGAAAGAGGGTCCAATTTAGCCCATACTCTACTCTTTTATATGGTAATTGACTTTTTAAGCCATACATAATTCTTCTGCTATACCTGAGATAAAAAAATCTGACTACAGTTTAAAGCCATCAAGGTGACCTGGTAAGTCTGGAATGTCCACCCACCTATATTATCCTCTTGTTCACATTGTACACATTCCAGCATTTTTAATATACAAATATCTGAAAAGTCTGTTACATTTTCATTCATGTCACCATGGTATCAAGAGGTACAATAACATTCCTTCTTTATCAAAAGCTTGGGAACAAATGAATTAACATCAGTAAAGGAAAGGATCAGAGTTTCTGGTTGGTCAAAATAACAAGGTTTTTTATAGTTTCTTAAGTTCATCTCAGCTGAGTCAGAACTTTTGCTTTTGTTTCATCTCCCTCAGTTGATATTTTCTGATCTGTAGAGGCTTCTCCTTCTCTTCCATATCTGGTGTTGAGAAGCTCTGCTTCTAGTGTTCTATCTGTTGAAGGACCAGTGCCATTAAGCATGTACAAAGTTTGATAACGCCATGACCACTAGACACAATTCATTGGCTCACCAGGTCCAACCATAGAACCAAGAATAAGCACTATTGTTCTTTAAATAATGCCAATACAAACATGGTGATTGATATCCCTCCACGCTCTTCAGGGCTGCCATCGATAAACATGGGGTTTTGTACTACTAAGTTAACAGAGCCATACCACCCCTGAGGGCCCAATTATTAGCCCACTGGTTGCCGGGGGGCCCAATTATTAACCCACTGGTTGTCTGGGCCACCACTTTCATGCATACCCTGGCCCCTGACCTGCCCCAGCCACCCAATTATGCCCAAAATGATCAATCAAAACTCTGCACACACAAGCCCCCTTTGTGACCCATGACTACAATACCAACTGTACCCTCCTGATAGCAACCCTGTGATACCTTCTTGTCTATTCTCATTTCAGCAGCTGCAAACAGTAATAAATATCAACCAATTCAACCAATATCTGACACTTTAGAACAGGGAACCCCAACCTTTTGAACCCATGAGCAACACACGCATGAAAACTGTTCTTGGGGTGCCATATAAGTGCTGTGATTAGCCATTTGGTAGCCCCTATGTGCACTGTCAACCTACATTGAGGCTCTGTTTAGGAATGAACCTGCTTTTTAAACAACCAAAACTTGCCTCCAAGCCTGGAATTCAAAAGTAAGCTCCTGCTTTGAGGCCACTGCGAGCAACATCCAAGGGGTTGGAGAGTAACATGTTGCTCATGGTTGCTCACTGGTTGGGGATCACTGCTGTCATGACCGGCACCCAATACCAGAACAAGTGCCAAGCACCCTGGGCTTGGCTCGGCTTCACCAGTAGTGTGACCACCGTTGAGCTTCAGGAGGAGCCCTCAGCTTGCTTGGGTGCCACCTGGACTTTACGAGGGGTACAAGGCGAGATGTTCTGGCTGGTAAAGGGGCATGGATGTTAGCAAAGTCTTTTGGGCCGAAGGTCATGGTATAAAAGGATTAGGCAGAAGGATGGTCAGACAGGCTGGGTCGAGGCAGGCGGATATCAGAATCGTCAGGCAGGCAAGGGTCAAACCGGGTTGTCAATCAAGGGGTTAAGCAGGAAGAGTTGTCATAGGCAGGCAAGGGTCAGGATACAGAGTTCAGAGTAGTCACGATACAGGCAGGGTCAAACACGGATAATCAAGATAACAGAATAACAGGATCAGACGCACTAGGCTCAGAAACCACTAGAAACAGAGTTCTATCACGGGCACTGGCTGGGGGTTAGAATGGGCCTTAAATACCGTCAGATTTCGCGTCAAATGCGCGTCAATGTGCGCTGGCGCAATCACGCCAGCGCACCTGTACCTTTAGGAGGCACGCAGGCGGGCCGGGCGCGCCCTAGGAAACAAGATGGCGACCCCGCCACACAGGTAACTTTGTTACAACTGCTTTAGAATAAGAAAAAATATATAAACATGCTAAACCAAAGAGTTCCCTCAAATTACTTTTTTCCTTTCTTATGAAAAATATCCAAAAACTGATACGGAGTTGCACAATGCTTGCTAAGCTGCAGAATGAGCCAAATTACTCAGTAACAAATAATAGAGACAAAGTGGGACATTCACTAAGATTCATAGTTGCGCCAGCGCTCTGCAAATTCACTAAAATACGAAGTTGCGCTCAGGGGTAGCGTAAGGTTGCGAAGTTGCGCTAGCGTTGATTCACTAAGCGAAGTGAAGTTACGCTAGTGCTAGTTAATTTGCATACGGCGCCAAATTCAAATTTCAATGGAGGAATATGTAGCATCACTACAAATGCCTGGGAAACCTTCAAAACATTAAATAAAAATTATTTTGCCCTACACATGTGCCCACTGTATAGTTAAGTTGCCATGAGTTAGGAAATGTAGGGGGGAAGGAGGGGAGCCCCAAAAAAAATTTAGATCTTTTTCAGCCCATCACCCATAATGAATTTGCCCCATATAGACTCACTCCTCACAATGCTAAAGAGATCTCACTAATATAAAATATTCCGTTTTTTGTAGAAACGGTTGGGCGGAGTGTGCCTTTTTCCCTATTATTGGTTACTAAACCACAACATTGTATGTCTTAAAGAGATACCACCCCCTAAAGATGGCTATAGAATAGTCAGTCTTGTATGGTATCAAACCAATCATTATATGGACTATGGTACAGATCCATGATATGGCCACCTTTATATTGCACTGGTCTGTCAGCTCAGCAGCCGAAATGATTGGAACTGCAGGAGTTGCAGAAGAGAAGAAGGTCAGTAAACCAATCATGGAGAGGCAGGTGGTTGTACAGGGGTTTAGCACTGCTTCATGTAATACAGGGTTCAGTTCAAGCAATTCCATTTTGGAGCACAGAGACCTTCCATGCATAAGACATGGCTCAATTCAAGAGAGGTATATGGGGGTGCCACATAGATGTCCCCCCTCCAGACCCCTACCTGACCCCTACCCACCCTGTACCTTAGGTGTCATTCAGGCAATCCGGCGCTGTGTGCAAAGAGCAGCAAGGCCAGGGGCGTAAATATGGTGTAAATAGGCACTAAGGGCTTGTACTTGTGCTCATGGTCAATGAAAAAGATAAGACTCACATACCCACATCCAAAAAGTCAATTTTCCATAGTGCATGCTCCACATTGCACAGACATTTCCTCTTACTGGTCTCCATTCCAGTCAATGTCATATTCTTGGGATTTAGTGGATGAGAAAACATTCCGCAAGTAGAAGTTAAGATCAAAAAAAGACTTTATTTTGATACTATTAAAAATAACAAACAGGCATCAGTTGCAGATGTATTTCCTACTCTATGACATGTTTGATCACCCGATGAAGTGCCAGAGAGAGGCATGAAATGCGTCAGGTGATCAAACAAATAAAGTGTTTTTTTGATTTTAACTTCCACTTGCGGAATGTTTTCTCATCCACTAAATCCCTTGTACGTGTGCCCCTGGGTTTACAAATGTCCCTCATTGTGTTCATGGCTTGTTTTGGGCCTGACTAAACTGAGAAGATGTTTAGCATTGCTTTGCTCTCCCTGAGCAATTAAAGCAATTAGGCAGAATGAAGAGATGTGTTCCCTTAGGCCTCCCTCTTCTACACAATGTATAAAACCAGCTCAGAGTGCCTGTATGTGCCCACTCAATACTGACAGTGCCATTTTCTAAGAGATGATTGTGCAAAGAAAGGACATTGGCCACAGAATGCCTTGGTTTCTCCTCTGGATAGCATGGCTTTTGTACACAGCAGCTGTAGGAACCTTCTCCAGTCTGGAATCAAAGATCAGATGCAACTTGCCCAGCGAGCACTTTACCGGCTGTCTGAGCCGACCCGGAGATATTATTATAGGGGGAACATTCATGGTTCATTTAGATCAAATCTACAGTGACCTCAGTTACACACAGAAACCCCCTGAGCTGCAGTGTCAGATGTAAGTAACACAGGGTGTTTGTCTCTTTGTGGGGATGAATATATTTTACATGTTATTTTACTGTCCCAGTGGCTGCACAGATCCTATCTGATCCCCATTGTAAGCAGCAGTCCTGTCCTGCTTTATGGCAGCTGAGATTCTAGCTATCTGTATAACAGAGCATTCTGTCCCAGTGGCTGCACAGATCCTATCAAATCCCCATTGTAAGCAGCAGTCCTGCCCTGCTTTATGGCAGCTGAGATTCTAGCTATCTGTATAACAGAACATTCTGTCCCAGTGGCTGCACAGATCCTATCTGATCCCCATTGTAAGCAGCAGTCCTGTCCTGCTTTATGGCAGCTGAGATTCTAGCTATCTGTATAACAGAACATTCTGTCCCAGTGGCTGCACAGATCCTATCTGATCCCCATTGTAAGCAGCAGTCCTGTCCTGCTTTATGGCAGCTGAGATTCTAGCTATCTGTATAACAGAACATTCTGTCCCAGTGGCTGCACAGATCCTATCAGATCCCCATTGTAAACAGCAATCCTGTCCTGCTTTATGGCAGCTGAGATTGCACATGCACATGTTGCTTATGATTTATGTACATTTTTAGCAAGTGCTTATGTAAGTACAATAACAGGCGGTGGGTGGGGGACTATATGGGGTGTAGCACTTCTATCATTAACCAGCAATGATGCATGGCCACTTACTGTTGGATTCTATGCACAAAATAAATAAGCCTGACGAAGGGGCCTGTGTGCTCTGAAAGCTTGCAATTGTTACTTATTCAGTTTGCCAACAAAAAGTATCACCAAACTTTACATTTCCTGCATTTTTTCAATGGCTAACACAGTACAGCATCTTAAAAAAATGTTGGATTCTAATAAAAGGTGCACTGTTTTCTAATGTTGCTGGATAGTGTACCCAATGGGGGGGCATGTGCATGGTAAAGGAAGAAATATTGTTGCACCTGTTCTTAATGTATTTGGGTTTATGTTGCAACTCTCAACATTAAGCAGGGCTGAATGTAATGCAGTTAATGTGGGAGGGGGCAAATAACAAGTTGTACTGGGATATCAGGGGCCGACCAGAAAACCTAAGACAACAAGTCCACTGTCCAAACTATTTTTCTTTCTCTCTTTAGTCACTTTCTTTATTCTCTAAATCCCTTCTACTTACTTTATGATCTTTAATTCCATTACTTCTTGTTGTTTTCATAAAGAAATGGGGAATGGTCATGGTATAGACATACAGTTTGGGGGGAAAGAGGTCCTACTAACATCAAATGATTTTCACCTGAAAACTGGTGACTACCCTTAAAAATGTCCTTCTGTGTTTCCATGATAGGTTCGCCCTACAGTATTACCAGAATATGCGGGCCCTAATATTTGCCGTGGAGGAGATTAATGCAAATCCTGAACTCCTTCCCAACGTTACCCTGGGCTTCCAGGTTATTGATTCATGTAATAATTTACGGCCAACAGCACAAGGGACTCTCTCAATGCTCTCAGGAGGAAAGGAAATCATTCCAAATTTCAACTGTCAAAAAGAGGCAACTCTTGCTGGTATTATTGGTGACACCGGATCCACACGATCCATTCTCATGGCCCACATATTAGGACTTTATCATTACCCACAAGTAAGTGTATTATACTGAAATAAAAAAAAACACCACTACAGCTGTCAGAGTCTCATGAAATCCGATCCAGACTGAGAAATCTAGTCAATGATGTAGAACTCTATTGTCTCTAATGTCTTTGCATAATAAAGAGTTTATGTTCTTTATTTGATTGATTTATTACAGATCAGTTATTTTGCGACCAACCCTAAACTTAGTGATCGGAACCTATTTCCTTCTTTTTTCCGAACCATACCTAGTGACGTGTTTCAAATGAGGGGTTTGGCCGAACTGATAAGATATTTTGGTTGGACTTGGGTTGGTCTCCTAGCCAATGATAATGACTATGGTCAGTATGGACTTCAGATGGTCAAGCAAGAGATAATAAATGGGGATGCCTGTGTGGCCTTTTCTGAGAATATTCTGACTGCTCGATCCAATAGGAATGCTCCTCATCTTGTCCAAGTCATTAAAGAGTCAACGGCAAAAGTTGTGGTTGTAATCACCACAGATTCTGACTTTTTGATTGTGGCAGAAGAGCTATTGCGACAGAATGTGACTGGAAATATCTGGGTGGCCAGTGAAGCTTGGTCAACTACTGATTTACTCTCTAGTGAACGATTTCAACCAATATTGTTGGGTACCATTGGTTTTGCCATCTATCGAGGGCAGATGCAGAAGTTCACTAAGTATCTCAGTGACCTGCAGCCATCTGATCATCTATATGATGGGTTTATGAGAGAACTTTGGGAGCTTGTCTTCTCATGTAAGTGGCCCAGTCATGAAAATGTAACTATAGACAATGTCACAATGAAAACATGTATAGAAAATGAGAAGTTGGAGAGTATATTAACTGAAGAGGATTATAGAGTGTCCCTCAATGTATACACTGCCACATATGCCATTGCATGGGCCCTTCAAAGTCTCCTCAATTGTATTGCTGGATATGGGCCATTCCATGGTGGGGATTGTGCCAATATCTCTTCATTTCGACCTTGGCACGTAAGGGACTTTTCCTTTACCAATTTAAATTATTCAATAGCCACATTATGCTGGACATTTCATTTATTGTCTGTGTTTTTACTTCTAACTTTATAACAGCTTCTCCAATATATTAAAAATGTGAACTTTAAGACTCAAGATGGGAGACACATATTTTTCGACGCCAAAGGGAACCCTCCGCCTGTTTATGACATTGTGAACTGGCACCAGAGTATAAGGGGGACATTAGAGCCGGTCACCATTGGTAGATATGACTTGAATGCCCCAAGTGGAAAGATCCTGACTATTGAAAATGCTGAAGTTATTTGGATCAACAGCAACACACAGGTATGGATGAAAAGTAAACACATAACAGATATATTGAGAGAAATAACAGAATAATTATACTATATCCTACAAGGGTTATTGAACAAAAACGGAAATGCATATGGGTAATTTGATATACAGTAAAGTGTGTCAAGGCCAAATAGGTTGGAGTCGGGACCATGGAGGTAGCTGCTATGCTGGTTAGCTTATAAAAAGTCCAGTTTGAGGTACAGAAGGGGTTAAACATGTTCATGATCAAAATCTAGGCAAGAATTAAGGGTATGCAGTGTTCAACATAGTCAGGAGCAAAGCAAGAGGTCAAAATCCAGAGAATCAGTCAACATAATTATTATGGTGCACCCAGGAACACTTAAGAGTAGGATCTATATTTGGGCATCAACCCCGGGTCTCTGGTGTCTCATGGTGAGGCATGATGATGTCATGGGCACTGCCATCTTGCTGAAATGGAGTGCTTCTGACTACCCCTTCCCCAGGGGGGGGCACCAGACCACCATGACCAGGCTTCTGAAGGAATTGTGTGTAGAACTCCTGTACCAACCGTGGAGCATGGACATTGGCGTACTTCACCCAGGAACATTCCTCTGGACCAAAACCCCTCCATTGAATGAAAAACTGTAGGGTGCCCATGGACAATTGAGTCTAGAATTTTTTCGACTTCTGTTCCTTTTGACCATCAACAATGACTGGAGGAGGAGATGGTTCAGAGGAGAAGCAATTAGAAATTGCTGGTTTAACTAGGACACATGAAACCCATGCCTGTCAATAAGGGAAGGTTCTATAAAGTCTTGGCAAGTACAGAACTTTTGCTCTACCAACATCACATTAACCAGAAATTACTATTAGTTGTTGAATATGTGAATTAAGTGGAGTTATTGAATTTCCCAGGGTAATAAAACATTCATTAATTTCATTCTATAGAAAAAAACACACAAAATAATGCAATATAATTAAGAGGTGCAAGCTGTTACTAAGAAACACCAAGCTTACATGTCTACCTGTCCTTCATTAATACAGCACTGCGAAATACAAAGGTGATCATGCCAGTAAAAACTATGAAAAACATGGGTCTTCCATCTGTTTGTCTATTTTTTGCACTTTAACCCGCCGTCACTAAGTGATTCCTTACTTGTCTATATAGATTTTCTCCTTTGGGGCCTAGATTTCAATGTTTATATAACCACACTATAAAAATAATTTCATACGTTATTATAATGAGGGTGTCTTGTCTTTACTACTCTAAATGACACAAAAGAGACCTTCCTAATAACATTTAGGACTTGGAACATCCTTTTCAATGCTTTATTGATATAACACTAATTTGGTTACTGTCTCTTTAAATAGCAACTTACCCTTGGCAATCCAGGGGCCCTGAGTCCCTTTTGTGTATGAAAAGTACTGGGAACTGGGAATTACAGCGCAGTGCCTCCACCTAGTGAACACTGAGGAACACACCTCAGGGGGGTTCCACTAGGAATAATAAAACACACAGTTTGCAATTGAACAAATATAAAGTTTATATAAACAGTTTAACACTGGGGCAACTAATACACGCTTCACTCCTACACTGGGGACACGTGGGGCACTACCTAAACCACTATTAGGTGCTAAACTGTTGCTTTTACACAGTCCTTGGTAAATATCACAGTCCCAATCCTCCGGAAGGGGTTAATAACCACACAGTTCAAATAATTGTCCCTTCCCCAGAGTTCTTATTCCCTAGGTAGCGCTACCTTATGCCCCAAAAGTACCTCTCTCTTTTGAAGTTGGCAGCAGCTCCCTCGTAGCAGGTAAATGGTTAAGATCTATCTTCACTGTGGGGCCCCACACTTGCATGCGTGCCAAGATCGTCCCTTGGGTGGCTCACTCACCAGGGTGCTCTCAGAGGAATTCACACTGGACATCACACACAGCTCTGCAGCAGAATCAATCTCACTAGTGGCACCTTTCTCTTTCTGAGTTTCTAGGCGCTTGGCAGGGGACAGGCTGGGCTCAATCTCCCCAGATTCTTCTCTGTACCTTACAGTCTTACAGCTACTCACACTGGCTCTCTCTGCTCTCTCTCTGGGAGACCCCGTGCATTTGGCTCCAAAGTCAGGCACACTCGTTCTTCCAAGGATGCACTAGAGTTCCCAGCCAATCGGATCACTATCCAGCATGCAACTGGGCTGGATGATGTCACAGGCAGACAAACTGGGGAAGGATTCCTCATGTCCCCTACATTCTTCCCTTGGACAAACTGGCAACGTCCTCGCTTGCCGTATGCCCTGGCATGCCTGAACAGTAAAACAGTCAATAATGTTGGTATCACTACTGTTACCTGAGACCCTAACATTTGCCCTACCTGAAGACCTGCGCTTACCCAGACCCAGAGGTTTTAGGGACCACCTTCATGCCAACAAGGTTCTCCACAGTAGTCTTGTCTCGACTCAACACCTTATCCTCTTCAGGGGAGTCACTCTCACAGATGGAGTCACTCTCACAGACTTCTGTACTGTAAAATTTTTGTCTTACAACTCCGGGCCTGATGACCCATCACTTGGCACTTGTAACATCTTCCATAGAATCTTCCACACCTGCGGCGTACTTTACACAGTGCAGATTGCCACACCGGTAACACTTAGGAACTTTCTTAGCCTCAGGTGGTGGTTTGGCTCTCTCAGACAGTTGAGCTTTCAAATCCTCCAGCTCTTTATTGTTTTCTTCCAACAGTTTAGCATCAGCAAGGGATTTCTCTGTATGCCCTGAAGTGGAACTTCGTTTGACCCTCACATAGGCGTCTGTCTCCTCTTGCCAAACTCTCTCCATCAGAGCAACATACCCAGGGGGTAGCTTATCCTGGTAGTGTGCGCTAATTGTCACAGCAACAGGGTCATTATGCAGGGTCCCTCTTTTCGGTTGGTGAATTCTCAGAGAATCCATTTCATCATCTGTAACGGCACCACGGATCACTAGCAGTCTCAGGCCTTGTTCTGGCCGCACAAGATAAACAGACAAATCTTCCTTCTCTTTCTGGAAGGTAGAGTGGAAGCGATAGAGCATCTCTGTAGCACTCTCTACAGGGCCAAACGTCACCTCCAGGACTTCAATCAGATCACCTGAAGTAGAATCAGGGTGACCAACCATATAAGATTTAACAACATCCACGGCAGGACTGTGGAGACTCTAAAGGATCTTCCTTCTCATAGTTGCCTCGGGCTAGTCCAATCTCTCACGGACACAACAGTGGAGTCTCTCCAACTCTCAAAGGACTCTCCACCTGTGGGTTCAGGATCTGTGCCAGAAAACACTTTAAGTCTCTTAAAATTACCATTCCAGGCCAACTGTGTCAGTTGGTCAGTCAGTTGTCCCTGCCCGCTCACAATCTCTGAGGTATCCAGCCGGCCACCAGAGCTATGCCAACTCCCCTTGGAGACCCCCCTCTCACAGGATGGACATCTCTTTATTTGACTCTTTTCAGCTGGCGAATCAAACAATGTCTTGTTCAGCAGCACACTCTCCTGTGCCTGCACTGCATTCTGGGAAGTAAGGGCATCACCCTGGGTTGTTAACTCTGCATCATCAGACATGTCAGGCAGAACAATCTTCCAGGGCCCTTCACTCTCAGCATCAATATCAGGGGGAACCAGGCCCTCATTGGCCCTGCCGGCCCAGACCCACTCCATGCATGAAGCCATTGCCAATTGCCAATGCCCCGACATCCCTACTTGGCCCTATCGTGACTGTGAGAAGAAATGGGTAAGAACGGGCAGTCCTTAGGAGGGGGGTTGCATCTCAGGCAGAGGGTCGTAGGGGGCTTTGCAGCTGGAATGGGGCTCCAGGGGGGGGGGGTGCGGTCCCCTGGGCAGCAGCTTCCCCCAAGTCAGATGCTGGTTCCATGGATTAGGCCCAACTACTGAGTTGTCTTCTCTTCTTCATGGTCTCAATTATAAATAACCAATCTTCTCTTTTATTCCTCTTAAAAGAAAGCAGCTACAAAAAAAGGTTGGAAGGGTTGTAGGATGATTCTTTTGAAGTCACTGAATGGAATGGGGATTGAGATCGAATCTCCATTCATCCTTCCATTGACAACTGGATAGTAGTATAAAATACTACACATATATGATGATGATAATTATAATACAGTATTATAGTAAGAAACATGTTTTTCTAATATTTATTATTTTTATAGGTTCCTCTTTCCAAGTGCAGCCCAAGCTGTTCCTCAGGATTTAGGAAGGTGATTGTACCAGGAAAACCCCATTGCTGCTATGAGTGTGCCCGGTGTCCCCAGGGTCAGATTTCAAACCAAGCAGGTAATGAAAATATGTTTGCAGAATAACTGTCAGTAGAAATTATTTCAAATAGTGCAAGTGGGGCTGAAAAAAGTCAGAAAGCAATCACTGAAGCTTTTATAACAAACAATTTTAGAAATGAATAATAAAATTTGACTGCCCTAATAGACACCTTCCCTATGTTGATGATGAAACTGCACTTGCACCCTTCACACTGGTTGTCCTCTTGTAACTTGGTTATATAGTAGGATGAAATCAATCACAATGTAGTGGGACTTTTGGAGTTATACCCTTGACTTGACATTCCAACATTCCATCTATCACTCAAATTGTTTTCTATACTAGTACAAAACCTTCTTCCTACTACATACTGTTTAAACACATAGCATTGTGATCTTAGTTTATTAAATGTTGTTCTCCAGATGCCGTCGAATGTCAGCCATGTTCCTGGGACACTTGGCCAAATCTACAACATACCAGATGCTTACCAAGAACTACAGAGTTCCTATCCTTTGAAGAACCTCTGGGTTACAGCTTGGCGATCATTGCTATCCTTTCCTCTCTGATGCCTCTTATTATTTTGGGAGTTTTTGTCCTTTATAAGAAAACACCAATAGTCAGAGCCAACAATTATTCCCTTAGTTGTCTTCTACTACTTTCCCTCTTCCTCTGTTTCCTTTGCTCTTTAGGGTTCATTGGTTACCCACAACAGGAAAAGTGTCTTCTGCGCCAGGTGGCATTTGGAATAGTCTTTTCTCTTTGTATATCATGTGTTCTGGCCAAAACCATTACTGTTGTCATTGCCTTTAAAGCAACCAAACCAGGCAGCAGGTTAAGAAAGTGGACAGGGGTGAAAGTGTCCTACTGTCTAGTTTTATTCTGTGTATGTTTTCAGTTACTTGTGTGTGTGATATGGCTGATCTTCTCACCTCCATTCCATGAACTTAATATTGACACCAAACCTGGAGTCATCATAGTCAATTGCAATGAAGGATCCTCCACAGCTTTCTGGTGCATGCTGGGATATCTTGGCCTATTAGCCACCACTAGTTTCATTGTTGCCTTCTTGGCCAGAAGACTCCCTGACAGCTTTAATGAAGCCAAATTTATCACATTCAGTATGTTGGCTTTCCTCAGTGTCTGGGTGTCCTTTATCCCAGCCTATCTCAGTGCACAGGGCATGTATACTGTGGCAATGGAGATCTTTGCCATTTTATCTTCCAGTTGGGCTGTGGTAGGCTGTATCTTTGTGCCAAAATGTTATATTATATTGTTTAAGCCCAACATGAACTCAAGAGAACATCTCATGGGCAAAGGCAGAAATCAGAAATAAAATGTTCTTATAAGTACCAAAATACAAAAAACTATAAAAGATTATATTTTTATGAACTTTGAAATGTTTTTTATTTCCTAGCCAAAATCTTTATGTGAGTGTTACAGACCAATAAAGCACCAAAATAAAATCCTGATTCCTAGAACTGATTAATACATGTGTATCATGTTTCAATGTTTGTCTGAACTTACAGTATGTTTAATAACAGCAATTGGGCATTCAACAAATGAAGGAGCAGGGGCTGGATAAGCATCTCTCACCTTATTGTCGTCATTCTGACAGAACAGATGTTGCACGTGAAGAGGCTTCAAACAACTCAGAGATTTATCTTCTGGAGTTTTGGATCTGTTAGGGTTACTTAAGCCTAAAAGCTCATGTTGCTAATTACATTTTTAGAGTTGATTTTTTCCAGTGAGAAAGATTGCAGATGTTTTGGAGCATCAACAACAGAAAGGAAAAGCTGGCATGTAGCCTTGAACAAGACTGGTCAGCTCAAACCAGTACAATGAAAAACATATGCAGTACATATACTGTACCCCAACATGTTTTATACTTTAATTACTTAACCAACCTAACCAATAAAACAGATGCAAGACCATATTTTTTATACAAACACCAGAGGGCTCATGTCTAGGGTAGTTCTCAGCTCTCCATTGAATACTTGTGTCCGAAGATGCTCAATGTACAATCCCGTAGTTGTGTCCAACACTAGGGGCTCCTCTTGCAAATTGTGCACAACTGCACCTATTGATGCAGAGGAACTTTGTCATACAAGGAAAAGCCTCTTCACAAAGACTGTTCTTCCAGTGCAGAACTATGATGGCAAATCATATACAGTTTCTAGATAAATACGCAAAGTGGTGGGTGGATAGGAAGATGTGTAGACTACCAAAAAAGGAAGAACAAGCCAAAGTGCTCTTTCTAAAAGAGAAATAAGAGATATGGGGAGTACTACTTACACTCTTCAGGTGTTGTTGCATACAGGGGTGCTATTCCTTAGACGTACGGCTACATTCAACCTGACGAAGGGAGGTGCAAACCCCCCGAAAACGTTGTTCTGTACTTGGAGTGGTAAAACTGGCTAAAATAAAGGATTATTTGCACAGCAAGAAGTGGGGAAGTGCTTGCCTTTCCTGTGAAATCTTTCTAAAAGAGGCCATCGGGAGAAGAATGGGTAGGTTATCTACACTAAAGATTTGGGGAGCCTATGAACAGGTGAATTTCAGCAAGTATTGCAGGTGTTGTAGCAGTAGAAGTATGGACTGCAGATCAAGTGGCATGTTTTTGAAAGACACCATGTCAAGTGCTATACCAGGCAACCAGTGACAGATGATGTAGGAAGAAAAATATTTTTAGAGCTTTATTGAGAGGGGGCCATCAGGTGTTTTACGTCACACAGCAAAGATGTAACCCTTTTTGTCACCATCTTCTAAAGTGAAATCACTTTCTATTACATTGTTAGCTGCTCATAGTCAGGCAAAACCAGCAACCCAAGGGAAAAAGTGGTGCATAATTACACAAAGTTTTGACCTTACCTTACCTTGAGAAGTAATACCAGGCTATAAAATACTGATACAGACTTACTATACATTATAATTCTAAACTTTATATTAAAGGAAATAATGAATTCACAGTAACATACATAGTACATGCACAAAGTACAAGTTGGAAGTAGAGAAGTCCCTTTTGTCTATGTGAGACCTGATTAACTTCTAGAACATCCAGGGTAAGCTAGAAAATCCACCATCTTCATCCTTTCTGATGCTGTGAAATTCCATAGCTGTTATGAGCTTATTCTTTCTCTACTTTAGCAATATCCCATTAGAGCACCCAGCTGTCCAATTTCCTACTTACTATACTGCATTGTGACAAGTAAGTACTTTTGTTTGACCAGGTGTGTCCTTTTTGAAGCCATGCTTTTCCCAGTGTATAATCATTAAAAGGATACTGTTGTGGGCAAACTTTTTTTTTCAAAACACATCAGTTAATAGTGCTGCTCCAGCAGAATTCTGCACTGAAAACAATTTTTTAAAGAGCAAACATATTTTTTTTTTTTATTTCATTTTGAAATTTGACATGGGGCTAGACATGATGTCCATTTCCCAGGTGCCCTCAACCATGTGACTTGTGTTCCCATAAACTTCAGTCACTCGTTACTTATAAAAAATTAGATTTTTAGAAGGCGCACACCCAATTTCAATTTAATAGTGAGGTGCTTGTCCCATGAAGACCGCCCAAGTAGAGTCTCCAAAAAAAGATAAATATAGGGACTGCACACTCAAAATTTAAAAAGGCCAAATTTTATTACATTTACAAAATTACACTCACATATTCAGCTACGGCCCAGTATTGGCCCTACGTGTTTCGACCACAAGAGTGGTCTTCATCAGGGGAAAAATCCAAGTTACTACAAAAAGGATAAAAAGGCACCTGCCCTTTTAAATTTTGAGTGTGCAGTCCCTATATTTATCTTTTGACTCTTTACTTATACACTGCGAGTTGGATTGATATGACCCCCCCCCCCCCCCTAGTTTTTCTTCTAACTATGATGATGTTGTGGCAGTTTTGGAAAAAGAATTGCTAGAAAATAAAAATTGCAATTGCAATAACTCTGAATACTAAATGTATATTTTTATATCCCACCTCTGCATCCCACTTCCTTGGGGAAACTCTGTGACATTCTGGAAATCTATCTTTTGGGAATTACTATGTTTGTCACATGGAGAGAAGGATATTTAGCAACAATTACATCTTTCTCAAGCAATTGGCACAATTAAGAAAATTCAATTAATGTAGTCCCCTAAGCCTTCTAGAAAATGTATAAAGCCAGAAAGCTCAGCCCCATAATGTAACATTGAATTGAACGGCATCAATCTCTGCTGAAAAACATGTTGACACAACTGATAGCTACGATTTTACAGAAGATTTTATGTGGAAAGGAGATGTTCTGGAGAATCAGGTGCTTCTTCTTCTCTATAGTGTGGGTTTTCTCAACATTACTTATAGAAGTGTGTACTTGTTCGGACCCACTAAATGACTGCAGCCTACATAGTGAGAGTATCAGTGGTTTTCTGAGCCGCCCAGGAGACATTGTTATCGGAGGAACATTTATGGTACATCTGGACACAGTCTACAATTATCTCCAGTTCACTAGCAAACCTCCAGACCAACTGTGTCGGGTGTAAGTAATGTTTTAATGGTTTAAACCCTACTCTGTAGTGATGGGCAAATTTGGGGCGTTTTGCTTAGCCGAAAAATTTGTGAATTTCCAGCGAAATTCTCGAAACTGCGAAAAATTCATGAAACGGCTCCATCGTCTCGCTTTTGATGCCGGCGTCCATTTTTGACACCGGTGTCCATTTTTTTTTGATACCAGCGAACTTTCGTTGGTGAATTTTTACGAATTTATTAGCCTGCAGCGAATCGCGGGAATTCGCAGCCAATTTCTTGCCTGGCGAATAAATTCGCCCATCAGTACTACTCGGTTCACAAAAACTTATATATGTCATTCTTGTGATACAATGGTGCTATGATATAATGTATTGGGGCATGTTCTTTATTTGCAGAGAGGTCATAAAACATCTTCAATCTGGACATTTAGGGGGTGATTTACTAAACTCCAGTCTGGCTTTTTGGGACAAAACTCATATTTTTTGTGTTTTTTTTAACTCAATTGTTTATTAATTGATTTATTAAAGCCCGGTTCAGCAAAAAGCCAGAATCCGAAAATTTGCCATCTCAGACCTACTGAGGTTGTGTATAAGTCAATGTCAGAGATCCCTATCCTATTTTGACATTTCTGTGGTCTGTGCTGGAATTAGCTAGAAAATCTGACTATTTTGGGCATTTGGTAAAAAGCCCGAAAAAATTTAGTGATTCAGAGAAAAAACCGAGTTTTTACCCAAACCCATTAAATCAATCTTTTTTAATAATAAATAAGGTAAAATCAGGTATTGGAATTTGGTTGTGTTTTTTTTTAAAAAATTAGATAAATTTGGATTTTAGTAAATAACCCTTCCCATATAACATGTGTGGAGCCTGTTATCCAGAATGTTCTGGACCTGGAGTTTTCCTCTTTCCATAATTTGGATCTCCTTACCTTATGTATACCAAAAAAGCATTTTAACATGTATTAAACCCAATAGGACTTTTTGCCTCCAATAAGGATTAACTATATCTCAGATGGGACTTAAGAATCATTTTTAAAATATTTGAAATATTTGATTAAAATGGAGTCTATGGGAAATGACCATCCCATAATTCAAAGCTCAAAGATAATTTGCTATTAAATCGCACGCGGTTTATTCCACAGTTTGGTAATCCAAAATCAGGCATTGTTGTCTTCATTGTTTGTGATACATACGGTATAGAGGTTAATTTATCAAGGGTCGAATTTCGAGTTCTGGGAGTTTGAAAAATTCCAGTGAACTCGAAATTCAAAAAAAAATCTAATTTTTCAAACTCGGGTGAATGGGACTGACCCGCAAACTCGAATTAAATTAGAATCAAATTTGATTTGAGTTTTTTCTCCGAAAATAATTTAAATGTCACGAAGTCACCAAACAACTCCAAATTGATCAAAGGACATCCCCATAGGCTAAAACACCAATCCAGCAGGTTTAAGGTGATGAATAGTCAAATTTTAATATATAAAAGATACGGGTTCGGGGCACGGCACCTGGGCCACCCGGCCAATTTGGTGAGTGCAAGCTCTGCTGACTTTCAAAAATTTAAAAAGTCTAATTGGTTATTTATTCAAGTGTCAGACCTGGGGTTTGTACACCCAGGTCAATCTTCCTACTTGGTGAGCCATTACCCAGTAGTTGTTTTTGTCACTGTATGCACAACTATAGTTTGGTGCTTTTCGATAATTATTAAGTAGTCATATATTAAAGCCAGCCGTTTCCTCCTTTTTCAATGACATAGGAGCTCTGGAAAAGAGCAGCTGAGTCGAAAGTCTAATATTGGAAATCTATTCTCTTAGACACCATAAAAGCAGAAAATTAAATTTTAAATATGCTGACCTTTCTTAGTAAGTTTATGTTTGAATTCAACTTCTATTGGGGTTTAGGTCCTCTTTAATATGAGTAGCTATAATTTGCTAAAAAGAAATGCAACACTTTTCTAAGGCCATCTACTATATACAGTACATCTCAGTATTTCTCCCTTATAATGATCTATTTACTCAAGTACAATAAACTTAACAGACAGTCAGAAACACACTTTTTTCCTGTCTGTTCAAACTAGATTTGCAAGTGAGTATTACCAGAGCATGCATGCCCTTATATTTGCTGTGCAGGAGATTAATGCAGATCCGGAGCTCCTTCCCAACGTCACGTTGGGCTTCCAGGTTTACGATGCATGTAACACTTTACGGCGAGCAGCACAAGGGACTCTTTTCATGCTATCCGGAGGAAAGGGAATCACGCCTAATTATCACTGTGACAAAGGGACACGTCTTGCTGGGATCATTGGGGAATCTGGCTCGACACGTTCCATTCTTATGGCTCAAATTTTGGGACTGTACTGGTACCCACAGGTAAGGGAAAAATGATTACAATAAAAAATTCAATTCAACCCCACCTACCAATACAACCACCACTAGGATTAGGTCAGTGGTAGGCAATAAACATTCAAACTGATGAAAGATAGTGCTCACTGCAGGTGCCACTGTAGACTCCTCAGCTATAGGCAATCCAAATGATAAAAGCAGAGCGTCTTTTTTATGATCCTAACTCATCCCCTTATAGAAGTAGGGTCTTTCCGGCCTCCACAGAAAACCTATTTTGGGTCTTTTGTAAGATACCCTTGCAAACATGTATTTAACTGCTCATAAGTCAGAGATGAGTTCCACTGGACTATCTACTCACCCTTGGCCCCCCAAAGCCCTGGATTTTGCTTCCCCTATCCTCATGAAATGGAGCTTCAGACTCCACAACAACATTCAACCCCTTATCTACATTTGAAGAATGGAAATCATGATAATATAGTTTCTCAGTTAATTAGCTTAAAGGCATAGTACAGGCAGATTCACATTGTAAGCAATTATCTGGTACATGTAGAAAGCATCATCCCCCATATTTCAACCTTTCAATTTTATAATATATTGGGCCTGATTGAAATCAGTTTTTCACATACATGAAAAGTCATAGATGAGATCCAATTTGGGATGCAATTCAATTCAGAAAAACTTATCTCATTTTTTATAAAAACGATTAAAGTTTAAGGGATAAAACTGGAACTGAATTTGGAGAAAAGTGTTTTTTTTTCTGCAAATTCAATCTCATCCATAACTTTTCACGTGATAAACCATGAAATAATTTTTCTCACTCAGTTGGATCCTGCCTATTATCTTCAGTAAATGATAGTATGGGACACGTCCCCCTAAACCTAGGGGCCCATTTATTAAACCTCAGTTTTTTCCTGGTCAAGATTTTTATTGGGAAAACTCAACATTTTAGTGCAAAAAAACTTGATTTTTAGAGATTTAGTATATCCCAAAGCTGCTAAAAATCCAATTCCGAAAATACACCATCTCATGACGAGTTCATATAGAAGTCATTGAAAGATCTCCCTGAAGTTGTTTCTTGACACAGGTATCTGCACTGTATAATCAGAAAAATTCAGGGTTTTCAGCTAATCTTACAAAAAATTAGAGTTTTCAGAGGGTCAGTCATATGATATGAATTGATGCTCGATTTTGTTGTGATGTTTTGTCGATACAATTTTTTAAAGACAAATAATTGATAAATCAGTTCAGTTCCTAAAAGAGAGTTATGCTGACTTTGTTTTCAGAAAAAAAAAGATAAATTCAAGTTTTAGTAAATCAGCCCCCTAATGTTATTCCTGGTGAGCAATTCCATTTATTCGGCTATATGCTTGGAATATTTATTATCTTAAATGTTTCCGTCACTATTTATTCCTTTTGTTCCCAGATTAGTTATTTTGCTTCCAGCCCTATTCTCAGCAATCGTTACCTGTTTCCTTCCTTCTTCCGTACTATACCTAGTGACCAATTTCAAATGAAAGGTCTGGCTGAGCTGGTCTTCTATTTTGGTTGGTCTTGGGTTGGTCTCCTGGCGAATGATAATGACTACGGTCAATTTGGTCTTCAGATAGCAAAGCAAGAAATAATAAAGGGAGGAGCTTGCGTTGCCTTTACTGAGAATATCTTGACAGGCCAACCCAACAGAAATGCTCCTCATATTGTTCAAGTCATTAAAGAGTCAACTGCTAAGGTTGTCATGGTGATATCCTCCGATTCTCACTTTGTAATTGTGGCCGAAGAGTTGCTAAGGCAGAATGTGACTGGAAATATCTGGATTGCTAGTGAAGCTTGGGCAACCTCTGATTTGCTCTTTAAGGAACGATATCAAGAAATGTTATTGGGCACCATCGGTTTTGCCATCCACCGTGGGAAGATGCCAACATTCAGTAAGTACCTGAGAAGTTTCCAACCAGCAAATGATCATTATGACCCATTCATAAAGGAATATTGGGAGCAAGCCTTTTCTTGCAAGTGGCCCGGTCAGGAGAATAAAATTGTCTCATCTGACAATGCCTCAATGAGAGTGTGTACAGGAACTGAAAAGCTGGAAAGCCTGCTTACTGAAGAATATCATAGATTATCTCTAAATGTGTACAATGCAGTCTATGCAATGGCATGGGCCATACAAAATCTGCTTAACTGTACATCCGGAGCAGGGCCATTTCCTTATGGAGATTGCGCTAACATCTCTTCTTTTCATCCTTGGCATGTAAGGAGCTAATCTTATTATATTATATATTTTTTTCACTACTATTACTAAATTTTATATTCAACATATACGTTATTATTTTCCAGCTTCTCCACTATATTAAAAATGTCAACTTTAAGACAAAAGATGGGAGACAAATTTTTTTTGATGCAAAGGGCAACCCTCCAGCCATCTATGACATTGTGAATTGGCAAGTAAATGTTAAAGGTGCCCTGGAGCCGGTTACCATTGGTAGTTATGACTTAAGTGCTCCTAATGGAAGAACCTTAAGTATAGACAGTGCTGGAATTATATGGACCAACAATGAGACCCAGGTAATGGGGTGGGAGATATTTTTCATTATTTCATAATTTCATATTCATAAGTTGACAGATAAAACGGCAATGATTTAGCTCTGGGAGATGTTAAATGGGAATTCCATTCTAGTACTAGTGCATAGGGTCCTAGTCTGAGAGCTATTAAAGGTGACATTTTGTGGTGATTGCTTCTCAATGAATTTATTAATTTGTCATGGAATCTGCTGTGAGCTGTACAGGGCCAAGACAAAACATGAATAAATTACATCCAAAACATGACTTTTTTGAGATGCTGTGAGTCAATTAACAACCTGAACTCTACCATTTAGTGTGATAGATGAAAAATATCAATTCAGAATCTCTTCTATTTCTCTGTTCTCATCAACCAACGGATCCCCCTCTGATATTAAGGGTCCCATCCCTTCCTGCTTCTTTTTATTATTTACTTTTTACTACAATACCTTTTACTCTGAAAAATTTGCAAAACTAAGGAGAAATTCATGCAACTGTGAATAATTTGTGTAACACAAATATTTTTATGCACATTACTTTTTTCCCTCACTCTAAATGCATTAAAGGAGAAGGAAAATCAGTTTGCACTTGGGAGTGCCAAATGTTAGGCACCCCAAAGTGATTGTATTGACTTACCTGAAACCCCGGGCCAGTGCTCCTATCGGCAGAAAACTGCACCGGTCCAGGGTTTTTATAGCCAGCACCACAGAGAGATCTTCTTCCGTCTTCTTCTTTCTTCAAATTTCTCCGAGCAAATGCATGAGCAGTAGAACGAGATAGTTGAATTTTTAGTTAAAGTTCGGCATTTCGTTCTACTGTGCATGCGCAAAGAAAGAGGAAGCAGGAAGAAGATCTCTCTGCGGTGCTCACTGGTATAACCCAAGGCCGGTGCAGTTTTCTGCTGATAGGAGCACTGGCCTGGGGTTTCAGGTAAGTCAAAACAATCAGTTAGGGGTGCCTAACATTTGGCACCCCAAGTGCAAATAGACTTTCCTTCTCCTTTAAAGTCAATGGGCATTTTTTTTTGTTTAGGTGACTTTTTTGTCTTGATGACTTTTTGTCCAAATGCTTTCACGTCAATTGTCATTTTTCCTTGCGGCGACTTATTTTGTCTTGTGGACTTTTCTTGTCTCTGTGACTTTTTTGTTGAGGCAAATTTTTCCACTAGGAATTTACGCTGCAGTTTTTCAAATCTATGCCTGGCAAAGAAAATCACTATTCCTTGTTCCTGATAAACATTTCAGAAGTCCCTGCTATCTTGAGTGGGGGAAGAAAGTAAAAAAGTTAATCTTCTAAAGCATTGATCATAGAATTATAGTTAAATCAACAGATTATCTTCAGTCATATGATCGTTTAATCACATCCACGTCCTTTCAGTCCCTATTTCTCTTACCACATGATACCAGCACGTACTTACTACTGAATCATAGTTCACAATATTATTACTAACTGATGAGAATTGCTTTTTTGTAATATGTTGAGTTCGGATACTATTTCTCATGATTTCTATAGGTTCCTCTTTCCACCTGCAGCCCACGTTGTCCCTTAGGATTCAGAAAAGTGATAATACCAGGAAGGCCCCTCTGTTGCTATAATTGTGCCCATTGTCCCCAGGGCTATATTTCAAACCAAACAGGTACTATAATTATTTATGCTATGCTTTGCAATAATAATTGGCAATTTTAGAAATAATATGATTGCCTGTTATTTTTTTAGATGCTGTGGAATGTCAATCATGTTCCTGGAATATGTGGCCTAATCAACAACAGGATAGGTGCCTACTGAGAACTACAGAATTTCTGTCATATGAAGAACCATTGGGTTACAGCTTAGCAGCCATTGGTATTTTATCTTCTCTGATCCCACTTAATATTTTGGGAGTTTTTATTCATTATAAACAAACACCAATTGTTCGAGCCAACAACTATTCCCTTAGTTGCCTTCTCCTGCTCTCCCTGTCCCTCTGTTTCCTTTGCTCTTTAGGGTTCATTGGTTACCCACAACCTACACAGTGTCTTCTGCGCCAAGTGGCATTTGGCATGGTTTTTGCTCTCTGTATCTCCTGTGTTTTAGCCAAAACAATCACTGTTGTCATTGCCTTTAATGCAACCAAACCAGGCAGCAGACTGAGAAAATGGACTGGGGTAAAGACATCATATTGTGCGATTGGGTTTTGCACCTTTCTCCAGTTAGTTGTGTGTGTATTGTGGTTGAGCTTATCTGCTCCCTTCCCAGAACTTGATGCTGACACCAAACCAGGAGTCATCATAGTTAATTGCAATGAAAGGCCACCCTCTGCTTTTTGGTGCATGCTGGGATATCTTGGCCTCTTGGCCTTCATCAGTTTCATTGTTGCCTTCTTGGCCAGACGTCTCCCTGACAGTTTCAATGAAGCCAAATTTATCACATTCAGTATGTTGGCTTTCCTCAGTGTCTGGGTGTCCTTTATCCCAGCCTATCTCAGTGCACAGGGCATGTATACAGTGGCAATGGAGGTCTTTGCCATTTTATCTTCCAGTTGGGCTGTGGTGGGCTGTATCTTTGTGCCAAAATGCTACATTGTATTGTTCAGGCCCAATATGAACTCCAGAGAAAATCTAATGGGGAAAGGAAAAGGTCAAAAATAAAAATGGTGAAAATGCCTTGAATAAACGCCTTTACTGTATAGAGTTTAAACTAATTATGAACCTATTAATATGATTTGTAATGTATGTTCAATTAAAATACATGACTGTCAGGTTTTATTGTCCTATAGCTTTCATCTGGTTGGTAAAAAAGCAGTTTTAAAATATAACTTCAATTGGTGAATAAAATCTTCATAACATTGTAGTAAGTTAAGTTGAAAAATAAAATTGCTTTAAGTACAGTCTACAAGCTGCTCTAGGATTGCTGGAAGAGAGAGGAGCACTTAAAATTAACCAGCTAAAAAGTATCAATTACTTTTCTGCCAGTGATTTTGCCATTGAGAGCACTTTGTCCTAGACTGCATTGCTGCATGCAGAGACAGAGACAACAAACTAACTAGCCAATAGAGAAAAGGTTTCGGTTGGGACTCAGAGATACACACCAATATGGACTGTTTTTGTTCAACATAAGTGCAATGGTGTCTGTTTTGTACTTGTGTTTATTACTTGTTTATTAAGAGTTACATGACATACCCCATTCACTTGGAGACTATGGATCGGCCATTTTCGTTACCTCAACAGATTACTTCAATAATGTAAGTGTATTGGAGCTAAAGTCCTGCCAAGTTACGTATCAACGACAAGCACAGAGACCAAGGACACAGCCCTGTGGTACATCTCTAACAACGATGGTCAAATCAGAAAATGTTCCATACACTTCCACTTTGTTGAATCTATCCTTCAGCCAGTTCTTTACCCAAGTACAGATATTGTGTTCCAAGCCAATATTCCTCAGTTTACTCACTAACTTTTGTTTGGTACTGTAGCAAATGTTTTAGAATAGACTAAGTTGATCATGGAAGATTAAGTTCTCTTGGATCTATAGATCTCAGCTCATTGATTACTCTGGGGTGAGATCTCAGCTCATTGATTACTCTGGGGTGAGTCCACAATCTGAGATCTATAGTTGTAAGTAAACTTTATCAGGTCTTTACCTACTGAGTCAAGTCACATATGATACAATCAAGAAATATGCTTATTAAAAATGGCAACTTTCAATCAAATTGGAGCCTTTAATAATTGGTTTGTCAGTCACTTAAAACAAAATTAAAATAAATAGTTTAAAATACCTGCTTTTATCCTGCTCCCAATGAAGTGAAAGGACCACAGGAACTTAAGATAGATCTGCTCCCTACTCCCTTAGGTGTCTGCTGGAGGAGATGTGAACCACTAGCTTGTATTACAACAGTTGAAGTCTGCTAACTCTGTTTTCATAGATAGAACCAGTGTATTTCTGCTCTGTAAATGAACACTCTACTGCATGAGTACTTTTAGTACTCATGAGTACTGTTAAATAGACAGTGAAAGGTGCTGCTCTATAACACATCTACCTTCCTCCACACAACATTGAAAGGGCCCAACCGTGAGTCATAGTGTAACCATACTCTTCCTCCTATCTAGCTTATACCTTGTTTTGGGCTCATAAAGGTATAACTGCGGTATATTGAGATGCATGTTTGTATATACAGATGAAGCCACTTGGATTTGTGAGTTAAATGCGTCATGACTCAGAGTTAATTGAAGAAACTGTGTTATCTAAAGTTATCTTAACTCATTTAATGCATTTAACCTTTTCATTAGCATACCAAAGCACCATTGTTCACAATGGTGAATGCTTTAATTAGATGGGATGTTGTGTCACAGTTTTCTGTGTTAAATGAGATAAATGGGATATCTGTGTTTAGTTATTCTGTGTCAAACAGACAAACCAAAGTGGCTGCATCTGTATGTAACCATTTTAAAGATTATTTATTTATTATTATGATGTATACTGTAGCTATTGTATACATTTATGACAAGAGTTTGTCTCTTTTATGAATTTGAATTCTTGAAATCTTTGAGTTCAAGTTTTACTCATGAGTTTATCCAGTATCCATTAAATACTTGGATCTTACACTGTTCATTGAGGGTAAAGTATCTGTACAAAACTCTTTAGAAAACCAACCAATCGGAATGGCCTCCTACATGCCCTAAAGTGGGCATACTAGTCTTTGTATTAATCGTATATTCCCTATGTAGATTTGTACAAGCTAAACATAACTATGCTCACAATGAGGATTTTGTGATATAGTCAAATGATGTATTGGCCCCATTGATAAACCTAATGTCTGCAAAAGTGCAAAGACGATACAAAAATATGTTGGCTCCCTCTAATATTTTTAGAAGACAAAAATTAATGAACCCTAAAAATTTCATGCTAGTAAGGGCCGGACCTGTAAGCTTGTTACAGCCAAAAAGATTAGCACTAAATATGGGTTACCAACATCTAAACAGTTTAGAAATTGCAGGGCAACTTTTGTAGTATATTTGTTCATCTCTACCTGTGGATTGAAATATGTATAGGGACCTATACTGTTTCAGTTAAAATATTGCACCAGTGCTACAGGCATATTTGCTCCCCTTAAGGTCTATGCACTTGCACATCTGGATCACATTAAGTCCAGGGTTCTCTTGCTTTTCATGTCCACTGATACTCCTGTCTAGTGTCTCTTACTTTTACTGTGCCCTCGTACTCCTGTCTTGTGTATAATATAGGTTTAATTCAGTTGTTTGCCTTATTTGCCCCTTTGCATCCCTTTCCTCTGGGAAACTTGTTGACATATCAAAGTTCTCTTTGGGACTGAAAGAGTGAGTGACACTGAATGATGGATAACTATCTTTACTTCGCCTTCCCTGAGCAGTTTAAAGCAGACTTTATTAATTTGTTCCCCTGGGCCTCCCAATCCACATTGTATATAATACGAGCTTTGAGAGCCATGTGTGATGGAGAAAGGACTGTGCATCATTACAATACTGACAAATCTGTTCTATTTATGAAATGGTTTTCTGTAAAAGACAGACAACTCCAAGGAGAATGAGTTGCACTCTCTTCTCTACCGGGTGGATTTTATGTACAGTAACTATACTAGTTGGTGCCTACTCATCCTGGAACCTTGGTTGCAGCCTACCCAGAGAGAACATTACTGTCTATCTGAGTCACCCAGGAGATATTATTATAGGAGGGACATTTATGGTCCATTTGGAAAGAATCTATTATGACCTTAACTTCACTAGTAAACCCCCTGAGCTACATTGTCAGATGTAAGAATTTATTTCCTGGCGTTTATTACATTTTTGCAGCACTTTACAGTGATAATACATCATTAATTGCTGCAGTGGATCTTACAAACTAATATCCATTTCACATTCACACACACTCTGGTCAATTTACTTAGAACCAATGAACCTGCCTGTATGTGTGCATGTATTCAAAATCTGGTACCCAGATGAGACCCCAGAGACATAGGGAGCAGAAACATACTGCTTGCAGATAGTGTCCTGGCTGGGATTGAACTCAGATCCCACGTATTGCAAGGCACAAGTGCTACCCACAAAAGCCCCTATAGCATTCATTATGTTAGTGCAAATCCCCATCTCAGCCAACAGATACACAATGCTGAATAATTCTGAATAATAAATGTAATAACAAATAAAATTGGCATTCTGCAGTGTAATGCAATAATGAGATCTGCTACTGAGAATTCTTGAGAAAAGTGCTTTAATGTTACTTAAAACATTTAAATGGGAATTATTGCTATTATAAATAATCTACTTAACAGAACAACATTTATGGCGTTATATACAGTGGTCTTTCAGAAGCTAATGCTCAATACCTATATTTTGCATTGATCTTACTAATATATCTAGGGTTAATGCAGTACCCATTATCCAATTTCTGCAGTGATTTTCCTGAAATTTGTAGGGTTAATGCAATGCTCATTATCCATTTTCTGCAGTGATCTTCTTGACATTTCTAGGGTTCATGCAGTATCAATTATCCATTTTCTGCAGTGATTTTCCTGAAATTTCTAAATTTCAAGGGTTAATGCAATGCTCACTATCCATTTCCTGAAATTTGTAGGGTTAATGCAATGCTCATTATCCTTTTCCTGTAGTGATCTTCCTGACATTTCTAGGTTTAATTCAGTACCAATTATTCATTTTCTGCAGTGATTTTCCTGAAATTTCTAAATTTCGAGGGTTACAGGACAAGGAAAGTATTTTTTTGTATCCCAATAATTCTAAAGTCCACCCTAATATGTACCTGATCGCTAAGTTTTTTTGTGCCAAATACATTCCGTTCACCTTTTCCGCATCGTTGTTTGAAAGTGAAGCAAATCATATTCAGCGCCGTCATTTTCTTTAATCAAGATGGCACCAGTTGTTCTAATGCGCCTGCGCCAAATCCATTATGCGCATCACGTACGCACCAGACTTCCTTTTGAGCAACAGCGCACGAATTTGAACAGCAAGCACGAACGCAAATAAAGGTGCAGGTGCTTAAAAACTTTGTATAAAAGAATTCCAATTGTATCCGATTTTAATGCAAGTTAATAAGCATGCTTTAGATCAAGTCTATAGTAGTTAATTGAAGTGCTTTAGACTGATTGCAAGGATATCTAAGTAAATGTGTGTGCTTTTGGCCATTTATTTCACAAATATATTATAGGGAGCTATAGCATTATTAATAAGCAATTGACAAGTACATTTTATTATATTACAAAATATTTTAAAAATGAATAGCTGGCTCAATTAATTGCAAATAATTTTAATAGAATTAATTAATCAAAGATACATTCAATAAATTAATTGATTATTTTTAAAAATTATTAATTATTCAATGAAATAATTAATGACAGTGAATACAGTCAATACTTAATTAATACTATATTACTCATTTTAAATTATTCGTATAAATTATATTAATTAATAATTAATTTAAAAATCTATTTATTATATATAATATGTTCTATAATTAATTTGCAGTAATGAAATTAATTTAATTTATTCACAAATAATACATTTATTTACAGAATAAAAAATGTCAGGTGATGACGATTCTCAAGTGCCTACTACTACATCTACATCAGATGCAGAACAGGTATTTTCTATTACTCGGTTTTTCATTTAGGTAGGTCGGTTGCAATGGTCTATATTACCCTAGCAACCATGCTCTGGTTTGAACATGAGACAGAAACATCATTTCGGGAGTGCTATGATAGCTAGCAGTTCAATATATGTTTACGGGAGATATGATGGGGTTTTTTTTACTGTCACAGGCATGGGTACAGATTATGGGTAACATTATGAAGGGGCAGGGGCAGTATAATTGGTGCTGGAACAGATACAAAGGGGGCATTATGATTGGAGCTGGAACCGGTACCAAAGGGGGCATTATGATTGGAGCTAGAACAGGTACCAAAGGGGGCATTATGATTGGTGCTGGAACAGGTGCAACTGTCCAGAATACCTTGTGCAGGCCCTGTTTGCATACCTCACTAACACCTGTATGCCCATGTATAGCTAATTACTGTAAAATACATATTTTGTTGTTATCCTGTTGCTTATTTCTTAGGTTTATGGAACACTATCTTTCACAATTAATAATTGCTTTTTTCACTTTAATTTTAGTATAACGACCTTATAAAGAGAATGCGTACACGTCCTGAAGTTAAAAAGGCTGGGGAATGTTTTCCTACTACATCTACAGAAAGTGCTGATGAAGAACAAGAATCTGGTGAAGAAGATGATAGTGAAGAAGAAGAAGAAAATGCAACACCGCTAAATCAAAATCGAGTGGGAAACACAGATTGGTGCCTTTGTGGAAATTGTTCAGCAATGAACACACAAAAGGAATCAACATGCTGTCATGAGGAACCAGCTATTCAGGCACTAATACCTAAGCAATCCTCTTGCATAATTCATTGGGATCGTGTCATCAATGATATTCTAAATAAAGAGCGGGCTGATTGGGCCTATAAAATCACAAATTATAAACAGAAAAAGAAGCCCAAACAAGCAGCATATATGCGGTATGTAATTTTCAATAAATTTTTATGATATTAGAAATATATTACATATACTAATATTTTTCTTAGTTAAACAGGGGTATAAGAAGTGCTTCATATCGCAGTTTCACCGCTTGGGTGTATGGATATCTGGGTGCCGGAAACCGTAAAGTGATTCCATCATGCATCGTTACGGCCATTCGAGCAGCCTTTCCTGACCCAAAAGAAAAATATGTCGGTTTCCTCACTGCCGTAAATTTTTCTGCAGAGGACATGATTTATTACTAGTTTGTTGTTTCCAAAAAATTTTTTTTTTCTTGAGCTTTGTAATGTCTAGTTACAATTTAATGTTGGCTGTACATGTCTACAGTATTATTTTATACTATTGTATTTATTATATGTAACGATTTTATTTATTTATTGAAAAATTGTTTATCATATTCAAAACGTTTTCAAATAAAAAAAACCTCTTTATTCTCTTTTGTTATATTTTTATTATTACAATAATGTATTATAAATCAATGTTAACAACATTTTAAATCTATATGAAACATAAATATCATTCAAAACCACTGTGCATCTATGAAAATAATTAACAGTTTTTCTAAAGGAAGGTATAAAATTAAACTATTATAGCAGAATTTTTCTAATGTAAAAAAAAAACAAAATAACATATTCAGGGGCTTGGTCAATAACCTTTCCTTTATTGTTTTTTCTTTCTATTGAAGATGAGTTTTATCTTCCAAATCTAGAGTAACGCTGGGCTATTGTCACTGATTTCTCAGGCCGTGTTTTTGTAGCAATGTTTTTTGGTAAGCCCTTGCTTCGAGACTCCCAACGGTGAACAATAAAGCCATTCAATATTTTTCCGGCATCAACAATTATGTTGCTTAGATGAGAATCCGAGACTTCTTCAAAAATAGGTTTTGCAACCCATTCCTTTTTTTGTTTAGAGAAAACAATTTTGAATCTCTTTTCCCCAACAGGTAATGTTGATTTTTTTTTGAACAACGAATAGTAGCCTGTTGGCGACTAACATTTTTGTTATGAGAGAGCACTGCCAACATGGTTCGAGCATTGAGTCCATTTTAAATGCAATTCTTTTCGGCCGGTACTTTAATATTTTTAAATATTTTTAATATTTTTATTTAAATTACTGTACAAGTTCTCTAGGTCTCCTGTGTGGCAGAACTTCTCAATTTTAGAAATGTCTTTGATGAGCAATTGGTTGATCAGAATACAGACTAAAGTGCTGTAAGCAGGATGAGTAGTAGTTATCCATTTTTTATCTTTTTTTTGAGTTGCAGTCTTTTGTGCTGGAATTTTTTGTACGTTTTCAAATTTTTGAATGTAAGTTTATTTGCAATGTGATATAGCACTGATTTCCATTTATCCAAAAAATTATCAACATTCTGATCACATGTTTGTGAACACCACCACAAGCGATTTGCTATGGGTCCAATCCATTCAGCTATATCTTTACATTTTCATTTCTTGCTTGCAGCTGTAAGTTTCTTTACCAGACTCTTAGGGGCCAATTCATTAACTTCGATTGAAGGAATAGAAAAAAAAAAACCTTTGAATTTCGAAGTGTTTTTTTGGCTACTTCGACCATCGAATGAGCTACTTCGACCTTCGACTACGACTTCGACTTCCAGTTGAAGGATTCGAACAAAAACTCATTTGACTATTCGACCATTCGATAGTCGAAGTACTGTCTCTTTAAGAAAAAACTTCGACCCCCTAGTTCGCCACCTAAAAGCTACCGAACCCAATGTTAGCCTATGGGGAAGGTCCCCATAGGCTTGGCTACGTTTTTTTGGTCGAAGGATAATCCTTCGATCGTTGGATTAAAATCGTTCGATTCGAAGGATTTAATCGTTCGATTATTCGATCACACTTCGATATTCGAAGTCGAAGGATTTTCATTCCCAGTCGAATATCGAGGGTTAATTAACCCTCGATATTCAACCCTTGATGAATTTGCCCCTTACAGATGTGCCACACATCGAATTGATGATTAATGGTCTCACTTTTAGACGGCATGAAGTTTCTAATGCTCGGATGACGATCTGTTGCCAATATTTTAATATTTACTCCTTTGTTTTCCAGTTTCTCCAAAATGTTTTCAAATGCATTTCTTTCCATTTGTCCTGCATTTTTCCCTGGTTCCACTTGCTCTATATCGAAATCGACAATTTTCTTAGTCATTACGTCCATCATAGAATAGGTGCAGTATTTTGCACAGTGTCCCGGACTGTCAAATTGTCCGTCACCAGCCAATACAACAGCTTTATCTGTGATGTCTTCTTTCAAAGATTGATCCAAGACAACTCTATTGCAGGAAAAACGTATCGTTTTTGGTAGGTGTAGTAAGAAGTATGTGAAAAAAAAGGAATGTCCATTAGCTGAAACATTTCTTTTACTTTGGTAAAAGAAGAACCACTTAGTAAAATAGCACATGCCAGTGATACGTTGCCAATTGATATCGGACCTGCCATAGGCTGGGGATTCCAGACGAAAGATCTATGTCCAGAAAGACAGGTTAACTGTACCTCTACCATACTTCCATTAATTTTTTTATATCAATTATGGGAGCTTGACAGTGTAATTCACCGCTATGTTGACATTTGATCAGATAAAACAGCTGGTAAAGAGATTGTTCAAAAACAATGAAACATCACTGCTTTATTTCTTCAGTATGTTCTGTAAATGTAGATTCTTCCTCTGTAAAGGTAACACTTTCCTCTGGAACATAAAGGGAAGTTTCCGTTTCTTCTTCAATACTTGTGTCAAACACTTGTATACTGCTGATTGAGCTATCGAGATCTAAACCTAAATTCGGATCTTCCAGAACCGTAGAATCTCTGAGGTTCAGTTCAGTTGATATATTTCCAGTAGTAACTACATGTTGTGTTACTTTTATAGGTGTAGAAAATGAAACAGGATATGTATGGTCCGCTTTTATTTTCCGAGGTTCAGCAGGCACAGAATCATCTCCTGTTTGTATTATATGTCCAAAGTTGTCATTGAGTAATCAGAACCACATGACTGATCAATTCCAAAAAGTGTATCACTTGTAGTGGTATTTTCATCAACCATAATTATGTTATCTGTCTGAGTTCCAATTGTTATAAGATTTCTTACAACACGGACTAAGGTGTGAGAGGTAGAAGGGACTTCATTGTCTACTCTTCTTCTCTTTTGGCTTTGGAAAGGTGCAGTTTCCATTGCAGTTGGTTGATTTTCAAATATGGTAGCTCCAGCTGTAGGCTTCAGTACTTTTTTGGATCCTTGTATAATGAAAGAATCAACTGTGAAGTGCAACGAACAGATTCTATATCGTCCAGTTTTAGATGCTTGTAAAATTTTATCCACCTCTGCATCCAAATTATCTCCATACTGTGCAGTTTGTCTTAACCAATTGGTTATTGCATAGATGTCTTTTGAAAAGTTATGAAGTGTGACGTTTGGGAATTTATCCTTTTGCCCTGTGTAGTGATGACATTCGTGTACTATGCATTTAGGCATGTTTGTATGTTTGTCTGAAAGAAAGAAATTTTTCAGCTTTAGCGCCACTTACTTGGGACAAAAAAATTGTGTAAATACATATTTTTTAAAATTCAACAAAGACCTATGAATGGTCTATGGTATGATTTATTCTAAAGTATAGATTACAAAACCAACTAATTTATCCTTATCTACTGGCATGCATACGTTTTATATATATATATATATATATATATATATATATATATATATATATATATATATATATATACAGACTCTGTTAGTGGTGTTAGTATTTCACAATACAGCATTCGTGTATCTTTTCTTGAGAATACTAAAAGAGTCTCAAGATAACAAGTTGTTTAATTCTGGGCAGTGTCATTCTGTGGCTACTAAACCAAATAAAGTTCTGTCTTGCATAAAAAAGGGCAATAACTCAAGAGATGAAAACATAATTCCTTGGTGAGGCCTCATCTGGAGTATGCAGTGCAGTTTTGGGCTCCAGTCCTTAAGAGGGATATAAATGAGCTGGAGAGAGTGCAGAGACGTGAAACTAAACTGGTTAGAGGGATGGGAGACTGAAATTATGAGGGTAGACTTTCAAGGTTGGGGTTGTTTTCTCTGGAAAAAAGGTGCTTGCGAGGGGAAATGATTAGAGGACATTATAGACATTAGAGGACATTATAGACAAATGGAAGGGGACCTTTTTACTTCCCAGAATGCAGTGAAGGCACAGGAGAGGGTGCTGCTGAACAAGACATTGTTTGATTCGCCAGCTGAAAAGAGTCAAATAAAGAGATGTCCATCCTGTGAGAGCGTGGTCTCCAAGGAGAGTTGGCATAATTCTGGTGGCCGGCTGGATACCCCAGAAATTGTGAGCGTGCTGGGACAACTGACTGACCAACTGACACAGCTGGCCTGGAATGGTAATTTTAAGAGACTTAAAGTATTTTCTGGCACAGATCCTGAACCCACAGGTGAAGAGTCCTTTGAGAGTTGGAGAGACTCCACTGTTGTGTCTGTGAGAGATTGAACTGGCCCGAGACGACTATGAGAAGGAAGATCCTTGAGAGTCTCCGCAGTCCTGATGTGGATGTTGTTAAATCCTATATGGTTGGTCACACTGATGCTACTTCAGGTGATCTGATTGAAGTCCTGGAGGTGACGTTTGGCCCTGTAGAGAGTGCTACAGAGATGCTCTATCGCTTCCACTCTACCTTCCAGAAAGAGAAGGAAGATTTATCTGTTTATCGTGTGCTGCTAGAACAAGGCCCGAGACTGCTAGTGAGCCGTGGTGCCATTACAGATGATGAAATGGATTCTCTGAGAATTCACCAACCGAAAAGAGGGACCCTGAATAGTGACCCTGTTGCCATGACAATTAGAGCACACGACCAGGATAAGCTACCCCCTGGGTATGTTGCTCTGATGGAGAGAGTTCGGCGAGAGGAGGCGGAAACCTATGTGAGGTTCAGACGAAGTTCCACTTCAGGGCATACAGAGAAATCCCTTGCTGATGCTAAACTGTTGGAAGAAAACTGCAGGTGTGGAAGATTCTATGGAAGATGTTACAAGTGCCAAGTGATGGGTCATCAGGCCCGAAGTTGTAAGACAAAAGTTTTACAGTACAGAAGACTTATTATGAGCCTTCCATCTGTGAAAGTGATTCCCCTGAAGAGGATAAGGTGTTGAGTCGAGACAAGACTACTGTGGAGAACCTTGTTGACATGAAGGTGGTCCCTGAAACCTCTAATACCCCCGATAGATTTAAAGGACTGGGTCTGGGTAAGCGCAGGTCTTCAGTTAGGGCAAATGTTAGGGTCTCATGTAACAGTAGTGATACCAACATTATTGACGGCTTTACTGTCCAGGCATGCCAGGGCATACGGCAAGCGAGGATGTTGCCAGTTTGTCCAAGGGGAGAATGTAGGGGACATGAGGAATCCTTCCCCTGTTTGTCTGCCTGTGACATCATCCAGCCCAGTTGCATGTGTTCTGGCCAAAACCATTACTGTTGTCATTGCCTTTAAAGCAACTAAACCAGGCAGTAGGTTAAGAAAGTGGACAGGGGTGAAAGTGTCCTACTGTCTAGTTTTATTCTGTGTATCTTTTCAGTTACTTGTGTGTGTGATATGGCTGATCTTCTCACATCCATTCCTTGAACTTGATATTGACACCAAACCTGGAGTCATCATAGTCAATTGCAATGAAGGATCCTCCACAGCTTTCTGGTGCATGCTGGGATATCTTGGCCTATTAGCCACCACTAGTTTCATTGTTGTCTTCTTGGCCAGAAGGCTCCCTGACAGTTTCAATGAAGCCAAATTTATCACATTCAGTATGTTGGCTTTCCTCAGTGTCTGGGTGTCCTTTATCCCAGCCTATCTCAGTGCGCAGGGCATGTATACTGTGGCAATGGAGGTCTTTGCCATTTTATCTTCCAGTTGGGCTGTGGTAGGCTGTATCTTTGTGCCAAAATGTTATATTATATTGTTTAAGCCCAACATGAACTCAAGAGAGTTTATTTTTTCCAGTGAGAAAGATTGCAGATGTTTTTGGAGCATCAACAACAGAAAGGAAAAGCTGGCATGTAGCCATGAACAAGACTGGTCAGCTCAAACCAGTACAATGAAAAACATATGCAGTACATATACCCCTACATGTTTTATACTTTTTTTTTTTTTTTTAAAGTTTTTATTTTTGCATTTTAGATTAACACAAAACAGCGAATTAAAGAGAAGAAAGCAGGAAAAGAAAGAAGGAAGAAGAAGTGGAGCAGGGAGAGGAGAAGGATGTTCATACAGTTATACATCACATGTCAAAGTTGATTATGTTAAATGACAATAGTCGTATTGTTCTCGTCATGAAATGATACCCAAGTGCCCCAAACTGCATCAAACTTCTGCGGGCAACCTCTGGCAAGATATGTCAGTTTTTGGTTAGACAATGAGTTATTTATAAGACTTCGCCAGAAGTTTAGCGATGGTGGGCCAGTAGCTTTCCAGTTTAGGAGAATGGCCTTCTTTGCGTAATAAAGAAGTTGAAGATAACACAGTCTAATGTGGTTATTGATGTCCATGTCCTCTTCAACTCCGAGAAGGCATATCAGGGGCGATAGAATTCTTGGTAAATCAAGGACATCAGATATATAGTGTACAACAGTTCTCCAAAATGTGATTAGTGGGCAATGCCAAAACACATGCATGTAGGAACCAATTTCTTGTTCACACTTAATACAAATATCAGATATCTGGGGGAATATTTTCGAGAGTCTATATGGGGTAAGGTACACCCGATTGAGGAATTTTATTTGAACATACCTGTCATTCAAGGATATTGTTAAGTCAGGTACTTGTTTCAGAGCCTCCTCCCATAAATCCTCAGTCAGGTTTGGAATATCTCTTTTCCATTTCGCAAAAATTTTTGCCAGGGGGTCTTGGGAGGTCTGCCCTAGGATAGTATATAGGCGGGATAGAGGTTTGGTGAGGTCTTCTCTCCTGAGGTACTTTTCTAGAGTTGTCTCTAGAGTAACTAACGGCCTGGTCGGGAATTGTGCTCGGAAGGCATGAGATAACTGGAGGTATCTGAAGAACATGGATTGGGGTAAATGGTAGGTCTCTTTGAGGGCCTGAAATTGTTTTATCTCCCCTTCCCATACAATATCACCCAACATTTTGATACCTCGCGAGGCCCATACATTAATGTCAGGGAGGGAGGAAAAATGGGGCCTTGTTACCCCATAAGGGTTCCCATTTGGACCATACCAAAGCCCGCCCTTGTGCTAGTTTAAGAGCCTTTTGAAAGGCTGCGATCACAGTTAACATTGGAGTAGTACAGGCTTGGAGTGGTGGAGGTCCCCGGTATGGGAGGTTGGCCAAGGCTTCTAGGGATCCCATTATATTTGCCTCTAGAATAATGGAGGTATTGTCAAGGTGGGGGGATAACCACCAGTGTGCGTATGTCAATTGACTAGCGAGAAAATACATTTTTAGGTTAGGTAGGGCCAAACCCCCACGTGTAACTGGGGCCTGTAGAATCCTGAAATTGAGACGGGGGTGTTCCCCAGCCCAAAGGAATCTTCTAATTATTCTATCAAGGTAATTGAACCAGTGGGAACGCGGGGTTATCGGAGAGTTGTGCAGGGCGTATAGAAACTTGGGGAGAAATACCATTTTAAAGAGATTTACTCTACCAGGTAAGGTGAGGGGAAGTTGTTCCCAGATATCAATCTTTGTGGATAAAGCTCTAACTATGGGTTTAAGATTAGTTTCCTCATAATCTTTGCAGTTTCGTGTAACTATAACCCCCAAGTATTTGAAGGAGTGCACCACTTTTAGTTGGCCTACATTAAGTGTCTGATCAACAGGGAGTTGGTCAACAGGGAAAATTACCGACTTAGTTTGATTGATTCTCAATCCAGAGTAATTCCCAAATGCTTCCACCAAGTTAAGTGCAGAGTCTAGTTCCCCCCTGGAGTTGGCCAGGTACAGTAACATGTCGTCGGCATATAGTGATACTTTTTCCCTCAAGTTACCAACCTGAAATCCTACTATGGTGGGTGAGTTACGGATTAGGATAGCCAACGGTTCAATAGCTAGGGAGAAGAGAAGGGGAGATAAAGGGCAACCTTGCCTTGTGCCCCGATGAAGTGTAAAGGGGTCAGAGAGCACACCATTCACCGATATTCTAGCTGTGGGGTGTCGGTACAAAGCCTTAACCCAAGTGACAAAGCGATACCCAAAGCCAAACAATCGAAGAACTTCCCAGAGATAAGGCCATGAAACAGTATCAAAGGCTTTGGCGGTGTCGAGTGATACTATAATTCTGTTACCTTTATTTTCGTGATTAGTCTCAAGATTATTGAATAGCCGTCTGATATTTATATCAGTGGCATTATTAGGCATGAAGCCCGTTTGATCTGGGTGAACTACTCCCCTCACAGTCCGCTTCAGTCTGTTTGCAAGTATTTTTGCAAATAATTTAATATCACAGTTTAGGAGGGATATGGGGCGGTAAGAGTCGCAACTGTGGGGAGGTTTACCATCTTTGTGAATTAAAGTAATATGCGCCATGAAGCATGATTCGGGTAGTAAGAAGTCCTCTGAAATGTTATTGAACAGAGATTTGAGTTTGGGTGTTAGTGTTGGGGAGTTAGCTTTGTACCACTCGGAGGGGAGACCGTCTGGGCCTGGAGTACGGCCAGTGGGCATCTCTGCCATTGCTCCACCGATCTCTTCCTCAGTGATATCACTGTCTAGGTATTCCAACATGTCTTGTGGAATAGTTGGGAAATCAATATTACCTAGGTAGTCTAAGAGCTCAGCTTGCGGGGGTGAGGGGCGGGCTGCATATGTATCACAAAAATGTTCCTTGAAACATTCAGCGATCCCTATTCTATCTGATATTGTATCCCCATTTACCCCAACAATGTTGGCCACTGCCGTACGAGGGGTGTCTGCTTTTGCAAGTATTGCCAATAGTTTGCCATTTTTATTGCCTTTGTCAAACCAATTCGCTGAGCGATAGAGTTCCTTTTGGGAAAATTTTTCTACAGTTAGTAGGTCTATATTTATTTGGGCATTCTTCATGTCATCCTTTGTTGTGTCATTGGGGTCGTTAATAAGTGCCTGCTCAGCCACACTGAGGGTTGCTTTAGCATTGGCAAGGGCGGCCTCTGTCTCTTTCCTGGCTGCTGCGATAAGGGAAGTATAAAGACCTCTGGTGTGAGCCTTGCAGGCATCCCAGACTACTTGTTCAGGGGCAGAATTTGCGTTCAGTTCCCAGTAATCTCCCAATTGCGTGGCATAGGGATTCGCTACCTTAGGGTTGAAAATCCATTTAGGGGAAAGTCTCCAATTGTTAGGGGGGTTGGGGCCCTCGCCTTCTAGGGTCATCAAAAGGGGGGCATGATCGGAACAGATACGGGAGCCAAAGTATATATTGGAAACTACCTTGAGCAAATCCGAGGTGGTCAGGAATATATCTATTCTGGATAAGGCCGACGTAGCAGTTGTGTAACAGGAAAAATGCCTGAGGTCAGGATGTTTCCACCGCCATACATCCGTGTAGCTAGTGGAGTCTAACCAGTTTTGGAATATTCTGGTGTCATTATCGTTAGGTTTTAACCTATCCTTGGATGGGTCCGGGACCATATTAAAATCTCCGCCCCACACTGTGGGGAGAGGTCCTAGAGAAGCTACTTTTTGAAACACCTCACTGAGAAAATGGATATCGGCGGGTGGAGGTAGGTAAACATTAACCAAGATGAGGGGAGTGTCATTAATTCTGCATTTAAGGATTATGTATCTTCCATTTCTGTCAGTAAAGATTTGTTCAAAGTGAAAGTTCAAGGTTTTCCTAACTAGAATGGCCACTCCCCTAGAGTATGTAGAGAATTCAGAGTGGTAATGCTTGGCTACCCAGTATCTATTCAAAGCTCTAACCTTCAGACCTACTAAATGGGTTTCTTGAAGCATAATCAGGTCAGCCCCTGATTTCCTTAACTGTCCCATTACAATTGACCTTTTGATTTTGTCATTTAATCCCCGGACATTCCAGGATAATAAAACAATTTTACCGTCAATCATTTTGAAAGACAAATCATGTTTACCTTGGTGGTGAGAGTAGCCGCCCCGGAGCCGCCTCCCGCAAAGATCGGACATGTATGGGTTATAGAGGTTACCGAGGTGGGTTTCAGGCCCGGAGCAGCGCGTGTCAGTAGTACCTTGGCATGTTCTTTTGTACAGTAGTAGAGTGCTAAAGACCCCTCTCCCTAAGCTCCAAAAAGAGAAAGATGCAGGTAAGAAAAAAGAGAAAAAGCCAGAAATACAATTCCCCGTCAAAGTTCCCCCCCACCCCGTATCCCCCCCAACCTGGAGATACATATTTCCCAAACCAAACATTTTGCAATCAGGGCGTGGATAAGACCACTTTCAAAAATTTAGGTAGGAATCTCCGAATATCTGGGAGATAAAAGTCCGGCAGTGCCTGCCTGTAGGTGTCCCGTGCCTATTAGAACAACACCTGTCGGGAAAAATGGAATTTGGATTAACAAACAATATCTGTTATATTTCTCTTCTGGGAGAATTTCTCCTCCTCAACTCAAGCCATGAAAAAACCTCTTCTGGTCTTTCAAAAAAGTGTGCTCTCCCTCCCTCTAGGACTCTCAACTTGGCGGGGAAGAGCATGGCGTAGGGCACATTTTGTTGGCGGAGACTCTGCTTGGCTTCGGAGAATTTCGAGCGTAATTTCCTAACTTCTACAGAAAAATCAGGATAGATGGAAATTCTCACATTTTCATGAAGAATTTGCTGTTTTTTCCGGGCTTCCAATAGTATCTTATCTCTATCCCTGTAGTTAAGGAGCCTGGCAATAAAGGATCTTGGGGGAGCTCCTGGAGGTGGAGGTCTGCTTGGTATGCGATGAGCTCTCTCCACGACAAATGAAGGGGAAAAGTTGTCGTTGCCAAATTGGTTGCGTAGCCATTGTTCAAGAAAGAGTTCTGGGTTGTTTCCTTCTGCCCTTTCGGGAAGACCAACAAGTCTGATGTTATTTCTGCGTAATCTGTTCTCTAGATCATCTGCCTTGGATTCTAGAGCTTGGATCTTACGCGTCATAGAGGTTATACTCTCAGGAATAGGTGCAGTTAGATCTTCCAGCTCGCTGATACGACGCTCTGCTTCAGTAGTGCGGTCCCTGACATTTTGCACATCATGTTTTAGGAGTGCCAAGTCAGACTTCAGATCATCGAACTTGCTTATGGTAACTGTGTGGTTACTGGCTATTAGCTGCATAATTTCAGCAAGTGTGGGCTGAGGAGGAGAGGCCTCCTGTGTGTCTTCTGGTGCATATTGCAGGGGAGGCACAGGGGAGGTATTTGAGGAGCATCCCGGAGAAGCTGCCATCTGTGCGCCCTGACTCTCCGTATTCTCACTTTGGCCCCTGGCGTAACGTTGCAGTTTTTTTGCCACGTCTGAGCCCGCTTTCTGCCTGTCCGCAGAGTTGGTAGGGACGTGATGCGGGTCGGGGTTTCTGGATGATGTGAGTGGGGAGGTTGTTTCCGCACTTTTCTTGGAGAATGTGGAAGAGGACCCCGCACTTGGTTTGTGGGTCGGAGCTTTGTTTCTTTTCATGTCTACCCCTATGAAGATGGATGCAGGTGGGGCCTTGTAAATAAAGGAGACAGGAAATAATGTTCCCGGTAGAGTGCAGGATGATAAGCAGGATAATGAGGGCACGGGCACTAAGTCAGGCTACAGCACCGCCATATTACTTAGGCCATTGCTTAGATGGAAGTCTTGAAATTGGGTTGAGCATGCAAGATCCGAAAGTCACTGTCTGTGCTGCCCCTATACTGCCGCCGCGCCAACACAGTGGGCCAATAGGCAGTCGATCCAGCTAAAGGGTTAATTTGCGGCCAGACTTGTGGGTAAAGGTGGATCAGGTGCAAAACTGTTTGCCATATGTGGTAAAACAGGGGTCAGGTATGGATGCTGAGTTCAGGAATCACCTGGGTGCACATCCACATTAGCAGTGGGTCAAAGTCTCTAGCACAGGCCTGTGGCTGATTAGTATATAGGGCCCTGGGTACAGCACCGTGGCCGTGGTATGGGCTGCAAAAGGGGTCCCAGGGCTCCAACTCCACTCACCCCTCTTCTGGTGTCCCCTGCCGGATCAGCAGCAAAGTCCTCTGTGCCTTCCGTGTGTTCTTGTAGGGAACCGCGCCAAAGGTATCGCGCAGGCGGGAGTCGCAAGTACGCGAGGCCGCGGCTCCGCACGTTGTACTAGGCCGCAGTAGGAACTCAGGCCGGCGACGTGCTGGGAGACCGGGGATTGCTGCAACAGGTGGCGGACAGCGTTCCAGCCCTCGTGGGCTTACTTAGCAGTTGGGGATTTGAGCCTGTGTGGGTGGATGGGGCGCCGGGGTGGTTGGAGCCCCAGGAGCGCCACGAGATGTGTCTTGCCAGCAGACCAGGCCAGCCACGCCCCCACATGTTTTATACTTTAATTACTTAACCAACCTAACCAATAAAACAGATGCAAGACCATATTTTTTTATACAAACACCAGAGGGCTCATGCCTAGGGTAGTTCTCAGATCTCCATTGAATACTTGTGTCCGAAAATGCTCAATGTACTATACTGTAGTTGTGTCCAACACTAGGGGCTCCTCTGGCAAATTGTGCACAACTGCACCTATTGATGCAGAAGAACTATGTCATGCAAGGAAAAGCCTCTTCAAAAAGACTGTTCTTCCAGTGCAGAACTATAATGGCAAATCATATACAGTTTCTAGATAAATACGCAAAGTGGTGGGTGGATAGGAAGATGTCTAGACTACCAAAAAAAAAAAAAACTACAGGAAAAAGAAGCCAAAGTGCTCTTTCTAAAAGAGAAATAAGAGATATGGGGAGTACTACTTACACTCTTCAGGTGTTGTTGCATACAGGGGTGCTATTCCTTAGATGTACGGCCACATCCAACCTGACGAAGGGATGTGTAAACCCCCCGAAAACGTTTTTCTGTACTTGGAGTGGTAAAACTGAAAAGACACCATGTCAAGTGCTATACCAGGCAACCATTGACAGATGATGTAGGAAGAAAAATATTTTTAGAGCTTTATTGAGAGGGGGCCATCAGGTGTGCAAAGATGTAACCCTTTTTGTCCATCTTCTAAAGTGGAATTCCTTTCTATTACATTGTTAGCTGCTCATAGTCAGGCAAAACCAGCAATCCAAGGGAAAAAGTGGTGCATAATTGCACAATGCTTTGACCTTACCTTGAGAAGTAATACTAGGCTATAAAATACTAATACACACTTACTATAAATTATAATTCTAAACTTTATATTAAAGGAAATAATGAATTCACAGTAACATACATAGTACATGCACAAAGTACAAGTTGGAAGTAGAGAAGTCCCTTTTGTCTATGTGAGACCTGATTAACTTCTAGAACATCCAGGGTAAGCTAGAAAATCCACCATCTTCATCCTTTCTGATGCTGTGAAATTCCATAGCTGTTATGAGCTTATTCTTTCTCTACTTTAGCAATATCCCATTAGAGCACCCCGCTGTCCAATTTCCTACTTACTATACTGCATTGTGACAAGTAAGTACTTTTGTTTGACCAGGTGTGTCCTTTTTGAAGCCATGCTTTTCCCAGTGTATAATCATTAAAAGGATACTGTTGTGGGCAAACTTTTTCAAAATGCATCAGTTAATAGTGCTGCTCCAGCACAATTCTGCACCAAAATCAATTTTTTAAAGAGCAAACATATTTTTTTATATTTAAATTTGAAATTTGACATGGGGCTAGACATGATGTCCATTTCCCAGATGCCCTCAACCATGTGACTTGTGCTCCCATCCTTCAGTCACTCAACAGAACAATGGGCAGCTAACCAGATAGCAACTACCTGACACCTCTGCTGAAATATGTGTTTGCATTGCTAAAAGTGTTCCCTGCTTTTTTCTGCGTATGTGCTATTCTAATATCTACCACTAGGGAACACGACTTGGGCCGTATTGAAGTACAATGAGAAGGTTAGAAACAATAGCTGTCTAAAATCAGTTCCATCCTGAATTGTGGGCTCCTTCTCAAAGCTCAGAATTAGGCACAATGCACTGAGATGGTGACTCCACACCAATATTACAGCTAAAAAAAATACATTTGTTGTTTCAAGAATAAAATTGTAAATGGCAGACTGGATTATTTGCAGTGTAAACAGGGTTATTTAGAAATAAAAACAACATCTTAAAATCATAAAATCATTCCTTTATTGTGAAGTCTTAATAAACGTTCAAATGACTTTCCTTATTAGTAGGTAACACATATCTAATGCAACCTACACCCACAATGGGGACTGAGAGGACACATATGCATTCACCCCAATCCTTAACCCCAGCTCTTCTGGGTGGCATAGCCAGAAAAAATTGCGAAACTCCGAAAAATACGCAAAATGGCGAATTGAAGTCAATGGATATATAAATTTTTTGACACGCAACAAATTTTACATGCGCATATTTTTTGTCTAAATGCATTAAAGTCAAAGTAAATTTAATGAGCATTAATTTTTACACATGTGACTTTTTTGTTGCAGAGAATTTTTTGTCTGCAAATTAAATGCGGAAATTCCATGCAAGTTTTTGCCTGGTGAATAAATTTACCCCTTAACATACTGTATGTGCAGCAATTATTTTCCATGGAGGGCAGATTTTATGCCAAATCTACTCCCTTGGGACCCAACAGTTTTTGTTTGAAGAAATGAGCACCCTCCTATCTGTGTATCTGGGATTTCCCCATTTGTGAACTCTTACCGTATATACTCGAGTATAAGCCATCCCAAGTATAAGCCGAGGTACCTAATTTTATCTCCAAAAACTGGGAAAGCTTATTGACTCGAGTATAAGCCGAGGGTGAAAAATGCAGCAGCTTCTGGTAAGTTTCAAAAATTGAGGGTTTCTGCTCCCATTGGAGGTGCCGGCATCTCGTTTTTGGATGCCTTCTTAGGCGCCGGCGACTATTCTTAGACGCCGACGACCGTTTTTGCGCTTGACCCGAGTATAAGCCGAGGTAGAGTTTTTCAGCATATTTTGGGGGCTGAAAAACTCGGCTTATACTCGAGTATATATGGTACATAGTTTTTCTTCTAACTATGATGATGTTGTGGCAGTTTTAGAAAAAGAATTGCTAGAAAATAAAAATTGCAATAACTCTAAATACTAAATGTATATTTTTATATCCCACCTCTGCATCCCACTTCCTTGATGAAACACTGTGACATTCTTGAAATCTATCTTTTGGGAATTATTATGTTTGTCACATGGAGAGAAGGATATTTAGCAACAATTACATCTTTCTCAAGCAATTGGCACAATTAAGAAAATTCAATTAATGTAGTCCCCTAAGCCTTCTAGAAAATGTATAAAGCCAGAAAGCTCAGCCCCATAATGTAACATTGAATTGAACGGCATCAATCTCTGCTGAAAAAACATGTTGACACAACTGATACCTACAATTTTACAGAAGATTCTCTGTAGAAAGGAGATGTTCTGGAGAATCAGGTGCTTCTTCTTCTCTATAGTGTGGGTTTTCTCAACATTACTAATAGAAGTGTGTACTTGTTCGGACCCACTAAATGACTGCAGCCTACATAGTGAGAGTATCAGTGGTTTTCTGAGCCGCCCAGGAGACATTGTTATCGGAGGAACATTTATGGTACATCTGGACACAGTCTACAATTATCTCCAGTTCACTAGCAAACCTCCAGACCAACTGTGTCGGGTGTAAGTAATGTTTTAATGGTTTAAACCCTACTCTGTTAGCGTTTTGTTTGCCGAAAAATTCGCAAATTTCCAGGGAAATTTTGAAATGGCGAAAAATTCACGAAACGGCGCCAGCGTCTCGCTTTTGATGCCATTTTTTATGCCAGCGTCCGTTTTTTTTTGTATACCGGCGAACTTTCGCTGGTGAATTTTCGCTAATTTATGAGCTGGCAGCGAATCGCAGGATTTTGCAGCGAATTCGCGCCTGTCAAATAAATTCGCCCATCACTACTACTCTGTTCACAAAAACTTATATATGTCATTCTTGTGATACAATGGTGCTATGATATAATGTATTGGGGCATGTTCTTTATTTGCAGAGAGGTCATAAAACATCTTCAATCTGGTCATTTAGGGGGTGATTTACTAAACTCCAGTCTGGCTTTTTGGGGCAAAACTCGTATTTTTTGCGATTTTTTTAACTCAATTGTTTATTAATTGATTTATTAAAGCCCGATACAGCAAAAAGCGAGAATCCGAAAATTTGCCATCTCAGACCTGCTGAGGTTGTGTATAAGTCAATGTCAGAGATCCCTGTCCTATTTTGACATTTCTGTGGTCTGTGCTGGAATTAGCTGGAATTATAAATCTGACTATTATGGGAATTTGGTAAAAAGTCCGAAAAAATTAAGTGATTCCTTAAAAAACTCTGCTCAATTTTATCGAGTTTTTACCCAAACCAATTAAATCAATCTTTTTTAATAATAAATAAGGTAAAATCAGGTTGAGTTTTTTTTTAAAAAATTAGATAAATGTTCGGGACCTGGAGTTTTCCAGATAAGGTCTCTTTCCATAATTTTGATCTCCATACCTTATGTATACCAAAAAAACATTTTAACATGTATTAAACCCAATAGGACTATTTGCCTCCAATAAGGATTAACTATATCTCAGTTGGGACTTAAGAATCATTTTTAAAATATTTGAAATATTTGATTAAAATGGAGTCTATGGGAGATGACCATCCCGTAATTCAAAGATCAAAGATAATTTGCTATTAAATCACACGCGGTTTATTCCACAGTTTGGTAATCCAAAATCAGGCATTGTTGTCTTCATTGTTTGTGATACATACAGTATAGAGGCTAATTTATCAAGGGTCGAATTTCGAGTTCATGGGAGTTTGAAAAAACTCCCATAAACTCCCATGAACTCGAAATTCCCCAAAAAAATTAAATTTTTCAAACTCAGGTGAATGGGATCGACCCGAAAACTCGAATTGAATTCGAATCAAATTCGATTTGAGTTTTTTCTCTGAAAAGAACTCGAATGTCAGGAAGTCACCAAACAACTATAAATTGATCAAAGGACATCCCCATAGGCTAAAACACCAATTCAGCAGGTTTAAGGTGATGAATAGTCAAATTTTAATTTTTGAAGGGCCAGTACATGATAAATTTAAAAAAACAAATTCATTTTTTTTTAAAACTCTAATCGAATTTTGACTATTCCCCACTCAAATTTCAATTAAAAAAACTCAAATAAATCTGCCCCATAATGTTCTCAAAGAAGGTCATTTTTGAAGAAGGGTTATCTTTCTAGATTATGCACACCCTATTTTTATGTGGATACTACTACTAATGAAAATAATAATAAAATAAAGTGCTCATTGCTTATAGCTGCAGAAGAAGGCACAACAAAAAAAGTCTAAGGCAGTGTTCAATTTGCCTTATAAGGAGAAAAATGCATTGCCTAACTCCTAAATAGGCAACCAACCACCCCCTGGATCTTTGGATCAACAATGGATCAAGAACATCTAGGATATTTTATCTCAGATAGAAAATGAATTTAGTAGCCAATGTATTCTGAAGAGCACTTTTGCAAATGACTTCGTCATTTCTAAGATATTGGTAACTGTATCTAGTTAACACTGGTCTCTTAGATAGTTAAACCTAAGGTCAATGACATAGGAGGAAATAATTGTGCACGCACTCCTGCAGCCAAGGCGGTTGAGGTAAAAACTTGAAGCTTTGTTTCATCATGTTAAAAGGTTTACGTCCTAACGCGTTTCGTATCAGATGATACGAAATCATAGGCACTGTAATCATGAGTAATCATGAGTGCCTATGATTACGTATCATCTGATACGAAACGCGTTAGGACGTAAACCTTTTTAACATCATGAGCGCGTGCACAATTATTTCCTACGATTTACATTGCCTAAACTACGGGTTCGGGGCACGGCACCCGGGCCACCCAGCCAATTTGGTGAGTGCAAGCTCTGCTGACTTTCAAAAATTTAAAAAGTCTAATTGGTTATTTATTCAAGTGTCAGACCTGGGGTTTGTACACCCAGGTCAATCTTCCTACTTGGTGAGCCATTACCCAGTAGTTGTTTTTGTCACTGTATGCACAACTATAGTTTGGTGCTTTTTGATAATTATTAAGTACACATATAGAGAGGTTAGAGCCAGCCATTTCCTCCTTTTTCAATGACATAGGAGCTCTGAAAAAGAGCAGCTGAGTCGAAAGTCTAATATTGGAAATCTATTCTCTTAGACACCATAAAAGCAGAAAATTAAATTTTAAATATGCTGACCTTTCTTAGTAAGTTTATGTTTGAATTCAACTTCTATTGGGGTTTAGGTCCTCTTTAATACGAGTAGCTATAATTTGCTAAAAAGAAATGTAACACTTTTCTAAGGCCGTCTACTATATACAGTACATCTCTGTATTTCTCCCTTATAATCCAGATAATCAGAAACACACTTTTTTCCTGTCTGTTCAAACTAGATTTGCAAGTGAGTATTACCAGAGCATGCATGCCCTTATATTTGCTGTGCAGGAGATTAATGCAGATCCGGAGCTCCTTCCCAACGTCACGTTGGGCTTCCAGGTTTACGATGCATGTAACACTTTACGGCGAGCAGCACAAGGGACTCTTTTCATGCTATCCGGAGGAAAGGGAATCACGCCTAATTATCACTGTGACAAAGGGACACGTCTTGCTGGGATCATTGGGGAATCTGGCTCGACACGTTCCATTCTTATGGCTCAAATTTTGGGACTGTACTGGTACCCACAGGTAAGGGAAAAATGATTACAATAAAAAATTCAATTCAACCCCACCTACCAATACAACCACCACTAGGATTAGGTCAGTGGTAGGCAATAAACATTCAAACTGATGAAAGATAGTGCTCACTGCAGGTGCCACCTGTAGACTCCTCAGCTATAGGCAATCCAAATGATAAACTAACTCAACCCCTAATAGAAGTAGGGTCTTTCTCGCCTTCACAGAAAACCTATTTTGGGACTTTTGTAAGATACCCTTGCAAACATATATTTAACTGCTCATAAGTCAGAGATCAGTTCCACTAGACTATCTACTCACCCTTGACCCCCCAAAGCCCTGGATTTTGCTTCCCCTATCCTCATGAAATGGAGCTTCAGACTCCACAGCAACATTCAACCTCTTATCTACATTTGAAGAATGGAAATCATGATAATATAGTTTCACAGTTAATTAGCTTAAAGGCATAGTACAGGCAGATTCACATTATAAGCAATTATCTGGTACATGTAGAAAGCATCATCCCCCATATTTCAACCTTCCAATTTTATAATATATTGGGCCTGATTGAAATTGGTTTTTCACATACATGAAAAGTCATGGATGAGATTCAATTTGGGATGCAATTCAATTCAGAAAAACGCATCTCATTTTTCATCACATAAAAACAATTGAAGTTTAAGGGATAAAACTGGAACTGAATTTGGAGAAAAGTGTTTTTTTTCTGCAAATTCAATCTCATCCATGACTTTTCACGTGATAAACCATAAAATAATTTTTCTCACTGAATTGAATCCTGCCTATTATCTTTAGTAAATGATAGTATGGAACACGTCCCCCTAGACCTAGGGGCCCATTTATTAAACCTCAGTTTTTTCCTGGTCAAGATTTTTATTGGGAAAACTCAACATTTTAGTGCAAACAACCTTGATTTTTAGAGATTTATTATATCCCAAAGCTGCTAAAAATCCAATTCTGAAAATATACCATCTCATGACAAGTTCATGTAGAAGTCATTGAAAGATCTCCCTGAAGTTGTTTCTTGACACAGGTATCTGCACTGTATAATCAGAAAAATTCAGGGTTTTCTGCTAATCATCCAAAAAATTTGAGTTTTCAGAGGGTCGGTCATATGATATGAATTGATGCTCGATTTTGTTGTGATGTTTTGTCGATTCAAATTTTTAAAGACAAATAATTGATAAATCAGTTCAGTTCCTAAAAGAGAGTTATGCTGACTTTGTTTTCAGAAAAAAATAGATAAATTCAAGTTTTAGTAAATCAGCCCCCTAATGTTATTCCTGGTGAGCAATTCCATTTATTCTGCTATATGCTTGGAATATTTATTATTTTAAATGTTTCTGTCACTATTTATTCCTTTTGTTCCCAGATTAGTTATTTTGCTTCCAGCCCTATTCTCAGCAATCGTTACCTGTTTCCTTCCTTCTTCCGTACTATACCTAGTGACCAATTTCAAATGAAAGGTCTGGCTGAGCTGGTCTTCTATTTTGGTTGGTCTTGGGTTGGTCTCCTGGCGAATGATAATGACTACGGTCAATTTGGTCTTCAGAAAGCAAAGGAAGAAATAATAAAGGGAGGAGCTTGCATTGCCTTTACTGAGAATGTCTTGATAGGCCAACCCAACAGAAATGCTCCTCATATTGTTCAAGTCATTAAAGAGTCAACTGCTAAGGTTGTCATGGTGATATCCTCCGATTCTCACTTTGTAATTGTGGCAGAAGAGCTGCTAAGGCAGAATGTGACTGGAAATATCTGGATTGCTAGTGAATCTTGGGCAACCTCTGATTTGCTCTTTAAGGAACGATATCAACAAATGTTTTTGGGCACCATCGGTTTTGCCATCCACCGTGGGAAGATGCCAACATTCAGTAAGTACCTGAGAAGTCTCCAACCAGCAAATGATCATTATGACCCATTCATAAAGGAATATTGGGAGCAAGCCTTTTCTTGCAAGTGGCCCGGTCAGGAGAATAGAATTGTCTCATCTGACAATGCCTCAATGAGAGTGTGTACAGGAACTGAAAAGCTGGAAAGCCTGCTTACTGAAGAATATCATAGATTATCTCTAAATGTGTACAATGCAGTCTATGCAATGGCATGGGCCATACAAAATCTGCTTAACTGTACATCCGGAGCAGGGCCATTTCCTTATGGAGATTGCGCTAACATCTCTTCTTTTCATCCTTGGCATGTAAGGAGCTAATCTTATTATATTATATATTTTTTTCACTACTATTACTAAATTTTATATTCAACATATACTTTATTATTTTCCAGCTTCTCCACTATATTAAAAATGTCAACTTTAAGACAAAAGATGGGAGTCAAATTTTTTTTGATGCAAAGGGCAACCCTCCAGCCATCTATGACATTGTGAATTGGCAAGTAAGTGTTAAAGGTGCCCTGGAACCGGTTACCATTGGTAGTTATGACTTAAGTGCTCCTAATGGAAGAACCTTAAGTATGGACAGTGCTGGAATTATATGGACCAACAATGAGACCCAGGTAATGGGGTGGGAGATATTTTTCATTATTTCATAATTTCATATTCATAAGTTGACGGATAAAACGGCAATGATTTAGCTCTGGGAGATGTTAAATGGGAATTCCATTCTAGTACTAGTGCATAGGGTCCTAGTCAGAGGGCTATTAAAGGTGACGTTTTGTGGTGATTGCTTCTCAATGAATTTATTAATTTGTCATGGAATCTGCTGTGAGCTGTACAGGGCCAAGACAAAACATGAATAAATGACATCCAAAACATTACTTTTTTGAGATGCAGTAAGTCAATTAACTACCTGAACTCTACCATTTAGTGTGATAATAATCTGTTTGAGTTTGTACCACTGTAAGGGGGTAAAGGACCACCTTAAAAAATGTGGACCTCTCTGTTGAGAGTCAGATCAGCCCAGTTTGAAGTCAACAGCTTTTTCATCATACCACCTTTTTACAGCAGTATAGTGATTCTCCATAATATGTTTATTTATTTCACTGGCAATATTCTCAGATGATCCAGGGGCAGACTGAAAGTAAAGTGTATAGGATGGTGGCACAAGTATATAACTGGATATAGTTAAGTTAGGTTTAAATAAGACCAAAGTGTATCAAGTTCAATGCCTCCAAATTAAACCGAGTGCACATACTGTACATACACACACTCACACCAACCCCTTCATACACTCACATAAACTATATACTGTATACAAATATCTATACTAATTGTAGATTTTCGCAATATCCTACAATATTATCCTTGTCCAAGAAATCATCCAAGACCTCTTAAAAGCAATAACAAAATCAGCATCACAATATCACCCGGCAGTGCTTTCCCCAACCTCACTGTCCTCACTGTAACTAACCCCCTACATTGCTTCAAATGAAAATTATTTTCTTCTAGTCTGACGGTGTGACCTCTGGTGTGTTTTTATTGGAAAAAGATCCCCCGCTATCTGTCTATAATGTACTTGTAAAGAGTAATCAGCCCCAACCTTGATAGTCAACCCTCATAATTGAAATCTTCTATCCTTTTAACTAGTTAGAATGTCCTCTTGTGTGACCCATGCATCATTATTTGAATTACTAGAACTCAATCTGCCTACTTGTGTAGGCAGATGAAAAATATCAATTCAGAATCTCTTCTATTTCTCTGTTCTCATCAACCAACGGATCCCCCTCTGATATTGAGGGTCCATCCCTTCCTGCTTCTTTTTATTATTTACTTTTTACTACAATACCTTTTACTAAATTTGCAAAACTAAGGAAATATTCATGCAACGGTAAATAATTTGTGTAACACAAATATTTTTATGCACACTACTTTTTTTCCTCACTCTAAATGCATTAAAGGAGATGGAAAATCTGTTTGCACTTGGGAGTGCCAAATGTTTGGCACCTCAAACTGATTGTATTGACTTACCTGAAATCCCGGGCCAGTGCTCCTATCGGCAGAAAACTGCACCGGTCCAGGGTTTTTCTAGCCAGCACCACAGAGAGATCTTCTTCTGTCTTCAAATTTTCCTGGGCAAATGCATGAGCAGTAGAACGAGATAGTTGAATTTTTAGTTAAAGTTCGGCATTTCGTTCTACTGTGCATGCGCAAAGAAAGAGGAAGTGGTGCTCACTGGTATAACCCTGGGCTGGAGCAGTTTTCTGCCTGGGGTTTCAGGTAAGTCAATACAATCAGTTGGGGGTGCCTAACATTTGGCAACCCCAAGTGCAAGTAGACTTTCTTTCTCCTTTAAAGTCAATGGGCATTTTTTTTTTGTTTAGGTGACTTTTTTGTCTTGATGACTTTTTGTCCAAATGCTTTCACGTCAATTGGCGTTTTTCCTTGCAGCGACTTATTTTGTCTTGTGGACTTTTCTTGTCTCTGTGACTTTTTTGTTGAGGCAAATTTTTCCACTAGGAATTTACGCTGCGGTTTTTCAAATAAAGTGAAATGCAGAATTCCGCCACAAATCTATGCCTGGCAAAGAAAATCACTATTCCTTGTGCCTGATAAACATTTCAGCAGTCCCTGCTATCTTGAATGGGGGAAGAAAGTAAAAAAAATTAATCTCCTAAAGCATTGATCATAGAATTATAGTTAAATCAACAGATAATCTTTAGTCATATAATCGTTTAATCACATCCACGTCCTTTCAGTCCCTATTTCTCTTACCACATGATACCAGCACGTACTTACTACTGAATCATAGTTCACAATATTATTACTAACTGATGAGAATTGCTTTTTTGTAATATGTTGAGTTTGGATACTATTTCTCATGATTTCTATAGGTTCCTCTTTCCACCTGCAGCCCACGTTGTCCCTTAGGATTCAGAAAAGTGATAATACCAGGAAAGCCCCTCTGTTGCTATAATTGTGCCCATTGTCCCCAGGGCTATATTTCAAACCAAACAGGTACTATAATTATTTATTCTATGCTTTGCAATAATAATTGGCAATTTTAGAAATAATATGATTGCCTGTTATTTTTTTAGATGCTGTGGAATGTCATTCATGTTCCTGGAATATGTGGCCTAATCAACAACAGGATAGGTGCCTACTGAGAACTACAGAATTTCTGTCATATGAAGAACCATTGGGTTACAGCTTAGCAGCCATTGGTATTTTATCTTCTCTGATCCCACTTAATATTTTGGGAGTTTTTATTCATTATAAACAAACACCAATCGTTCGAGCCAACAACTATTCCCTTAGTTGCCTTCTCCTGTTCTCCCTGTCCCTCTGTTTCCTTTGCTCTTTAGGGTTCATTGGTTACCCACAACCTACACAGTGTCTTCTGCGCCAAGTGGCATTTGGGATGGTTTTTGCTCTCTGCATTTCCTCTGTTCTAGCCAAAACCATCACTGTTGTCATTGCCTTTAATGCAACCAAACCAAGCAGCAGACTGAGAAAATGGACTGGGGTAAAGACATCGTATTCTGTCATTGGGTTTTGTACCTTTCTTCAGTTAGTTGTGTGTGTATTGTGGTTGAGCTTATCTGCTCCCTTCCAAGAACTTGACACTGACACCAAACCAGGAGTCATCATAGTTAATTGCAATGAAAGATCACCCTCTGCTTTCTGGTGCATGCTGGGATATCTTGGCTTCTTGGCCTTCATCAGTTTCATTGTTGCCTTCTTGGCCAGAAGACTCCCTGACAGTTTCAATGAAGCCAAATTTATCACATTCAGTATGTTGGCTTTCCTCAGTGTCTGGGTGTCCTTTATCCCAGCCTATCTCAGTGCACAGGGCATGTATACTGTGGCAATGGAGGTCTTTGCCATTCTGACTTCCAGTTGGGCAGTGGTGGGATGTATTTTTGTACCAAAATGCTACATTGTATTGTTCAGGCCCAATATGAACTCCAGAGAAAATCTAATGGGGAAAGGAAAAGGTCAAAAATAAAAATGTTTAAAATGCCTTGAATAAACACCTTTACTGTGTAGAGTTTAAACTAATTATGAACCTATTAATAGGATTTGTAATGTTTGTTCCATTGAAATACATGACTGCCAGGTTTTCTTGTCCTATAACTTTCATCTGGTTGGTAATAAACATTTTTTAAATATACCTTCATTTGGTGAATAAAATCTCCATAACATAGTAGTAAGTTAAGTTGAAAAATAAAATTGCTTTAAGAACAGTCTACAAGCTGCTCTAGGATTGCTGGAGGAGAGAGGAGCACCTAAACGTAGCCAGCTTTGGTCTCCTGCTAACAAACATCAATTACTTTTCTGCCAGTCATAGGTACAGTGATTTTGCCATTGAGAACACTATGTTCTAGACTGCATTGCTGCATGCAGAGACAACAATCTAAGAAGCCAATAGAGAAATGTTTTGGGTTCAGACTCCACTATGGACACCAATATGGACTTTGTTCAACAGAAGTGCAATGGTGTCAGTTTTGTACTTGTGTTTATTACTTGTTTATAAAGAGTTACATGATGTACCCCATTCACTTGGAGACTAAGTATCAAGAAATAATTTGTCAGTTTTTTTGTACCATGCTAGTTATCAAAGAATCATGGAAGATTAGGTAAAGTTGTGTTGGATCGATAGATCTCAGCTCATTGATTACTCTGGGGTGAGTCCACAATCTGAGATCTATAGTTGCAAGTAAACTTTATCAGGTCCTGGGCAAGACAACTTTATCAGGTTTTTACCTACTGAGTCAAACCACATATGATACAATCAAACTGAATTAAGTCTATTAAGAATGGCAGCTTTCAATCAAATGGGAGCCTTTATTAATTGGTTTGTCAGCCACTTAAAACAAAATAAAATAAATAGTTTAAAATACCTGCTTTTTCCCTGTTCCCAATGAAGTGAATGGACCACAGGAACTTAAGATAGATCTGCTCCCTACTCCCTTAGGTTTCTGCTGGAGGAGATGTGAACCACTAGCTCGTATTACAACAGTTGAAGTCTACTAACTCTGTTTTCATAGATAGAACCAGTGTATTTCTGCTCTGTAAATGAATATTGTTGCAACCCATCTACCTCACCTTAAACACTCTACTGCATGAGTACTTCTACCTCTGTGATGTCAAATAGACAGTGAAAGGTGCAGCTCTATAACACACAACATCGAAAGGGCCCAACCGTGAGTCATGGTGTAACCATACTCTTTCTCCTATCTAGCTTATACCTTGTTTTGGGCCAATAAAGGGATACATTTATAACTGGGGTATACTGAGATGCATGTTTGTATATATGTAAACATTTTAAAGGTTTATTTATTATTATGATGTATACTGTAGCTATTGTATACATTTATGACAAGAGTTTGTCTCTTTTATGAATTTGAATTCTTGAAATCTTTGAATTCAAGTTTTACTCATGAGTTTATCCAGTATCCATTAAATACTTGGACCTTACACTGTTCATTGAGGGTAAAGTATCTGTACAAAACTCTTTAGAAAACCAACCAATCGGAATGGCCTCCTACATGCCCTAAAGTGGGCATACTAGGCATTGTATTAACTGTATATTCCCTATGTAGATTTGTACAAGCTAAACATAACTATGCTCGCAATGAGGATTTTGTGATGGAGTCGAATTATGTATTGGCCCCATTGATAATCCTAATGTCTGCAAAAGTGCAAAGATGATACAACAATTTGTTGGCTCCCTCTAATATTTTTAAAAGACAAAAATTAATGAACCCTAAAGATGTCATGCTAGTAAGGGTCGGACCTGTAAGCTTGTGACACCCAAAAAGATTAGCACTAAATATGGGTTACCAACATCTAAACAGTTTAGAAAGTATATTTGTGAATCTCTCCCTGTGGATTGAAATATGTATAGGGACCTATACTGTTTCAGTTAAAATGTTGCACCAGTGCTACAGGCATAGTTGCTCCTCTTAAGGTCTATGCACTTGCACATCTGGATCACATTAAGTCCAGGGTTCTCTTGCTTTTCATGTCCACTGATACTCCTGTCTAGTGTCTCTTGCTTTTACTGTGCCCTCGTACTCCTGTCTTGTGTATAATATAGGTTTAATTCAGTTGTTTGCCTTATTTGCCCCTTTGCATCCCTTTCCTCTGGGAAACTTGTTGACATATCAAAGTTCTCTTTGGGACTGAAAGAGTGAGTGACACTGAATGATGGATAACTATCTTTACTTCACCTTCCCTGAGCAGTTTAAAGCAGACTTAATTAATTTGTTCCCCTGGGCCTCCCAATCCACATTGTATATAAAACGAGCTTTGAGAGCCATGTGTGATGGAGGAAGGCCTGCGCGTCATTACAATACTGACAAATCTGTTCTATTTATGAAATGGTTTTCTGTAAAAGACAGACAACTCCAAGAAGAATGAGTTGCACTCTCTTCTCTACCGGGTGGATTTTATGTACAGTAACTATACTAGTTGGTGCCTACTCATCCTGGAACCTTGGTTGCAGCCTACCCAGAGAGAACATTACTGTCTATCTGAGTCACCCAGGAGATATTATTATAGGGGGGACATTTATGGTCCATTTGGAAAGAATCTATTATGACCTTAACTTCACTAGTAAACCCCCTGAGCTACATTGTCAGATGTAAGTATTTATTTCCTGGCGTTTATTACATTTCTGCAGCACTTTACAGTGATAATACATCATTAATTGCTGCAATGGATCTCACAATGTAAGATCCATTTCACATTCACACACACTCTGGTCAATTTACTTAGAACCAATGAACCTGCCTGTATGTGTGCATGTATTCAAAATCTGGTACCCAGATGAGACCCCAGAGACATAGGGAGCAGAAACATACTGCTTGCAGATAGTGTCCTGGCTGGGATTGAACTCAGATCCCACGTATTGCAAGGCACAAGTGCTACCCACAAAAGCCCCTATAGCATTCATTATGTTAGTGCAAATCCCCATCTCAGCCAACAGATACACAATGCTGAATAATTCTGAATAATAAATGTAATAACAAATAAAATTGGCATTCTGCAATGTAATGCCTGCATGTATGAGATCTGCTACTGAGAATTCTTGAGAAAAGGGCTTTAATGTTACTTAAAACATTTAAATGGGAATTATTGCTATTATAAATAATCTACTTAACAGAACAACATTTATGGCGTTATATACAGTGGTCTTTCAGAAGCTAATGCTCAATACCTATATTTTGCATTGATCTTACTAATATATCTAGGATTAATGCAGTACCCATTATCCAATTTCTGCAGTGATTTTCCTGAAATTTGTAGGGTTAATGCAATGCTCATTATCCATTTTCTGCAGTGATTTTCCTGAAATTTCTAAATTTTGAGGGTTAATGCAATGCTCATTATCCATTTCCTGAAATTTGTAGGGTTAAAGCAATGCTCATTATCCTTTTCCTGCAGTGATCTTCCTGACATTTCTAGGTTTAATGCAGTACCAATTATCCATTTTCTGCAGTAATTTTTCTGAAACTTCTAGGGTTAATGCAATGCGCATTGTCAATTTTCTGCAGTGATCTTCCAGTTCTAGGGTTAATGCATTACCAATTATCCATTTTCTGCAGTGATTTTCCTGAAATGTCTATGGTGCAATGCTCATCAACCATTTTCTGCAGTGATCTTCCAGACATTTCTAGGGTTAATGCAGTACCAATTATCCATTTTCTGCAGTGATTTTCCTGAAATTCCTATGGTGCAATGCTCATTAACCATTTTCTGCAGTGATCTTCCAGACATTTCTAGGGTTAATGCAGTGCTCCTTATTTATTTTCTGAAGTGTCTAACTGGCATTTCTGGGGTTAATGCAGTGCTCATTACCCATTTTCTGAAGTGATCTTACAGGCCATTTTGGGATAAATGCAGTCCCATTATCCATTCTCTGAAGAGAGTCTTGTGTGGAGTTAATTTGGTTCAGATTATCCATTTTCTGAAGTGGTGTTACCAAAGGAGGTTTGGTAAAGAAGATGTGGCCTACACTTCATCTATGCATCTTACACTCCACGTTTTGTTGGGATGACCCGATTTTTTTGCACCTTGCACATATATTTATCCCACCCATCTTGGCACAACTTGCTGCATTTTCTATTGTATCATCAGTGAAATAACATTATCACAGCATTGCATTATAATTATACATTACCACTGAACTCCCATTCCTTTCTCCTCCCTGACACCACAGGTTTGCTCTGGAGTATTACCAAACCATGCAGGCCTTCATATTTGCCGTGGAGGAGATTAACTCAGATCCTGAGCTTCTTCCCAATATTACTCTAGGCTACCAGACTTTCGACACTTGCAATAATTTACGGAGTGCAGCACAAAGCACTCTTTTCATGCTATCAGGGGGAAATGAAATGATCCCAAATTATAACTGTCACCTTGGGCCACCATTAGCTGGAATTGTTGGCGAATCTGGGTCAACACGGTCGATTCTTATGGCCCAGATCTTGGGACTCTACAGATATCCACAGGTAAGTGAAATTTGCTAAAAATAATAGTACAAATATTGGCTAATGCCAAGTATTCTCTAAAATACAAGGACTTTATAAAGGTTTTGTTTTTTTGAATGCAATTATAATCTGTTTAATATATTTTTTGTAGATAAGTTATTTTGCATCCAGCCCTATTCTCAGTGATCGGAACCTGTTTCCTTCCTTTTTCCGTACCATACCCAGTGATGAATTTCAAATGAGAGGTCTTGCCCAGTTGGTTGCTCATTTTGGATGGACTTGGGTTGGTCTGCTGGCTAATGATAATGACTACGGTCAGTTTGGACTTCAAATAGCTAAACAAGAAATAATAAATAGTGGTGCCTGTGTGGCATTTACTGAGAGTATATTGACTGGTCAACCCAATAAGAATGCTCCTCATGTCATTAAAGTCATTCAAGAGTCAACAGCAAAGGTTATAGTTGTGATATCCTCAGATTCGGACTTTGTGATTGTTGCAGAAGAGCTGCTGAGGCAGAATATAACTGGGTATACCTGGGTGGCCAGTGAAGCTTGGGCAACATCTGAGTTACTATCTAAAGAACGATTCCAAAGAGTTTTATTGGGTACTCTTGGCTTTGCCATTCATCATGGGCCAATGCCAAACTTCAACATGCACCTCAACAGCATTTATCAAACAAAAAAATTCCATGATTCATTTGTAAGGGAATTTTGGGAACAAACATTTTCTTGTAAATGGCCCGACAAAGTTGATGTCACAGAGCAGCCATGTACTGGAAATGAAACGTTGGAGAACCCACCAGCCGAAGAAGACCATAGATTATCTCTTAATGTCTACACTGCTGTCTATGCATTTGCATGGGCCCTGCAAGATCTGATTTATTGTACTTCCAAAAAAGGGTCACTACATTGTGGGGACTGTGCCAATGGCTGTTTATTTAACCCGTGGCATGTAAGGGACACTTTCTTTACCCGTTTAAAGATGATCGATCATTTGCAGTTCCTGTTTATGAAACGTTTTTGATTTTAAAAAATGCATTTCCTTCAGATTTGTAAACTGATCTGGAAGCAATGAAGTCCTGATATTCTGCTAATTTTGTAACTTTTCGAATTTGACTTTTAGTATGTGTTTTATACTTTCAGCTCCTCCACCATATTAAAAATGTGAACTTCAGCATCAAAGATCGGAGCCACATTTTCTTTGATGCAAAAGGGAACCCACCAGCCATCTATGACATTGTCAATTGGCGCCTGACGTCTAAGGGCTCCCTGGAACAGGCTGTAGTTGGGAATTATAGTTATTTGAATGGTCTGGATGGCAAAATCTTAAATATAGATGGTGATAAAATGACATGGACTAACAGTGACACACAGGTATCTAGAGGCCTATACAATGTAAAGTCCTAGGAGTATTTGCTTGTATCGTGAAACTATCTTTCTGCTAAATTAAAAAAATATTTGGTATGTCTGAGCTGTTTGGTGCAGTAACCATCCAGGTGCTCAACTATTTGATGGCTCCACCTGCACCCAACTCCATAGTAGTATAAGCAATGAAGAGAAGAGCACTTCAATGTAGTTAATATTGCTCAGTAGTACTTAATTTAGTTGACATGTTTTGGGCTACACAGAGTCCTTTATCCAAGCTTATACCAAAGAGATACACCAAGTCCCAGAAGTGGTTTAACAGTAGAGCACACATCCAAGCCTCACCTCTCAGTCCATAAAACCACAAAGTCCTGTAGGTGATCAATCAGTTAAAACACAAAATGTTCACCATACAGTCCACCTATAACAGGCTAAAGAAACCAGGTATCCAGGAACTGCACAGGGTGTCTACCTGTAAAAAAAAGATCATCCCACCATACAACCCAGTCATTGTTAGTCTTACCATTTAACTTAAAGGGTACCTCATTTATCCATCGTATCCATCTTTCATTCATGGCTTTCAGGGATACAGAATCAAGTTTCTTAACCAACTTGCCCTCTGATTACAGTAGAGCCTTATTTAGATTGCCCCCTATCATGGGGCTTTTAATCACCTGTAAAATGCGCCACCTCAGTTTTATATAATTATGTTTAATTAGCCTAAAATGTTGTGTGTTCTAGTGTCAGGTCCAAAATTCTTAATGTCCCCTCTGTATTTCTGTATCTTTAACTTCACCTATTATGGAGTTTGCCCCATGTAGACCTGGCCACATGGGCACTGGATTGTTTAGACTACATTCTTTGACATAGACCTTCAAATTTATCTTATACCCCTGTGTGGGGTGAGTAATACTCTCATCTTTCATTGTTGAACTGCACAGAAACACATGAATGTCATACCACTATGAAGTTTACATTTGATTATTCACAGTCTGCAATTAACTTTCTAGACATGAGGATTCCAGTGGAGAATCGGAAACGTTTTACTGATCGACAATTAACTCCATGCTAGACGTTTTAACAACCTAAAAGTTGCAAAGGTTATCCCTAAGGGCCAGTTTCTTAGGGTCAAAAGGATAGCCTCACAAAGTGACAGATATGATGGCACAGCCCATAGCATTCTCCTAAACCATACTCCGTTTGTGTCTTAACTTGGTAAATTGAGTGGTAGAATTGAGTCTGTTGTGAGCAGGTATTGGTCCCCATTACAACATGTTAGAAAGTATGGGGGGCCTTTCTTCAACCCACCCATCTTTAGCTCTTAGAGGAGGCACACCTCAAATGACTACCTGAGCCAATTGGATCTATTTAGCTCTGCTGAAACGGATTCAAGTGTGTTCAGGGGTATACACAGGAAGGACACTTTCCCCTGTTTAAACTTTAATTGTTGCAACTAAAAGGGGAGTATGTCAAAGAACGTAGTCTACATGAAAGCATAGACCTTTTCCACCTGATGAATACAGTATTGCCTATGTTCAGCATTGCTGTATTCATGATGAGTGTGGGGTTGATATATAGATGTCCCCCCTTCTATCCCCTACCCATGAACCTATATTTCATTAAGTAAGGTGATTCTGGAACAGCTGGTAGAGACAAGGATGAGAATAGTGAGAATTCATGCCAAAAACAACAAGAAAAGCAAACACAGCATAAACAAGAAGAGAAGCAGGTGCAAATCAGAAGGGAAAAAACAGACCCACAAGTTGAACAGGATAACATGAAGCAGGAACTGAGACAGATCACAGGGTTTTAACAAAGTAAATAAAAACTATTAAGAATTATATAAGGACAATTATCTAGAAGCACAACTAGGTACTCAGAGAAGGATTATCATACTTGAAAACAGACTGCAAGACTGGGTAAAGACATAGGGGTATATTTATCAAACTGTGAAGTTAGAGATCACCACAGTCCACTAAAGTGAATTTCCGCCTTTCTCCATTCATTTCTATGAGAGAATTTATCAATGGGTGAAAGTGAAAGTTCACCCTTTGATGAATATGTCTTTAAAAATCCCATAGAAATGAATGGAGAATGCCGGAATTTCACTCTAGTGGACTGTGTTGATCTCTAACATCTCTCTTTGATAAATATACCTCATAGAGACAGAGGTCTCAGACATTGAGGTGTTTGATTTGTCTGCATGCTGTTAGTTGTAATGCTTGAGTTGGCAACAGGTGAAGAACCATTCAGACATTTTCTACAATGTAACCAGGTTTTCTACTCTATAACTCAATGGGGCTCATTTATAAACAGTGGGCACATTTGCACTTGGACAGTTACCTGTATAAAACTTTTTTCAGCCAGATGCAGGTAGAACTATGAAATCCAATATCGGATTGGTTGTCATAAATTACTGCCCAGGTGCAAATTTGCCCATTGTGTATAAATGAGCCCCAGTGACTAAACAATGCATTACTTGTCCATCTTTCTTTGCCTGTTCATAATATAACACAATGTGGGCAGATCTTGACAATTGTATAGCAGTATGACATGTCTGGAACCACTGGTATGATTACCATTGCATTAATGGAATTAATGTTTCTATAAAATATCTCTATGATTTCCATAGACCCCTCTTTCCAAGTGCAGCCCAAATTGTCCTTCAGGATTTAGGAAGGTGATTGCATCAGGAAAACCCCTGTGCTGCTATGAGTGTGCCCGATGTCCTCAGGGTCAGATATCAAATAAAACAGGTACCCTAGTAATTATCTTAATTTTCCTGGGAAATACATATCAATAAACATATCTAAATATTGTTCTTCAGATGCTGTGGAATGTCTTCCATGTTCCTGGGACACGTGGCCCAATGTACAACAGGACAGATGCTTACCAAGAATTACAGAATTCCTTTCTTATGAAGAACCTTTAGGCTACAACTCAGCAGCCATTGGCATTTTATCTTCTTTGCTTCAACTTATAATTCTGGGAGTATTTATTCGTTATAAACAAACACCAATTGTCCGAGCCAACAATTATTCCCTTAGTTGCCTTCTCCTGCTTTCCTTGTTCCTCTGTTTCCTTTGCTCTTTAGGGTTCATTGGTTACCCACAACCTGAAAAGTGTCTTCTACGCCAGGTGGCATTTGGGATGGTTTTTGCTCTTTGTATCTCCTGTGTTCTGGCCAAAACAGTAATAGTAGTTATTGCCTTTAATGCAACCAGACCAGACAGCAAGTTAAAAAAATGGACAGGAGTGAAGATATCTTCTGTTCTCATTGTGTTTTGTGTCTTTATTCAGTTATTTGTATGTTTACTGTGGCTGATTTTCGTCCCTCCTTTCCCTGAGCATGACATTGACACTAAACCTGGATTTATCATAGTTTACTGCAACGAAGGGTCAAACACTGCTTTCTGGTGCATGCTGGGATATCTTGGCCTCTTGGCCACCATTAGTTTCATTGTTGCCTTCCTGGCCAGACGTCTCCCTGACAGTTTCAATGAAGCCAAATTTATCACATTCAGTATGTTGGCTTTCCTCAGTGTCTGGGTGTCCTTTATCCCAGCCTATCTCAGTGCACGGGGCATGTATACTGTGGCAATGGAGGTCTTTGCTATTCTGTCTTCGAGCTGGGCAATGGCAATCTGTATCTTTGTGCCAAAATGTTTTATTGTCTTGTTCAGACCCAAAAGGAACTCCAGGGAACATTTCAAGGTAAAATTAAAAAGAAAAACCAGTGGCACCAAATGCATTAACTAAACAAAACTTTAAATATTCATGAAATGTTTGCATTATTACACACGCAACCAATAACAGACCGACTACTGCATTTTTTGTACAAAAAGTTGATATAAGTACTGTGTTACACACTCAGCTTTTCTCTCATAACAATGTATAATAGGCATCACATAAAAAAACTTGCTGCAAAGATTGCACCATCTCAGATGTAGATTTGTAGTCATAGCTACATAGTTATACTCTATCACGAGTTCTGTAATGCATTTTTAGATTTATCTTTACCTAGCATCTACTTTGCCCTTAAACTCAATCTAGCTACTGAAATCTGTCTCTATTTACTGGTTTTGAGGAAACCTAGGCTAATTTGGGATTTTTGGGGAGGGTAATGGCTCTTTTTGTGTCTTTGTATATAAATATCATCTTAACAATAACTTTTTTGTCCGAAAGATCTGCAGACACATTCATACTAACTGACGTGGCTGTGCCTCTTCTAGGAGGTTAGTCCTGCACAATAAAACCCACTGCCCTAGAAAGTTGTCCATATCCACCTGGCAATTCTCCAAATTACATCCTCCTTCATGTTCATGTTAGGGGATTATTACAAAATAAAAAGCTTATAGAAGGTGATAATGAAGGTTGTTGCTGGCAAGCCTGAAGGTTAAGGCTCCTCAGGAAAGGAAACTGCTAACTAAGTCATTAACACTCGTAACTGGAGGAACCAAAGGAAACCTATTTAAGTCTACATATTTCCATCATACAAACTGAAAGGAAAAATGAAAACGCAAGGTTTATCTTCAGTGACCTATAATATCCATTATAAATATCCTTTGTTATGAGTGATGACCAGCATTCCCTCTCAGCTCAACCTGAAGTCTGTTTAATGTCTTTATTAACTACATTGTCTGTTTCAAGTCTCTTTTTGATGTTTTTTATGTCTTTTGACATTTAATGAGCTTGTAAATCATAAATAGATTGATATCTTCTAATCGCTTAGGTTCCCTGACCATTTTAGATAATTTGCCATGATTTATGCCTGAGTTCCCATAGGACAAAGGTATTTATCTGCACAATATTTATACAGAGAAGTAATGTACTCGTTTTGCAGTGGATGATTGGCCTGCGTGTGACTATGGCCCAGTGACAGGGTCATTGCTTTCTATGTTAGAGATGATATTCTACAACATGCACAGGGACCACAGAATAAATCTAGTGGCCCTCTCAACTGTACTATTATGTGCAATAGCTGTAGATATGTGCACTGGCATGGAAACTAAAATCAGCTGCAACCTGCCCAACGAGAACATCACTGGCTACATAAGTCGCCCAGGAGATATCATCATAGGGGGGACATTTCCAGTTCATTTCCAAATAACATACAGCGATTTTCATTTCACCAGCAAACCCCCGGAGCTTCAGTGCCAGCTGTAAGTAGCATTTCTAGCTTGAATTGATTCTTTTGAAACAAATTAATGAATACTATGAGGGTTATTTCCAGGACTGGAGCAAGAGAAGCAACAAACCAAGATGCTGCATAGCTGCCCAACAGTACAACAGGACTCTGATCAAAGCCCACATATAATATACAGTATGTTAGTTAAATTCAGATCATTTATTTTTCTAGTGCTATCATGTTCTTTTGGGAAAAGTAAGGTATCCTTCAATTGTGTTTTCTGTATACATTCTGTGTATAATTGACACCTATATATCCAGCAGCTCTTTTGGGAAACTGATATAATAAAAATAACATGTTGCTCCCCAAACCCTTGGACGTTTCTGCCAGTGGCTGCAAAGCAGGTGCCTATTTTTGAATCCCAGGCTTGGAGGCAATTTTTGGTTGCATAAAAGCCATATTTACTGCCTAACAGAGCCTCCTGTAGACTGCTAGTCCACATAAGGGCTACCAAATATCAAATCACAGCCCTTACTTGGTACCTCCAGGAATATAGTTACATAGTTACATTTGAGTTGAAAAATCCATCAAGTTCAATCCCTCCAAATGAAACCCAGCATACATACACACACTCCATATACTCACATAAACTATATATCTATATATATATATATATATATATATATATATATATATATATATATATATATATATATATATATATATATATAAATACCAATGTCTGTACTAATTGTAGAGTTTAGTATCACAATAGCCTGTGATATTATGCTTGTCCAAGAAATCATCCAAGCCCCTCTAAAAAGCATTAATAGAACAGAACATCACCCAGCAGTGCATTTCACATCCTCACTGTCCTATGTACTATGAAGAACCTACTTCAGATGAAAGTTCTGTTCCTCTAGTCTAAAGGAGTTGCCTCTGGTGTATTGATCTTCTTTATGGTGTCCCCCTCTATTTTGCATGCTTGTGTTGCTCCACAACTCTGTCTACATTTGAATGTGGCTCATGGTTAAAAAAGATTGGAGACTCCCACACTAAAGCCTCCAATGCTTTCCCTCAACCACTGCAGAGAGGCAATGTGTTCTCCTTATCCCTTCTCTATATTTTTGACACCTATCTAAGAAAACACCAACTGATCAGTGGGTTAATGTTTATGTGGTGCTCCCACATTAGTTATAGTGTCACAGACAGGTCTAACACAAAACGTCTTGCACTAACCAAGGCTCACTTGTCAAGTGATTGCACATATCTAGATGCTGCCAATGTTTCTATATGGGAAATGAAGATAAGGCAGACAGAAACATCCCATACTTTCTCCTTCTCTCTATTCATATAAATAGGGCACCTTTCTAATGTCCCATACTTTATCCTTGTCTCTATTCCTCTATATAGGGCACCTTTCTAATGCTGCTGTTGAGGTGATGAAATGAAAGTCTGCAATGGTCCTTCCATTGTTTTGTCCTTGTCTCTTCCATTGTACCACTAATTCTATTTAATTTATTTGTGCACGTGCTTTTTCATACTAGGATCTCATCTGAGTTCTACCTGAGCCTGCAGGCCCTTATATTTGCTGTGGAAGAAATTAATGCCAATCCAGAGCTCCTTCCCAATGTTACACTGGGCTTCCAGATTTTTGACACATGTAAAACATTGCAGCGAGCAGCACAGGCAACACTATTAATGCTCTCAGGAGGAAAGGAAATGACCCCAAATTATCATTGTTATAAAGGTGCCCCTCTTGCTGGTATTGTTGGTGATCCTGCATCCAAAAGAACCATTCTCATGGCCCAAATCTTGGGATTGTACCGATACCCACAAGTAAGTTCAGTATGATAGCTGTCAATCTCCATGTATCCTTCGTTCAGTTATCTCAAACACAAAACATTTAACAAGTCTGTTTGTCCATTAAATTCATGGATCAGAACAATCCTTTCTGAACCCCAGTCTATGTAGAGAAGAAATACATCCGCATTAATATTTTCATTATATTTATGCAGGTGAGTTATTTAGCAACCAGCCCTATTCTCAGCGATCGGAACCTGTTTCCTTCCTTTTTCCGTACTGTGCCTAGTGATGAATTTCAAATGAGAGGTCTTGCTCAGCTTGTCTCTCATTTTGGTTGGTCTTGGTTGGGCCTCCTTGCTAATGATGATGACTATGGGCAATTCGGACTTCAAATAGTAAAACAGGAGATAATAAAGGCTGGAGCTTGTGTGGCCTTTGCTGAGAATATACTGACCAGTAAGCCTGACAGGAATGCTCCTCATATCACACGATTGATAAGGATGTCCACTGCAAAGGTTATCATTGTGATAACATCTGATTCCGACTTTCTAATTGTGGTGGAAGAGATGTTAAGGCAAAATGTGACTGGGAACACTTGGATAGCCAGTGATGCTTGGGCAACTTCAACTTTACTTTCTAATAGAAGATTCCAGGGGATTTTATCTAGTACTATTGGTTTTGCCATATATCATGGGCAGATGCCACTGTTTAATGAGTATCTCAACAGCCTAAGTCAATCCCATCTTCATGATTTATTCATGATGGAACTGTGGGAGCAAACTTTCTCTTGCAAGTGGCTAGATCAGGAGAAATTTCATGCCTTGATGGCCAATGGAACAATGAAAGCATGTACAGGAGAAGAAAAGCTGGAGAGTCTGATGATGGAATTAGAGCATAGAGTATCTCTACATGTTTACACTGCTGTTTATGCCATTGCCTGGGCATTACATAATATGCTTTATTGTACACATGGATATGGAGCATTACATGCTGGAACCTGTGCCACTATTTCCTCATTTTACCCATGGCAAGTAAGGAACTTTGTTTTTTTTATTCAACTGGTTTGAGTTTGACATTATGATGACTCATGACATTCATTTTTATCTTTCTAGCTTCTCCATTATGTTAGAAATGTAAACTTCAAGACCAAAGATGGGAGCCACGTATTCTTTGATGCCAATGGAAACCCTCCAGCTATGTATGACATTGTAAATTGGCGTGTGAGTGCCAATGGCTCACTGGAGAAGGTTACAGTTGGAAAGTTTGAGTTAAACAGCCCTGATGGGACAATTTTCAATGTATATGGTGCTGAAATTATATGGAACAACCACACACAGGTATGCAAAGAGAAAATACCCTATGGTACTAGGCTTTACCACATAAATAAATCAGAAAACATAACTTCATTGTCTTTGGTTCAAAGGATAGAGAGAAAAATGTTGGTGGAGGGCAATTTCTATCCCTTCAATGACATGTGGGAATCTTGATTTAAAAGATGGATAGTAGAAGTTCTGTCTTCATGTTCCTATAAAACAAGGTTGCAGTAGACAGCTCTTCTCCATTCAAGACTCCATTATGTTTAATATATGAATCACTGGTGTGTGCAAAGCATTATGTGAAATAGAAAAACAACAGAAAGATACTGGTTTCAATCGGAATTACTTTTGCAAATAACTTTTAACTCAATAGGTTTTTTTTTAACAATTTTACATAAACTTTTCAAACGTTTGAGTTTTCAAAGCCTCAAGAATGGCAACCTGATAGATATTTACCCATTGATACTTTTTAATAAACAAGCAGCATTTAAAAGCATTTCAAAAATCAACAAAAGTTTTTAAAAAATGTAATCTGGAAAATTCATAAACTTGCAATTACAATCATCCATCATCTACAAAAAAAACACAAACTCATATTAAAAATTTTTGCAGCAGAACAGTGTATGTAATTAAACAGTGTAATAACTGTCTAAGGAAGTATATATCATTTTGAAATGGATTTATTCATTCACTGATTTTATTAAAAAGTTCATAAAAGTTTTCATTAAATTATTTCTAATCTTTTGATTCCCAGTTTTAAATCAAATTGCCTCTTGTGAGCATAGATTGTGTAAATGAAGTAAAATGTTTACTAAGGATGCAACTGTTTCCACTAACCAATGTTGAAAAAGTGATATGTAGGTTGAGGCCATGACCATAAAAAGATCATTTTCATGTTCTTTTGACAATTTAGGGATTCCCTCATTTCCTTTAAAACTAGAATGATTTATTAAATCTAACATTGTGAATTGTGGACAAAAAATTTATTATTTTTGACTGACGGATCAAAAATTTTCAAGATTCAACTAAATTGAACTTTTGGACAATTTCAAGCTTTTTCTGATTTAAAAAATATAATCATATTGTTCCATTCATTGTTACAGATTCGAGTGTTTTCAAAAACTCAAAATAAAATAAATTAAATGCACTCCCTATTAACTTAAATACAAGCTCATCTGGTTTTAGCTGCAAATTTTTCTTTCATTCAAATGTTTGAGATTTATTGTTTTTGATTAATAAATCTCAAGATTTGAATTATGAAAACTTATAATCAAAAATATTTTAACATAACATTTTTTTAGATGCTCTAATCACATATAAACACAAGCTCTAATCTTAGAGGGTTATTTACTGAAATCCAACTTTTTCTGATTATTTAAATACATTTCTGATTATTTAAATAAAAAAAGTCCAACCAAACTAGAATCTGAAAAAATCGAGTTGAAACCCAAACCCTATGATTTTTCTGGAGTATTTTCCCGAATCACTTAATTTTTTCAGGCTTTTTCTCGAAAGAAACAGGCCCCAAAAATTTCAATAATAAAGCCTATGCCTATTAAACAGTTTGTTTTAATATGCCTGTTGTAGTAATAATAAAAATGCTGTAAATGACTGATATTCATTGTATTGATAAAACATTGTTTTTACATTTCTTTATGATTTCCACAGGTTCCTCTATCCAAGTGCAGCCCAAGTTGCCCTTCAGGATCTAGGAAGGTGATAGTACCAGGAAAACCCCTTTGCTGCTATGAGTGTGCCCGGTGTCCCCAGGGACAGATTTCAAATATGACAGGTAATCAAAATATTATGTAAAAGTGCTTGATGACTTTTTAGTTTTGTTGTATATGAAGAAACTGCTATGATTTTTTTTTTTCTACAGATGCTGTGGAATGTCATCCATGTTCCTGGGACACATGGCCCAATCTACAACAGGACAGATGCTTACCAAGAGCTGCAGAGTTTCTTTCCTATGATGAGCCCTTGGGTTATAGCTTAGCAGTCATCTCCAGCTTATTTTCATTGACCCCAATTACTATATTGGGAGTTTTTATTTGTTATAAGAAAACACCAATAGTTCGAGCCAATAACTATTTCCTTAGTTGCCTTCTCCTGTTCTCCCTGTTCCTCTGTTTCCTTTGCTCTTTAGGTTTTATTGGTTACCCACAACCCGAAAAGTGCCTTCTGCGCCAGGTGGCATTTGGGATGACTTTCACCTTCTGCATCTCCTGTGTTTTGGCCAAAACCATCACTGTTGTCATTGCCTTTAATGCAACCAAACCAGGCAGCAGGTTAAAGAGGTGGACAGGGGTAAAAGTGTCCTACTGTGTCCTTTTGGTTTGTACTTTAATCCAAACCTTTTTGTGTGTAATGTGGCTGATCCTCTCTCCTCCATTCCCTGAATTCGAGACAGACAAAAAACCTGGAGTTATTATCATTAATTGTAATGAAGGATCTTCCATAGCTTTCTGGTGCATGCTGGGATATCTTGGACTTTTGGCGACCATCAGTTTCATTGTTGCCTTCCTGGCCAGACGTCTCCCTGACAGTTTTAATGAAACCAAATTTATCACATTCAGTATGTTGGCTTTCCTCAGTGTCTGGGTGTCCTTTATCCCAGCCTATCTCAGTGCACGGGGCATGTATACTGTGGCAATGGAGGTCTTTGCCATTCTGTCTTCCAGCTTGGCTGTGGTGATCTGTATATTCTTGCCAAAATGTTTCATTGTCTTGTTCAGGCCCAAACTGAACTCTCGAGAGCATCTCATGGGAAAAAGCAGAGGTAAAAAATAAATGCTGCTTTTGTAAGCCAAATTGCACCAAACTGGACATCTATCTAAAATTCGACTTGTTGGGGTTGGGTCTGTTAGATGTATGGGTAGTATCAAAGTCTTTAGCATAATTGGACTCCACCTATTGAAGAAATGTGAATAGCATCAGCAGGCCTGAAGCAAGAGGCCTAAGTAGGAGAAAGAAGACCTGTAAAGGAGAACTAGCTAAAGTGAGGCCTATTTCCTGTAACAGTACATTTTATGAGTGAAAATTGGTTTATACGGTAGTCAGATAGAGTAGAGAAGATAGAGGCTTCAATAAGAAAAGCAGACAGAATAGCACCATAAGCAGAATCCTAAGCTGGTAGGTTCAGGAACAGATAAATTCCAAAAGCAGCACCACAATGGGGGGATTTATTCTGCCACTCTTGGTAACTAATTACTTGCCTGTGCCCTTGTCATTAGAGAGGAGAGTATACAGTGTAAAACTTACAAAGAAGATTTCTGACAAGGGCCCATCTGAAAGAGTCATGTGTAAGGCATGTTGTACTGGTAACAAGGGCAGGAACTGTCAGAGAAAGATGGCTTTCAAAAACACATAAATTTGATAAAGGCCCTAATGTGGGGCGAAACGTTGGACACGTGAGTGATGTTCTAATAAATTTCACTTTGATTGAATCGTTTGGAGTGCGGATCCATTTTTGAAGATTATATATATATATATGGGTATGGGACCTGTCATCCAGAATGCTTGGGAATTGGGCTTTTCAGAATAATAGATCTTTCTGTAACTTGGATCTTCATACCTTAAGTCTATTAACAAATTATGTAAACCCACTAGGCTGGTTTTGCTTCCAATAAGGATTAATTATATCTTAGTTTGAATCAAGTACAAGCGACTGTTTATTATTGCACAGAAAAAAGGAAATCATTTTAACAATTTGGATAATTTGGACAAAATGGAGTCTATAGGAGACGGCCTTTCCATAATTCGGAATTTTCAGGATAACGTGTTTCCGAATATATATATATATATATATATACAGTATCCTTGAGAAAGATCCCCAGGAGGGACCGAAACGTCGGATTGTGATGTAAGAAATAAAAGCTGTTACACTTTGAAACAAAGTCCAATGGTTGCCCGCAGTCTCGATAAAATTACTTAAATTTGCCTGGGTGCAGTGCCAATAAATTATCCATAACTACTAAGAAGGTCCGCACTCTCAGAACTTATAAAAATCGTAATATTTATTATAAATGACTAACGTTTCGGCTAGGTCCTTAGCCTTTCTCAAAGTAACAAACTGAACATTAAACCGCCTTAAATATACACTGTGGCGGGAACAAACAGCTGGTAAAAGTCACATGATCAGTAATTCAAATACTATTAGTACATTCACTTTAAATACTTAAATGATCTAAAATCCACATATAAACCAAAACTAGACAATATACGTATATCCCCTAGTTCATTTCAATTATTACTATTTAGTTACTTCTTGTAGTATAGTACATTACATGTACACATTTGCATGGAATTTGAACCACCCAGGATATTGGATATTGGAGGGGTCTTACCAATTCATTTTAACATAACCCACAAACCTTGTTTCATCAGCAAATCCCATGAGCTACAATGTAAAAGTAAGTAGCACTGCTCTATTCTTTCTGAGAACTATACATGAGAGCTTTATATTCCAGAAGTTTTGCAATAAATTGAAGCTACAGAGTTGGCCAACATATCAATGCCTGACTAGGTATGGGTTCCATGAAAGACCTGCTAGAAGACAAGCCTTGGAAGGAAAAGTTGGGAAAATTGATATTGGGATTCAGCCATTTCTTCCCCACAATACATTATTTCTTATTATAATATAAGGTGTTATTTGTAAATGTTTGGGGGAGACCCAGAAGGTGTAAAGACATGGTGAAAGCTCAAGACATAACAAAGAGAATAGAGGGACTAAATAGTCTTGCGGTGGCCTTTTTGTTTTCCCTTACTATTCTGCAGAACTTTCTCACAGGCTGTTGTATTGTAGTGGTGCATCAACTTCTATTATGCCTAGTATATTAGGGTAAACATTTCCTTTCAAAAATGTAATAAATGTATAAAGGGGACAATTAAAGGAAACATCGAAAGAGGGGAAGATTTAGGATGGGCACAGAATTAGGATAAGCATACAAGGAGTCAAAGGTTCATGGATAGGATGATGATGATGACGAGTTAATTATTAACAATGGTCACAGAATAAAGGGAAGCATTATGATTCTACTACATGTATAAAGTACATCATGTCAGCCAAACTTGGGGAGGGGAGGGCACACCCCTCTGTCCAGTGATGAATAGAAGCCAGATAAATAAAAGCCTGGTGGAGTATGTGTGGCTATAGGGAGTATAAGGACAATTATATCTAATAAGCTTAGGTGCTGTGTATGAGGCAGCAGGGGATAACTGTGTGGACAAGAGAGATACAGGTTGCCTTTTAGGAAATATGGCCAGCACAAAGTCTAAAACCCTCCAGTGGCTCACCAGAGCAATGCAGAATGGCTGGAGGACTATAGCTGGAATGTGCTTTCTTATCATTACCCTATAGCACATAATAGGTGGGGCCCCCCTAAGCTGTTACCTAACAGGAAACGCAGGCCTCCTTGGCTGGATATATTTGTTCTTCTGTGACAGCTGGAGGACTAACTAGCTAAAGGAGTGCTCCAGGAGATGGCCCTCCAGGTGTAATTAAATCACAGATAGCTCAATTTAAGGTTGAAGGGAGTTGTGATAGTACAAGGGCCATTGTATACAATAAGAGATATTGCATTGTTGTGTATGTCCCATGGGTGCTTGTTAAAGACAGTAGATGGCCTAAGAAGGGAATATAATAGATAATAATGAGACACCATAGAATGTTCACTACAGTGAAAAGCTATAACTCCACAAACCAATACGAGCACAAAGGCAGTAGAGGAACATGGGCTGGGGCTGAGCCAGACTGGGAGCAGAAGAAATTTGGTTTCTGCTTGTCACCCACTGACATCACCAGGTCATGATAATGAGAAGAGGAAGTGAGGGAAAGGGGGAAAGGGACAGAGCTGGAGATCATTTTTGCTGGTCTTGGAGTCCAAAAAGTATTCGGGCACAAGTTGCCCACAGTTTTGCAGCATGTTACTGGTTCTGATCTTTCACCTCCTGCAACAAGTGTTACCAAATTTTCTGGAACAAAACACCAGCCTTCCTACATTTTTATCTTTCTTCTCTATTAATAACATTGGACATTGGTGGCAACCCTACCTGTATCTGATGCAAAATTTTGTACCAGTTTGTAGGGTTTGTGCTCCACACTTCCCCCAAAACAGCTGTAAAGTAGTCAAAAGAGACTTGGACTTATCCTCTGCACTTGGAACAGTTGACAGTTAAACTATATTGCAAATTCTCTGTTTTCTTAATATCTGCATCCTGGTTTTCATCCTACCTCTCTACCTGCTCCTTCTCTGTCCTTTGCTGTAACAAATCCTCTTCAACTTAGTGGGGGTGCTTCATAGTTCTTGTGAGTGTGGGGGTCTGGGGAACAAGGGGGCCCAGAATGCAGGGTCTGCTTCCTCTACAATTACATATAACCTGGTGAAGAGCAACAAAAGCCAGTGGGCAGGTTGCGGGGTAGCAAGGGCCAAGTTGGGGGTGGCTGTGTGCACCGGGCGCCCCTTAAGAATTTTTTTCTTGGGGTCCCAGTGGCACGTTGTTACGTCATTGTTACTCACCATTCATTGATCTCCCTACACACTCTCTTAGACCTCATCTGTTCAACTGGCCTTAAATAACATTTGTGTGAAGATGACATGGAGGTTTATTCAGTCACCCCTTCATTAACTACTCAAATTCAGATCTCTCACTGACTCCCAGCTATCTCTTCTGCATTTCCATCCATGAATTTGTAGGGAATGCTCTCCCAACCCCTTAAATAGGAAACTCAGATCCTACCTCTGGAAGCAGTAAAGGTCAATGGCTCAAACTCTGTGCATAGCAGAACCTCCTATTTGTGTCATATTTTATCAGCCAAATTAGATTGTATTCTGTATGGGGCAGGGACATCTTTCCTCCAATGTCTCCTAGCACTTAAAACTCTGTAACTCTGTATTAATATATATTTATTCATAGCAATGATTGTCTTTCTAGAATGTTTTATTATGTTGCTATCTCTGAATTCCTTGGTCAGATTCATGGTGTTTTTCACCTACTGAGTTAGGTCTAGTTTGGGGATTTAAGGGATTTGTAAAACAAATAATGTTAGATATCTGCTAAAATCTTGGAGTTCCCATTGATTTAGACAAGATAATTAGTCTACTTTTTACATTTTGATAAAAATGATTGTCTTTTTAGAATGTTTTATTGTGTTGAATTCCTTGGTTAGCTTCATGGTATTTTTCAGAAGCTCTTCCATACTAAGTTAAGTCCAGTCTGGGGATTTAAGGAATTTGTAAAACCAATACTGTTATATATATATCTGCTAAAATCGTGGATTCCCCATTGATTTAGACTAGATAATTAGTCTGCATTTAATTTTCTAATAGAAATTATTGTCTTTTTAGAATATTTTATTGTGTTGCTATCTCTGAATTCCTTGGTTAGCTTTATGGTATTTTTCATAAGCTCTTCCATACTAAGTTAGGTCAAGTTTGGGGATTTAAGGAATTTATAAAACCAATAGCGTTAGATATCTGCTAAAAACGTGGATTCCCCATTGATTTAGACTAGATGCATAGTCTACTTTTGATATTTTGATAGAAATGATTGTCTTTCTAGAATGTTTATTGTTTTGCTATCTCTGAATTCCTTGGTTAACTTCATGGTGTTTTTCAGCACCTTTTCCATACTGAGTTAGGTCTAGTTTGGGGATATAAGGAATTTGTAAAAACAATAGCATTAGATATCTGCTAAAATCTTAAATTTCCCATTGATTTAGACTAGATAATTAGTCTACTTTTGATATTTTCATGGGCGCTGCTCCAATGAGGCAAGTTAAGAAACTTAGATGGTACCAGGGGTAGCAAAAATGCTGCTCCTGGTACACCAATAGAGTTAGATATCTGCTGAAAGCTTGGATTCCCCAATGATTTAGACAATATAATTTTTCTACTTTAGATAATTAGTCATGATTAATTTCTGAGTCCCCATCGGCCAAAATTATTTCTGTTCACAATATATATATATATACCTGGAACTTGCTAGTTTGGTGGGTGATAACGGTACCTGTGTGTGACTATGGCCCGGTGACAGGCTCATCACCTTAGATATTACAGATGAGTTTCTACGACATGCACAGGGGCCAAAGAACCACTCTAGTAGCCCTCTCAATGGCTCTATTATGTACAATCGCTGTAGATGTGTGCACCGCCATGGAATCTAAAACCATCTGCAACCTGTTCAACAAGGACATCACCGGCTACATCAGTCGCCCTGGAGATATTATTATAGGGGGTATTATTCCGATTCATTTTAATACAGTCTACAACAAACTTAATTTCACCAGCAAACCCCAGAAGCTGCAATGTCAGATGTAAGTAGTGCTACTTGTTTCAATTCTTTCAATTTCAGTCATTTTCAGGGAGGGGCACTGGGGGAAAATGACTGGGGCACTGATTCTAATTTAGAATTATGTTAGGCTAGAAATATTGTGACAAACTAATATATAATATCAGCTGCTTTCTCTGCATCTCACTGCTCTGTATCACAAGGCAGGCTCTTCTTGTATTCAAATGCTCCACTGAGATCCAAGGTGTCCCCCTAGGTTTGCACATTGTAAAAAACACAAAGATCTGAGCTTTCCCAGAACATCTGAGAATTTTTACAATATGTCAACTGCGCGCTTTTAAATATCCCTTTCGTAATGATATATATATATATATATATATATATATATATACACACACATATATATATATATATATATATATATATATATATATATATATATATACATATACATATATATATATTCTGTTTTTATTCCCAGGTTAAATCCTCAGAATGGCTTTCTCACTGTAAGCAACGGCCTCTCCTTCACTTTTAAAAATATGCAAATAGACAAGTGATTCTACTGTATTATTAAATATTTAGTTATAGGATCCATAACCTGGAAAGCTGTTATCCAGAAAGCTCCCAATTACAGGAAGGCCATCTCCCATAAACTCCATTTTGATGAAATGATTAATATTTTTAGAAATGATTTTCTTTTTCTGTGTAATAATAAAACAGTTGCTTGTACTTGATCCCAACTAAGATATAATTAATCCTTATTGGAAGCAAAACCAGTCTATTGGGCTTTTTTATCGTTTAAATATTTTTTTTAGTAGACATAAGGCATGGAGATCCAAATTACAGAAAGCTCCCTTAGATGAAAAACTCCAGAACCCAAGCATTCTGGACAACAGGGCTTATACCTGTAATAGGTGTAGAAATGTTCTCCCCCATTAATCCTAAAATTACTGGCTACCTGCCCAATGAGAACATTACTAATATTTTATGGATAACATTCCCTGGTCATTTTAACATAATTGACCTAAGAGGTAGAGATCAGTGTATAGAGGGCCCCTTCCCCTTTTCTCAATCCCTTTAATTATTAGGTACCTATCTAGTGTTACCAATCCCTATTTCTGTAGGGAAATGAGAGAGAGCAGACAGTAACCCTTCCAACACTTTCCTCTTGTCTCTATATATTAGGTACCTATCTAGTGTTACCAATCCCTATTTCTGTAGAGAAATAAGAGAGAGCAGACAGTAACCCTTCCAACACTTTCCTCTTGTCTCTATATATTAGGTACCTAGCTAGTGCTACCAATCCCTATTTCTGTAGGAAATGAAGTTGAGCGGGTAAAGTAGCACAAGCCTTTCTTCTATTTCCATTCCATCCTATTTTTAATTTTCTGTGTGTTTTTATAGGGTTGCTGATGAGTATTACATGATCCTGCAGGCCCAATTGCAGGCCCTATTATTTACTGTGGAGAGGATTAATGCAGACCCTAAGCTCCTTCCCAACATTACACTGGGCTTCCATATTTATGACACATGCAGAACATTACAGCGAGCAGCACAGGGAACCCTATTAATGCTTTCAGGAGGAAAGGAAATCATCCCAAATTACCAGTGTCACACAGTATCACCCTTTGCCGGCGTCATTGGTGAATCTGCAACCAGACGATCCCTTCTTATTGCACAAATCTTGGGACTCTACCGATACCCACAAGTAAGTTTATTATATTTGTTGCCTTGAAATATTTTGGAAATCTTAGGTCTATATAAAAAATATTTCTGACTTATTATCATTTATTATCTGATATAATTTCTGCAGATCAGTTATTTTTCAACCAGCCCTATTCTAAGTGACAGGAACATGTTTCCTTCCTTTTTCCGCACCATACCTAGTGATGAGTTTCAAATGAAAGGTCTGGCCCAGTTGGTTTCTCATTTTGGTTGGCCTTGGTTGGGGCTCCTGGCCACTGATGATGAGTATGGTCAGTTTGGACTGCAGATAATAAAACAGGAGATTGTGAAGGCCGGAGCTTGTGTTGCCTTTGCTGAGTACATACTGACCGGTAAGCCTGACAGGAATGCTCCTCATCTCATAGAAGTCATAAAAATGTCAACTGCAAAGGTTGTGGTTGTGATATCAACCGGTACAGACTTTGCAATTGTGCTGGAAGAGATGCTGAAGCAGAACTTGACAGGGAACACGTGGATAGGCAGTGAAGGTTGGTCAACATCAGATTTGCTTTCCAATAAGAGGTTCCAAGGGATTTTGACAGGTACTATTGGTTTTGCCATATACCAAGGGCGGATGCCGCAGTTCAGTGAGCATCTCAGCAGCCTCAGCCCATTAAAAGATCCTAATGATTCCGTCATGAGAGCGTATTGGGAGCAAACGTTCTCTTGCAGATGGATGGACCAGCAGAATGATGCCTGGCTGGTCAATGGAACCATGAAAGCATGTACTGGAAATGAAAAGCTGGAGAGTCTTATAATGGGAACAGACTATAGGATAGCGCGCGCTTTATATGTCGCTGGTTATGCCATTGCTTGGGCCCTACAAAGTATGTTTGATTGTACACCTGGATATGGACCATTCCATGCTGGCTCTTGTGCTAATATTTCTTCATTTTATCCTTGGCAAGTGAGTTCCTTTTTTCTTAACCAATCACCATGATTTAATCAACTGCTTACAGGGAAAATGTCATTCACAACATTTATATTTTGTTTTGTTTTTTTCCTTTTTCCAGCTCCTCCATTATGTCAAAAATGTGGACTTTGTGACCAGTGATGGAACCAGAGTTTTCTTTGATGCCAAAGGGAACCCTCCGGCGATATATGACATTGTAAACTGGCAATTGAGCGCCAAAGGCTCAATGGAGAAGGTTACAGTTGGGAGTTATGACTCGAGCAGCCCTGATGGGAAACCACTGAAAATAAATGTTTCGGAAATTATATGGATCAACCACACACAGGTACAGGAAGGTTTTTGTTGTGCTTCTTATCTAACACAAGACATTTTCTTATATTAAAGTGATACTGACTATCAAACCTGACTATTTTGTCAACCTGTGAAGTTAAATATGCTAAAGTGAAATACCGTCACTCTTCCTTCATTTCTGTGGTTACATAGTTACATAGTTACATAGTTAAATCAGGTTGAAAAAAGACAAAGTCCATCAAGTACAACCTCTCCAAATGAAAACCCAGGACCATACACACAACCCTCTTTACTTTTAATTAAATTCTATATCCCCATACCTATACTAACTATAGAGCTTAGTATCACAATAGCCTTTGATATTCTATAACAAACAAGGGAAAGTTGTGCTCACCACTAATTTTTAAAACAATTAGGCAGGGGTGCAATGAGGCTGTGACCACAAAATACATATAGACAAATACAAGAGTCCTCTGCACTCAACCCATTATCAATATATTTCAGACATTGACATTTTGTGCTACTGCTACTGAAAAATGCCTTACCCTTTAAACAAAACAGGGATTGTTAGTCCATATATTGCAATAACTACGTCAAAGTCATCCCATATCTGGCCAGTCCTACGCTTAATTTTCATCTGATTCATTAAGAATTCTATTCTTAATGAATCCTTCATTATCCTTCTGCCTGGCCAAAACTAATTTTAATCCTAATTTGCATATGCAAATTAGGGGTGGGGAAGGAAATCGGATGACTTTTTGTCACAAAACAAGAAGTAAAAATGTTTTCCCCTTCCCATTCCTAATTTGCATATACAAATTAGGATTCGGATTCAGTTCGGTATTCGGCCGTATCTTTCGCAAAGCATTTGGGGGTTTGGTTGAATCCAAAATAATGGATTCGTGAATACCTAATAGAGCATGGGTTAAATTTCAATCTAACACTTAAGGCAGGGACTTCACTAAGTGGAAGAGGTGAAGGTATGGTGTAGTGCAGCTACAACTCCCACAGGCTACTGTGCAATAAAATATATAGTAACATAGGTTGAAAAAAAACACACGTCCATCAAGTTCAACCTTTAAACCATTTTAACCTGCGTAACTGTTAGCTGATCCAGACACCAATGAGACGCCAATAAATAAAGTGACGCCAAGAGGTTCTTGCTGTAAAACAGAACAGGAACTGTTTATTTGTCAGAGACAAATGATCCACAGGGTCATTTACAGTCCAAGGAGGCATATGTAGAAGAGATAATCACAAGGCTAGGACAGTTAATCAGAGACTGAGCTGAATGTGGTCCCTGTGGATGTAGTCAACATAGTTAGTTAGGATGAAAAAAGAAACGCCCATCAAGTTCAACCTTTTAACTTTTTTTTTTTAACTGCCAGTTGATCCAGAGGAAGGCAAAAAAAAGAAACCCATCTGAAGCCTCTCCAATTTGCCTCAGAGAGGGAAAAATTCCTTCATGACTCCAAAATGAAAATCATTTATTTTGAAAATATTTTATTTGATTTTCATGTTAAACAAAGAATAACATTATGACAGCAAATATTATTTTATATTAAATGGAGAAACCGTCGTATTTGTTCACCCGTATTAGAGTTACAAGCTTCAAGATAAGGAGACCAAATCAGTTTAAAAGAGTCTATGGAATTATTTCCTTTGGTTTTGGTTAATAAGGCTTCTTGCCAACTAAGCTGGTTCATTATAGAAACAGCAGTCAATAATTTATTATCATGGGAAATAAAGTTTGTGTTAGGAACTGAAGAAAACACTATATTATCTAGATGTAAAAAAAAACAAAGCACGGAGACAAATTAATCTTTATCTTCAATTAATAATTTAAAAACCCAATGATTTCCCTCCAATATAGATCAATCTTTGGACAGGACCATACAGTAAATGATGGAAAAGTGACACATTAGTCTCGTCACATTTAGGACAGTATGAAATAGGGATATTAGAGGAATTTTTTGAAAACAATTTTCCATAGCCTAGATGGGTAAACTTAAAATGTTGTATTCTCCAACTTTCTGCTAAAATTAATTTATTGTAATCCCTAATAGACTTTACCAAATCTGAGGGAGTTATTTGACAATGTAAAAACTCAGACCATTTAGTGGAAGGTTTCGATAACGGGTTTAAATCTGAACTATAGACATTCCAAAAAATTTTAGAAAGAGAACTAATAGAGATCAAACCAGGGGATTCCAAAAACTCTGCCAAATCGTCTGCAAGCTTGTGTTCAGCTAAAACCAGGTTTTAATTATTATTCTGTAGCAGAGAAAGACCGCATTGACATGCTGAATAATAATATCTATCAGAATCTTGAAGCTTGTATTGTTCTTTGAGTTTTGACCAAGGCATTAAAGCTTTCTTAAGCGGATCAAATATATCTTTTACCAAAACCAGTGACTTTCTCTTATTTGAAAATATAAAAGTATCAGACTTTTGATAATCTGAAGGTTTAAGTAAGAGTTTGGCTGGCATGTAACAAAATGAAAATTAGACCAGTCCCTGGATCAACTTATACTATGAGCTATCTCCCATATCCCTGTATTCCCTCACTTGCTAAACACCATCCAACCCCTTCTTATACCTATCTAATGTATCAGCCTGTACCACTGATTCAGGGAGACAATTCCACATCTTCACAGCTCTCACTGTAACAAACCCCTTCCCAATATTTAGCCGGAACCTCTTTTCTTCTAATGGGAATAGGTGACCTTGTGTCAGCTGGAAAACCTACTGATAAATAAATCATTAGAGAGATTATTATATGATCCCGTTATATATTTATACAGTTATCATATCTCCCCTTAAGCGCCTCTTCTCCAGCGTGAACATAAAGTGGATCACCGTACCAGAGGCCACCCCTTTAGACTAGAAGAAAAGAACTTTCATTTGAAGCAACGTAGAGGGTTCTTCACAGTGAGGACAGTGAGGTTATGGAATCCACTGCCGGGTGATGTTGTGATGGCTGATTCAGTTAATGCCTTTAAGAATGGCTTGGATGATTTTTTGGACAGGCATAGGTATGGGTATATAGAATTTAATTAAAAGTAGGGATGGGTGTATGTATGGATGCTGGGTTTTCATTTGGAGGGGTTGAACTTGATGGACTTTGTCTTTTTCAACCCAATTTAACTATGTAACTATGTAACTATGTAACATCCCCAATTTGGCCAGTCTTTCCTCATGGCTAAGATTTTCCCTTTACCAGCTTAGTTGCCCTTCTCTGTACACGTGTCAAAAAAAATTCTTTGACACCCATAGACTTTAATGGGCGTCGGCGACATTTTGCCGGTGGTGAATTTTTGGCGAAACGAAACGGGTCAAATTTGCCCATCCATACTCTCTAATACAATAATGTCCTGTTTGAGTGATGGAGACCAAAACTGTATGGCATATTATAGATGGGGCCTTATCAGTGCTCTATACAATGGAAGAATAATCCCTTCCTTCCGTGAAACAATGCCCCTTGATTCAGACCTCTAGACATCCATGCTGAAATACCTCAAACGTGGTCCACCCAGTGGAGAGGTCAGGGAGAACAATATAAACCTGATACCCTAATTACTGGGGTCCCTTCACTATAGGCAATCTTATAGAATAGGGAAGCTACTCCCTGCTACAATCCTCGATGGAGCACAAAGCTGCTCTTGCTATTTACCCTCACTATCTTACTCTCCTAGAGAGTACTATGAAAGGTATTTATCCTATCTCTAGCTGAGCCTCATTCATGGGGTCCCTGGTCCCTGACTTATTTTCTAGAGGTTTTTTTGAGTTTCATCGGCTGAACATTTAGCGGGATATCTATTGCCCTTTAAGCACCAGGTTTGTGATAATTAATTCTACAATTTTCTAGTTAGTTCCTTAAGTTGCTCACCTTTTTTGTTGCCCATTGCACTTTTTTCCCATCACCCAATCACAAAAATGAATATATCAGCCCCTTAGGACAACAAAAATTGCCAAATAATGTGTTTAATTTGTTGCTTTTAATACATTTTTAGTTTTAGTTAGTATGTGTTGTGCTTTTACATAACTTTTTTGCTTTTAATTGTGCTGCCTTTTATAATGTTTGTTTGTGCCTTCTTTTTTTCTGAGGAAAATTGGATCAGTATTTGTTTTATGAGGTTCATTATTAGGACTGTGTTTACAAACAGAATTCCACATTTAATAGTGGACGACAGAATTTTAATGCTTCTATTAAAATTGAGCAGACTGCATTATGTTATCATATGCTAATGTAATACTCTTCAATAATATCCAATGTTATAAAGCATTGCATTATTACACCTTGTTTTTTTATTATTTCACTATGATCATAGGTCCCTGTATCTACCTGCAGCCCAAGTTGTCCCTCAGGATTTAGGAAGCTGATAGTACCTGGAAAATCACTTTGCTGTCATGAGTGTGCCCGATGTCCCCAGGGTCACATTTCAAACCAAACAGGTACTGGAAATATTATTTTGTATTTTGTTTTATAGTTCTTACAGTTCACTGTTTCTAAATAAGTTAATAAGTTGATATTGTTCTGCAGATGCGTTGGAATGTGATTCATGTTCTTGGGACACATGGCCCAATCTACAACAGGACAGATGTTTACCAAGAACTGTTGAGTTTCTTACCTATGAGGAGCCGTTGGGTTACAGCTTAGCAACCATTACCAGCTTCTCTTCTTTGACGCCCATTATTATACTGGGAATTTTTATTTATTATAAGAACACTCCAATAATCCGAGCTAACAACTATTCAGTCAGCTGCCTTCTCCTGTTGTCCCTGTTCCTCTGTTTCCTTTGCTCTTTAGGCTTCATTGGTTACCCACAATCTGCAAAGTGTCTTCTGCGCCAGGTGGCATTTGGGATGGTTTTTGCTCTCTGTATCTCCTGTGTTCTGGCCAAAACCATCACAGTTGTCATTGCCTTTAATGCAACCAAACCAGGCAGCAGGTTAAGAAAGTGGACAGGGGTAAATGTGCCCTACTGTGTTGTGTTTTGCACCTTGATTCAGTTATTTCTTTGTGGGATGTGGCTGATATTGTCTCCTCCCTTCCATGAGTTTGACACTGACACAAAGCCTGGAGTCATAATAGTCAACTGCAATGAAGGTTCAGCCATTGCTTTTTGGTGCATGTTGGGATGTCTTGGCCTGTTTGCCTCCATCAGTTTCATTGTTGCCTTCCTGGCCAGACATCTCCCTGACAGTTTCAATGAAGCCAAATTTATCACATTCAGTATGTTGGCTTTCCTCAGTGTCTGGGTGTCCTTTATCCCAGCCTACCTCAGTGCACGGGGCATGTATACTGTGGCAATGGAGGTCTTTGCCATTCTGTCTTCCAGTTGGGCTGTGGTGGTCTGTATATTCTTGCCAAAATGTTACATTGTACTATTCAGACCCAATCTGAATTCTAGAGAACATCTCCTTGGAAAAGGCACAAAATACTAAAGGACAACCTCATATACCAAGTGTAACATAGCTTTTTAACAGTCAAATAACATTCCAGTGTTAATTGAGGGATAATAATTCTGTACTAATTTGCATTTGCATAGAATTGATCAGGCACCCTGTGCCCTGATCCCAGGGAGCTCACACCCTAAGTATGCTGCCTGATTTAAAGGACAATTAATAAAAATGAACTACAGGTATGGGATCTGCTATCCGGAAACCCGTTGTCCATAAAGCTCTGAATTACAGAAAGGCTGTCTCCCATAGACTCCATTATAATCAAATAAGCCAAGATTTTTAAAATAATTACCTTTTTCTCTGTAATAATAAAACAGTACATTATACTTGATCCAAACCAGCATATTGGGTTTATTTAATGTGTACATGATTTTCTAGTAGACTTAAGGTATGAAGACCCAATTTACAGAAAGATTCATTATCCGGAAAACCCCAGGTCCCCAGCATTCTAGATAACAGATCCCATACCTGTATAGCGTAGGAAGTCAAATACAGGTATGGGATATATTATCTGTAATGTTTGGAACCCAGGATTTTCTTGATTAGTGGTCTTTCCATGATTTGGATCTCCATACCTAAAAGCAGACCTTTACTTGTACTCCTCTCCTAATGCATCTTAGGCCCATGGCACATAAGGCATTTGCTCTGCCTGTAAAGTTTGGCTGGTGAAAACAACTAGGGCAACCTTCCATTTCATCCTGAAAACACTGAAATACTGGTTTTTAGACCAAAATCCAGTTGACGTTTAGTCCAATAGGCCTTTCCCTGCCAGCAAAATACAATAGAGAAGAAAACACCTAGTGCAAGGTGGACCTTATATCAATAGATGATCTACCCTAAATGTGGTAGATGTGGACTACATAAGAACTCACAACCAGGTTTTTTCTAAATGAAAAAAACCTAAAAATTAGCAAAGTAAAATTTTGATAAATATGTCTCTCCATGCTTAGTGCTATTTTTTACCACCACATTAGCTGTCTAATAAATACTGCCTCTAAAAATTCTTGGAATAATTATTTTACATTTATCCAGTAATATTTTAGTACACAGTTGAAAAATCTGCGGGTTGTTGAGGGCGATAATCTGAAATGGATCAAAGTTATCAATACTGATGTATCCTCCTCAAAATAAAACTTCTAAAAATGGAAAATAATTAAATTTTGGCAAAATGATTCTGATTGTTAATATAACCTCATTTAACTGGAAATTTTTCTGTTCATTGTTAAATAATGTAAATGTGTGTTGTATCCCATTTATGTAATTTTAAATATTGAAAATTTCAATAGATTCTTTTCATACAAAATTTTTGATCATCCTTTTTCTTCACTCCAGGTCTGGGGAAATCCATGATTTTCTTTGGGAGGATAAAGCCCATGTTTTTGGTAAACTTGGTAAATGAATCATCACAGTTTTCCTACTTGTTGAAAATTTTATTGACAACCCTAAAATGGTATAAAAGTAATGGCATTTCAGTGATATTTTACTATTTCAATCTGACCTTCCTTACGATACTGATGATGTTAAATGAACAATTGTTATATACAATACAAATTGTTGTATTTATATATCATTCTAAATCTAAAATAAAAACAAATTTGAATAAAAATGTACCGACCAACTGTTGGTGGAATTTATTTTTAAGTAATGAGCAGTTCTTTTTTAGATTTATAGATCACAAGGGTGAACATGACCAAGTTGATGGTGGTACAAAAATATATCTTGTCCCAAAAATCCCAGCGTAATTGTAGGCACAAAGAGAATTTTCAAATTTGGGTTTACATCATTTCTGGTGCTTGGCATTACATGGGTTCTTAGAAGGTATATTTATTTATACATGAATTAAAGGGTAACAAGTCAACCAGGCTGTTTAAGTAATACCGTAATAATGCAATCAATTGAGCAATCTGGCAAAATGATATGACCTTTAACAAAAGAATATGAACAATGCTCTATGGTCTCACCCAACCAGGTTTACTGATGGACACTGCTTGTAGAATAGGAATCTTCTCTATAGAGAAACACTCTCTATGCAATGTTGCTGGACATTTACCTGTGTTCAACCAGGGTACTAACCCATTAACCTTCTGTTGGAGCATTTGGCTGCTTGGCTACCTTTACTTGCACTAAGTGGGCTCTGACCCACTTCTTTAATACAAGTTGACTAATAACTAAAAGACGATTCTTACCCACATGTAGGTTTAAGATTGATTGTGTGTCAATGACTGCTCATTGCAGATCCCTGTTCCTCCTAAAACTTATGAAGTAACCATTCTTCCCCAAGAAACAGAGAATGTTGATATTTTTAAGAAGGGTTTTTGTGATGCATGAAATTATAATACTGTATCCCAAATTTGGCTTAAAAAGTCAAATAGCCAACAAGATCTTTATTCCACGAGCTCCTCCTCCTCCAACGCAGATTTGGATCAGTATTTGCAAGGCATTGCCTTCCCTAGGCTCAGCCCAACGGAATCCTCATATCTAGATGCCCCCATTACTCTAGGTGAAGTGGCAGAAGCTATTGGAAACTTGTCCCCACGGAAAACCCCTGGACCAGACCGTCTACTGGCCGATTGGTACCGCTTTCTTAGTGACCACTTAACTCCCAAACTACATGCCACACTAGTTGGGGCCAGTGAGGCGGGCACACTTCCGCCATCTTTCTATACTGCTACTATAATTCTCATCCTTAAAGAAGGTAAAGACCCTGAATCTTGTGCCTCCTATCGTCCCATCTCCCTTATTAATACGGACATGAAAGTCCTAGCAAAAATGTTATCCCTGCGCCTCAATAAAGTAATAGCTACGATAGTCCACCCGGATCAAACAGGCTTTATGCCTAACAAAAGCACTGCCATTAACTTACGACGACTATTCTCCCATCTCCAAATCAAACACGATAATGAGGGCACCAGAACGCTAGCATCCCTTGATGCCACCAAGGCGTTCGACTCAGTTGAGTGGTCCTATTTATGGAAGGTGTTGGAGAACTTTGGAATAGGCCGCACCTTCATAAATTGGATTCAGCTACTCTACCAATCCCCATCTGCCCGCATCCAGGTAAATAACACCCTCTCTAGAGCATTCCCCTTATCTCGGGGCACTAGGCAGGGATGCCCGCTTTCCCCCCTGCTGTTTGCCCTGGCAATAAAACCATTGGCCATAATGATACGTCAAACACCTAGTGTGATTGGGCTTAAATATGGTAGGTTGGAAGAAAAGACGGCCCTGTATGCGGATGACATTTTGTTGTTCTTAGCAGACCCCGAGAATTCTCTGCGCAAGGCGCTGGAATTGATTGATCATTTTGGCACTTTTAGTGGCCTGTTGATAAACAAAGACAAATCTACTCTTTTTTCTATTGAAGCGCCCCGTACTGAAGGTGTGACTTTAGGTTTGAAATGGGTGTCATAGTTTAAATACCTAGGGGTCGTCATATCTAACAAGCTTGATGAATATGTGGCGGATAATATTGATCCAGTGACACAATCATTTAAAACCAAAGCAGGTCAATGGGAACGTCTCCCACTCACGGTATGGGGCAGAGTGAATTTATTTAAAATGATTGTTTTGCCTAAATATCTGTATGTGATGCAGCATGCCCCAGTGTGGATTGTCCCTCAAGTCCACAAACACATAGATACTATTTTACTTCCCATTATATGGGCTCACAAATCCCCTAGGATCAGCAAGCTCTCACTCATGGCCCCTCAGGAAAAGGGAGGCCTTGCCCTTCCGCACCTTCGCTACTATTAACTATGCCTCACTGATGTTTATATATAACTGGCTTTGCCCAGACCCTGAGAATACGTTGACTGCACTTCATGCCTCTGTTGCTGGCTCCCTGGAGGCTATTAGGAATGCCCCCTACCGGAGGCGCAAAGACACCCCCGAACTGCCACCAGTGCTGTCCATCCCACAAAGGGTATGGGCTATAGTTCAAAAATGGTTGACCCGCAGTAGTCCTCTACCCTCACCATATGCTCCACTATGGAGGAACTCAAACCTCCCCCACTTCTCTTATTTACCAGACTTCCACTACTGGCCCAAATTGGGGATTCGGCACTTAAATGATTTGCTGATTACTGACTCCTTCCCTACTCTGGCCCAACTCAAAGAGAAGCTACACCACCCCGCGATCCAACTGTATCGGTATCTCCAATTGCGACATGCATTTATGTCCCAGTTTGGCTCACAGTCGATTTCTACTGTGGTTCCGCAGTATGAACGCAGACTATGGGACCCTAGCCCCAAAAAATTAGTATCGGACCTCTACAAGTCTCTGATCTCTGCTCTAGGCAGCCCATTTGAGAAGGTAATGAGTAAGTGGGTGGTGGATTTACCTCATTTAGATGATGCAATGTGGGAGGATGCGGTTGAGGGAGTCTATAATTTTCTGATCTCTACTAGGGATAAAATGGTCCAGTACCGGATAATGCATAGGACCTACATCACCCCGCTGAGGCTCAAAAAGATGGGCAGAAACCCTAATGCCAACTGCCCCAGATACTGGGTTCTTCCACCTGCTGTGGGCTTGCCCCCTAGTTCATGAATACTGGACCAAAGTGGTAAAATATCTTTCAGAGCAACTCCTCCTGCCGGGAGTGGTAACTCCAGAGATGTGCCTCCTAGGGCTTGTTGATGAGGTGGTTCCCCTGAATAAAACCAGGATATTGTTAAAGTCAGTGTATTTCTATGCAAAGAAACTTGTAGCAATGAAGTGGATGAGTCCCCAAGCACCTACAGTCAAACATTGGGTGCAAATGATAAACAGTAAGCTGCCTGTCATCAAACTCACATATATGGCCAGAAAATGTCCCCAAAAGTTTGAAAAAGTTTGGGATCCTTGGCTAGATGCCAACCCAGACTCAGCCCCGTAGGTTTGAATGCTCTTACTATTCTTCTGTCTGGAGTGTCTCCCCTCTCCCGTCCCGTGACCCCTGCGATTTGCCTCTGCTGATTGTCGAGATGTTTTGATGTATATCTGCTCTTGAATTGCTGTCGCCAAGCTGTACGTGTTTTGTTGTGTACTGTCTTGTTGTGTTATAAAAGCAAAAATAAAAACCTTTAAAAAAAAAGTCAGATAGCCCCAACTAGAGGGGTAGAGCATAGGCTACACTGGACCCTCTGGATGGGCTTTTACTAGATGGAAAGAGTATGTGAGGGTGTTGTTGAACTGCACCTCTATACTGCCAAATGTGTAACAGAATAGAAAATGGAGGCCAGAGGTTCAAAACTGTAACAACAGGCTTTAAGCAATATAAAGCACCACAAGGTTTAGAATGCTCACAATACAATGAGGTAGTTGAATAATGCCAGGTACAGTCAATGTAGCAGACACAGCATAAATTGCACCACTGAAGGAATAGCAGGTGGAGTTTTATACACCTTCCAGGTTGTCAATAACTCATGTGGTCTGGATTCCTACAGTAGATTTGGAACAGGGATAGAACAATAACCTGATTTCCTTTTCAGTACTGTGGTCCCTTCACTACAGGCAGCAGGGCACAGCTACTCCCGTCTATCCTCCTTGATGGAGCTTAGAGCTGCTCTTGCTAACCAATGCTCACTGACTGACTCTCTATAGAGGGTGCTGTAACAGTGGCTTTCCTGCACTCTAGCTAACCTTGTTCATGGGGTCCCTGTTCCCCTTACACTTCTGGGGCCTTGTTGACTCCAGGATCAATGGACATCCAACCAGATCAACTACTGCAGGCCAAAGAGGAAGGACCTCCCACTGTAAAGCATTATGTTACAGTGATGCAGGATATGGTCATCAATCTGAGGAAATGTAAAACAGGTACAAAGTATAACATCGGATTTAACCCTGCAACAAGGAAATGAGACACTGGTAGGGACATGAAGCCATAAGGGCCATTAGACCTATGGGTCCCTCCAATACTAAATACTAGCAATATGTCAAATAGCTGACAAATTTAAATCAATATTTATTAGCATTATTTGGCAAATGCAACCCTAATGATTACACAAATGATTCAGGACAGTAGGTGGGACAGACGCACTGGCACCAAGCATAGCTATACAGAAAACCAAAGAGTGAGTTTGGATGTAAGTACCTTTAATTAAGAGTGTCAATGTGAGTGGTGACTACGGTTGCCATCCGGTATTTCACTGACCTAAGTATTACAATACCAGCTAAGGCCAGTATTATACATTTTTAACATTAGTAATAAGTAGTAATTAGTGATGGGTGAATTTATCCCAAAACGGCAAAACAAAAATCATGAAAATCTGAAAGTTTCATGAAAAATCTTGAAAATCGAAAAGTTTCACAAAAAAATCGTGAAAATCGGAAAATTTTCACAGAAAAAACATGAAAATCAGAAATTGACGAAAAAGTCGCTCTGTTCAATTTTGATGCTGACATTAAAGTCAATGGGCATCCGTATAGTGTTGACACACAGCGATTTTGATGCGAGAAACTGTGTGGATGCGCGTCCAGAATTTTTTTTTAATACCGGTGAATTTTCAAGGACGAGGAAATTAGCCGCCAATTCGTGCCAGGCGAATTTATCCACACATCACTAGTAGTAATATGCCCTGCCATGCATCTAACTGCTGCCAACATGCCTCCAGTCCCCTATCCCAGCTCCCCTTTTATTGCCGTATTCACTAAGTTCACTATGATTTGGCTGCTGGCATCTAACTTTGCTCCCCATATGCACAAATACCCATCCTCTGACTCCAGACCCTCATAGACACTCCTCAGGCTGGCCAGTATAAAGCGAGACAAAAAGTGGCAACCCCAGTAGTGACATTGACTATGTTTGAGTGTCCGCAACAATGACTGCAGTCATAAATTACCCCTGCAGTATGGTCAACTCAATGGAATTGGATTGGTAGTTGACCCTGGATTATCTAGAACAAGTACAGTACTTATATTTTTTGATAAATGTGTAGATTTTAGGGGTCATTTATGACTGCAACTACAGTTGCCATCACAAAAAAAATAAATGCATTTGATGAGTTGATTGAGACCATTCATTGAAGGCACTTTTGTCCGAGCACAATCCATGACCTTCTGCATAGCTGTGCCCACATCAGTGGGTCCATCCCACCTCCTCTTTCGTTTGCAGAATAAGTTCATCTTTTGATGTCGGGGAACTCTGGAGCAATCCCCACCTCGAAGGTGGAGGTAACTCTAGGCATTAGGAAATTTGTATTCTCACAAATTGTGTCCAATATGTAGCTTTCCACATTGCATGTGCATAAGTAAAGTAACCTTTCTATGTGCATCAGAAATATTGGTGCAGTGGCACCATGAAGCTCTTCACTTGAAACACTGGCCAGATGATTGTAGCTCATTGTTGTTTCAAGAGAAAAGCTTTTATTGAAAGATGATTAATTTTCACATTTGTTGTATGACTATGAAGATTTTCATTCATCCAGGTCATGGTATATCTAGTATAGGTCAATCTAAAAACAACTGGACTTGCTGAGTAATCAATGAAGACGTTTCACTACTCATCCGAGCAGCTTCTTCAGAACTGAAGAAGCTGCTCGGATGTAGAACTTAATGCTCCCCAGGGCTCATCTGCCTCACCTCTATATAATAGTCAGCTCATTGCCCAAATACTGTTAGTGATACTGCTGCATGGTCTGTGAGTTCAACGTCTGTTATATTAGAGATGATTCTGAGATGTAACAGGGAGTTGTGCATCAGAATCAATTGGTTTGTATTCCCCACTTTGTGGATTCTGTACACATTTGCTATGAAAGCCTGTGCCCTCTCTGACTCCAATACCAACTGTAACCTGCCCCAAGAGACCATAACTGGCTATATGAGCCGTCAAGGAGACATTATCATGGGAGGAATTTTTTAATTCATTTGAACAGGGTCTATAGTGATATCCAATTCACCAGCAAACCCCCAGAGCTCCAGTGTCAAATGTAAGTATCATTGTAATGTTTGGGGCCGGGCATTAATCCCCTTCACATCAAACACTTGCAGGAGAGCAGAGCACAACTGGCACAATTGACAAATAATGTCTCTGAGTTCTATTCATTCTATCATATCATTTGTAGCTGTGACACAATAGTAAAATCCAACTTTACTGGGCAAACATCCAGCAGCATTGAAAAATTACAGTTACAACTAGATATAGTAGGGAAACATTAGGAGAGAGCTCTAATAGGGAGATCTTACCTACTCAGTAGGGTGAGGGTTACCAGTATGGCCTGGAGGTTCTAAAAGAGTGTCTAATGGGAGAAGGCAGAGCATTCCAGAGGATGGGTACAGCTTGTGAAAAGGAGTGAGATGAAGTAATGACTAATAGTTCTTATAAAACTACTCAAATTCATAAAGCTAGCATGGTAGAAGCTCATAAGCTATAACAAGCTATAAGCTGTAACAATAGAGTTGTTTCCCCAGTGGGCCCAATGATCACATAAACATACAGTGGTGGGGGGCAAGAACCTAGATGTTGACATTAATAGCTCCTTTTTTACTTAGGGTGACATCTGGAGAAGAACGTCATACAACCAACAGCAACCCATGCTGCTATAGAGCTTAGTGCTGCCTGATGGTGGGGGCTTGTTGGGTTAATTCAAACTTCAAGTTAAGCTTATGGCTGCTTAAAGTGTCCTTACTAGGTTGTAAAGTGGGGGGGCACTAGAGAGTCAGTGAGAACAGACATCCCACAAGGAGCACTGGGACAGGAGACATGTTCTGAGAGGGTTTAAATAATTTCATGATATATTTTAGATATGTAACTGGTCTATTAATTGGGAGGAAGGTTGAAATGAGATTTTGTGGACATAAAACACTTCCCTGGAGTAATAACCATTCATTTACAGACTGTCTGACTTTCGTTCAACCTCCTCTTCTCTGCATAGGTCATTGGTATCTAAATCTATCTAGTTTTGTGGGTGAGATAGAATAATTCTAGGTCTACCCAACTCTATAATATATCAAATTTGAGAAAATATTTCGATTTAAAGAAGGATGCAACCCCTTCTCTTTTTCTTATAGAAACAGTCTCTTACATTTATATGTTATCTGCAGAATTTTTATATTTTTAACCCAGCCTGTAACTGACATATAATAGTATTTTTCAACGGATTCCTCATTTTTTACAGTAAAATCTGATAAATGGCTTCCGATAGCTGCAAAGGTTTCTGATAGCAATGAATCCGGAGATCTCAGCATTCTCACAGTCTTAATTCTCCCTAGGTCTAGGTAAATAATAACTTAACTAACTTAAAGGAGAAGGAAAGGTTAAAACTAAGTAAGCCTTATCAGAAAGGTCCATCTAAATATACCAGTAAACCCCCAAAGAAGTGCTGCTCTGAGTCCCCTGTCAAAAGAAACACTGCATTTCTTTCCTTCTATTGTGTACACATGGGCTTCTGTATCAGACTTCCTGCCTTCAGCTTAAACCTCATTGCCCTGGGCATGAGCATGCTCAGTTTGCTCCTCTTTCTCCCCCCCTCCCTTCTCTGCTGTAATCTGATCCCAGAGCAGGGAGAGACTCAGGCAGGAAGTGATGTCACACCATGTTAATACTGTAGCTCCTATCCTCAACAAACAGAGAGTTTCTAGAGCTTTTTACTCAGGTATGGTAAAACATTCTACAGAATAAATATAGCATTCTAGCTTGTGCTATTGCAGCTAATCTATTGGCAATAAAACACCTCTGTAGCTTTCCTTCTCCTTTAAATAAAGAGTACCATTTTAAAATAAGGTGAGGAGACACAGGTTGGGGTGATTTTTCTAGTAAATTAAACCTATCCATGTTAAGTAAATGTCTTGTGTAGTTTGAGGGTTCAAGGAAACTGGGTGCAAAATGTTCACATGATATTTTGCACATGGAGAGAAAAATTTCTCTATTCTTATCCGCTAAACAGTTATCAGGTTGGAAGGATGGCAAATGCTACTTTCTGACCCTTTTTATACAATTCCATTCCTAGTTTGCTTTTTAAAGGAGGAGGATAGATTTTGGCTTAAGTGGCCAATATGTTTAAGTCCATTTAAATGGTTTAGAATTATTATGGGGCATAACTGGAAGGCTTGACAAATCTGGAAATACACCAGATCTATCAGTTTTGAATTTGGCAGAACCAAATTCCAAACTTTAATTTGCATATTTAAATTTGAATAACATCCCAATAATTTGCTTTTAAACTCATATTATATTAAGTGCAACAGGTTACTTTTAACCAGGCACTCAGGACTAAGATCCAGACCAGTCCTTGACCCAATGCCGAATTCCGCGCATTCCTACTTATAACTAGCAGGGGATTAGCTGTGGTTAACAGAGCTGGCGATAATGAGATACTTACCTAGTATAGGGACAGATACATACTAAAACAATTCATAGGAGAGGGTAGATCAGTAAAGGAGGCCAGTCCTTAATGAACCCCCTCCATTACATTTCAATTTGTATAAAGAGAGAAAGTAGCAAAATGAAAGGCAAAGACTAGAATTCCTGTGCAGAAAAATCTAAGAAGCATTTGAGGTTGGAGATTCTGTTTATGGGGAGGTTGATAAACAAATCTCTCATCCTGTCTGAATGCTGAGCTGTGTGCAAGGATTTGAAATAGATATATCCATATATATGTACAGGTATTGTCGTACGAGAAGTATTAAATAATAGCTCATACGTCCTGAAAGCTCGTGAGGACGTTGAGGTAACATTAAGCAATACAACAGATGACTATTTAACCATTTCTTCTTCCATGGGGCTGATCCAATGACATCCAATCACCATTCTTGTTTTAGCATAACTGTGTCACTATGTCCATCTTAGGGACAGACTCACAGTCTCACTACAATAGCCAAATAAGGTTCATCTACTGTGTCAGCACTGTGTCCAGAATGGTATCTATGCTGTAGTTTCTGAAACGGTGTCTTGCTTGGCCCTGCACTATCAATATTGGTTCTGTGTTTTCACTCTAGGGTTTCTATTGAGTATTACCAGAGCATGCAGGCTTTAATATTTGCTGTGGAGGAGATTAACTCGGATCCTGAGCTCCTTCCCAACATTACTTTGGGCTACAAGGTTTTTGACACCTGCTATTCTTTAAGGAAAGCAGCACAAGAGACTTTTTCAATGCTGTCGGGAGTAAAAGGAAGCACCCCAAATTATAACTGCCACCAAGAGACACATCTTGCTGGTATTATTGGTGACTCGGGATCCACCAGATCCATTCTTATGGCCCAAATCCTTGGACTATACCAGTACCCACAAGTAAATTATACTCAGTAGTCTCTTCCAAATTTCTGCATTGTGTATTCTCTTTTACAGATCAGTTATTTTGCAACCAGCCCGCTTCTAAGTGATTGGAACTTGTTTCCTTCCTTTTTCCGTCCTGAGTGTATCCAAGAAATTAGACTAGGTATTTTAAGATAATATTGACCAAGGGAAGACTCGAGGGATCCTAAAAAGAAAAAAAAGGTGCTGCTGACGTATAGGCTGCAATAGTGAAGTATTGCCAAGATATCACACCGATAGCCAGCATACAAATTGTACTTACAGGATGGAGACCAGATCCTTTCAGCAGGCGGTCTTTCTAAAACTGTATCACCGCTATTGCTTCCTGAGATGCAGGTGAGTCTTTCTCCTTTCTCTGCCGGGTTTTCCTGTGACCGCGTGGTGTATCCGGTCTGTTTGCTGAAGATCCTCATGTCCTCCAAACTAAACAAAACTTTTGTTTAATCAGTCTCGTGTGGGCTTTTTGGAATTTGGCACCGAATAATAGTTAAAGGATTCAGTTTTTAACCAATGGTGATATACTCTTTATTTAATTTCAGTAAAAAAAGTCTAAATCGTTTCATATATACAAATACTTCATCAGGGGCAATACCCATACTGCTTTCCAGTCTCTTGTAACTGGTAGTGGGGAAATTAGAATAAATTAGCTTCAATTAAGGGATAATTGGTACCATAAATTACATCATTAATTATACACAGTATCAGATATTTATAAATAGTCAATTATAAAAATGGAGAATTTAGTCATTGATTTAAAATTAATTAAAAAATAATTTAGAAAGTTAATCATTGTATCACCTCATTTGTTACATTTGATTTAAATTCTAACACTTTCTTTTCCTTTTTGTTACATGTCTTCCATGCTTTACAGGTTCTGCAAGGATAAAAACCTTTGTTTTCTTTGTTGTTAAAAAAAGTAGTTTATACCTGTGATTCCTGTGGTTTTTTTTTTTTTTTTGGAGGCAACTGGGCCCAAGTATCTGCTTAATAGAATGTGTTTTTTTATAAATCAAGCGAGGATATTAATTTAGAAATGTATCAAAATCTTTGTCTTTCTTTAATATGTGCCAGTGCTGTTTTATTATATTTTCTACTTTTGTATTGGATTCATTAAACGTTGTGATGGGCAAATTCACGAAAATTGTGAAATTGGAAAATTCACGAAAAAATTGTGAAATTCAAACGTTTTCATGAAAAAAACGTGAAATTCAAACATTTCACGAAGAAATCATGCAATTTGAATGTTTTCACTAAAAAATCAAGCAATTCTAACGCTTTCACGAAAAAATCAAACAATTCGAACATTTTCACGAAAAAATTGTGAAAATCGGAAATTGACAGCAACAAGTTTTCACAGGTGCATTTTCGCTGGAAATTCTCAAATTTATTCACCGGTGGCAAAACGAGGAAATTTGCTGCAAATTCATGCCAGCTAAATTTATTCGCCCATCACTAACTATATGTTGTAATAAATGGAATAAAGTCATTTGGTTGTAGTTCTGTTTTTCCAAGTGAATTTATTTAAAAATTCAATTGTAGCGATGGTGTCCTTCATATTGGATGGTAATTTTCTAAGCAGGGGTTGTAAGAAAAAAATCAATATATTCAGATAAGTTGGATGTTAATGAACTGCACCCTTAAATGATTGGTCATCCTGGGGGATTTTTCAAATCTTTATGAATTTTTGGTAGGGTGTAAATTAAGGGGAATTTTTGGAAAATCAACCTTAAGGTACTGAAATTCATTTTTTGTTCAGATACCAACTCCAATCTGTTCTAAACGCGGCCGCTAGACTCATTCATCTATCTCACCACTCAACATCAGCTGCTCCCATTTGTATGTCCCTTCACTGTCTCCCAATCTCTTCTAGAATCAAATTCAAATTACTTACACTCACATTCAAGGCCCTTAATAATGAAACCCCTCCCTATATTTCATCTCTAATCTCCAAATACACTCCTTCACGAAACCTACGCTCTGCTTCTGATCTTCGCCTCACTTCTCCTCTGGTCACTTCTGCCCATTCTCGTCTACAAGACTTCTCTCGGGCTTCTGCTTTTCTCTGGAACTCTCTGCCACAAGCTGTCAGACTTTCTCCTTCCTTCCAAACTTTCAAGCGCTCCTTAAGACCCATCTGTTTAAAGAGCCTATTCGTTGTACTTAATTAATCATTGCTGTATCAAAAATGACAAAGTGTTTATATAATCCTAATGTCTCAATTGTACCTAACCTTTAAGTTTGTAAAACCCCATTGTACTCTGTAATCCTTGTCTGTTAGCCACCATTTATTCCCTGTTTGCTATAACTGCAGTAAAGCACTGCGTATCTTGACAGCGCTATATAAATAAATGATGATGATGATGATGGTATCAATATATGTTTCAAACGTGTTAAGTCGATTTGTGGGGGCATATTTAAGTCCGTTTTGGAGTAATTTGACTTGGTCGGGTTTTAAGGTTTTTTTGGTTTAATTATAAATACCTAAAATAGAATCACATTCTACTTCTGTCTGGACGTTCTAGATTCCCTAGATTTCCTCCCTCCTCATCTACTTGGATTTTTTCATTTTTTGTTTGGTGTGCCTAATCTTATATCTTCTCTGTTCTCCTTGTGCCATCTCGTTTCCTTGTCCCTTTCTCTTTTCTTTAGAAAATCCATGTTGTCATTTAGTTTATTCCATCGTGATCTGTTATATGGATACGTTTTTGGTCTATTACTGTACTCACATACTCACATAAACAATATATATGTGTATATATATATATATATATATATATATATATATATATATATATATATTATATATATATATATATATATTATACAATGTCTGTCCGAGAAATCATCCAAGCCCCTCTAAAAAGCATTAATAGAACAGAACATCACCCAGCAGTGCATTGAACATCCTCACTGTCCTATGTACTATGAAGAACCTACTTCAGCTGAAAGTTCTGTTCCTCTAGTCTAAAGGAGTTGCCTCTGGTGTAGTGATCTTCTTTATGGTGTCCCCCTCTATTTTGCATGCTTGTGTTGCTCCACAACTCTGTCTACATTTGAATGTGGCTCATGGTTAAAAAAGATTGGGGACTCCCACACTAAAGCCTCCAATGCTTTCCCTCAACCACTGCAGAGGCAATCCTCTAAATGTGTTCTCCTTATCCCTTTCCCTATATTTCTGACACCTATCTAGTAATGCTATAATGAAAAGGAATATAGAGGTCTCTTTCTACTTGTTACATACTGAATACTCATTAGAAAAAAAAACACCAACTGATCAGTGGGTTAATGTTTATGTGGTGCTCCCACATTAGTTATAGTGTCACAGACAGGTCTAACACAAAACATCTTGCGCTAACCAAGGCTCACTTGTCAAGTGATTGCACATTTCTAGATGCTGCCAATGTCTCTATATGGGAAATGAAGATAAGGCAGACAGAACCATCCCATACTTTCTCCTTGTCTATATTCCTATATATAGAGCACCTTTCTAATGCCCCATACTTTATCCTTGTCTCTATTCCTCTATAGGGATGTAGCGAACTGTTCGCCGGCGAACTTGTTCGCGCGAACTTCGACCGTTCGCGTCCGCCTAATGTTCGCATTTTGAGTTTGCGTTCGATTCGAATACAAATCGTTCGACCATTCGACCACTAAAATCGAACGATTTCCATTCTTTCGAACGATTTCCATTCGTTCGAACGATTTCCATTCGTTCGAACGATTAAAATCCTTCGAACGTTCGATTCGAATGAAAATCCTTCGATCGAACGATTAAAATCCTTCGAACGTTCGATTCGAATGAAAAATCCTTCGAACGTTCGAATCGAACGATTTTAGCGGGTGTTCGAAGTTCGCGAACTGTTCGCGAACGTTCGCATTTTTTGCCGGTGTTCGCGAACGGCGTTCGCGAACACCAAATCGGCAGTTCGCTACATCCCTATTCCTCTATATAGGGCACCTTTCTAATGCTGCTGTTGAGGTGATGAAATGAAAGTCTGCAATGGTCCTTCCATTGTTTTGTCCTTGTCTCTTCCATTGTACCACTATTTCTATTTAACTTTATTTGTGCACATGTGATTTTTCATACTAGGATCTCATCTGAGTTCTACCTGAGCCTGCAGGCCCTTATATTTGCTGTGGAAGAAATTAATGCAAATCCAGAGCTCCTTCCCAATGTTACACTGGGCTTCCAGATTTTTGACACATGCAAAACATTGCAGCGAGCAGCATAGGCAACACTATTAATGCTCTCAGGAGGAAAGGAAATGACCCCAAATTATCATTGCTATAAAGGCGCCCCTCTTGCTGGTATTGTTGGTGATCCTGCATCCAAAAGAACCATTCTCATGGCCCAAATCTTGGGATTGTTCCGATACCCACAAGTAAGTTCAGTATGATAGCTGTCAATCTCCATGTATCCTCCGTTCAGTTATCGCAAACACAAAACATTTAACAAGTCTGTTTGTAAGTTCATTAAAATCATGGATCTGATCAATCCTTTCTAAACCTGAGTCTATGTAGAGAAGAAATATATCCGCATTAATATTTTCATTACATTTATGCAGGTGAGTTATTTAGCAACCAGCCCTATTCTGAGCGATCGGAACCTGTTTCCTTCCTTTTTCCGTACTGTGCCTAGTGATGAATTTCAAATGAGAGGTCTTGCTCAGCTTGTCTCTCATTTTAGTTGGTCTTTGTTGGGCCTCCTGGCTAATGATGATGACTATGGGCAATTCAGACTTCAAATAGTAAAACAGGAGATAATAAAGGCTGGAGCTTGTGTGGCCTTTGCTGAGAATATACTGATCAGTAAGCCTGACAGGAATGCTCCTCATATCACACGATTGATAAGGATGTCCACTGCAAAGGTTATCATTGTGATAACATCTGATTCAGACTTTCTGATTGTGGTGGAAGAGATGTTAAGGCAAAATGTGACTGGGAACACTTGAATAGCCAGTGATGCTTGGGCAACTTCAACTTTACTTTCTAATAGAAGATTCCAGGGGATTTTATCTAGTACTATTGGTTTTGCCATATATCATGGGCAGAAGCCACTGTTTAATGAGTATCTCAACAGCCTAAGTCAATCCCATCTTCATGATTTATTCATGATGGAACTGTGGGAGCAAACTTTCTCTTGCAAGTGGCTAGATCAGGAGAAATTTCATGCCTTGATGGCCAATGGAACAATGAAAGCATGTACAGGAGAAGAAAAGCTGGAGAGTCTGATGATGGAATTAGAGCATAGAGTATCTCTACATGTTTACACTGCTGTTTATGCCATTGCCTGGGCATTACATAATATGCTTTATTGTACACATGGATATGGAGCATTACATGCTGGAACCTGTGCCACTATTTCCTCATTTTACCCATGGCAAGTAAGGAACTTTGTTTTTTTTATTCAACTGGTTTGAGTTTGAAATTATGATGACTCATGACATTCATTTTTATCTTTCTAGCTTCTCCATTATGTTAGAAATGTAAACTTCAAGACCAAAGATGGGAGCCACGTATTCTTTGATGCCAATGGAAACCCTCCAGCTATGTATGACATTGTAAATTGGCGTGTGAGTGCCAATAGCTCACTGGAGAAGGTTACAGTTGGAAGGTTTGACGTTAACAGCCCTGATGGGACAATTTTCAATGTATATGGTGCTGAAATGATATGGATCAACCACACACAGGTATGCAAAGAGAAAATACCCTATGGTACTAGGCTTTACCACATAAATAAATCATAAAAAATAACTTCATTGTCTTTGGTTCAAAGGATAGAGACAAAAATGTTGGTGGAGGCCAATTTCTATCCCCTCAATGACATGTGGGAATCTTGATTTAACATAGTAGAAGTTCTGTCTACATGTTCCTATAAAACAAGGTTGCAGTAGACAGCTCTTCTCCTTTCAATACTCCCTTATGCTTAATATATGAATCACAGGTTTGTGCAAAGCATTATGTGAAATAGAAAAACAACAGAAAGATGCTCGTTTCAATCGGAATTACTTTTGCAAATAACTTTTAAATCAATAGTTTTTTTTTTTTAACAATTTTACATAAACTTTTCAAACACATGAGTTTTGAAAGCCTCAAGAATGGCAACCTGATAGATATTTACCCATTCATACTTTTTAATAAATAAGCAGCATTCAAAAGTAGATTGTGAAAAAAATCAACAAAAGTTTTTAAAAAATGTAACATAGTAACATAGTGTAACCCTTTCGACATCCCTTTGTCTGTGTTACACTCCGCGTGTGGCGCTTACCTGATGACACGGGACAAACCTGAGCCACTCCGCAGTGGTATTGGGAGAGACTGGGTACCTGGTACTTACTAGCGCAGTGCCTCCACCTAGTGGGATCCGGGAATGACCTACGGTTGGCCCCACTAGCAATACAGTAATAACACACACACACTATTGGTTAAACTAAATAACAGTTTATATAAAATAAATGGGCACCTAATACATGCAGCACTCCTAACCGGTGGCAATAGGGCCTCTCTAACTAACTTGCTAGCGCAATCTGTCTAGCTAACTAAGAAAAAAGGTAAAGTCCTTTAATGTCCTTTAATACACAGCCTGTTTATCTTCAGCGCTCTTTAGGGTACTGTCCCTTTAAACAGGTGTAACCCGTTCTTGGCAGGAATATCCAGGGCCACACTGTGGCGCTAACAGTATAGATCCCAAGCCTCTGCTAAGTGGGAGATTTGCGGGGTTTGGATAAGTTAAGTGCCTCCACCCAGGGCTAAAACCAGATATTGGTGACATACAACTCCCTGGGAACTGCAATAGCAGTGATTTCGGTACCAATTGTAGCAGACAATATACCACACAATAGGCAGATATGCAGTAATAGGTAATATTAGGAATGCAATATATGCAATGCAATAAGAACAGTAAAATAACAATAATACCATGAATATTAGACAATATAAGTATCACCCTTTTGTATGAAAATGTCTACTGTCACTTTAAGAATGGTGAGTGTGCACACTAGAGGTCTGAGGGGATATACCAAAGTAGTAATAGAAGAGGGATGTGTTGCAACACCAGATTGATGCCCCCGTGGTGTGTAAAGTGAAGGTCTCACCAACTCCCAGTGATAGTGAAAAAGAAAGAGATCCTGTGAGGCAGAGCAGATACAGGGAAGCAGTCTGGCAGCTTTAATCCACACTGAGCTTGGGATGCTGGGAAAGGCTTCCTGAATTCCTGAGGATCCACTGTCACGGAGGCTGCTGGGAAATCCACAGTCCAGATCCGGTGTACACGCTGGCAACTCACTACAGGGCTGAAGTCCTATCTATCCTACAGGGATTACTCCCCCAGCAATAGCTCAGGCAGCTGCACTACTTCCACTCACTATGATGGCTGACTGGAAAGGGTTAACTAACTCCCTGTGCTCTGACTATGGGATTCCCTATATGTGTAAATATTCTATAGGTGAAATCCCTGGCTTCCTACTCAGATAAATCAGCAGGAACACTCACAAGAGAGAAGGAGAGATTGCAGGCTGCTCTCAGTGTATTAGTCCAGGCTTTCCTCCTCTCTTCTTCCTGGTTAACCTAAGCCTCACTTTCATTTTGGCTCCAAACTTCTTTCAGAGAGGTCACAAGGTCAGAAGCAAATCCTTCTTGCTGATTGGCCAGGCTGTGGCTGAAAACGGTCTCACTGCAGTGCAAGCAGCGGCCATGCTTTTGGTGGATCCAGATTTAAAGTCACAGGGTTATGCAGTTAGGGAAAGGGCAAATAACACTTCCCTACACAGGATACTCACAAATTCTCTTTGGATACTTCAGAGCTCTCTTTAGGTGAGTCCAGCACATTCAGTCATACAGTGAGACTACCAGCCCCTTTGGATGCTCAGATAGGAATCTCCTGCTGGTTGTTCCTCCAGTCTGGATTCCTCTCACACTCTCTGTCTCTCCAGGCACAGTATGTGGCTTCCCTGTGCAGCCTGATCCAAATGAATACTTGTGGTGCAGCCTCTCAGCTCTCTGGTCCCACCAGCAGCTCTCTGGCTTCCTTCTCTGTCCACCATGCGGCTCTCTATGCCAGGCTTTCTTCTTTTGCCAGTCTCTGTGACTTCCTCTTCCTGCCTGCCACTCCTTAGCTGCTGTGTCACTTCCTGTTGCACTGAATAGCTGGTTGCTAGGTAACAGCTTACAGCACACAGACACAGGCTCTCTGCCCTTACAGGGATAAGTGCAATGATTTTGCACGGATTCCCTACAATAGTAACATAGTAAGTAAGGTTGAAAAAAGACACACGTCCATCTAGTTCAACCTCTTTTTTTTTATTATTATTTCTGCCTAACTGTCAGTTGATCCAGAGGAAGGCAAAAACCCCATGTGAAGCCTCTCCAATTTGCCTCAGAGGGGGAAAAATTCCTTCCTGACTCCAAAATGGCAATGGGACCAGTCCCTGGATCAACTTGTACTATGAGCTATTTCCCAATATCCCTGTATTCCCTCACTTGCTAAACACCATCCACCCCCTTCTTATACCTATCTAATGTATCAGCCTGTACCCCTGATTCACTTCCCAGCTCTCCCTGTAACACCCCTTTCCCTCCTCTAATCTCATTGGCTCCCTCCTGTCTGCTGGGAGGAGCTACTGGTGAATAAAGCATCCGACACTTCCTTGTACCTATCTAATGTATCAGCCTGTACCACTGATTCACTTCCCAGCTCTCCCTGTAACACCCCTTTCCCTCCTCTAATCTCATTGGCTCCCTCCTGTCTGCTGGGAGGAGCTACTGGTGAATAAAGCATCCGACCCTTCCTTGTACCTATCTAATGTATCAGCCTGTACCCCTGATTCACTTCCCAGCTCTCCCTGTAACACCCTTTCCCTCCTCTAATCTCATTGGCTCCCTCCTGTCTGCTGGGAGGAGCTACTGGTGAATAAAGCATCCGACCCTTCCTTGTACCTATCTAATGTATCAGCCTGTACCCCTGATTCACTTCCCAGCTCTCCCTGTAACACCCCTTTCCCTCCTCTAATCTCATTGGCTCCCTCCTGTCTGCTTGGAGGAGCTACTGGTGAATAAAGCATCCGACCCTTCCTTGTACCTATCTAATGTATCAGCCTGTACCACTGATTCACTTCCCAGCTCTCCCTGTAACACCCCTTTCCCTCCTCTAATCTCATTGGCTCCCTCCTGTCTGCTGGGAGGAGCTACTGGTGAATAAAGCATCCGACCCTTCCTTGTACCTATCTAATGTATCAGCCTGTACCACTGATTCACTTCCCAGCTCTCCCTGTAACACCCTTTCCCTCCTCTAATCTCATTGGCTCCCTCCTGTCTGCTGGGAGGAGCTACTGGTGAATAAAGCATCCGACCCTTCCTTGTACCTATCTAATGTATCAGCCTGTACCCCTGATTCACTTCCCAGCTCTCCCTGTAACACCCCTTTCCCTCCTCTAATCTCATTGGCTCCCTCCTGTCTGCTGGGAGGAGCTACTGGTGAATAAAGCATCCGACCCTTCCTTATACCTATCTAATGTATCAGCCTGTACCACTGATTCAGGGAGACAATTCCACATCTTCACAGCTCTCACTGTAACAAAACCCTTCCCAATATTTAGCTGGAACCTCCTTTCTTCTAATCGGAATGGAATGTAATCTGGAAAATTCATAAACTCGCAATTACCATCATCTACAAAAAAAATCACAAACTCATTTTAAAAAAGTTTGAAGCAGAACAGTGTATGTAATTAAACACTTATTGAAAAAAATTCCAGTGTAATAACTGTCTAAGGAAGTATATATCATTTTGAAATGGATTTATTCATTCACTGATTTTATTAAAAAGTTCATAAAAGTTTTCATAAAATTATTTCTAATCTTTTGATTCCCAGTTTTAAATCGAATTGCCTCTTGTGAGCATAGATTGTGTAAATGAAGTAAAATGTTTACTAAGGATGCAACTGTTTCCCCTAAACAATGTTGAAAAAGTGATATGTAGGTTGAGGCCATGACCATAAAAAGATCATTTTCATGTTCTTTTGACAATTTAGGGATTCCCAGATTTCCTTTAAAACTAGAATGATTTATTAAATCTAACATTGTGAATTGTGGACTTAAAATTATATTATTTTTGATTGACGGATCAAAAATTTTCAAGATTCAACTAAATTGAAAGAACTTTTGGAAAATTTCAAGCTTTTTCTGATTAAAAAAATATAATCATATTGTTCCATTCATTGTTACAGATTCGAGTGTTTTCAAAAACTTAAAATAAAATAAATTAAATGCACTCCCTATTAACTTAAATACAAGCTCGTCTGGTTTTAGCTGCAAATTTTTCTTTCATTCAAATGTTTGAGATTTATAGTTTTTGATGAATAAATCTCGAAATTTGAATTATGAAAACTTATAATCAAAAATATTTTAACATAACATTTTTTTAGATGCTCTAATCACATATAAACACAAGCTCTAATCTTAGAGGGTTATTTACCAAAATCCAACCTTTTCTGATTATTTAAATACATTTCTGATTACTTAAATAAAAAAAGTCCAACCAAACTAGAATCTGAAAAAATCGAGTTGAAACCCAAACCGTATGATTTTTCTGGAGTTTTTTCCTGAATCACTCCATTTTTTCAGGCTTTTTCTCAAAAGAAACAGGCCCCAAAAATTCCGGATAATAAATCCTATGCCTATTAAACAGTTTGTTTTAATATGCCTGTTGTAGTAATAATAAAAATGCTGTAAATGACTGATATTCATTGTATTACTAAAACATTGTTTTTACATTTCTTTATGATTTCCACAGGTTCCTCTATCCAAGTGCAGCCCAAGTTGCCCTTCAGGATCTAGGAAGGTGATAGTACCAGGAAAACCCCTTTGCTGCTATGAGTGTGCCCGGTGTCCCCAGGGACAGATTTCAAATATGACAGGTAATCAAAATATTATTTAAAAGTGCTTGATAACTTTTTAGTTTTGTTGTATATGAAGAAACTGCTATGATTTTTTTTTCTACAGATGCTGTGGAATGTCATCCATGTTCCTGGGACACATGGCCCAATCTACAACAGGACAGATGCTTACCAAGAACTGCAGAGTTTCTTTCCTATGATGAGCCCTTGGGTTATAGCTTAGCAGTCATCTCCAGCTTATTTTCATTGACCCCAATTACTACGGTATATTGGGAGTTTTTATTTGTTATAAGAAAACACCAATAGTTCGAGCCAATAACTATTTCCTTAGTTGCCTTCTCCTGTTCTCCCTGTTCCTCTGTTTCCTTTGCTCTTTAGGTTTTATTGGTTACCCACAACCCGAAAAGTGCCTTCTGCGTCAGGTGGCATTTGGGATGACTTTCACCTTCTGCATCTCCTGTGTTTTGGCCAAAACCATCACTGTTGTCATTGCCTTTAATGCAACCAAACCAGGCAGCAGGTTAAAGAGGTGGACAGGGGTAAAAGTGTCCTACTGTGTCCTTTTGGTTTGTACGTTAATCCAAACCTTTTTGTGTGTAATGTGGCTGATCCTCTCTCCTCCATTCCCTGAATTCGAGACAGACAAAAAACCTGGAGCTATTATCATTAATTGTAATGAAGGATCTTCCATAGCTTTCTGGTGCATGCTGGGATATCTTGGACTTTTGGCGACCATCAGTTTCATTGTTGCCTTCCTGGCCAGACGTCTCCCTGACAGTTTTAATGAAACCAAATTTATCACATTCAGTATGTTGGCTTTCCTCAGTGTCTGGGTGTCCTTTATCCCAGCCTATCTCAGTGCACGGGGCATGTATACTGTGGCAATGGAGGTCTTTGCCATTATGTCTTCCAGCTTGGCTGTGGTGATCTGTATATTCTTGCCAAAATGTTTCATTGTCTTGTTCAGGCCCAAACTCAACTCTCGAGAGCATCTCATGGGAAAAAGCAGAGGTAAAAAATAAATGCTGCTTTATTAAGCCAAATTGCACCAAACTGGACATCTATCTAAAATTCGACTTGTTGGGGTTGGGTCTGTTAGATGTATGGGTAGTATCAAAGTCTTTAGCATAATTGGACTCCACCTATTGAAGAAATGTGTATAGCATCAGCAGGCCTGAAGCAAGAGGCCTAAGTAGGAGAAAGAAGACCTGTGAAGGAGGACTAGCCAAAGTGAGACCTTTTTCCTGTAACAGTACATTTTATAGTGAAAGTTAGGTTTATACGGTAGTCAGATAGTGTAGAGAAGATAGAGGCTTCAATAAGAAAAGCAGAAAGAATAGCACCATAAGCAGAATCCTAAGCTGGTAGGTTCAGGAACAGATAAATTCCAAAAGCAGCACCACAATGGGGGGATTTATTCTGCCACTCTTGGTAACTAATTACTTGCCTGTGCCCTTGTCATTAGAGAGGAGAGTATACAGTGTAAAACTTACAAAGAAGATTTCTGACAAGGGCCCATCTGAAAGAGTCATGTGTAAGGCATGTTGTACTGGTAACAAGGGCAGGAACTGTCAGAGAAAGATGGCTTTCAAAAACACACACACACACATATATATATATATATACAGTATATATACGAGTATGGGACCCGTTATCCAGAATGCTTGGGATTTGGGGTTTTCAGAATAATAGATCTTTCTGTAACTTGGATCTTCATACCTTAAGTCTATTAACAAATTATGTAAACCCAATAGGCTGGTTTTGCTTCCAATAAGGATTCATTATATCTTAGTTTGAATCAAGTACAAGCGACTGTTTTATTATTGCACAGAAAAAAAGGAAATCATTTTAACAATTTGGATAATTTGGACAAAATGGAGTCTATAGGAGACGGCCTTTCCATAATTCGGAATTTTCAGGATAACGTGTTTCCGAATATATATATAGTATATATAGAGAGAGAGAGAGAGAGAGAGAGAGAGAGAGAGAGAGAGAGAGAGAGATAGATGATAGATAGATACATACATACATACATACATACATACATACATACATACATACATACAAGTCCAATGGTTGCCCGCACTCTTGATAAAATTACCTAGATTTGCCTGGGTGCAGTGCCAATAAATTATCCATAACTACTAAGAAGGTCCGCACTCTCAGGACTTATAAAAATCATAATATTTATTATAAATGACTAACGTTTTGGCTAGGTCCCTATCCTTTCTCAAAGTAACAAACTGAACATTAAACCGCCTTAAATATACACTGTGGCGGGAACAACAGCTGGTAAAAGTCACATGATCAGTAATTCGAATACGATTATATAGTTTTGGTTTATATGTGGATTTTAGATAATTTAAGTATTTAAAGTGAATGTACAAATAGTATTTGAATTAACATAACCCACAAACCTTATTTCATCAGCAAATCCCAGGAGCTACAATGTAAAAGTAAGTAGCACTGCTCTATTCTTTCTGAGAACTATACATGAGAGCTTTATATTCCAGAAGTTTTGCAATAAATTGAAGCTACAGAGTTGGTGTCACGGCCTGCACCCAATACCAGAACAAGTGCCAAGCACCCTGTCTCGGCTCAGCTTCACCAGTAGTGTGACCGCTGGGTCAAACACGGAAAGAACAGTCAGGATAGCAAATTCAGGAACAGGTAGCACAAGGCTCAGGAAACCACAGGATATGATCCTATAACAGGCACTGGCTACAATCTGAATGGGCCTTAAATAGGGTCCTAATTCCTTTTAGAGACGCGCCGCACGTGCCCTAGGAGCCTCAAAATAGCACCGGCAAGGGGAGGACAGGAGCGGCGCAGCGGGCGTCCACGCCAAGGATGCGGCATGGACCCCGCTGCCCACTAGACCACCAGGGTAGGTTCTTACAGTTGGACAACATATTGATGCCTGACTAGGTATGGGTTCCATGAAAGACCTGCTAGAAGACAAGCCTTGGAAGGAAAAGTTGGGAAAATTGATATTGGGATTCAGCCATTTTTTCCCCACAATACATTATTTCTTATTATAATATAAGGTGTTATTTGTAAATGTTTGGGGGAGACCCAGAAGGTGTCAAGACATGGCGAAAGCTCAAGACATAACAAAGAGAATAGAGGGACTAAACAGTCTTGCGGTGGCCTTTTTGTTTTCCCTTACTATTCTGCAGAACTTTCTCACAGGCTGTTGTATTGTAGTGGTGCATCAACTTATATTATGCCTCATATATTAGGGTAAACATGTTCTTTCAAAAATTGAATAAATGTATAAAGGGGACAATTAAAGGAAACATAGAAAGAGGGGAAGATTTAGGATGGGCACAGAATTAGGATAAACAAGGAGTCAAAGGTTCATGGATAGGATGATAATGATGATGATGATATTGAGTTAATTATTAACAATGGTCACAGAATAAAGGGAAGCATTATGATTCTACTACTTGTATAAAGTACATCATGTCAGCCAAACTTGGGGGGGAGGGCACACCCCTCTGTCCAGTGATGAGTAGAAGCCAGTTAAATAAAAGCCTGGTGGAGTATGTGTGGCCTATAAGGAGTATAAGGACAATTATATCTAATAAGCTTAGGTGCTGTGTATGAGGCAGCAGGGGATAACTGTGTGGACAAGAGAGATACTGGTTGCCTTTTAGGAAATATGGCCAGCACAAAGTCTAAAACCCTCCAGTGGCTCACCAGAGCAATGCAGAATGGCTGGAGGACTATAGCTGGAATGTGCTTTCTTATCATTACCCTATAGCACATACAGTATCTCAATTTAAGGTTGAAGGGAGTTGTGATAGTACAAGGGCCATTGTATACAATAAGAGATATTGCATTGTTGTGTATGTCCCATGGGTGCCTGTTAAAGACAGTAGATGGTCTAAGAAGGGAATATAATAGATAATAATGAGATACCATAGAATGTTCACTACAGTGAAAAGCTATAACTCCACAAACCAATATGAGCACAAAGGCAGTAGAGGAACATGGGCTGGGGCTGAGCCAGACTGGGAGCAGAAGAAATTTGGTTTCTGCTTGTCACCCACTGACATCACCAGGTCATGATAATGAGAAGAGGAAGTGAGGGAAAGGGACAGAGCTGGAGATCATTTTTGCAGGTCTTGGATTCCAAAAAGTATTCGGGCACAAGTTGCCCACAGTTTTGAAGCACGTTACTGGTTCTGATCTTTCACCTCCTGCAACAAGTGTTACCAAATTTTCTGGAACAAAACACCAGCCTTCCTACATTTTTATCTTTCTTCTCTATTAATAACATTGGACATTGGTGGCAACCCTACCTGTATCTGATGCAAAATTTTGTACCAGTTTGTTAGGTTTGTGCTCCACACTTCCCCCAAAACAGCTGTAAAGTAGTCAAAGGAGACTTGGACTTATCCTCTGCTCTTGGAACAGTTGACAGTTAGACTATATTGCAAATTCTCTGTTTTCTTAATATCTGCATCCTGGTTTTCATCCTACCTCTCTACCTGCTCCTTCTCTGTCCTTTACGGTAACAAATCCTCTTCAACTTAGTGGGGGTGCTTCATAGTTCTTGTGAGTGTGGGGGTCTGGGGAACAAGGGGGCCCAGAATGCAGGGTCTACTTCCTCTACAATTACATATAACCTGGTGAAGAGCAACAAAAGCCAGTGGGCAGGTTGCGGGTAGCAAGGGCCAAGTTGGGGGTGGCTGTGTGCACCGGGCGCCCCTTAAGAATTTTTTTCTTGGGGTCCCAGTGGCACGTTGTTACGCCATTGTTACTCACCATTCATTGATCTCCCAACACACTCTCTTAGACCTCATCTGTTCAACTGGCCTTAAATAACATTTGTGTGAAGATGACATGGAGGTTTTTTCAGTCACCCCATTCATTAACTACTGAAATTCAGATCTCTCACTGACTCCCAGCTATCTCTTCTGCATTTCCATCCATGAATTTGTAGGGAATGCTCTCCCAACCCCTTAAATAGGAAACTCAGATCCTACCTTTGGAAGCAGTAGAGGTAATGGTTCAAACTCTGTGCATAGCAGAACCTCCTATTTGTGTCATATTTTATCAGCCAAATTAGAATGTATTCTGTATGGGGCAGGGACATCTTTCCTCCAATATCTCCTAGCACCTGGCACTTAAAACTCTGTAGCTCTGTATTAATATAAATTTATTCATAGCAATGATTGTCTTTCTAGAATGTTTTATTATGTTGCTATCTCTGAATTTCTTGGTCAGATTCATGGTGTTTTTCACCTACTGAGTTAGGTCTAGTTTGGGGATTTAAGGAATTTGTAAAACAAATAATGTAAAAACAATAGCATTAGATAGCTGCTAAAATCTTAAATTTCCCATTGATTTAGACTAGATAATTAGTCTACTTTTGATATTTTCAGGGGCGCTGCTCCAATGAGGCAAGTTAAGAAACTTAGATGGTACCAGGGGTAGCAAAAATGCTGCTCCTGTTACACCAATAGAGTTAGATATCTGCTGAAAGCTTGGATTCCCCAATGATTTAGACAATATAATTATTCTACTTTAGATAATTAGTCATAATTAATTTCTGAGTCCCCATCGGCCAAAAGTATTTCTGTTCACAATATATATATATATACCTGGAACTTGCTAGTTTGGTGGGTGATAACGGTACCTGTGTGTGACTATGGCCCGGTGACAGGCTCATCACCTTAGATATTACAGATGAGTTTCTACGACATGCACAGGGGCCAAAGAACCACTCTAGTAGCCCTCTCAATGGCTCTATTATGTACAATAGCTGTAGATGTGTGCACCGCCATGGAATCTAAAACCATCTGCAACCTGTTCAACAAGGACATCACCGGCTACATCAGTCGCCCCGGAGATATTATTATAGGGGGTATTATTCCGGTTCATTTTAATACAGTCTACAAAAAACTTAATTTCACCAGCAAACCCCAGGAGCTGCAATGTCAGATGTAAGTAGTGCTACTTGTTTCAATTCTTTCAATTTCAGTCATTTTCAGGGAGGGGCAGCAAAGGACTGGGGGAAAATGACTGGGGCACTGATTCTAATTTAGAATTATGTTAGGCTACAAAAAATATTGTGACAATCTAATATATAAAATCTGCTGCTTTCTCTGCATCTCGCTGCTCTGTATCACAACGCAGGCTCTTCTTGTATTCAAATGCTCCACTGAGATCCAAGGTGTTCCCCTAGGTTTGCACATTGTAAAAAACACAAAGTTCTGAGTTTTCCCAGAACATCTGAGAATTTTTACAATATTTCAACTGCGCGCTTTTAAATATCCATAAAGGCCATCTCCCATACACTCCATTTTGATGAAATAATTAATATTTTTAGAAATGATTTCTCTGTAATAATAAAACAGTCACTTGTACTTGATCCCAACTAAGATATAATTAATCCTTATTGGAAGCAAATCCAGTCTATTGGGCTTTTTTATTGTTTAAATATGTTTTTTGTAGACATAAGGCATGGAGATCCAAATTACAGAAAGATCCCTTAGATGAAAAACTCCAGAACCCAAGCATTCTGGATAACAGGGCCTTTACCTGTAATAGGTGTAGAAATGTTCTCCCCCATTAATCCTAAAATTACTGGCTACCTGCCCAATGAGAACATTACTAATATTTTAGGGATAACATTCCCCGGTCATTTTAACATAAATGACCCAAAAGGTAGAGATCAGTGTATAGAGGGCCCCTTCCCCTTTTCTCAGTCCCTATAATTATTAGGCACCTATCTAGTGCTACCAATCCCTATTTCTGTAGGGAAATAAGAGAGAGCAGACAGTAACCCTTCCAACACTTTCCTCTTGTCTCTATATATTAGGTACCTATCTAGTGTTACCAATCCCTATTTCTGTAGGGAAATGAGAGAGAGCAGACAGTAACCCTTCCAACACTTTCCTCTTGTCTCTATATATTAGGTACCTATCTAGTGTTACCAATCCCTATTTCTGTAGGGAAATAAGAGAGAGCAGACAGTAACCCTTCCAACACTTTCCTCTTGTCTCTATATATTAGGTACCTATCTAGTGTTACCAATCCCTATTTCTGTAGGGAAATAAGAGAGAGCAGACAGTAACCCTTCCAACACTTTCTTCTTGTCTTTGTCTCTATATATTAGGAACCTAGCTAGTGCTACCAATCCCTATTTCTGTAGGAAATGAAGTTGAGTGGGTAGAGTAGCACAATTCATGAAACAACGATGCAGGGGATACAGGTATAAATGGCCCTGGCCTAGCCACTCGCCAGTAGTAAATCCAAGAGAAAAATTTTTTTGCCGATACCTGTGTTTGCTTTCAACGGGGTGCTCCCACATTTATTCAAGGTGCTTCCAGACACTTTACAATTGATCAAACGTTTCACTGAGGAAGGGCCATGCGGTCCCGAAACGTTTGATCAATTGTAAAGTGTCTGGAAGCACCTTGAATAAATGTGGGAGCACCCCGTTGAAAGCAAACACAGGTATCGGCAAAAAAATGTTTTCTCTTAGAGTAGCACAAGCCTTTCTTCTATTTCCATTCCATCCTGTTTTTAATTTTCTGTGTGTTTTTCTAGGGTTGCTGATGAGTATTACATGAGCCTGCAGGCCCTATTATTTACTGTGGAGAGGATAAATGCAGACCCTAAGCTCCTTCCCAACATTACACTGGGCTTCCATATTTATGACACATGCAGAACATTACAGCGAGCAGCACAGGGAACCCTATTAATGCTTTCAGGAGGAAAGGAAATCATCCCAAATTACCAGTGTCACACAGTATCACCCTTTGCCGGTGTCATTGGTGATTCTACAACCAGACGATCCATTCTTATTGCACAAATCTTGGGACTCTACCGATACCCACAAGTAAGTTTATTATATTTGTTGCTTTGAAATATTTTGGAAATCTTAGGTCTATATAAAAAATATTTTTCTGACTGATTATCATTTATTATATAATAATTTCTGCAGGTCAGTTATTTTGCAACCAGCCCTATTCTAAGTGACAGGAACTTGTTTCCTTCCTTTTTCCGCACCATACCTAGTGATGAGTTTCAAATGAAAGGTCTGGCCCAGTTGGTTTCTCATTTTGGTTGGCCTTGGTTGGGCTTCCTGGCCACTGATGATGAGTATGGTCAGTTTGGACTGCAGATAATAAAACAGGAGATTGTGAAGGCTGGAGCTTGTGTTGCCTTTGCTGAGTACATACTGACCAGTAAGCCTGACAGGAATGCTCCTCATCTCATAGAAGTGATAAAAATGTCAACTGCAAAGGTTGTGGTTGTGATATCAACCAGTACAGACTTTGCAATTGTGCTGGAAGAGATGCTGAAGCAGAACTTGACGGGGAACACGTGGATAGGCAGTGAAGGTTGGTCAACATCAGATTTGCTTTCCAATAAGAGGTTCCAAGGGATTTTGACAGGTACTATTGGTTTTGCCATACACCAAGGGCAGATGCCGCAGTTCAGTGAGCATCTCAGCAACCTCAGCCCATTAAAAGATCCTAATGATTCCGTCATGAGAGCGTATTGGGAGCAAACGTTCTCTTGCAGATGGATGGACCAGCAGAATGATGCCTGGCTGGTCAATGGAACCATGAAAGCATGTACTGGAAATGAAAAGCTCGAGAGTCTTATAATGGGAATAGACTATAGAATAGCACACACTTTATATGTCGCTGGTTATGCCATTGCTTGGGCCCTACAAAGTATGTTTGATTGTACACCTGGATATGGACCATTCCATGCTGGCTCTTGTGCTAATATTTCTTCATTTTATCCTTGGCAAGTGAGTTCCTTTTTTCTTAACCAATCACCATGATTTAATCCACTGCCTACAGGGAAAATGTCATTCACAATATTTATATTTTGTTTTGTTTTTTCCTCTTTCCAGCTCCTCCATTATGTCAAAAATGTGGACTTTGTGACCAGTGATGAAACCAGAGTTTTCTTTGATGCCAAAGGGAACCCTCCGGCGATATATGACATTGTAAACTGGCGATTGAGCGCCAAAGGCTCAATGGAGAAGGTTACAGTTGGGAGTTATGACTCGAGCAGCCCTGATGGGAAACCACTGAAAATAAATGTTTCGGAAATTATATGGATCAACCACACACAGGTACAGGAAGGTTTTTGTTGTGCTTCTTATCTAACACAAGTAATTTTCTTATATTAAAGTGATACTGACTATAGATGATAGTTTTGCTTTTGTAAGTAATTAATAATTGAAGTTCCGAAACCTGACTGTTTTGTCAACCTGTGAAGTTAAATATGCTAAAGTGAAATACCATCACTCTTCCTTCATTTCTGTAGTTACATAGTTACATAGTTAAATCAGGTTGAAAAAAGACAAAGTCCATCAAGTTGAACCCCTCCAAATGAAAACCCAGCCCCATACACACACCCCTCCCTACTGTCACATAAATGATATATACCCATATCTATACTAATTATAGAGTTTAGTATCACAATAGCCTTTGTATTATGTCTGTCCAAAAAATCATCCAAACCATTCTTAAAGGCATTAACTGAACCAGCCATTTTTATTTTACTATAGTGGACTGTAGTTATCTCTAACTTCACTCTTTGATAAATATACCCTAATGTCTCTTCAAGGCTTGTCTGATTCAGCAGCAGGCATGATAAAGTACTGCTCATTCTTTTCCTCTGTAACACTATTCTGGGCTATATTAGACATGTCCAGCTATGTCTATAGAGCATATGGATGTACTGAATCCAGGATTCGGTTCTGGATTCGACCAGGATTCAGCCTTTTTCAGCAGGATTTGGATTCGGCCGAATCCTTCTGCCTGGCCAAAACTAATTTGAATCCTAATTTGCATATGCAAATTAGGGGTGGGGAAGGAAACCGGATGACTTTTTGTCACAAAACAAGGAAGTAAAAAATTTTTCCACTTCCCAACCCTAATTTGCCGGTTTTCGGCCGTATCTTTCGCAAAGGATTTGGGGGTTTGGTTGAATCCAAAATAATGGAATCGGTGCATACCTAATAGAGCATGGGTTAAATTTCAATCTAACACTTAAGGCAGGGACTTCACTAAGTGGAAGAGGTGAAGGTATGGTGTAGTGCAGCTACAACTCCCACAGGCTACTGTGCAATAAAATACATAGTAACATAGGTTGAAAAAAGACACATGTCCATCAAGTTCAACCTTTAAACCATTTTAACCTGCCTAACTGTTAGCTGATCCAGACACCAATGAGACGCCAATAAATAAAGTGACGCCAAGAGGTTCATGCAGTAAAACAGAACAGGAACTGTTTATTTGTCAGAGACAAATGATCCACAGGGTCATTTACAGTCCAAGGAGGCATATGTAGAAGAGATAATCAGAAGGCTAGGAGAGTAAATCAGAGACTGAGCTGAATGTGGTCCCTGTGGATGTAGTCAACATAGTAAGTTAGGATGAGAAAACAAACGTCCATCAAGTTCAACCTTTTAATTTTTTTTTTTTTTTAAACTGCCAGTTGAACCAGAGGAAGGCAAAAAGATATACCCATCTGAAGCCTCTCCAATTTGCCTCAAAGAGGGAAAAATGCCTTCCTGACTCCAAAATGAAAATAATTTATTTTGAAAATATTTTATTTGATTTTCATGTTAAACAAAGAATAACAGTATGACAGCAAATATTATGTTATATTAAATGGAGAAACCATTGTATTTGTTCACCCGTATTAGAGTTACAAGCTTCAAGATAAGGAGACCAAATCAGTTTAAAAGAGTCTATTGAATTATTTCCTTTGGTTTTGGTTAATAAGGCTTCTTGCAAACTAAGCTGGTTCATAAAAGAAACAGCATCTGTTAACGAGGGGGGTTCTTTTCAGGGGCGTAACTACAGAGGAAGCAGACCCTGCGGCTGCAGGGGGACCCAAGAGGCATAGGGGGCCCCATAAGGCTCTAATTAATTAGCAATTTTAATATATATTGTTAATACAGGGCAACCACTGGATATTTTGGGAGCCCTAAAATTATTTTGCTGTGGGGCCCAGTAACATCTCGTTACGCCACTGGTTCTTTTTGTAACCAAGAATTAAATAAAGCTTTCTTGGAAGTAGCTATAAAAAAAACTGTCAATAATTTATTATCATGGGAAATAAAGTTTGTGTTAGGAACTGAAGAAAACACTATATTATCTAGATGTAAAAAAAACAAAGCAAGGAGACAAATTAATCTTTATCTTCAATTGATAATTTAAAAACCCAATGATTTCCCTCCAATATGGATCAATCTTTGGACAGGACCATAAATAATGGAAAAGTGACACATTAGTCTCGTCACATTTAGGACAGTATGAAATAGGGCTATTAGAGGAATTTTTTGAGAACAATTTTCCATAGCCTAGATGGGTAAGCTTAAAATGTTGTATTCTCCAATTTTCTGATAAAATTAATCTATTGTAATCCTTAATAGACTTTACCAAATCTGAGGGAGTTATTTGACAATGTAAAAATTCAGACCATTTAGTGGAAGGTTTTAATAACGGGTGTGAATAATATAATAATATCTATCAGAATCTTGAAGCTTGTATTGTTCTTTGAGTTTTGACCAAGGCATTAAAGCTTTCTTAAGCAGATCAAATATATCTTTTACCAAAACCAGTTACTTTCTCTTAATTGAAAATATAAAAGTATCAGACTTTTGATAATCTGAAGGTTTAAGTAAGAGTTTGGCTGGCATGTAACAAAATGAAAATCAGACCAGTCCCTGGATCAACTTGTACTATGAGCTATCTCCCATATCCCTGTATTCCCTCACTTGCTAAACACCATCCAACCCCTTCTTATACCTATCTAATGTATCAGCCTGTACCCCTGATTCACTTCCCAGCTCTCCCTGTAACACCCCTTTCCCTCCTCTAATCTCATTGGCTCCCTCCTGTCTGCTGGGAGGAGCTCCTGGTGAATAAAGCATCCGACCCTTCCTTGTACCTATCTAATGTATCAGCCTGTACCACTGATTCACTTCCCAGCTCTCCCCGTAACACCCCTTTCCCTCCTCTAATCTCATTGGCTCGTCCTGTCTGCTGGGAGGAGCTCCTGGTGAATAAAGCATCCGACCCTTCCTTATACCTATCTAATGTATCAGCCTGTACCACTGATTCAGGGAGACAATTCCACATCTTCACAGCTCTCACTGTAACAAACCCCTTCCCAATATTTAGGCAGAACCTCTTTTCTTCTAATGGGAATGGGTGACCTTGTGTCAGCTGGAAAACCCTACTGGAAATAAAGCATTAGAGATATTATTATATGAACCCCTTACATATTTATACATAGTTATCATATCTCCCCTTAAGCGCCTCTTCTCCAGTGTGAACATCCCCAATTTGGCCAGTCTTTCCTCATAGCTAAGATTTTCCCTTTACCAGCTTAGTTGCCCGTCTCTGTACCCTCTCTAATGGGGATGTATGGCGTTGTGTGTCAAAAAAGACGCGCGTCAAAAAATAATTCTTTGACGCCCATAGACTTTAATGGGCATCGGCGATATTTCGCCGGCGGCGCATTTGTGGCAAAACTAAATGGTTCAAATTCGCCCATCCCTACTCTCTAATACAATAATGTCCTGTTTGAGTGATGGAGACCAATATACGGCATATTATAGATGGGGCCTTATCAGTGCTCTATACAGTGGAAGAATAATCCCTTCCTTCCGTGAAACAATGCCCCTTGATTCAGACCTCCAGACATCCATGCTGAAATACCTCATACGTGGTCCACCCAGTGGAGAGGTCAGGGAGAACAATATAAACCTGTTACCCTAATTACTGTGGTCCCTTCGCTGTAGGCAATCTTATAGAATAGGGAAGCTACTCCCTGCTGCAATCCTCGATGGAGCACAAAGCTGTTCTTGCTATTTACCCTGACTATCTTACTCTCCTAGAGAGTACTATGAAAGGTATTTATCCTATCTCTAGCTGAGCCTCATTCATGGGGTCCCTGCTCCCTGACTTATTTTCTAGAGGTTTTTTTGAGTTTCATCGGCTGAACATTTAGGGGGATATTTATTGCCCTTTAAGCACCAGGTTTGTGATAATTGATTCTACAATTTGCTAGTTAGTTCCTTAAGTTGCTCACCTTTTTTGTTGCCCATTGCACTTTTTTCCCATCACCCATTCCCAAAAATGAATATATCATCCCCTTAGGACAACAAAAATTGCCAAATAATGTGTTTAATTTGTTGTTTTTAATACATTTTTAGTTTTAGTTAGTATGTGTTGTGCTTTTACATAACTTTTTTTCTTTTACTTGTGTTGCTTTTTGTAATTTTTGTTTGTGCCTTCTTTTTTTCTGAGGAAAATTGGATCAGTTTTGTTTTATGAGGATCATTATTAGGACTGTGTTTACAAACAGAATTCCACATTTAATAGTGGACGACAGAATTTTAATGCTTCTATTAAAATTGTGCAGACTGCATTATGTTATCATATGCTAATGTAATACTCTTCAATAATATCCAATGTTATAAAGCATTGCATTATTACACCTTGTTTTTTTATTATTTCACTATGATCATAGGTCCCTGTATCTACCTGCAGCCCAAGTTGTCCCTCAGGATTTAGGAAGCTGATAGTTCCTGGAAAACCACTTTGCTGCTATGAGTGTGCCCGATGTCCCCAGGGTCACATTTCAAACCAAACAGGTACTGGAAATATTATTTTGTATTTTGTTTTATAGTTCTTACAGTTCACTGTTTCTAGATAAGTTAATAAGTTGATATTGTTCTTCAGATGCTGTGGAATGTGATTCATGTTCTTGGGACACATGGCCCAATCTACAACAGGACAGATGTTTACCAAGAACTGTTGAGTTTCTTACCTATGAGGAGCCGTTGGGTTACAGCTTAGCAACCATTACCAGCTTCTCTTCTTTGACGCCCATTATTATACTGGGAATTTTTATTTATTATAGGAACACTCCAATAATCCGAGCTAACAACTATTCAGTCAGCTGCCTTCTCCTGTTGTCCCTGTTCCTCTGTTTCCTTTGCTCTTTAGGGTTCATTGGTTACCCACAACCTGCAAAGTGTCTTCTGCGCCAGGTGGCATTTGGGATGGTTTTTGCTCTCTGTATCTCCTGTGTTCTGGCCAAAACCATCACTGTTGTCATTGCCTTTAATGCAACTAAACCAGGCAGCAGGTTAAGAAAGTGGACAGGGGTAAAGGTGCCCTACTGTGTCATTGTGTTTTGCACCTTGATTCAGTTATTTCTTTGTGGGATGTGGCTGATATTGTCTCCTCCCTTCCATGAGTTTGACACTGACACAAAGCCTGGAGTCATAATCGTCAACTGCAATGAAGGTTCAGGCATTGCTTTTTGGTGCATGTTGGGATATCTTGGCCTGTTTGCCTCCATCAGTTTCATCGTTGCCTTCCTGGCCAGACGTCTCCCTGACAGTTTCAATGAAGCCAAATTTATCACATTCAGTATGTTGGCTTTCCTCAGTGTCTGGGTGTCCTTTATCCCAGCCTATCTCAGTGCACGGGGGATGTATACTGTGGCAATGGAGGTCTTTGCCATTCTGTCTTCCAGTTGGGCTGTGGTGGTCTGTATATTCTTGCCAAAATGTTACATTGTACTATTCAGACCCAATCTGAATTCTAGAGAACATCTCCTTGGAAAAGGCACAAAATACTAAAGGACAACCTCATATACCAAGTGTAACATAGCTTTTTAACAGTCAAATAACATTCCAGTGTTAATTGAGGGATAATAATTCTGTACTAATTTGCATTTGCATAAAATTGATCAGGCACCCTGTGCCCTGATCCCAGGGAGCTCACACCCTAAGTTGCCTGATGTAAAGGACAATTAATAAAAATGAACTACAGGTATGGGATCTATTATCCGGAAACCCGTTGTCCATAAAGCTCTGAATTACAGAAAGGCTGTCTCCCATAGACTCCATTATAATCAAACAAGATTTTTAAAATAATTACCCTTTTCTCTGTAATAATAAAACAGTACATTATACTTGATCCAAACCAGCCTATTGGGTTTAGTTAATGTGTACATGATTTTCTAGTAGACCTAAGGTATGAAGACCCAATTTACAGAAAGATTCATTATCCAGAAAACCCCAGCATTCTAGATAACAGATCCCATACCTGTATAGTGTAGGAAGTCAAATACAGGTATGGGATATATTATCTGTAATGTTTGGAACCCAGGATTTTCTTGATTAGTGGTCTTTCCATGATTTGGATCTCCATACCTTAAAGCATACCTTTACTAGTACTCCTCTCCTAATGCATCTTAGGCCCATGGCACATAAGGCATTTACTCTGCCTGTAAAGTTTGGCTGGTGAAAACAACTAGGGCAACCTTCCATTTCATCCTGAAAACACTGAAATGCTTGTTTTTAGACCAAAATCCAGTTGACGTTTAGTCCAATAGGCCTTTCCCTGCCAGCAAAATACAATAGAGAAGAAAACACCTAGTGCAAGGTAGACCTTATATCAATAGATGATCTACCCTAAATGTGGTAGATGTGGACTACATAAGAACTCACAACCAGGTTTTTTCTAAATGAAAAAAAACTAAAAATTAGCAAAGTAAAATTTTGATAAATATGTCTCTCCATGCTTAGTGCTATTTTTTATCACCACATTAGCTGTCTAATAAAAACTGCCTCTAAAAATTCTTGGAAAAATTATTTTACATTTATCCAGTAATATTTTATTACACAGTTGAAAAATCTGCGGGTTGTTGAGGGCGACAATCTGAAATGGATCAAAGTTATCAATACTGATGTATCCTCCTCAAAATAAAACTTCTAAAAATGGAAAATAATTCAATTTTGGCAAAATTATTCTGATTGTTAATATAACCTCATTTAACTGGAAAATTTTCAGTTCATTGTTAAATAATGTAAATGTGTGTTGTATCCCATTTATGTAATTTTAAATATTGAAAATTTCAATAGAATCTTTTATACAAAATTTTTGATTATCCTTTTTCTTCACTCCAGGTCTTCGGAAATCTATGATTTTCTTTGGGAGGATAAAGCCCATGTTTTTGGTAAACTTGGTAAACGAATCATCACAGTTTTCCTACTTGTCTAAAATTTTATTGACAACCCTAAAATGGTATAAAAGTAATGGCATTTCAGTGATATTTTACTATTTCAATCTGATCTTCTTTACGATACTGATGATGTTAAATGAACAATTTTTAGCATTTTAGATAAATCTGAGGTTTCAACAAATTGTTGTATTTATATATCATTATAAATCTAAAATAAAAACAAATTTGAATAAAAATGTACTGACCAACTGTTGGTGGAATTTATTTTTAAGTAATGTGCAGTTCTTTTTTAGATTTATAGATCACAAGGGTGAACATGACCAAGTTGATGGTGGTACAAAAATATATCTTGTCCCAAAAATCCCAGCGTAATTGTAGGCACAAAGAGAATTTTCAAATTTGGGTTTACATCATTTCTGGTGCTTGGCATTACATGGATTCTTAGAAGTATATTTATTTATACATGAATTAAAGGGTAACAAGTCAACCAGGCTTTTTAAGTAATACAGTAATAATGCAATCAATTGAGCAGTCTGGCAAAATTATATGACCTTTAACAAAAGAATATGAACAATGCTCTATGGTCTCACCCAACCAGGTTTACTGATGGACACTGCTTGAAGAATAGGAATCTTCTCTATAGAGAAACACCCTCTATGCAATGTTGCTGGACATTTACATGTGTTCAACCAGGGTACTAACCCACTAACCTTCTGTTGGAGCATTTGGCTGCTTGGCTACCTTTACTTGCACTAAGTGGGCTCTGACCCACTTCTTTAATACAAGTTGACTAATAACTAAACCCACATGTAGGTTTAAGAATGATTGTGTCTCAAAGACTGCTCATTGCAGATCCCTGTTCCTCCTAAAACTTATGAAGTCACCATTCTTCGCCAAGAGACAGAAAATGTTGATATTTTAAAGAAGGGTTTTTGTGATGCATGAAATTATAATACTGTATCCCAAATTTGGCTTAAAAAGTCAAATAGCCCCAACTAGAGGGGTAGAGCATAGGCTACACTGGACCCTCTTTCAACAGTATGGGATTTTACTAGATGGAAAGAGTATGTGAGGGTGTTGTTGAACTGCACCTCTATACTGCCAAATGTGTAACAGAATACTAAATGGAGGCCAGAGGTTCAAAACTGTAACAACAGGCTTTAAGAAATATAAAGCATCACAAGGTTTAGAATGCTCACAATACAATGAGGTAGTTGAATAATGCCAGGTACAGTCAATGTAGCAGACACAGCATAAATTGCACCACTGAAGGAATAGCAGGGGGAGTTTTATACACCTTCCAGGTTGTCAATAACTCATGTGGTCTGGATTCCTACAATAGATTTGGAACAGGGATAGAACAATAACCTGATTCCCTTTTCAGTACTGTGGTCCCTTCACTACAGGCAGCAGGGCACAGCTACTCCCGTCTATCCTCCTTGATGGAGCTTAGAGCTGCTCTTGCTAACCAATGCTCACTGACTGACTCTCTATAGAGAGTGCTGTAACAGTGGCTTTCCTGCACTCTAGCTAACCTTGTTCATGGGGTCCCTGTTCCCCTTTAGGGCCTAACACTTCTGGGGCCTTGTTGACTCCAGGATCAATGGACATCCAACCAGATCAACTGCTGCAGGCCAAAGAGGAAGGACCTCCCAATGTAAAGCATTATGTTACAGTGATGCAGGATATGGTCATCAATCTGAGGATATGTAAAATAGGTACAAAGCGTTACATCGGATTTAACCCTGCAAGAAGGAAATGAGACACTGGTAGGGACATGAAGCCTTAAGGGCCATTAGACCTATGGGTCCCTCCAATACTAAATACTAGCAATATGTCAAATAGCTGACAAATTTAAATCAATATTTATTAGAATTATTTGGCAAATGCAACCCTAATGATTACACAAATGATTCAGGACAGTAGGTGGGACAGACGCACTGGCACCAAGCATAGCTATACAGAAAACCAAAGAGTGAGTTTGGATGTAAGTACCTTTAATTAAGAGTGTCAATGTGAGTGGTGACTACGGTTGCCATCCATCAGGTATTTCACTGACCTAAGTATTACAATACCAGCTAAGGCCAGTATTATACATTTTTAACATTAGTAATAAGTAGTAATTAGTGATGGGTGAATTTATCCCGAAACGGCAAAACAAAAAATCCTGAAAATCAGAAAGTTTCATGAAAAATCTTGAAAATCGAAAAGTTTCACAAAAAAATCCTGAAAATCGGAAAATTTTCACAGAAAAAACATGAAAATCAGAAATTGACGAAAAAGTCACTCTGTTCAATTTTGATGCTGGCATTAAAGTCAATGGGCATCCGTATAGTGTTGACACACAGCGATTTTGATGCGAGCAACTTTGTGGATGCGCGCCCAGAATTTTTTTTTAATACCGGTGAATTTCCAAGGATTTAATTAGCCGCCAATTCGTGCCAGGCGAATTTATCCACACATCACTAGTAGTAATATGCCCTGGCATGCATCTAAACTGTTGCCAACATGCCTCCAGTCCCCTATCCCAGCTCCCCTTTTATTGCCGTATTCACTAAGTTCACTATGATTTGGCTGCTGGCATCTAACTTTGCTCCCCATATGCACAAATACCCATCCTCTGACTCCAGCCCCTCATAGACACTCCTCAGGCCAGCCAGTATAAAGTGAGACAAAAAAAGTGGCAACCCCAGTAGTGACATTGACTATGTTTGAGTGTCCGCAACAATGACTGCAGTCGTAAATTACCCCTGCAGTATGGTCAACTATCAATGGAATTGGATTGGTAGTTGACCCTGGATTATCTAGAAGACATGCAACAAGTACTTATATTTTTTGATAATTGTGTAGAAGTGTGAATAAATGTGTAGATTTTAGGGGTCATTTATGACTGCAACTACAGTTGCCATCACAAAAAAATAAATGCAGTTGATGAGTTGATTGAGGCCATTCATTGAAGGCACTTTTGTCCGAGCACAATCCATGACCTTCTGCATAGCTGTGCCCACATCAGTGGGTCCATCCCACCTCCTCTTTCGATTGCAGAATAAGTTCACCTTTTGATGTAGGGGAACTCTGGAGCAATCCCCACCTCGAAGGTGGAGGTAACTCTAGGCATTAGGAAATTTGTATTCTCACAAATTGTGTCCAATATGTAGCTTTCCACATTGCATGTGCATAAGTAAAGTAACCTTTCTATGTGCATCAGAAATATTGGTGCAGTGGCACCATGAAGCTCTTCACTTGAAACACTGGCCAGATGATTGTGGCTTATTGTTGTTTCAAGAGAAAAGCTTTTATTGAAAGATGATTAATTTTCACATTTGTTGCTTCCATTCCCACTGCATACAAATCCCTGAGGAACTCGATAACATCAAAGAAATCATCCTCCTCTTTTGGGAGAAGTTTGTCTAATGGAAAAATGGCTAATTATATATAACTGAGCAGCATCTCCAGGCATGTAGAACTTAATGCTCCCCAGGGCTTATCTGCCTCACCTCTATATAAAAGTCAGCTCATTGCCCAAATACTGTTAGTGATACTGCTGCACGGTCTGTGAGTCACAAGTCAACGTCTGTTATATTAGAGATGATTCTGAGATGTAACAGGGAGTTGTGCATCAGAATCAATTGGTTTGTATTCTCCACTTTGTGGATTCTGTACACATTTGCTATGAAAGCCTGTGCCCTCTCTGACTCCAATACCAACTGCAACCTGCCCCAAGAGACCATAACTGGCTATATGAGCCGTCCAGGAGACATTATCATTGGAGGAACTTTTTTAATTCATTTGGAAAGGGTCTATAGTGATATCCAATTCACCAGAAAACCTCCAGAGCTCCAGTGTCAAATGTAAGTATCATTGTAATGTTTGGGGCTGGGCATTAATCCCCTTCACATCAAACACTTGCAGGAGAGCAGAGCACAACTGGCACAATTGACAAATAATGTCTCTGAGTTCTATTTATTCTATCATATCATTTGTTAAAAAATTACAGTTACAACTGGATATAGTTGGGAAACAGTAGGGGAGGGCGCTAATAGTGAGATCTTACCTACTCAGTAGGGTGAGGGTTACCAGTATGGCCTGGAGGCTCTGAGAGTGAATAATGGGATGAGGCAGAGCATTCCAGAGGATGGGTTCAGCTTGTGAAAAGGAGTGAGATGATGTAATGACTAATAGTTCTTAGAAAACTACTCAAATTCATAAAGCTAGCATGGTAGAAGCTCATAAACTGGGATTATGAAGCTTCAATGTTTTTAACATTTTAAGCTATAACAAGCTATAAGCTGTAACAATAGAGTTCTTTCCCCAGGGGGCCCAATGATCACATAAACATACAGTGGTGGGGGGCAAGAACCTAGATATTGACATTAAAAGCTCCCAATTTTACTTAGGGTGACATCTGGAGAAGAACGTCATACAACCAACAGCAACCCATGCTTCTATAGAGCTTAGTGCTGCCTGATGGTGGGGGCTTGTTGGTTAAATTGAAGCTTCAAGTTAAGCTTATGGCTGCTTAAAGTGTCCTGACTAGGTTGTAAAGCGGGGGGGGGGGCACTAGAGAGTCACTGAGAAGAGACATCCCACAAGGAGCACTGGGACAGGAGGCATGATCTGAGAGGGTTTAAATAATTTCATGATATATTTTAGACATGTAACTGATTTATTAATTGGGAGGAAGGTTGAAATGAGATTTTGTGGACATAAAACACTTCCCTGGAGTAATAACCATTCATTTACAGACTGTCTGACTTTCTTTCAACCTCCTCTTCTCTGCATAGGTCATTGGTATCTAAATGTATCTAGTTTTGTGGGTGAGATAGAATAATTCTACCCAACTCTATAATACTGTATATCAAATTTGAGAAAATATTTCAATTTAAAGAAGGATGCAAGTCCTTCTCTTTTTCTTATAGAAACAGTCTCTTACATTTATATGTTATCTGCAGAATTTTTATATTTTTAACCCAGCCTGAAACTGACATATAATAGTATTTTTCAACAGATTCCTCACTTTTTACAGTAAAATCTGATAAATGGCTTCAGATAGCTGCAAAGGTTTCTGATAGCAATGAATCCAGAGATCTCAGCATTCTCACAGTCTTAATTCTCCCTAGGTCTAGGTAAACAATAACTTAACTAACTTAAATAAAGAGTACCTTTTTAAAATAAGGTGAGGAGACACAGGTTGGGGTGATTTTTCTAGTAAAAAAAACCTATCCATGTTAAGTAAATGTCTTGTGTAGTTTGAGGGTTCAAGGAAACTGGGTGCAAAATGTTCACATGATATTTTGCACATGGAGAGAAAAATTTCTCTATTCTTATCCACTAAACAGTTATCAGGTTGGAAGGATGGCAAATGCTACTTTCTGACCCTTTTTATACAATTCCATTCCTAGTTTGCTTTTTAAAGGAGGAGGATAGATTTTGGCTTAAGTGGCCAATATGTTTTAAGTCCATTTAAATGGTTTAGAATTATTATGGGGCATAACTGGAAGGCTTGGAAATGAAGATAAGAAGTCAGCACTCACCCATAGGGTATATTGGATGCAGGTGCAGGTCTGAGGTGGCCACTTCCACCCGTTTTGTAAACAAATTCGATGAACAGACAGCACCACACTTGAGGTAAATTCTTAAAAAGCCTTTATTCCAAAAGGGCTTATTTCAGGATAAACAAATAGCAGCGACGTTTCAGGCTCACAATCGCCTTTTTTCAAGCTTGAAAAAAGGCGATTGTGAGCCTGAAAGGCTGGAAGGCTTGACAAATCTGGGAATACACCAGATCTATCAGTTTTGAATTTGGCAGAACCAGATATAGAAATAGATATATCCATATACATGTACAGGTATTGTCGTACGAGAAGTATTAAATAATAGCTCATACGTCCTGAAAGCTCATGAGGACGTTGAGGGAACATTTAGCAATACAACAGATAACTATTTAACCATTTCTGCTTCCATGGGGCTGATCCAGTGACATCCAATCATCATTCTTATTTAAGCATAACTGTGTCACTATGTCCATCTTAGGGACAGACTCACAGTCTCACTACAATAGCCAAATAAGGTTCATCTACTGTGTCCGCACAGTGTCCAGAATGGTATCTATGCTGTAGTTTCTGAAACGGTGTCTTGCTTGGCCCTGCACTATCAATACTGGTTCTGTGTTTTCACTCTAGGGTTTCTATTGAGTATTACCAGAGCATGCAGGCTTTAATATTTGCTGTGGAGGAGATTAACTCGGATCCTGAGCTCCTTCCCAACATTACTATTGGCTACAAGGTTTTTGACACCTGCTATTCTTTAAGGAAAGTAGCCCAAGAGATTTTTTCAATGCTGTCGGGAGTAAAAGGAAGCACCCCAAATTATAACTGCCACCAAGAGACACGTCTTGCTGGTATTATTGGTGACTCGGGATCCACCAGATCCATTCTTATGGCCCAAATCCTTGGACTGTACCATTACCCACAAGTAAGCACAACATTTTCAAAAGTAAGATTATAAGCAGTCTCTTCCAAATCACTGCATTGTGTATTCTCTTTTACAGATCAGTTATTTTGCAACCAGCCCGCTTCTAAGTAATCGGAACTTGTTTCCTTCCTTTTTCCGTACTGTACCTAGTGATGAGTTTCAGATGAGGGGTCTGGCCCAACTTGTTTCTCATTTTGGTTGGTCTTGGGTTGGTCTTCTTGCCAATGATAATGACTATGGTCAATTGGGACTTCAGATAGCAATGCAAGAAATTATAAATAGTGGTGCCTGTGTGGCCTTCACTGAAAACATCTTGACTAGCCAACCCAATAGGAATGCTCCTCGAATTGCCCGGGTCATTAAAGAATCGACTGCAAAGGTTGTGATTGCAATAACCTCTGATTCTGATTTTGTAATTGTGTTGGAAGAGCTGTTGAAGCAGAATGTGACTGGAAAGATTTGGATTGCAAGTGAAGCATGGGCAACTTCAGATCTACTCTCTAATGAACGATTCCAAGGGATTTTGTTGGGCACCATTGGTTTTGCAATCTACAGTGGGCAGATGCCAAGATTTAGTGAGTATCTTAAGAGTCTCCACCCATCAAATGATCTTTCTGACCCATTTATAAAGGAGTTTTGGGAACAAGCCTTCTTTTGTAAGTGGCCCAATCAGACAAACTTTACCTTGATGGACAATGCCAGAGAACCAACATGTACAGGAACTGAAAAGCTGGACAGTCTATTAACTGACGTAGATCGGCGAGTGTCTTTCAATGTGTTCACTGCTGTTTATGCCATTGCATGGGCTCTGCATAATTTGTTTAATTGCACAACTGGAGTTGGACCATTCTATCAAGGAACCTGTGCCAATATATCATCGTTTCACCCCTGGCATGTAAAGGATTGCTTTATTACTCAATTCAGATTATTTTCATACTGATTTCCATGTTTTTCATTCTCTAAATGCATTTTTATTTCTAATTCTCAGCTTCTCCATTATGTAAAAAAAGTGATCTTCAAAACCCCAGATGGGAACCAAGTTTCTTTCGATGAAAGAGGGAATCCTCCAGCGGTCTATGATATCATGAATTGGCATCTGACTTCCAAGGGCACCCTGGAGCAAGTCACAGTCGGAAAATACGACTTAAGTGCTCCTAATGGGAAAACGTTAAACATAGATAATGGTGGAATTGACTGGGCCAGCAAAACCCAGGTGCTGTAAGACACATTGCTATTCCTTCATGACTAGCATCTCATGTATATATTGTCTAGCATTGCATGAATATTTTCATTTAATGTATTCTAATACAGTTTATATTATTACATGGGTATCAAATTAGTTTTTTTGCCTTCCTCTGGATCAACTATCAGTTAGGCAGGTTAAAAAAAGTTAAACGGCCGAACTTGATGGACGTGTGTCTTTTTTCAACCTAACTTAATATGTTACTATGTTACATATATATATTTGGAGAGAGAGAGAGATATCAAGGGAAGTCAACAACAAAAATTTACATATTTATGGGCAGCATTCAGTCAAAAAAAATGTTGTTCCCAGGTGATGCAAGTTTTTTTCTTAAATTTTTTTTTTTATTTGGACACATCTTTTGTTTAGGAGTTGCAATTTGATTCCATAAAATAGTGATTTGGTGCATCCCTACTACTGTATATACTAACTTTAATTTCCGTTAAGACTCTTCATTATTTAATGAATTTTTATATATTAATAATAATAATAATAATTATTAGTAGTAGTAGTATTAGTATTATTATTATTTAATATGAGAGTTGTGCAACTGTTTCCAAGCGAAATGCTAATATTTATATATAACAATAAATATTATACTGTATATGTATATATGTAATGATACAAGTCAATCTATAGAGCACAAGCCCCTATAAAAACCCCTTCCTTGGCTGTATTAAAGAATATTCATCTCCTACAATATTGATAATTTTTTTTATGCCTTCAAATGGGCCATCGATCTATATTCCTTTTCACAAGAAAGTGCTGCTTTGTATTTAGCAATGTCCTGAGTGTATCCAAGAAATTAGACGAGGTATTTTAAGATAATATTGAGCAAGGGAAGACTCGAGGGATCCTAAATAGAAAAAAAAGGTGCTGTTGACGGATAGGCTGCAATAGTGAAGTATTGCCAAGATATCACACCGATAGGCCGCATACAAATTGTACTTACAGGATGGAGACTGTAATGTGCGGGTTAGAGAAAGTGCCGGATCCTTTCAGCAGGCGGTCTTTCCAAAACGGTATCACCGATATTGCTTCCTGGGATGCAGGTGAGTCTTTCTCCTTCTCTGCCGGGTTTTCCTGTGACCGCGTGGTGTATCCGGTCTGTTTGCTGAAGATCCTTATGTCCTCCAAACTAAGCAAAACTTTTGTTTAATCAGTCTCGTGTGGGCTTTTTGGAATTTGGCACCGAATAATAGTTAAAGGATTCCGTCTTTACCCAATGGTGATATACTCTTTATTCAATTTCAGTAAAAAAAAGTCTAAATCGTTTCATATATACAAATACTTCATCAGGGGCAATACCCATACTGCTTTCCGGTCTCTTTTAACTGGTAGTGGGGAAATTAGAATAAGTTAGATTCAATTAAGGGATAATTGGTACCATAAATTACACCATTAATTATACACAGTATCAGATATTTATAAATAGTCAATTATAAAAATGCAGAATTAAGTCATTGATTTAAAATTAATTAAAAAATAATTTAGAAAGTTACGGTAATCATTGCATCACCTCATTTGTTAAATACTAACACTTTCTTTTCCTTTTTGTTACATGTCTTCCATGCGTTACAGTTTCTGCAAGGATAAAAACCTTTTTTTTCTTTGTTGTTAAAAAAGTAGTTTATACCTGTGATTCCTGTGGGGTTTTTTTTGGAGGCAACTGGGCCCAAGTATCTGCTTAATAGTATGTTTTTTTTATAAATCAAGTGAGGATATTCAGTTAGATATTTATTCAAATCTTTGTCTTTCTTTAATATGTGCCAGTGCTGTTTTATTACATTTTCTACTTTCGTATTGGATTCATTAAACGTTGTGATGGGCAAATTCGTGAAAATTGTGAAATTGGAAAGTTCACTAGAAAAAACATGAAATTCAAACGTTTTCATGAAAAAATCGTGAAATTCAAACGTTTCATGAAAAAATCATGCAATTCGAATGTTTTCACAAAAAAATCAAGCAATTCGAACGTTTTCATAAAAAATTCGAGCAATTCAAACATTTTCACAAAAAATCTAGCAATTCAAAAGTTTTCACAAAAAAATGGAGTAATTCTAAAGTTTTCACAAAAAAATCGAACAATCCGAACATTTTCACGAAAAAATTGTGAAAATCGGAAATTGACGGCAGAATATTTTTACAGGTGCTTTTTCGCGGGAAATTCACAAATTTATTCGCCAGCAGCGAAACGAGGAAATTTGTGCTATTTCATGCCAGCAAAATTTATTCGCCAAACTAAATGTTGTAATAAATGGAATGAAGTTATTTCAGTTTTTCTTCTGTTGTTATTTTTCAACAATTCGTTTCTGGTTATATTGTCTCTATAACCCTTTTTGTTAAACTGTTTTATTAATGCGAGACATTCTCTTTCATAATCCACTGGGCGTCTGCAATTTCTCTTAATTCTGTTGAATTGACTGAAGGGAATGTTCTTAAGCCATTTTTTTATGGTGGCAACTTTTTTTTTTTTTTTTTTTTTAAATGAATCCAATACAGGCTGTAGGTTTTCAGTATATGCTGGTCTCTAGTTCTCTATCTTTGATAAAAATTGAAAGGTCTAGGAAGTTTACCTTTTCTGTACGATAGTTACTTGTCAATTTTATATTAAAATCAGTGTGGTTTATTTTGTTTAGAAAATGAAAAAGAACCAATTCAGGGCCATTCCTTATAAACAGGCAGTCATCAATGTAGCTCTTCCAAGCTACTAGACCGTTATTTTCACTGAGATATGGTGTTATAGTTAATTCTTCCCCATACCCCATAAACAGATTTGCGTAGCTTGGCGCGAATCCCCTTGGTCTGTAAAAGGTACTCCTCTTCAAACCAAAAGTAATTTTTATTTAGTATAAATTCGATTCCTTTTAATAAGAACTCTTTCTCTACTGAGTTGTCTTGGTCTAAATAATATTTCTTGTATTCCTTGTTTGTGTTTAATAATGGTGTATAATGATGTCACATCACATGTTCCTATAATATATCCCGGTTTCCAAGTGAATTTATTTAAAAATTCTATTGTAGCGATGGTGTCCTTCATATACTGTAGGATGGTAATTTTCTAAGCAGGGGTTGTAGGAAAAAATCAATATATTCAGATAGGTTGGATGTTAATGAACTGCACCCTTAAATGATTGGTCATCCTGGGGGATTTTTCAAATTTTTATGAATTTTTGGTAGGGTGTAAATTACGGGTATTTTTGGAAAATCAACCTTAAGGTACTGAAATTCATTTTTTGTTAAGATACCTTCTTTTTTGGCTCCTTTTAGGATTATGGAAAGTGCTTGTTTAAATTTGGTAGTAGGATTATGTTTTAATTTCTTCAATGTATTTTCATCTGACAGTTGTGACTTAATCTCTTGAATATAATTCTCTTTATACATAACTACTATCCCTCCCCCTTTATCTGCAGGTTTTATAATGATCGAGTCATCTTTTTTTCACTCAATTAGAGTGTTTCTTTCTGCCTTTGTTAGATTATCCTTGCCTTGGGAATTATCCTCTATTTTATCTAAATCTTCTAGTACACGATCCCTGAAAGTGTTTATGAAAAAGGTTAAATGTGGATTTGGTTGTTAGACTAATATGTTTGTAGGTGGATGTTTTCTACTATTGATAAAATGTTTCTTTAGGCTTAATCTCCTAATAAATTTGTGGGTATCGATATATGTTTCAAACTTGTTAAGTCGATTTGTGGGGGAATATTTGAGTTCTTTTTGGAGTAATTTGACTTGGTTGGGTGTTAAGTTTTTTTTGGTTGTATTATAAATACCTAAAATAGAATCACATTCTACTTCTGTCTGGACGTTCTATATTCCCTAGATTTCCTCCCTCCTCATCTATTTGGATTTTTTATTTTTTGTTTGGTGTGCCTAATCTTATATCTTCTCTGTTCTCCTTGTGCAATCTCTTTTCCTTGTCCCTTTCTCTTTTCTTTAGAAAATCCATGTTGTCATTTAGTTTATTCCATCGTGATCTGTGTCTATTCCAACGTGATCATCGTGATCTTGGTCTATTACTTCTATATGGGACATATTTATCAAGGGTCTAATTTTGAATTGAAAAAACTTCGAAATTCAAATTCAAAAAGACCAACCGAAATTAAGTTGAAGGTTTTTTTTGGTCGAATAGGTCAGTTTCTGATCGAATAGGTCCACCAATTGGCTCCAAATAGGTTATTTTTCCAACTTTACCAGTTTGGTCTTGAGATGTTTTGCTTGCTCTTGATATTCTCTGACATCTTTTATGGGTTTTAATCTTTCTTATATGTCATTGATCTCTGTTTCTAGGTTTTCTAATTGAGGTTCATAAGATCAAAGGAGGTTCACTTTAAAATTAAATTCCACCTTTTTATACATGTGGGGTCTTCACTATTAAAAATGGGGTATTTGTGTATTTGTAAACCTTTAGGGATCAATTCTTGTTCTAAATACTTTTCTAAGGTGACAGTATCCCACCATAACTTCATTTCTTTGTTCAACAAGTTAAATAATTGGTTCAGTAAGAATTCACCGTTCATATTCTGGTCATCTTTACATTGAAAAATATGATTAATGTCCACATTTCTGTTTCTCCATTCATAGAAAATTTCCATATTGAATACCAGCATTGGTGTCCTTGTGTGGTAAGTGAAAAACAATCAATACATTAGTGGTGGACTCTTGGTAATAAAAAATGCTTAGTGGCAGCATTTATTTAAAAAAAACCAGTAAAGCATGCAAGACATGTAACAAAAAGGAAAAGAAAGTGTTGGAATTTAAATCAAACGTAACTGTAAATGATGTGTTCACTATTAAGAACACAATAACTTGTAAAAATAAAACTATAATATACCTGTTACAGTGTCCCTGCAATTTGCAATATGTTGGAAGAACAAGCAGATGTTTGAAAACCAGAATAAGGGAACACATAAATAATATCCACATTAATGACACTTAGGAACAGATTTATCAAGGGTCAAATTTTCAGAACTTCGAAATTCGAATTCAAAAAGACCAACCAAAATTAAATCGAGGTTTTTTTTGCCTGAATAGGTCCTTTTTCGATCTAATTCAAATCATGCCATTCGAAGTTTTCCCCCCAAAAAACTCAGATTTTTCACCAATTGACTCCAAATGGGTTCTAGCAGGTCCCCCATAGGCTAAAACAGCAATTCGGCAGGTTTAAGATGGTGAATGGTCAAAGTCAAATTTTTAAAGAGACAGTACATGGTACATTTAGAAATTTTTTTCAAATTTGAAATGAATTAGGACTATCCCCAAGTACAAATAATTATCTCAAAATTTCAAATTTTTTAATCTGCCCCATAGTGTATCTGCACATTTTAAAATTAAACATAATTCAGACCTTTCCTTGCTCACATTCATAGGAATAGGGCAGAAATATCCCCAATGGTGGTACAGGTGATATCAAGAGAGGAAACATTCTGGATTCACAGATTAAAACACTCTCCTCGAATGGACTAAATATAGAAATTGATCTGCAATGCTTTTTAAGTGATTTAATTAAATGATGCAATGCTTAACTTTCTAAATTATTTTTTAATTAATTTGAAATCGATGACTTAATTCTGCATTTTTATAATTGACTATTTATAAATATCTGATACTGTGTATAATTAATGTTGTAATTTATGGTACCAACTATCCCATAATTGAAGCTAATTTATTCTTATCGCCCCACTACCGGTTAAAAGAGACTGGAAAGCAGTAAGAGTATTGCCCCTGAAGTATTTGTATACAGTATATGAAACACGTTGGGCTTTTTTTTACTGAAATTGAATAAAGAGTATATGACCATTAAATAAAGACGGAATCCTTTAAATATTCCAAATTCCAAAAAGTCCACACGAGACTGATTAAACAAAAGTTTTGTTTAGTTTGGAGGACATGAGGATTTTCAGCAAACAGTCCGGATACACCACGCGGTCAGGATCTACACAGGGAAAACCAGCAGAGAAGGAGAAAGACTCATCCGCATCCCAGGAAGCAATAGCGGCAATACCGTTTTGGAAAACTGCCTGCTGAAAGGATCCAGCACTTTCTCTAACACGCACATTATGATCTCCATTCTGTAAGTACAATTTGTATGTGGCTATTGGTGGGATATCTTGCCAATACTTCACTGTTCCGGCCTATCCGTCAGCAGATCCTCTCAGCACCCGGGAGCCATAGAAACTAATATGTATAATGGCTAGTTATTGATCCTACCAAATGGGAGTAGGCTTACTTATATCACGACCATTTATATAAAAAGTAACACACTATTGGCGCCTTTTTTTTTTTTTTAGAATCCCTCAAGTCTTAGACGCATGCCTCTACCCTTGCTCAATATTTTTTTACATAAGGACTAGTGGGTCCTGTATTTAAAATAAGTGCTGCCACTAAGCATTTTCTATTACCAAGCGCGGAGTCCAACCCTACTGTACTGACTATTTTAAGTAGGGATGGGCGAATTTTTTCACCTTGTTTCGCCGAAAAAATGACGCCCATAGACTTGTATGGCGGCGTGTGTCAAAAAAATAAAAGACGCACGGCAAATTTTTTTTGACGCCCATAGACTTTAATGGGCGTCTGCAACATTTCGCTGGCGAAACGAAACAGGTCAAATTGCCAATCCCTAATTTTTTTTTTGTAAGTTACTTTTGATTGACAGATTTAAAAGTTTTACAATGCTCAGAACATCACAATAGATATAAATTGCATGTTAATACAGTGTAGCATTCAGAAAATCGTCAAGAGCTAGGGCCTTTATGGCCAGCTTCCAGATCTATGTCAATAAGCAATAAATGTTCGCAAATCCAGGTGGGAATGCGAGGTATGGATTATTCAAACATGAACAACAGATACAAGAAAAAGATACCAAGCAAAAAGTATAAAATGAATAACTCTAATTATAGTACTTCAGGTTCAAGCAATAGCAACAGAGAGGGTTTAGGGAGCAATGAAGAAAAAGTGTTGGGGAGCTCAGTGACAGCCTCAGATAAACGCAGTGGGGCAGGGTGGGCGCCATACCTCTAAGGTCCCATATGGACCAGATTTTGAGGAATTGTTATGTTGGATGTGGGCTATGTTAGCCTCGAAAGATCTGTTGCTGTTCACCCTGTTAATAATTTCAGTCATTGTGGGACTTGTCTGGCTTTTCCATTTAGCAGCAATGGCTAACTGAGTGGCAGTCAATATTTGGTTAATTAGAGCTTGCCCACTCTTGTGAGTCCTTGGCAAGGGTTTGCCCAATAAAAGTACTACTGGGTCTAACGGCACTGGTTGAGCGAGTAGCAAGCATAGAAGGTCATGTACTTCTTTCCAGAGGGGCTGTATGAATGGGCAATCCCAAAAAATATGCAATAGAGAACCTTGAATACCACAATTTCTCCAACAGAAAGGAGAGTGCTCTGGGAAAAGCTTGTGCGGTCTTTCTGGGGTATAGTACCAGAAAGTTAAGATCTTGTAAATGTGCTCCTTCTGCCGTATGCAGGATACCATGTGTGCCGCATTGTCCCATATTCTGGACCAGTCTGAATCAGTGAGCGGTTGTGGAAGAACTTGGTCCCATTTGTCCATATATTTATGACGATGCTGTGATGGTCTTAAAAATATAAAGAAAAAAGAATACCCCGTGGGTAACAACCTAATCAATAACCAGCATACGATAAACTCTTAGGATTAAATGAGTTAATTCAATAAATAGATTAAAGTGCAGTAAATGCCTCCAAATAAATTAATCAATTATGCAACTACACAATTTTAAGTTAATTAATAAAAAATTCTATAAAGTGCCAATTAGTGCATGATATCCGGGGGTAGTTTAGTCAATTATCAATCCCAATAAAAATTCATGGTTAGACTGAACCAACAAGGATAAGATAAAAGGTTCCTATAGGGGTGCAATTAATTGTGTAAAAAATCAATTAGGTGAGAATTATTAGAACCAAAGAAATTATATTGAATTAATCACTAATATGTATATAATAACTGCTGGAGATAAAATTAATTAAAAGATCTCGTTAAATTTAAAAAATGACCAAATTAGGATTAAAAACTAAAACCGAATACTGCGGTCAATAGAATAGAGAGAAGATATAATGAAACATAAGAGGGTGGAGCTGTCCCAAAACTAACTGCCTGTTGTTTTCTAAGACTGGGACACCACAAAGAGGAAGCCAGGACAGGGTAACCGAGACTGTGGCCTTGGTATGTTAACTTGCCCTGATGTTATGGAGACTAGGTTAACCCTAATAAGCCACAAATCACCGGCCCCTTGGAAAGGAAGGAAGATTGATTAGAATAAAAGAAAACCGCAGTAATAAGGAATTAGATCCAACCCAATAAAGTACCAGGAAAAATCTTTTAAAAGAATCTCAAAGATTGAGCGACTCGCCAACGCGCGTTTCGCTTACAAGCTTTCTCAAGGCGAAATGATGCTGTGATGGTGTTTGGGGGGCAGTGAGCAACAAGTAGATTTTAGAGATGAGGCCTTTTTGTGGTAGTCCATTGGCGGTCAAAGCCTCAAATGCTGTGGGGCTGGTTCTAATAGCAGTCCCTTTAAAAGAATCCACAAAGTGATGGAGTTGTAGGTATTCAAAGAATCTGATTCTCACAGATGGATCTCTGTCCTGAATAGTCTGTAGAGTTAGCATTGTGTGGGTAAGTGGGTGAAGGATGTCCCGTACAGTGAAGTAAGAAAACTTGGACCACTGCGCATGGTACGCTGGTTCCATGCCTGGCTGGAAGGCAGGGTTCCTCAGGAACGTGGTCAGCAATGGTTTGGTCGAGATCAGATTATGTTTATGCCTGGTGTTGAGCCATATCGAGTGTAGGTGCCTAGTCGCAGAAAGTATCGTAGGAGGGCATCTGATAGTGGTAGTGGGACACCATATAAGTGCATTTAAGTGGTAATCTTGCGCCAGCTCATTTTCAATGTGCCCCCATGCCGTAGGAGAATTCCAATGTGACCAGGCCAAAAGTTGCCTGAGATGGGCAGCCTCATAATATTTTCGTATGTTGGGGGCACCCAGGCCACCTCGACTACGTGTCGACATCAGGACTGAGTTTGCCACTCTATGGCTCCGGTTTGCCCAGACAAAATCATGAAATAGGGATTGTATTTCCTTAAGTGTTGAGGGCGGAACAGCAACTGGGAGGTAGAGGTAGAGGTATTTGGGTAATACACTCATTTTTATAGCGGCCACTCTGCCCAACCAAGATATAGTATACTGAGACCATTTCAACAACTGAGTTTTAGTCTGATGTACAAGAGGTTTAAAGTTTAGGTCATAAAAGTGGGAATAAACCGCAGATATACAGTATGGGTACCGAGGTAGGTTAAGGAGTCTCTCCTCCATTTATAATTAAAAGCGGTCTGTAAGGACTCTAGCTCCCCCGATGTGACATTTAAGGGTAAAGCTTCGGTTTTGTCAAGACTGAGCTTGTAGCCAGATATGCCAATCCCTAATTTTAAGATAATGCCTTCAACATTATTGTCTTTTTTGGGGAAGTTTGCAAATGGTACAATATTTTTACAGTATGTTACTAGACATTTCTCCTCCCTACTCTATGGGTAACAATCATTGATAACAAAGGCAATGACTTAATGTGCCCTGTACTTCAATATGATTCTGTGATTGTCATGATTGTCATAGGTCCCTCTATCCAAGTGCAGTTCAAGTTGTTCCTCAGGATTTAGGAAGGTGATTGTTCCAGGAAAACCCTCTTGCTGCTATGAGTGTGCCCGGTGTCCTCAGGGACAGATTTCAAATCAAACAGGTGCTGTAATAATTATTTTGATTTGGGATCATAAATGTTATTTATATTTGGCATTAAACAAACTTTAAACTCTTTTAAATTGTTCTCCCCAGATGCTGTGAAATGTCATCCATGTTCCTGGGACATGTGGCCTAATCTACAGCAGGACAGATGCTTACCAAGAACTACAGAATTCCTTTCCTATGAAGAACTTTTAGGTTACAGCTTAGCGGCCATTTCTATCTTCTCTTCACTAATCCCACTTGTAATTTTGGGAATTTTTATTCATTTTAAAAATACACCAGTTGTAAGAGCCAACAACTATTCCCTTAGCTATCTTCTCCTGCTCTCCCTGTTCCTCTGTTTCCTTTGCTCTTTAGGGTTCATTGGTTACCCACAACCTGAAAAGTGTATTTTACGCCAGGTGGCATTTGGGATAATTTTTGCTCTCTGCATCTCCTGTGTTTTGGCCAAAACCATCACTGTTGTTATTGCCTTTAATGCAACCAAACCAGGCAGCAGGTTAAGAAAGTGGACAGGGGTAAAGGTGTCCTACTGTGTCATTATGTTTTGTGTCTTTATTCAGATAATTGACTGTGTATTTTGGTTGATCTTCTCTCCTCCCTTCCATGAACTTGACATTAACACTCAACCTGGTGTGATCATAGTTAACTGCAATGAAGGTTCACCAACTGCTTTCTGGTGCATGCTGGGATATCTTGGATTCTTGGCCACTGTCAGCTTTATTGTTGCTTTCTTGGCCAGACGTCTCCCTGATAGTTTCAATGAAGCCAAATTTATCACATTCAGTATGTTGGCTTTCCTCAGTGTCTGGGTGTCCTTTATCCCAGCCTATCTCAGTGCACGGGGCATGTATACTGTGGCAATGGAGGTCTTTGCCATTCTGTCTTCCAGTTGGGCTGTGGTGGTCTGTATCTTTGTACCAAAATGTTTCATTATATTGTTCAGACCCAACATGAACTCCAGAGAAAATCTTAGAGTTAAAAGGACAGCCTAAACATTACAATTAAATGAATGAAATTAAAACTTGTTTATAATAAAGCTTCTGCTATTACATTACCATCAAAGGAAAATGATGGTGTTACAAAGGTTTTAATGAATAAATTAATATTATAATACTGTGCCTGTTTGTTTACCCATCTATATTTCTAGCTGTGTGTGAAGGCCAATGTAATTTAAGAGTCTTTCAAACAGTTATCCTCATGATAGAAATTAACCTAATTTTATAGCTTGATAATATTAGAGAGATTACAGGCACACCATATATAATACATAAAACCAATGAAAACAATGATACATTTTAAAATATTAATAATAATAATAATTATAAAAATTTCCTTTAATCTTTCCTCCTCTTCTTCTGAGAACTTTTGAAAACAAAGCCAAATTTATCACATTTAGTGTATTTCCTCAGTGTCTGGGTGTCCTTTATCCCAGTCTATCTCAGTGCATGGGGCATGTATACTCCCTTCGATCCTCCTTGGTGGAGCTTAGAGCTGCTCTTGCTAGCTAATGCTCACTGACTTACTCTCTTAGACATTAGTCCCTGTTCCATGACTTTTCTAAAGGGGTTGTCCCTTTAGGGCCTAACACTTCTGGAGCCTTGTTGACTCCAGGCTCAATGCACATCCAACCAGATCAACTGCTGCAGGCCAAAGAGGAAGGACCTTACACTGCAAAGCATTATGTTACAGTGATGCAGGATATGGTCATCAACCTGAGGATATGTAAAATAGGTACAAAGCATAACATGGGCTTTAACCCAGCAACAAGGAAATGAGGCACTGGTAGGGGCATGAAGCCATAAGGGCTATTGGACCTATGGGTCCCTGCAATACTAAATACTGGCAATTTGTCAAGTAGCTGACCAATTTAATTCAATATTTAATAGCAGTATTTGGCAAATGCAACCCTAATGATTACACAAATGATTCAGGACAGTAGGTGGGACAGATACACTGGCACCAAGCATAACTATACAGAAAACCAAGGAGTGTGTCTGGATGCAAGTTAATTAAGAGTGGCAATGTGTGTGGTGACTAGGGTTGCCACCTGTCTGGTATTTCGCTGACCTAAGTAGTAAAATACCAGCTGTAGACACTTCAGTCTTTTTAAATAATTTGTATAAGTTATATGGTCAACAAACACCACTCACCAAGGTGATATTTAAGTATATTTAATGTGTAAAAATGTGTTACAGAAGATACATACAAATTATCAGATATTTAGCCAGTCAAATACTCTATTGACAGCCTACCAATATAACTGGAGTATAACATATTTACCAATACCCAATATTTTACACCAGCCAAGGCCAGTATTACAAGTGTTTAACATTTGTAAAACATCATCCTATACCCTGGCAAGCCTCTAAACTGCTGCCAACATGCCTCCAGTCCCCTATGCCAGCTCCCCCTGTATTGCTGCATTCACTAAGTTCACTACGATGTGGCTTTGCCCACCATTTGCACAAAGACCCTGCCTCTGACACCAGTCCCTCATAGACACTCCTCATCCCGGCCAATATAAAACGAGCCAAAAAGTGGCAACCCAGTGGTGACATTGACCATTTTGACTCTCCGCCACAATGGCTGCAGTCGTAAATTACCGCTGCCTTATGGTCAACTATCAATGGAATCGAATTGGTAATTGAACCTGGATCATCTACAGCCATGCAGCAAGTACTTATATTTTTGGATAATTAGATTTAAGTGTGTCGATTTTAGTGGTCATTAATGAATGTAGTTGATGAGTTGATTGAGACCATTCACTGAAGGAACTTGAGTCCAAGCACAATCCTTGACCTTCTGCATAGCTGTGCCCACATCAGTGGGTCCATCCCACATCCTCTTATGATTGCCAAGAAGTTCACCGATTGACTCTGGAGCAATCGCCACCTTGAAGGTGAAGGCAACTCTAGGCATCAGGGAATTTGCATTCACAAAATTGTGTCCAAAATGTGCTTTCTGCATTGGAGTTGCATAAGTAAAGTAACCTTTCTATGTGCACCAGAATATTGGTGGGTGGCACCATGAAGCGCTTCTTTTAAAACACTGGCCAGAAGATTTTAGTTCACTGTTGTTTCAAGAGAAAAGCTTTTATTGTAAGATAATTCATTTTCACATTTGTTGCTTCCATTCCCACTGCATCCAAATCCCTGAGGAACTCCATAACATCAAAGAAATCATCCTCCTCTTTTGGGACAAGTTTGTCTAATGAAGAAATAGCTAATTTTATATAACTGAGCATCTCCAGACATGTAGAACTTAATGCTCCCCTGGGCTCACCTGCTTCACCTCTATATAATAGTCAGCTCACTGCCCAAATGCTGTTAGTGATACTGCTGCATGGTCTGGAAATCACAAGTAAACCATCTCCATCAACGTCTGTTATATTAGAGATGATGCTGAGATGTATCAGGGAGTTTTGCTTCAAAATCAATTGGTTTGTACTCTCTACTATGTGGATTCTGTACACATTTGCTATGAAAGCCTGTGCCATCTCTGACTCCAATACCAACTGCCACCTGCCCGAAGAGACCATAACTGGCTATATGAGCCGTCCAGGAGACATTATCATGGGAGGAACATTTTTAATTCATTTGGACAGGGTCTATAGTAATATCCAATTCACCAGCAAACCCCCAGAACTCCAGTGTCAAATGTAAGTATCATTATTATGTTTGGGGCTGGGAATTAACCCCCTTCACATCAGACACTTGCAGGAGAGCAGAGCACAAATGGCACTATTGACAAATAATGTATGTGAGTTCTATTCATTCTATCATATCATTTGTAGCTGTGACACAATAATAAAATCAAACTTTATTGGCCAAAAATCCAACAGCTGACATAGAGGAGGCGATATGTTCTCAGTATTTTTATGGAATTATTATTATTTTTAACGTTCCATCATTAAATGCAGCATTTTAAAGAGTAAACTGGTACAAATATAATATTTCTTAAAAAATGATACACATTTACAACTGGATATAGTTGGGAAACAGTAGGGGAGGGCTCTGTTAATGAGAGCTTACCTACTCAGTAGGGTGAGGGTTACCAGTATGGCTATAGAGTTCCTGTTGGTTAGTAAAGTGATGATAAGTGCAGAATAATATATGAATATCAGTGTTTAGTGAGTATGTAAGCAGAAAATATGCTGACCCAGTGGGTGGTCAAGTTTCTTAAGGCTTAAGTTATAGGCTTGACTAAAAAGGTCTGAAAAGGTAAGACTACATCTCTTACCTCTAATCCAACAGCTTTATTGGCACCCAGTCTGCTATAGAGCTTAGTGATGCCTGACGGTGGGGGCTTGTTGAGTGAAGTTCAAATTCAAATCTATACCAAGCTTATGGCTGCTTATAGTGTCCTAACTAGATTCTATGGCTGCAAGGTACAGCAGGGGGCACTGGGGAGGGGATGAACTGAGAAGAGACATCCCACTGAGCACTGGGACAGGAGGCATGATGTGAGAGGGTTTATATAATTTCATGATACATTTAGGGGCACATTTACTAATGGTCGAATATCGAGCGTGAATTAACCCTCGATATTCGACTATCGAAGCTAAATCCTTCGAATATCGAAAGTCGAAGGATTTACCGCCATTCATTTGATCGAACGATTAAATCCTTTGAATTGAACGATTCGAAGGATTTTAATCCATCGATCGAACTAAATTCCTTCGATCAGAAAATTGCTAGAAAGCCTATGGGGACCTTCCCCATAGGCTAACATTGTACCTCGGTAGGATTTAGTTGGCGAAGTAGGGGGGGTCGAAGTTTTCTTTAAAGAGACAGTACTTCTTCTATCGAATGGTCGAATAGTTGAATGATTTTTAGTCGTAGTCGAAGGTCGAAGTAGCCAAAAAAACCATTCGAAATTCAAAGTATTTTTTCTTCTATTCCTTCACTCGAGCTAAGTAAATGTGCCCCTGGGTTAAAAGTATATAAATTCTGCAGATAACATATAAATGTAAGAGAATGTTTCTATAAAAAAAAACAGAAGAAGATGCATCACTTTTCTCTGTACATATATAATCTTTGACATACGCTAATTTCCATCCATTGCTCAGTCAATAAATGTATCCAACCCTCCACCCACCTGCTTCTACCAATTCCTTATATAATATGTTATGTTAAGATGACCAGCCAATTCAGTGGTCAGAAACACAGCAGCCCAGTCCAATAACTAACTGCAACCACTATATAGTGTAGATGTTTGCATTTATTATTCTAACTACCGTATAAACCCGAGTATAAGCCGAGTTTTTCAGCATCCAAAATGTGCTGAAAAAGCGGTACCCGACCCGAGTAGCTGAGATTGCAGTCACTTTTAATCATTCCTATACCAACAGTTCACTTGGGGAGAGACTGCAATATCCCACAATGCCCTCTGTTGGTTATATGAAAGAATAACAGTGCGCCCTCTGTTGGTTATATCAAAGATTAACAGTGACTGCAATATCACACAGCACCCTCTGTTGGTTATATGAAAGAATAACAGTGACTGCAATATCACACAGCACCCTCTGTTGGTTATATGAAAGAATTACAGTGAGTGCAATATCAAACAGCACCCTCTGCACATGGTAGTGGGACAGTGGGACAATGCACACAGTAATCCATTTGGCAATTCTCTGTCACCATCAACTTTGCAAAGAAGTCTAGTTGATCGCTGGGGGGTTGCTATGGCAGAATGTGCGCTGCTGGGAGACAGGGCTGTAGTTGTGTCTAGGCTTATACTAGAGTCAATAAGTTTTCCCAGTTTTCGTAGGTAAAATTAGGTACCTCGACTTATACTCGGGTCGGCTTATACTCGAGTATATACAGTATTTCAGGGAAAGTAAAACTGATTGCTGATTGAAGTGTGTTTGCTTTGGAGAAGTTTTGTTGTGGTAGCATTAGACAATACATTGTGCTGGGTTATATTGGTATGATACTCAAGTGCCATAGTGAAAATGCTATAGTAACAATATTTCAGTAGATCTGTTCATTATAACTAGTCTGACTGATCTCTAAACTCCTTACCTGGTTCTTTGTTTTCACTCTAGGTTTTCTATTGAGTATTACCAGAGCATGCAGGCTTTAATATTTGCTGTGGAGGAGATTAATTCGGATCCTGATCTCCTTCCCAACATTACTTTGGGCTACAAGGTTTTTGAAACTTGCTATAGTTTAAGGAAAGCAGCCCAAGGAACTCTATCAATGCTGTCTGGAGTAACAGGAAGCACCCCAAATTATAACTGCCACCAAGGGACACGTCTTGCTGGTATTGTTGGTGACTCGGGATCCACCAGATCCATTCTTATGGCCCAAATCCTTGGACTGTACCAGTACCCACAAGTAAGCACAACATTTTCAAAAGTAAGATTATACTCAGCAGTCTCTGCCAAATCACTGCATTGTGTATTCTCTTTTACAGATCAGTTATTTTGCAACCAGCCCGCTTCTAAGTAATCGGAACTTGTTTCCTTCATTCTTCCGTACAGTACCTAGTGATGAGTTTCAGATGAGAGGTCTGGCCCAACTTGTTTCTTATTTTGGTTGGTCTTGGGTTGGTCTTTTGGCAAATGATAATGACTATGGTCAATTGGGACTTCAGATAACAATGCAAGAAATTATAAATAGTGGTGCCTGTGTGGCCTTCACTGAAAACATCTTGACTAGCCAACCCAATAGGAATGCTCCTCGAATTGCCCGGGTCATTAAAGAATCGACTGCAAAGGTTGTGATTGCAATAACCTCTGATTCTGAATTTGTGATTGTGTTGGAAGAGCTGTTGAAGCAGAATGTGACTAGAAAGATTTGGATTGCAAGTGAAGCATGGGCAACTTCAGATCTACTCTCTAATGGACGATTCCAAGGGATTTTGTTGGGCACCATTGGTTTTGCAATGTACAGTGGTCAGGTGCCAAGATTTAGTGAGTATCTCAAGAGTCTCCACCCATCAAATTATCTTTCTGACCCATTTATAAAGGAGTTTTGGGAACAAGCCTTCTTTTGTAAGTGGCCCAATCAGACAAACGTTACCTTGGTGGACAATGCCAGAGAACCAACATGTACAGGAACTGAAAAGCTGGACAGTCTATTAACTGACGTAGATCGCCGAGTGTCTTTTAATGTGTTCACTGCTGTTTATGCCATTGCATGGGCTCTGCATAATTTGTTTAATTGCACAACTGGAGTTGGACCACTCTATCAGGGAGCCTGTGCCAATATATCATCGTTTCACCCCTGGCATGTAAAGGATTGCTTTATTACTCAATTCAGATTATTTTCATACTGATTCCCATGTTTTTCATTCTCTAAATGCATTTTTACTTTTAATTCTCAGCTTCTCCATTATGTAAAAAGAGTGAACTTCAAAACCCCAGGTGGGAACCAAGTTTCTTTCGATGAAAGAGGGAACCCTCCAGCCATCTATGATATTGTGAATTGGTATCTGACTTCCAAGGGCACCCTGGAGCAAGTTACAGTCGGAAAATATGACTTAAGTGCTCCTAATGGGAAAACGTTAAACATAGATAATGGTGGAATTGACTGGGCCAGCAAAACCCAGGTGCTGTAAGACACATTGCTATTCCTTCATGACTAGCATGTCATGTATATATTGTCTAGCATTGCATGAATATTTTCAATTAAAGTATTCTAATACAGAATATATTATTACATGGGTATCAAATTAGTTTTTTTGCCTTCCTCTGGATCAACTATCAGTTAGGCAGGTTAAAAAAAGTTAAACCGCCGAACTTGATGGGCGTGTGTCTTTCAACCTAACTTAATATTTTACTAAGTTACATATATATAGAGAGCGATATATCAAGGGAAGTCAACAACAACAATTTACCTATTTATGGGCAGCATTCAGTCAAAAAAAATGTGTTCCCAGGTGATGCAAGTTTTTAATTTTTTTCTTAAATTGGTATTTGGACACATCTTTTGTTTAGGAGTTGCAATTTGATTCCATAAAATAGTGATTTGGTGCATCCCTACTACTGTATATACCAACTTTAATTTCCATTAAGACTCTTCATTATTTAATGCATTTTTATATATTAATAATAATAATAATAATAATAATTAGTAGTAGTAGTATTATTATTATTTAATATGAGAGTTGTGCAACTGTTTCCATGCGAAAGGCTAATATTTATATATAACAATAATTATTATACTGCATATGTATATATGTGATGATACAAGTCAATCTATAGAGCACGAGCCCCTATAAAAATCCCTTTCTTGGCTGTATTAAAGGATATTCATCTCCTACAATATTGTTAATTTATTTTATGCCTTCAAATGGGCCATCGATCTATATTCCTTTTCACAAGAAAGTGCTGCTTTGTATTTAGCAATGTCCTGAGTGTATCCAAGAAATTAGACGAGGTATTTTAAGATAATATTGACCAAGGGAAGACTCAGGGATCCTAAAAAGAAAAAAAAGGTGCTGCTGATGGATAGGCTGCAATAGTGAAGTATTGCCAAGATATCACACCGATAGCCAGCATACAAATTGTACTTACAGGATGGAGACTGTAATGTGCGTGTTAGAAAAAGTGCCGGATCCTTTCAGCAGGCGGTCTTTCCAAAACTGTATCACCGATATTGCTTCCTGGGATGCAGGTGAGTCTTTCTCCTTCTCTGCCGGGTTTCCTTGTGTAGATCCTGACCGCGTGGTGTATCAGGTCTGTTTGCTGAAGATCCTCATGTCCTCCAAACTAAACAAAACTTTTGTTTAATCAGTCTCGTGTGGGCTTTTTGGCACCGAATAATAGTTAAAGGATTCTGTCTTTAACCAATGGTGATATACTCTTTATTCAAAAGTCTAAATCGTTTCATATATACAAATACTTCATCAGGGGCAATACCCATACTGCTTTCCGGTCTTTTGTAACCGGTAGTGGGGAAATTAGAATAAATTAGCTTCAATTAAGGGATAATTGGTACCATAAATAACATCATTAATTATACACAGTATCAGATATTTATAAATAGTCAATTATAAAAATGGAGAATTAAGTCATGGATTTAAAATTAATTAAAAAATTATTTAGAAAGTTGATCATTGCATCACCTCATTTGTTACATTTGATTTAAATTCTAACACTTTCTTTTCCTTTTTGTTACATGTCTTCCATGCTTTACAGGTTCTGCAAGGATAAAAACCTTTGTTTTCTTTGTTGTTAAAAAAAGTAGTTTATCCCTGTGATTCCTGTGTTTTTTTTGTTTTTTTTTGGAGGCAACTGGGCCCAAGTATCTGCTTAATAGAATGTGTTTTTTTATAAATCAAGCGAGGATATTAAGTTAGAAATTCATCAAAATCTTTGTCTTTCTTTAATATGTGCCAGTGATGTTTTATTATATTTTCTACTTTCGTATTGGATTCAATAAACGTTGTGATGGGCAAATTCTCGAAAATTGCGAAATCGTGAAATTCAAATGTTAATCAAGCAATTTGAACGTTTTCACAAAAAATTTGAGCAATTCAAACATTTTCACAAAAAATTGAGCAATTCAAAGTTTTCACATAAAAACGAGCAATTCATATGATTTATAAATATCTGATACTGCGTATAATTAATGATGTAATTTATGGTACCAATTATCCCGTAATTGAAGCTAATTTATTCTAATTGCCCCACTACCGGTTAAAAGAAACTGGAAAGCAGTAAGGGTATTGCCCCTGATGAAGTATTTGTATACAGTATATGAAACGCGTTGGGCTTTTTTTACTGAAATTGAATAAAGAGTATATGACCATTAGATAAAGACGGAATCCTTTAAATATTTTTTGGTGCCAAATTCCAAAAAGTCCACACGAGACTGATTAAACAAAAGATTGGCTTGTTTTGGAGGACATGAGGATTTTCAGCAAACAGTCCCACGCGGTCAGGATCTACACAGGGAAAACCAGCAGAGAAGGAGAACGACTCACCGCATCCCAGGAAGAAATAGCGGCAATACCTGCTGAAAGGATCCAGCACTTTCTCTAACACGCACATTATGATCTCCATTCTGTAAGTACTATTTGTATGTGGGCTATCGGTGGGATATCTTGCCAATACTTCACTGTTACTTATATCACAGCCCAAATAGTAGATTTATACACGGTGGAGGGTAAAGCTGGTCCTATAACTGTCTCACTGGTGCTCCGTCCCAGCACCAAAATTTAGTCATGTAGGTTTCACGAAGATTGAGAACAGAAAGGACGCTGAAGCAGACTTACTGCTGGTGTGCAAATTTATTGTCCACACAACATGTTTTGGGCAACATATGCCCTTTCTCAAGTATATCACGGCCATTTATTTAAAAAGTAACACACTCAGGGGCGATCCTGGCACCTCCGCCACCTGAGGCAGCAGCAGTTGCTTTCCCCCCTCCCCTGGAAATTTGCTCTTAACATACCACCCCCTTGTACCTAGTGGGGCGTTGCCACCTGATGCGACAGCCTCAACTCGCCTCATTGGCACCTTTGTTTCTTTTTAGGATCCCTCAAGTTTTAGACGCATGCCTCTACCCTTGCTGAATATTTTTTTACATAAGGACTAGTGGATCCTGTATTTTAAATAAGTGCTGCCACTAAGCATTTTTTATTACAATGCACGGAGTCCATCCCTAGAGTACTGACTATTTTAAGATAATGCCTTCAACATTATTGTCTTTTTTGGGGAAGTTTGCAAATGCTACAATATTTTTACAGTATGTTACTAGACATTTCTCCTCCCTACTCTATGGGTAACAATCATTGATAACAAAAGTAATGACTTAATGTGCCCTGTATTTCTATATGATTCTGTGATTGTCATGATTGTCATAGGTTCCTCTATCCAAGTGCAGTTCAAGTTGTTCCTCAGGATTCAGGAAGGTGATTGTTCCAGGAAAACCCCTTTGCTGCTATAAGTGTGCCCGGTGTCCCCAGGGACAGATTTCAAATCAAACAGGTGCTATAATAATTATTTTGATTTGGGATCATGAAAGTTATTTATATATGGCATTAAACAAACTTTAAAATCTTTTAAATCATTCTCCCAAGATGCTGTGGAATGTCATCCATGTTCCTGGGACACATGGCCTAATCTACAACAGGACAGATGCTTACCAAGAACTACAGAATTCCTTTCATATGAAGAACTTTTAGGTTACAGCTTAGGGGCCATTTCTATCTTTTCTTCACTAATCCCACTTGTAATTTTGGGAATTTTTATTTGTTTTAAAAATACACCAGTTGTAAAAGCCAACAACTATTCCCTTAGTTATCTTCTCCTGCTCTCCCTGTTCCTCTGTTTCCTTTGCTCTTTAGGTTTCATTGGTTACCCACAACTTGAAAAGTGTATTTTACGCCAGGTGGCATTTGGGTTAATTTTTGCTCTCTGTATTTCCTGTGTTCTGGCCAAAACCATCACTGTTGTCATTGCCTTTAATGCAACCAAACCAGGGAGCAGGTTAAGAAAGTGGACAGGGGTAAAGGTGTCCTACTGTGTCATTACGTTTTGTGTCTTTATTCAGATAATTGACTGCGTATTTTGGTTGATATTCTCTGCTCCCTTCCATGAACTTGACATTAACACTCAACCTGGTGTGATCATAGTTAACTGCAATGAAGGTTCGCCAACTGCTTTCTGGTGCATGCTGGGATATCTTGGCCTCTTGGCCACTGTCAGCTTCATCGTAGCCTTCTTGGCCAGACGTCTCCCTGATAGTTTCAATGAAGCCAAATTTATCACATTCAGTATGTTGGCTTTCCTCAGTGTCTGGGTGTCCTTTATCCCAGCCTATCTCAGTGCACAGGGCATGTATACTGTAGCAATGGAGGTCTTTGCCATTTTATCTTCCAGTTGGGCTGTGGTGGTCTGTATCTTTGTACCAAAATGTTTCATTATATTGTTCAGACCCAACATGAACTCAAGAGAAAATCTTAGAGTTAAAAGGACAGCCTAAACATTACAATTAAATGAATGAAATTAAAACTTATTTCTAATAAAGCTTCTGCTATTACATTACCATCAAAAGAAAATTATGGTGCGACAAAGTTTTTAATGAATAAATGAATATTATAATACTGTGCCTGTTTGTTTACCCATCTATATTTCTAGCTGTGTGTGAAGGCCAATGTAATTTTAGAATCTTTCAAACAGTTATCCTCATAATAGAAATTAACCTAATTTTATAGTTTGATAATATTAGAGAGATTACAGGAACACCATATATAAGACATAAAACCAATGAAACCAATGATACATTTTAAAATATTAATAATAATTATAAAATTTCCTTTACATGTATCCTCCTCTTCTTCTGAAAACTTCTGAAAACAAAGCCAAATTTCTATTATTCAGGTTGTTGGCTTTCCTCAGTGTCTGGGTGTCCTTTATCCCAGTCTATCTCAGTGCACGGGGCACGTATAGTCCCTTCTATCCTCCTTGGTGGAGCTTGGAGCTGCTCTTGCTAGCTAATGCTCACTGACTTACTCTCCTAGACATTGGTAACTGTTCCATGACTTTTCTGAAGGGGTTGTCCCTTTAGGGTCTAACACGTCTGGAGCCTTGTTGACATCCAACCAGATCAACTGCTGAAAGCCAAAGAGGAAGGACCTCCCACTGCAAAGCATTATATTACAGTGATGCAGCATATGGTCATCAATCTGAGGATATGTAAAATAGGTACAAAGCATAACATGGGCTTTAACCCAGCAACAAGGAAATGAGGCACTGGTAGGGGGATGAATAGAATTGGATTGGTAATTGACCCTGGATTATTTACAGCCATGCAAAAAGTACTTACATTTTTTGATAATTAGATTTAAGTGTGTAGATTTTAGGGGTCATTAATGAATGCAGTTGATGAGTTGATTGAGACCATTCAGTGAAGGAACTTGAGTCCAAGCACAATCCTTGACCTTCTGCATAGCTTTGCCCACATCAGTGGGTCCATCCTCTTATGATTGCCAAGAAGTTCACCTATTGATGTAGGGGAACTCTGGAGCAATCACCACCTTGAAGGTGAAGGTAACTCTTGGCAGGTAACTCTAGGCATCAGGGAATTTGCATCCAAATTGTGTCCCAAATGTACTTTCTACATTGGAGTTGCATAAGTAAAGTAATCTTTCTATGTGCACCAGAATATTGGAGGGTGGCACCATGAAGCACTTCTTTTAAAACACTGGCCAGAAGATTTTAGTTCATTGTTGTTTCAAGAGAAAAACTTTTATTGTAAGATAATTCATTTTCACATTTGTTGCTTCCATTCCCCCTGCATCCAAATCCCTGAGGAACTCCATAACATCAAAGAAATCATCCTCCTCTTTTGGGACAAGTTTGTCTAATGAAGAAATTGCTAATTATATATAACGGAGCATCTCCAGACATGTACTGTAGAACTTAATGCTCCCCTGGGCTCACCAGCTTCACCTCTATATAATAGTCAGCTCACTGCCCAAATGCTGTTAGTGATACTGCCGCACATTCTGTGAGGCACAAGTAAACCATCACCGTCAACATCTGTTATATTAGAGATGATGCTGAGATGTAACAGGGAGTTTTGCTTCAAAATCAATTGGTTTGTACTCTCTATTACGTGGATTCTGTACACATTTACTATGAAAGCCTGTGCCCTCTCTGACTCCAATACCAACTGCCACCTGCCCGAAGAGACCATAACTGGCTATATGAGCCGTCCAGGAGACATTATCATGGGAGGAACATTTTTAATTCATTTGGACAGGGTCTATAGTAATATCCAATTCACCAGCAAACCCCCAGAGCTCCAGTGTCAAATGTAAGTATCATTGTAATGTTTGGGGCCGGGCATTAATCCCCTTCACATCAAACACTTGCAGGAGAGCAGAGCACAAATGTCACAATTGACAAATAATGTATGTGAGTTCTATTCATTCTATCATATCATTTGTAGCTGTGACACAATAATAAAATCGAACTTTATTGGCCAAAAATCCAACAGCTGACATAGAGGAGTAGATATGTTCTCAGTATTTTTATGGAATTATTATTATTTTTAACATTCCATCATTTTATGCAGCATTTTAAAGAGTAAACGGGTACAAATATATTTCTTCAAAAATGATACACATTTATAACTAGATATAGTTGGGAAACAGTAGGGGAGGGTTCTGTTAATGAGAGCTTACCTACTCAGCAGGGTGAGGGTTACCAGTATGGCTATAGAGTTCCTGTTGGTTAGTAAAGTGATGGTAAGTGCAGAATAAGATATGAATATCAATATTTAGTGAGTATGTAAGCAGAGAGTAGGCTGACCCAGTGGGTGGTCAAGTTTCTTAAGGCTTAAGTTATAGGATTGACTAAAAAGATCTGAAAAGTAAGTTTTTAGTGACCTTTGGAAAACCTGGAAGCTGTGAGAGTGTCTAATGGGACAAGACAGAGCATTCCAGAGGATGGGTGCAGCTTGTGATAAGGAGTGAGATGAAGTAATGAGTAATAGTTCTTATAAAACTACTCAAATCCATAAAGCTAGCATGGTAGAAGCTCATAAACTGGGATTTTGAGGTTTCAATGTTTTAACATGTTAAGCTATGGAGATAAGCTGTAACAATAGAGTCTATGGAGGCCTAGTCCACTAATTCTAACATACTCACAATGCAGGGAGCACCTTGTTTCCCCAGTGGGCCCAATGATCACATAAACGGAGTGGGGCGCAAGAACCTAGATGTTGACATTAAAGCTCCCTATTTTACTAAGGGAGACTACATCTTCAGAAGAATCTCATACCTATAAACCAACAGCTTTATTGGCACCCAGTCTGCTATAGAGCTTAGTGATGCCTGACGGTGGGGGCTTGTTGGGTGAAGTTCAAATTCAAATCTATGCCAAGCTTATGGCTGCTAATAGTGTCCTAACTAGATTCTATGGCTGCAAGGTACAGCAGGGGGCACTGGGGAGGGGACGAACTGAGAAGAAACATCCCATTGAGCACTGGGGCAGGAGGTATGATGTGAGAGGGTTTATATCATTTCATGATACATTTAGGGGCACATTTACTAATGGTCGAATATCGAGGGTGAATTAACCCTCGATATTCGACTATCAAAGCTAAATCCTTCGACTTCGAATATCGAAGTCAAAGGATTTACCGCCATTCGTTCGATCGAACGATTAAATCCTTCGAATTGAACAATTCGAAGGATTTTAATCCATCGATCAAACTAAATTTCTTCGATCAGAAAATTGCTAGAAAGCCTATGGGGACCTTCCCCATAGGCTAACATTGTACCTCGGTAGGTTTTAGTTGGCGAATTAGGGGGTCGAAGTTTTCTTTAAAGAGACAGTACTTCTTCTATCGAATGGTCGAATTGTCGAATGATTTTTAGTTCGAATCGTTCGATTCGAAGTCGTAGTCGAAGGTCGAAGTAGCCAAAAAAAACATTCGAAATTCAAAGTATTTTTTCTTCTATTCCTTTACTCGAGCTAAGTAAATGTGCCCCTTAGTTTGGTGGGTTAAAAGTATATAAATTCTGCAGATAACATATAAATGAAAGAGAATGTTTCTATAAAAAAAAACAGAAGAAGATGCATCACTTTTCTCTATACATATATAATCGTTGACATAAGCTCATTTCTATCCATTGCTCAGTCAATAAATTTATCCAACCCTCCACCCACCTGCTTCTACCAATTCCTTATATAATATGTTATGTTAAGATGACCAGCCAATTCAGTGGTCAGAAACAATAACTAACTGCAACCACTATATACTGTTGATGTTTGTGAACTATTTCTAGGAAAGTAAAACTGATTTGCTGATTGAAGTGTGTTTTCTTTGGAGAAGTTTTGTTGTGGTAGCATCAGACAATACATTGTGCTGGGTTATATTGGTATGATACTCAAGTGCCATAGTGAAAATGCTATAGTAACAATATTTCAGTAGATATGTTCATTATAACTAGTCTGACTGATCTCTAAACTCCTTACCTGGTTCTTTGTTTTCACTCTAGGTTTTCTATTGAGAATTACCAGAGCATGCAGGCTTTAATATTTGCTGTGGAGGAGATTAATTCGGATCCTGAGCTCCTTCCCAACATTACTTTGGGCTACAAGGTTTTTGACACCTGCTATAGTTTAAGGAAAGCAGCCCAAGGAACTCTATCAATGCTGTCTGGAGTAACAGGAAGCACCCCAAATTATAACTGCCACCAAGGGACACGTCTTGCTGGTATTGTTGGTGACTCGGGATCCACCAGATCCATTCTTATGGCCCAAATCCTTGGACTGTACCAGTACCCACAAGTAAGCACAACATTTTCAAAAGTAAGATTATACTCAGCAGTCTCTGCCAAATCACTGCATTGTGTATTCTCTTTTACAGATCAGTTATTTTGCAACCAGCCCGCTTCTAAGTAATCGGAACTTGTTTCCTTCATTTTTCCGTACCGTACCTAGTGATGAGTTTCAGATGACAGGTCTGGCCCAACTTGTTTCTCATTTTGGTTGGTCTTGGATTGGTCTTTTGGCAAATGATAATGACTATGGTCAATTGGGACTTCAGATAGCAATGCAAGAAATTATAAATAGTGGTGCCTGTGTGGCCTTCACTGAAAACATCTTGACTGGCCAACCCAATAGGAATGCTCCTCGAATTGCCCATGTCATTAAAGAATCGACTGCAAAGGTTGTGATTGCAATAACCTCTGATTCTGAATTTGTGATTGTGTTGGAAGAGCTGTTGAAGCAGAATGTGACTGGAAAGATTTGGATTGCAAGTGAAGCATGGGCAACTTCAGATCTACTCTCTAATGAACGATTCCAAGGGATTTTGTTGGGCACCATTGGTTTTGCAATGTACAGTGGGCAGATGCCAAGATTTAGTGAGTATCTCAAGAGTCTCCACCCATCAAATTATCTTTCTGACCCATTTATAAAGGAGTTTTGGGAACAAGCCTTCTTTTGTAAGTGGCCCAATCACACAAACGTTATCTTGGTGGACAATGCCAGAGAACCAACATGTACAGGAACTGAAAAGCTGGACAGTCTATTAACTGACGTAGATCGCCGAGTGTCTTTCAATGTGTTCACTGCTGTTTATGCCATTGCATGGGCTCTGCATAATTTGTTTAATTGCACAACTGGAGTTGGACCATTCTATCAAGGAGCCTGTGCCAATATATCATCGTTTCACCCCTGGCATGTAAAGGATTGCTTTATTACTCAATTCAGATTATTTTCATACTGATTTCCATGTTTTTCATTCTCTAAATGCATTTCTACTTTTAATTCTCAGCTTCTCCATTATGTGAAAAGAGTGAACTTCAAAACCCCAGATGGGAACCAAGTTTCTTTCGATGAAAGAGGGAACCCTCCAGCCGTCTATGATATCATGAATTGGCATCTGACTTCCAAGGGCACCCTGGAGCAAGTTACAGTCGGAAAATACGACTTAAGTGCGCCTAATGGGAAAACATTAAACATAGATAATGGTGGAATTGACTGGGCCAGCAAAACCCAGGTGCTGTAAGACACATTGCTATTCCTTCATGCCTAGCATCTCATGAATATATTGTCTAGCATTGCATGAATATTTTCAATTAATGTATTCTAATACAGTTTATATTATTACATGGGTATCAAATTAGTTTTTTTGCCTTCCTCTGGATCAACTATCAGTTAGGCAGGTTAAAAAATGTTAAAGGGCCGAACTTGATGGACGTGTGTCTTTTTTCAACCTAACTTAATATATTACTATGTTACATATATATAGAGAGAGATATATCAAGGGAAGTCAACAACAACAATTTACCTATTCATGGGCAGCAAAAAAATGTTGTTCCCAGGTGATGCAGGAGGTGCATCCCTACTACTGTATATACCAACTTTAATTTCCATTAAGACTCTTCATTATTTAATGCATTTTTATATATTAATAATAATAATAATAATAATAATTATTAGTAGTAGTATTAGTATTATTTAATATGAGAGTTGTGCAACTGTTTCCATGTGAAAGGCTAATATTTATATATAACAATAAATATTATACTGTATATGTATATATCTGATGATACATGGAAGTCAGTCTATGGAGCACGAGCCCCTATAAAAATCCTTTCCTTGGCTGTATTAAAGAATATTCATCTCCTACAATATTGATAATTTATTTTATGCCTTCAAATGGGCCATCGATCTATATTCCTTTTCACAAGAAAGTGCTGCTTTGTATTTAGCAATGTCCTGAGTGTATCCAAGAAATTAGACGAGGTATTTTAAGATATTATTGACCAAGGGAAGACTCAGGGATCCTAAAAAGAAAAAAAGGTGCTGCTGACGGATAGGCTGCAATAGTGAAGTATTGCCAAGATATCACACCGATAGGCCGCATACAAATTGTACTTACAGGATGGAGATCATAATGTGCGTGTTAGAGAAAGTGCCGGATCCTTTCAGCAGGCGGTCTTTCCAAAACTGTATCACCGATATTGCTTCTTGGGATGCAGGTGAGTCTTTCTCCTTCTCTGCCGGGTTTCCTTGTGTAGATCCTGACCGTGTGGTGTATCTGGTCTGTTTGCTGAAGATCCTCATGTCCTCCAAACTAAACAAAACTTTTGTTTAATCAGTCTCGTGTGGGCTTTTTGGAATTTGGCACCGAATAATAGTTAAAGGATTCCGTCTTTACCCAATGGTGATATACTCTTTATTCAATTTCAGTAAAAAAAAGTCTAAATTGTTTCATATATACAAATACTTCATCAGGGGCAATACCCATACTGCTTTCCGGTCTCTTGTAACCGGTAGTGGGGAAATTAGAATAAATTAGCTTCAATTAAGGGATAATTGGTACCATAAATTACATCATTAATTATACACAGTATCATATATTTATAAATAGTCAATTATAAAAATGGAGAATTAAGTCATTGATTTAAAATTAACTAAAAAATAATTTAGAAAGTTAATCATTGTATGACCTCATTTGTTACATTTGATTTAAATTCTAACACTTTCTTTTCCTTTTTGTTGTTAAAAAAAGTAGTTTATACCTGTGATTCCTGTGGGTTTTTTTTTTTTGGAGGCAACTGGGCCCAAGTATCTGCTTAATAGAATGTGTTTTTTTTATAAATCAAGCGAGGATATTAAGTTAGAAATCTGTCAAAATCTTTGTCTTTCTTTAATTTGTGCCAGTGATGTTTTATTATATTTTCTACTTTCGTATTGGATTCATTAAACATTGTGATGGGCAAATTAGCGAAAATTGTGAAATTGGAAAGTTTAAGAAAAAAACGTGAAATTCAAATGTTAATTGAGCAATTTGAACATTTTCACAAAAAATTAGAGCAATTCAAACATTTTCACAAAAAATCGAGCAATTCAAAAGTTTTCACATAAAAACGAGCAATTCAAAAGTTTTCACAAAAAAATCGAGTAATTCTAAAGTTTTCACAAAAAAATCGAGCAATCCAAACATTTTCACGAAAAAATTGCGAAAATCGGAAATTGACGGCAGCAAATTTTCACAGGTGCATTTTCGCGGGAAATTCGCAAATTTATTCGCCGGTGGCGAAACGAGGAAATTTGCTGCAAATTCATGCCAGCCAAATTTATTCGCCCATCACTAACTAGATGTTAGTTATTAAATGTAATACATGGAATAAAGTCATTTGGTTGTACTTTTTCTTCTGTTGTTATTTTTCAACAATTCGTTTCTGGTTTTCATGTCACACCTTTGTTTAGCGTTATTAATTATATTGTCTCTATAACCCTTTTCATAAACTGTTTTATTAATGCCAGACATTCTCTTTCATAATCCGCTGGACGACTGCAATTTCTCTTAATTCTGTTGAATTGACTGAAGGGAATGTTATTAAGCCATTTTTTTATGGTGGCAACTTTTTTTTTTAAAATGAATCCATTACAGGCTGTAGGTTTTCAGTATATGCTGGTCACTAGTTCTCCATCTTTGATAAAAATTGAAAGGTCTAGGAAGTTTACCTTTTCTGTACGATAGTTAATTGTCAATTTTATATTAAAATCAGTGTGGTTTATTTTGTTTAGAAAATGAAAAAGAACCAATTCAGGGCCATTCCTTATAAACAGGCAGTCTCTTCCAAGCTACTAGACCGTTATTTTCACTGAGATATGGTGTTATAGTTTATTCTTCCTGATACCCCATAAACAGATTTGCGTCGCTTGGCACGAATCTCGTTCCCATGGCGGTCCCCTTGGTCTGTAAAAGGTACTCCTCTTCAAACCAAAAGTAATTTTTATTTAGTATAAATTCAATTCCTTTTAATAAGAACTCTTTCTGTTTTTTCTCTACTGAGTTGCCTTGGTCTAAATAATATTTCTTGTATTCCTTGTTTGAAAAATTCAATTGTAGCGATGGTGTCCTTCATATAGGATGGTAATTTTCTAAGCAGGGGTTGTAGAAAAAAAATCAATATATTCAGATAGGTTGGATGTTAATGAACTGCGCCCTTAAATGATTGGTCATCCTGGGGGATTTTTCAAATTTTTATGAATTTTTGGTAGGGTGTAAATTACGGGTATTTTTGGAAAATCAACCTTAAGGTACTGAAATTCATTTTTTGTTCAGATACCTTCTTTTTTGGCTTCTTTTAGGATTATGGAAAGTGCTTGTTTAAATTTGGTAGTAGGGTTATGTTTTAATTTTTTAAATGTATTTTCATCTGACAGTTGTGATTTAATCTCTTGAATATAATTCTCTTTATACATAACTACTATCCCTCCCCCTTTATCTGCAGGTTTTATAATGATCGAGTCATCTTTTTTTCACTCAATTAGAGCGTTTCTTTCTGCTTTTGTTAGATTATCCTTGCCTTGGGAATTATCCTCTATTTTATCTAAATCTTCTAGTACCCGATCCCTGAAAGTGTTTATGAAAAAGGTTAAATGTGGATTTGGGTCTTAGACTAGTATGTTTGTAGGTGGATGTTGTCTACTATTGATCAAATGTTTCTTTAGGCTTAATCTCCTAATAAATTTGTGGGTATCGATATATGTTTCAAGCTTGTTAAGTCGATTTGTGGGGGAATATTTGAGTCCTTTTTGGAGTAATTTGACTTGGTTGGGTTTTAAGGTTTTTTTGGTTTAATCATAAATACCTAAAATGGAATCACATTCTACTTCTTACTGGACGTTCTAGATTCCCTAGATTTCCTCCCTCCTCATCTATTTGGATTTTTCATTTTTTGTTTGGTGTGCCTAATCTGATATCTTCTCTGTTCTCCTTGTGCCATCTCTTTTCCTTGTCCCTTTCTCTTTTCTTTAGAAAATCCATGTTGTCATTTAGTTTATTCCATCTTGATCTGTTATATGGAGAAGTTTTTGGTGTATTACTTCTATATGGGACATATTTATCATGGGTCTAATTGCGAATTGAAAAAAACTTCAAAATTCAAATTCAAAAAGACCAACTGAAATTAAGTTGAAGGTTTTTTTTGGTCGAATCGGTTAGTTTCCGATCTAATAGGACGCATTCAGCCGAATACGAATCGTATGAATTGAGGGAATAGCGCATTCGATCAAATTTGATTCAAAGTTTTTTTTGCAAAAAAACTTTTTTCAAAGTCCACCAATTGACTCCAAATAGGTTCTAGGAGGTCCCCCATAGGATAAAACAGCAATTCGGCAGGTTTTAGATGGCGAATAGTCAAGGTTGAATTTTTAATGAGACAGTACATGATAAATCTGTTCCCTAGTCGAAGTACACAAAAAATTGCTTGAAATTGTTTTTTTTTTTCTTTTATTTGAAAATTCACCTCAACCTTTGATAAATCTGCTCCTATGTGTTACATTGATTATTTGTTGTTCTCACCCCTTTATCCCTTGTACCTTGATTTCTATAATTTATCTTTGGGAGGTGATGGTATGATTTTTTAGGAGTTCTTTGGGTCTTCAGGGAATAATTGACTGCTGTTTTATTTGTTTTGAAGGGCTTACTTTTGTCTCCAGAATTCAGAGCGCTTCCTCTCTATAGTCTCTTTTTCCAATGTTACCAGTTTGGTCTTGAGATGTTTTGCTTGCTCTTGTTATTCTCTGACAACTTTTATGGGTTCTAATCTTTCTTATATGTCATTCATCTCTGTTTCTAGTTTTTCTAATTGAGGTTTATGGTCCATAACAATTAAACTCATAAGATCAAAGGAGGTTCCCTTTAAAATTAATGTGGAGTCTATTCTATATCTATTAAAAATGGGGTATTTGTGTATTTGTAAATCTTTAGGGATCAATTCTTGTTCTAAATACTTTTCTAAGGTGACAGTATCCCACCATAACTTCATTTCTTTGTTCAACAAGTTAAATAATTGGTTCAGTAAGAACTCACCATTCATATTCTGGTCATCTTTACATTGAAAAATATGATTAATGTCCACATTTCTGTTTCCCCATTCATAGAAAATTTCCATTTCGAATACCAGCATTGGTGTCCTTGTGTGGTAAGTGAAAAACAATCAATACAGTAGTGGTGGACTGTAAATCATGTAACAAAAAGGAAAAAGAAAGTGTTAGAATTTAAATCAAACGTAACTGTAAATGATGTGTTCACTATTAAGAACACAATAACTTGTAAAAATAAAACTATAATATACCTGTTACAGTGTCCCTGCAATTTGCAATATGTTGGAAGAACAAGCAGATGTTTGAAAACCAGAATAAGGGAACACATGAATAATATCCACAAAGGATTAATGACACTTAGGAACAGATTTATCAAGGGTCGAATTTTAGATTTGAAAAACTTCGAAATTTGAATTCAAAAAGATCAACCAAAATTAAATCGAAGGGTTTTTTGCCAGAATAGGTCCTTTTTCGATTGAATTCAAATCGTGCCATTCGAAGTTTTTCCCCACAAAAAACTCTGATTTTTCACCAATTGACTCCAAATGGCTTCTAGGAGATCCCCCATAGGCTAAAACAGCAATTCGGCAGGTTTTAGATGGTGAATGGTCAAAGTCTAATTTTTAAAGAGAGAGTACATGGTACATTTAGAAATTCAACTTTTTTAATTTCTTTCAAATTCGAAACAAATTTGGACTATCCCCAAGTACAAAAAATTAGTTTGAAATTTGAAATTTTTTAATCTGCCCCATAGTGTATCTGCACATTTTAAAATGAAACATAATTCAGACCTTTCCTTACTCACATTCATAGGAATAGGGCAGAAATATCCCCAATGGCGGTACAGGTGATATCAAGAGAGGAAACATTCTGGATTCACAGACTTAAAACACTCTCCCAGAATGGACTAAATATAGAAATTGATCTGTTATTCTTTTTAAGTGATTCAAATTAAATGATGCAATGCTTAACTAATGATGTAATTTATGGTACCAATTATCCCGTAATTGAAGCTAATTTATTCTAATTGCCCTACTACCGGTTAAAAGAGACTGGAAAGCAGTAAGGGTATTGCCCCTGATGAAGTATTTGTATACAGTATATGAAACGCGTTGGGCTTTTTTTACTGAAATTGAATAAAGAGTATATGACCAGTAGATAAAGACGGAATCCTTTAAATATTTTTTGTGCCAAATTCCAAAAAGTCCACACGAGACTGATTAAACAAAGATTGGCTTGTTTTGGAGGACATGAGGATTTTCAGCAAACATTCCCACACGGTCAGGATCTACACAGGGAAAACCAGCAGAGAAGGAGAAAGACTCACCGCATTCCATTCTGTAAGTACTATTTGTATGTGGGCTATCGGTGGGATATCTTGCCAATACTTCACTGTTGCGGCCTATCCATCAGCAGATCAACTCAGCACCCGGGAGCCATAGAAGCTAATATGTATAATTGCTAGATATCGATCCTACCAAATGTGAGTAGGCTTACTTATATCACGGCCATTTATTTAAAAAGTAACACACTCAGGGGCGATCCTGGCACCTCCGCCACCTGAGGCAGCAGCAGTTGCTGCTTCCCCCCTCCCCTGGAAATTTGCTCTTAACATACCAGGAGCAGCATTTTTGCCGCCCCCTTGTACCTAGTGGGGCGCTGCCACCTGATGCGACAGCCTCAACTCGCCTCATTGGCACCTTTGTTTCTTTTTAGGATCCCTCAAGTTTTAGACGCATGCCTCTACCCTTGCTGAATATTTTTTTACATAAGGACTATTGGGTCCTGTATTTTAAATAAGTGCTGCCACTAAGCATTTTTTATTACAAAGCGCGGAGTCCAACCCTAGAGTACTGACTAATTTAAGATAATGCCTTCAACATTATTGTCTTTTTTGGGAAAGTTTGCAAATGCTACAATATTTTTACAGTATGTTACTAGACATTTCTCCTCCCTACTCTATCGGTAACAATCATTGATAACAAAGGCAATGACTTAATGTGCCCTGTATTTCTATATGATTCTGTGATTATCATAATTTCCATAGGTTCCTCTATCCAAGTGCAGTTCAAGTTGTTCCTCAGGATTCAGGAAGGTGACAGTACCAGGAAAACCCCTTTGCTGCTATGAGTGTGTCCAGTGTCCCCAGGGACAGATTTCAAATCAAACAGGTGCTATAATAATTATTTTGATTTGGGATCATGAAAGTTATTTATATATGGCATTAAACAAACTTTAAAATCTTTTAAATCATTCTCCCCAGATGCTGTGGAATGTCATCCATGTTCCTGGGACACATGGCCTAATCTACAACAGGACAGATGCTTACCAAGAATTACAGAGTTCCTTTCATATGAAGAACTTTTAGGTTACAGCTTAGCGGCCATTTCTATCTTTTCTTCACTAATCCCACTTGTAATTTTGGGAATTTTTATTCGTTTTCAAAATACACCAGTTGTAAAAGCCAACAACTATTCCCTTAGCTATCTACTCCTGCTTTCCCTGTTCCTCTGTTTCCTTTGCTCTTTAGGTTTCATTGGTTACCCACAACTTGAAAAGTGTATTTTACGCCAGGTGGCATTTGGGATGGTTTTTGCTCTCTGCATCTCCTGTGTTCTGGCCAAAACCATCACTGTTGTCATTGCCTTTAATGCAACTAAACCAGGGAGCAGGTTAAGAAAGTGGACAGGGGTAAAGGTGTCCTACTGTGTCATTACGTTTTGTGTCTTTATTCAGATAATTGACTGCGTATTTTGGTTGATATTCTCTGCTCCCTTCCATGAACTTGACATTAACACTCAACCTGGTGTGATCATAGTTAACTGCAATGAAGGTTCGCCAACTGCTTTCTGGTGCATGCTGGGATATCTTGGCCTCTTGGCCACTGTCAGCTTCATCGTTGCCTTCTTGGCCAGACGTCTCCCTGATAGTTTCAATGAAGCCAAATTTATCACATTCAGTATGTTGGCTTTCCTCAGTGTCTGGGTGTCCTTTATCCCAGCCTATCTCAGTGCACGGGGCATGTATACTGTGGCAATGGAGGTCTTTGCCATTTTATCTTCCAGTTGGGCTGTGGTGGGCTGTATCTTTGTACCAAAATGTTTCATTATATTGTTCAGACCCAACATGAACTCCAGAGAAAATCTTAGAGTTACAAGGACAGCCTAAACATTACAATTAAATGAATGAAATTAAAACTTATTTCTAATAAAGCTTCTGCTATTACATTACCATCAAAAGAAAATGATGGTGTGACAAAGGTTTTAATGAATAAATGAATATTATAATACTGTGCCTGTTTGTTTACCCATCTATATTTCTAGCTGTGTGTGAAGGCCAATGTAATTTTAGAGTCTTTCAAACAGTTATCCTCATAATAGAAATTAAACTAATTTTATAGTTTAATAATATTAGAGAGATTACAGGCACACCATATATAAGACATAAAACCAATGAAACCAATGATACATTTTAAAATATTAATAATAATTATAAAATTTCCTTTACATGTATCCTCCTCTTCTTCTGAAAACTTCTGAAAACAAAGCCAAATTTCTATTATTCAGGTTGTTGGCTTTCCTCAGTGTCTGGGTGTCCTTTATCCCAGTCTATCTCAGTGCACGGGGCACGTATAGTCCCTTCTATCCTCCTTGGTGGAGCTTGGAGCTGCTCTTGCTAGCTAATGCTCACTGACTTACTCTCCTAGACATTGGTAACTGTTCCATGACTTTTCTGAAGGGGTTGTCCCTTTAGGGTCTAACACGTCTGGAGCCTTGTTGACATCCAACCAGATCAACTGCTGAAAGCCAAAGAGGAAGGACCTCCCACTGCAAAGCATTATATTACAGTGATGCAGCATATGGTCATCAATCTGAGGATATGTAAAATAGGTACAAAGCATAACATGGGCTTTAACCCAGCAACAAGGAAATGAGGCACTGGTAGGGGGATGAATAGAATTGGATTGGTAATTGACCCTGGATTATTTACAGCCATGCAAAAAGTACTTACATTTTTTGATAATTAGATTTAAGTGTGTAGATTTTAGGGGTCATTAATGAATGCAGTTGATGAGTTGATTGAGACCATTCAGTGAAGGAACTTGAGTCCAAGCACAATCCTTGACCTTCTGCATAGCTTTGCCCACATCAGTGGGTCCATCCTCTTATGATTGCCAAGAAGTTCACCTATTGATGTAGGGGAACTCTGGAGCAATCACCACCTTGAAGGTGAAGGTAACTCTTGGCAGGTAACTCTAGGCATCAGGGAATTTGCATCCAAATTGTGTCCCAAATGTACTTTCTACATTGGAGTTGCATAAGTAAAGTAATCTTTCTATGTGCACCAGAATATTGGAGGGTGGCACCATGAAGCACTTCTTTTAAAACACTGGCCAGAAGATTTTAGTTCATTGTTGTTTCAAGAGAAAAACTTTTATTGTAAGATAATTCATTTTCACATTTGTTGCTTCCATTCCCCCTGCATCCAAATCCCTGAGGAACTCCATAACATCAAAGAAATCATCCTCCTCTTTTGGGACAAGTTTGTCTAATGAAGAAATTGCTAATTATATATAACGGAGCATCTCCAGACATGTACTGTAGAACTTAATGCTCCCCTGGGCTCACCAGCTTCACCTCTATATAATAGTCAGCTCACTGCCCAAATGCTGTTAGTGATACTGCCGCACATTCTGTGAGGCACAAGTAAACCATCACCGTCAACATCTGTTATATTAGAGATGATGCTGAGATGTAACAGGGAGTTTTGCTTCAAAATCAATTGGTTTGTACTCTCTATTACGTGGATTCTGTACACATTTACTATGAAAGCCTGTGCCCTCTCTGACTCCAATACCAACTGCCACCTGCCCGAAGAGACCATAACTGGCTATATGAGCCGTCCAGGAGACATTATCATGGGAGGAACATTTTTAATTCATTTGGACAGGGTCTATAGTAATATCCAATTCACCAGCAAACCCCCAGAGCTCCAGTGTCAAATGTAAGTATCATTGTAATGTTTGGGGCCGGGCATTAATCCCCTTCACATCAAACACTTGCAGGAGAGCAGAGCACAAATGTCACAATTGACAAATAATGTATGTGAGTTCTATTCATTCTATCATATCATTTGTAGCTGTGACACAATAATAAAATCGAACTTTATTGGCCAAAAATCCAACAGCTGACATAGAGGAGTAGATATGTTCTCAGTATTTTTATGGAATTATTATTATTTTTAACATTCCATCATTTTATGCAGCATTTTAAAGAGTAAACGGGTACAAATATATTTCTTCAAAAATGATACACATTTATAACTAGATATAGTTGGGAAACAGTAGGGGAGGGTTCTGTTAATGAGAGCTTACCTACTCAGCAGGGTGAGGGTTACCAGTATGGCTATAGAGTTCCTGTTGGTTAGTAAAGTGATGGTAAGTGCAGAATAAGATATGAATATCAATATTTAGTGAGTATGTAAGCAGAGAGTAGGCTGACCCAGTGGGTGGTCAAGTTTCTTAAGGCTTAAGTTATAGGATTGACTAAAAAGATCTGAAAAGTAAGTTTTTAGTGACCTTTGGAAAACCTGGAAGCTGTGAGAGTGTCTAATGGGACAAGACAGAGCATTCCAGAGGATGGGTGCAGCTTGTGATAAGGAGTGAGATGAAGTAATGAGTAATAGTTCTTATAAAACTACTCAAATCCATAAAGCTAGCATGGTAGAAGCTCATAAACTGGGATTTTGAGGTTTCAATGTTTTAACATGTTAAGCTATGGAGATAAGCTGTAACAATAGAGTCTATGGAGGCCTAGTCCACTAATTCTAACATACTCACAATGCAGGGAGCACCTTGTTTCCCCAGTGGGCCCAATGATCACATAAACGGAGTGGGGCGCAAGAACCTAGATGTTGACATTAAAGCTCCCTATTTTACTAAGGGAGACTACATCTTCAGAAGAATCTCATACCTATAAACCAACAGCTTTATTGGCACCCAGTCTGCTATAGAGCTTAGTGATGCCTGACGGTGGGGGCTTGTTGGGTGAAGTTCAAATTCAAATCTATGCCAAGCTTATGGCTGCTAATAGTGTCCTAACTAGATTCTATGGCTGCAAGGTACAGCAGGGGGCACTGGGGAGGGGACGAACTGAGAAGAAACATCCCATTGAGCACTGGGGCAGGAGGTATGATGTGAGAGGGTTTATATCATTTCATGATACATTTAGGGGCACATTTACTAATGGTCGAATATCGAGGGTGAATTAACCCTCGATATTCGACTATCAAAGCTAAATCCTTCGACTTCGAATATCGAAGTCAAAGGATTTACCGCCATTCGTTCGATCGAACGATTAAATCCTTCGAATTGAACAATTCGAAGGATTTTAATCCATCGATCAAACTAAATTTCTTCGATCAGAAAATTGCTAGAAAGCCTATGGGGACCTTCCCCATAGGCTAACATTGTACCTCGGTAGGTTTTAGTTGGCGAATTAGGGGGTCGAAGTTTTCTTTAAAGAGACAGTACTTCTTCTATCGAATGGTCGAATTGTCGAATGATTTTTAGTTCGAATCGTTCGATTCGAAGTCGTAGTCGAAGGTCGAAGTAGCCAAAAAAACCATTCGAAATTCGAAGTATTTTTTCTTCTATTCCTTCACTCGAGCTAAGTAAATGTGCCCCTTAGTTCGGTGGGTTAAAAGTATATAAATTCTGCAGATAACATATAAATGTAAGAGAATGTTTCTATAAAAAAAACAGAAGAAGATGCATCACTTTTCTCTATACATATATAATCTTTGACATAAGCTCATTTCTATCCATTGCTCAGTCAATAAATGTATCCAACCCTCCACCCACCTGCTTCTACCAATTCCTTATATAATATGTTATGTTAAGATGACCAGCCAATTCATTGGTCAGAAACAATAACTTACTGCAACCACTATATACTGTTGATATTTGTATTTATTATTTTAACTATTTCAAGGAAAGTAAAACTGATTTGCTGATTGAAGTGTGTTTTCTTTGGAGAAGTTTTGTTGTGGTAGCATCAGACAATACATTGTGCTGGGTTATATTGGTATGATACTCAAGTGCCCTAGTGAAAATGCTATAGTAACAATATTTCAGTAGATATGTTCATTATAACTAGTCTGACTGATCTCTAAACTCCTTACCTGGTTCTTTGTTTTCACTCTAGGTTTTCTATTGAGTATTACCAGAGCATGCAGGCTTTAATATTTGCTGTGGAGGAGATTAATTCGGATCCTGAGCTCCTTCCCAACATTACTTTGGGATACAAGGTTTTTGACACCTGCTATACTTTAAGGAAAGCAGCTCAAGGAACTCTATCAATGCTGTCGGGAGTAACAGGAAGCACCCCAAATTATAACTGCCACCAAGGGACACGTCTTGCTGGTATTGTTGGTGACTCGGGATCAACCAGATCCATTCTTATGGCCCAAATCCTTGGACTATACCAGTACCCACAAGTAAGCACAACATTTTCAAAAGTAAGATTATAAGCAGTCTCTTCCAAATCACTGCATTGTGTATTCTCTTTTACAGATCAGTTATTTTGCAACCAGCCCGCTTCTAAGTAATCGGAACTTGTTTCCTTCATTTTTCCGTACAGTACCTAGTGATGAGTTTCAGATGAGAGGTCTGGCCCAACTTGTTTCTCATTTTGGTTGGTCTTGGGTTGGTCTTTTGGCAAATGATAATGAGTATGGTCAATTGGGACTTCAGATAGCAATGCAAGAAATTATAAATAGTGGTGCCTGTGTGGCCTTCACTGAGAACATCTTGACTGGCCAACCCAATAGGAATGCTCCTCGAATTGCCCGGGTCATTAAAGAATCGACTGCAAAGGTTGTGATTGCAATAACCACTGATTCTGATTTTGTGATTGTGTTGGAAGAGCTGTTGAAGCAGAATGTGACTGGAAAGATTTGGATTGCAAGTGAAGCATGGGCAACTTCAGATCTACTCTCTAATGAACGATTCCAAGGGATTTTGTTGGGCACCATTGGTTTTGCAATCTACAGTGGGCAGATGCCAAGATTTAGTGAGTATCTTAAGAGTCTCCACCCATCAAATTATCTTTCTGACCCATTTATAAAGGAGTTTTGGGAACAAGCCTTCTTTTGTAAGTGGCCCAGTCAAACAAATGTTACCTTGATGGACAATGCCAGAGAACCAACATGTACAGGAACTGAAAAGCTGGACAGTCTATTAACTGACGTAGATCGCCGAGTGTCTTTCAATGTGTTCACTGCTGTTTATGCCATTGCATGGGCTCTGCATAATTTGTTTAATTGCACAGCTGGAGTTGGACCCCTCTATCAGGGAGCCTGTGCCAATATATCATCGTTTCACCCCTGGCATGTAAAGGACTGCTTTATTACTCAATTCAGATTATTTTCATACTGATTTCCATGTTTTTCATTTGCTGAATGCATTTTTATTTCTAATTCTCAGCTTCTCCACTATGTAAAAAAAGTGAACTTCAAGAACACAGCTGGGAACCAAGTTTTTTTTGATGAAAGAGGGAACCCTCCAGCCGTCTATGATATTGTGAATTGGCATCTGACTTCTAAGGGCACCCTGGAGCAAGCTACAGTCGGAAAATACGACTTAAGTGCTCCTAATGGGAAAACGTTGAACATAGATAATGGTGGAATTAACTGGGCCAGCAAAACCCAGGTGCTGGAAGACAACTTGCTATTCCTTCATGTCTAGCATCTCATGAATATATTGTCTAGCATTGCATGAATATTTTGTTCTTAAATAATGTAATCTAATACAGTATATATTATTACATATACCGTTTAGAGAGAGAGAGAGAGATAAAGGGAAATCAATTTACCTATTTATGGCCAGCATGAACTGTGACAAAATTTTGTTCCCAGGTGGTGCACGTTTTAAAATTTTTTCTTTAATTGGTTTTGGACACATCTTTTGCGTAGGAGTTGCAATTTGGATCCATAAAGTATTGATTTAGTGCATCCCTGCTATATACCAGCTTTAATTTCCATTAAGACTCTTCATTATTTAATTAATTTCTAGTATATTATTAATATTAATAATAATAATTATTTAACATGAGTGTTTTGCAACTGTTTCCATGCGAAAGGCTGATCATTATATGTAACAATAAATATTATATTGAAAATGTATGTATGTCATAAGTATGTCATGATACATGGAAGTCAATCTATGGAGCACTTAAGCCCCTACAAAAATCCCTTCCTTGGCTGTATTAGTGAAAATTCATCTCCTACAATATTGATAATTAATTTATGCCTTCCAATGGGCCATCAATCTATTTTCCTTTTCACAAGAAATTGTTGCATTGTATTTAGCAATGTCATGAGTGAATCCAAGGTACTTTAAGATAATGCCTTCAACATTATTGTCTTTTTTCGGGAAGTTCTGCCTAAGATTTGCTAATGGTACCATACAGATGCAGCCACTTTGGTTTGTCTGTTTGACACAGAATAACTAAACACAGATATCCCATTTATCTCATTTAACACAGAAAACTGTGACACAACATCCCATCTAATTAAAGCATTCACCATTGTGAACAATGGTGCTTTGGTATGCTAATGAAAAGGTTAAATGCATTAAATGAGTTAAGATAACTTTAGATAACACAGTTTCTTCAATTAACTCTGAGTCATGACGCATTTAACTCACAAATCCAAGTGGCTTCATCTGTATTTTACAGTATGTTACTAGTAATTTCTCCTCCCTACTCTATCGGTAACAATCATTGATAACAAAAGCAATGACTTAATGTGCCCTGTATTTCTATATGATTCTGTGATTGTCATGATTTCCATAGGTTCCTCTATCCAAGTGCAGTTCAAGTTGTTCCTCAGGATTTAGGAAGGTGATTGTTCCAGGAAAACCCTCATGTTGCTATGCGTGTGCCCGGTGTCCTCAGGGACAGATTTCAAATCAAACAGGTGCTAAACATTTTTTTTTATATTTATGATCATGAATAAAATTTATATTTGCATTAAAACAATCTCTAAAATCTTTTAAATCTTTCTCCCCAGATGCTGTAGATTGCCATCCATGTTCCTGGGACACATGGCCTAATCTACAACAGGACAGATGCTTACCAAGAACTACAGAGTTCCTTTCATATGAAGAACTTTTAGGTTACAGCTTAGCGGCCATTTCTATCTTTTCTTCCGTGATCCCACTTGTAATTTTGGGAATTTTTATTCATTTTAAAAATACACCAATTGTAAGAGCCAACAACTATTCCCTTAGCTATCTTCTCCTGCTCTCCCTGTTCCTCTGTTTCCTTTGCTCTTTAGGGTTCATTGGTTACCCACAACTTGAAAAGTGTCTTCTGCGCCAGGTGGCATTTGGGATAATTTTTGCTCTTTGTATCTCCTGTGTTCTGGCCAAAACTATCACTGTTGTTATTGCTTTTAATGCAACCAAACCAGGGAGCAGGTTAAGAAAGTGGACACGGATAAATGTGTCCTACTGTGTCATTATGTTTTGTGTCTTTATTCAGATAATTGACTGTGTATTTTGGTTGATCTTTTCTCCTCCCTTCCATGAACTTGACATTAACACTCAACCTGGTGTGATCATAGTTAACTGCAATGAAGGTTCACCAACTGCTTTCTGGTGCATGCTGGGCTATCTTGGACTCTTGGCCACCATCAGTTTCATTGTTGCCTTCTTGGCCAGACGTCTCCCTGACAGTTTCAATGAAGCCAAATTTATCACATTCAGTATGCTGGCTTTCCTCAGTGTCTGGGTGTCCTTTATCCCAGCCTATCTCAGTGCACGGGGCATGTATACTGTGGCAATGGAGGTCTTTGCCATTCTGTCTTCCAGCTGGGCTTTGGTGGTCTGTATCTTTGTGCCAAAATGTTTCATTATATTGTTCAGACCCAATAAAAACTCCAGAGAAAATCTTAGAGTTAAAAGGACTGCCTAAACACCATAACAAAGCTTCAACTGTACCACCAAAAGAAAATGATGGTGTGACAAAGGTTTTAATGAATAAATAATTATTATAATACTGTGCCTGTTTGTTTACCCATTTATATTTCTAGCTGTGTGTAATGACTAATGTCATTTTAGAGTCTTTCAAACAGTTATCCTCATAATAGAAATGAACCTAATTTTATAGCTTCATAATATTAGAGAGATTGTAGGCATACCATATATAAGACATAAAAATGCTTCAAAATGAATGAGACATTTTATTATTAAATATTAATAATAATTAAATTATAAACACTTCCTTTAATCTTTCCACTTCTTCTGAAAACTAACAATTTTCAGTCTTGACGTTTCCTTCTTGTGAAGATCAGTACAACTGGAACCTTTTCAGTAGGGATGTAGCGAACGTCGGAAAAAAAGTTCGCGAACATATTCGCGAACTTGCGCAAAAATGCGAGCGGTTCGCGAACGGTTCGCGAACCCCATAGACTTCAATGGGAAGGCGAACTTTAACATCTAGAAAAGACATTTCTGGCCAGAAAAATGATTTTAAAGTTGTTTAAAGGGTGCAACGACCTGGACAGTGGCATGCCAGAGGGGGATCAAGGGCAAAAATGTATCTGAAAAATCTGCCTGTGTGTGCTTGGAAGAGATAGTGTAGGGGGAGAGCTGTTAGTGATTTCAGGGACAGATGATAGTAAGCTTGCTGGCTAGTAATCTGCTTGATACTGCTCTGTATTGGAGGGACAGAAGTCTGCAGGGATTTGAGGGACATTTTAGCTTAGGTAGCTTTGCTGGCTAGTAATCTACTGTTCTCTTTAAACAACTGCCATACGTTGACCTTGTAGGCATTGTTTGCCCAGTTTTTTTGGACGCAGCCACTGAAGCACAGTTGCCAGAAAAAATATGCCATATAAATGCTGAAAATAGTAATTTTTCGCCATACGTTGACCTTGTAGACATTGTTTGCCCAGTTTTTTTGGACGCAGCCACTGAAGCACAGTTGCCAGAAAAATTATGCCATATAAATGCTGAAAATATAAATTTTTTGGTTGCAGCCACTGAAGCACAGAGGCCAGAAAAATTATGCCATATAAATGCAGAAAATATGCATTTTTTTGGTCGCAGCCACTGAAGCACAGTTGCCAGAAAAATTATGCCATATAAATGCTGAAAATATAAATTTTTTTGGTTGCAGCCACTGAAGCACAGAGGCCAGAAAAATTATGCCATATAAATGCAGAAAATATGCATTTTTTTGGTCGCAGCCACTGAAGCACAGTTGCCAGAAAAATTATGCCATATAAATGCTGAAAATATAAATTTTTTTGGTTGCAGCCACTGAAGCACAGAGGCCAGAAAAATTATGCCATATAAATGCAGAAAATATGCATTTTTTTGGTCGCAGCCACTGAAGCACAGTTGCCAGAAAAAATATGCCATATAAATGCTGAAAATAGTCATTTTTTGCCATATACGTTGAGTCAACGTATGGCAAAAAATGACTATTTTCAGCATTTATATGGCATATTTTTTCTGGCCTCTGTGCTTCAGTGGCTGCGGCCAAAAAAACTGGGCAAACAATGCCTAAAAGGTCAACTTATACACTACTACAGCGGTAGTAAAATAAAAAAAAGTAAAATAAAAAAAAAATGAATATTAAAAAAAAAAATTAAAGTTGGTGCTGCTGAACTACTAGGAGCAGCAGATTAGCACACCAGTCCCACTCCCCAACACTGCTAGACTAATAGCACTGGGCTCTTATAGTAGTAGTAGTAGTAGTAGTAGTAAAACAACAAAAAAATAAATAAAAGCAGTCCTTACAAGGACTACTGTTATTGCAGCAGTCAGCAGATGAGATCAGAAGCAGGACAGCTGCCCACTGCAGCTACATACAGAGCACTGCAGTAGAAGGTAGATTACTAGCCAGCAAAGCTACCTAAGCTTAAATGTCCCTCAAACCCCTGCAGACTTCTGTCCCTCCAATAACAGAGCAGTATCAAAACGATTACTAGCCAGCAAACTTTCAACTGTCCCTGAAATCACTAACAGGCAGCAGCTCTCTCCCTACACTATCTCTTCAGCACACACAGGCAGAGTGAAAAAACGCTGCAGGGCTTCGGTTTTTATAGGGAAGGGGAGTGGTCCAGGGGAGAGCTTCCTGATTGGCTGCCATGTACCTGCTGGTCTGGGGTGAGAGGGCAAAAAAAAGCGCCAACAATGGCGAACCCAAAATGGCGAACGTCGCGCGACGTTCGCGAACTTCCGGCGAGCGCGAACACCCGATGTTCGCGCGAACAAGTTCGCCGGCGAACAGTTCGCGACATCTCTACTTTTCAGACAAGAAGCCAATACTTTATTAATTTCCATATAATACATTGCCTTGACTATTGTTATGTTCTCTGGCCTTCACCCCAAATCTCAATCTAACAGGCCTTAAGGATGGGAACCCTTGGCTCATAACAAGGTTACAAATACTCAGAACATTGTGTTAACAGTTACCCTGATAGAGTTCCAGGGGTACCCACAACACAGATAAGCATTACTCCACAATTTCATCATAACTGGTCTTCAAGTTGGGCTCATAACAAGGTTACACTCACCCCTAACTGACCTTCAGACTGGGCCCTCTTAGCTCATAAGAAGGTTACAGATATATAGAAACTTTGGGTTTACAGTAACTCTAGTATAGTTCCAGGTATACCCAGGGAAAAAATAAGCACTCGCCCCAAATCTCCCCCTAACTGCCCTTCAGGCTGGGCCCCCTTAGCTCATAACAAGGTTACAGATATAGAGAAACATTGGGGTAACAGTCACCCTGCTATAGTTCCAGGGGTACCCAGGGTACAAATAAGCACTCACCCCAAATCTCCCCCTAACTGACCTTCAGGCTGGGCAACCTTAGCTCATAACAAGGTTAAAGATATATAGAAACATTGGGGTAACAGTCACCCTGCTATAGTTCCAGGGGTACCCAGGCTACAAATAAACACTCACCCCAAATCTCCCCCTAACTGACCTTCAGGCTGGGCCCCCTTAGCTCATAACAAGGTTACAGATATATAGAAACATTGGGGTAACAGTCACCCTGCTATAGTTCCAGGGGTACCCAGGCTACAAATAAACACTCACCCCAAATCTCCCCCTAACTGGCCTTCAGGATGGGCCCCCTTAGCTCATAACAAGGTTACAGATATATAGAAACATTGGGGTGTCACCCTGCTATAGTTCCAGGGGTACCCAGGGTACAAATAAACACTCACCCCAAATCTCCCCCTAACTGCCCTTCAGGCTGGGCCCCCTTAGCTCATAACAAGGTTACAGATATAGAGAAACATTGGGGTAACAGTCACCCTGCTATAGTTCCAGGGGTACCCAGGGCACAAACTCTCACCCCAAATCTCCCCCTAACTGACCTTCAGGCTGGGCCCCCTTAGCTCATAACAAGGTTACAGATATATAGAAACATTGGGGTAACAGTTACCCTTCTATATTTCTAGGGGTACCAAGGGCACAACTCTTACCCCAACTGTTACCTTATCAAGCCTTCAGGGTGGGCTTTTGTAGTTTATAATAGATATTTAATAGAGTTATAGATATTATAATAGAGTTACCCTGCAGTAGTTTCCTGTGATCAGTCAATAGACATAAATTTCACTCTTAACAGGCTTTCAGGCTGAGCCTAAAATTTTCAGGAATGTTTAGACTTTATTTTGCCATATCAAGATATACACATTATTTCTCAAGAGTACACTTTATTCCATGGTGAGAAGGATCAATTAAAGAATTCTTCCTTAACTGGTCACATTCAATACGTTAAATTAAATGACTAAAAACATGCAAAGGAGAGTAAATCATATGAAAGTAGATCTAGGGCCTGATTCTGTCTAGGACCTAATGATAGTCACATCATTATTAAAAAGAATCAGCACATATGGAAACATTGTGTTTAACTTATTTATTCTGGCCACATATTGTAATAAAAAACACCCTTCACCAAGAAGTTTTGATGCCAAAGTACGACATCTAGGGAAGAAATGCACTACAGGATAATTAGGAAGTGAGTGTTGGACCTTGTTGAATTTCCGCTGGTATTCATCCCAAGGTACAAAAGCTTAGCTGTATTGTTACCAGACCACTTCATTTTCCATGATTCTTTAAAGACTGTCGTGGTACTAAGGTCCTGACATTTTGTCCATGTGTTGCCTGTTTACTATAACCCTAATAGTTTATCTGATTTATCATCTGATTGTTGGTATGACTTTGGAGGGGTAATAAGGAATAAGATATTGGAATACATTACATAATTTATCTTGCCTTCTATAAAAGAGATAAGCAGAACCATAGACATTGATCAACCCAAATTAACTAAAAATGCAACTCTCTAATGTTCTACAACTGATTCCTGAGTTTTTTCCTCTCCTGTTCTTCCTTTTGGGACCAGCAGTGACTTAGAGATGGCTAATTGCTATTTAATCAGATTCCAAGAGTATTTTAGATAATGAAGCTGAATTACGGTTGATTTCCCATATGGCTACACTACTTGTAAGATCAATATACATATATATTTGTGTATATAAATGTGTAACCAGCCTAGGAATCCCATTAATGTGCTTTGACTGTTATTGACACAGTATCTGTGTGGTAATGGCGAACTGAGAGGTTCTCTCATTTGCACGTTGAAAATGATGATCTATAATATGGTCAAATGCTTCAGATTCAGACAGTTTCTTCTCTCTACAGCGCTAATCCTGTGCATTATGACTACCGAAGTGTGTGCTTTTCCAGACATTATGGCCAGTTGCAGGCTGCCCACAGGAAGTTTTGGTGGGTCTGTTAACAACCCAGGAGATGTTATCATAGGGGGAACTTTTCGAGTCCATTTTGAACGAGTAGGCAATAACCTGCGTTTTACCAGTAAACCTCCAGAAGTCCAATGTCAGATGTAAGTAGCACTGTAAATAGGGTTTACTTGACTTATTTAGAAGATTCATCCAGCTTATATCATGGATTTATAAAAGGACTACTCTAGAACAACTAGGGGACACTTCTTTTCTACTTTACTCACTTCTTTTCTACGGACCTCAACATATGTTCCTATACCCTGCACTAATATTACTATTGTGTTATTTTAATATTAGGATTGCTACAGAATTTTATCAGAGCATGCAGGCCCTAATATTTGCTGTGGAAGAGATTAATGCTGACATTGAGCTCCTTCCCAACATCACATTGGGCTTCCAGGTTTATGACTCATGCAATACATTACGACGCACAGCACAGGGAACTCTTTCAATGTTATCAGGAGGAAAGGAGATAATCCCAAATTATAATTGTCATGAAGGGACAACCTTTGCTGGTATTGTTGGTGACTCTAAGTCCTCACGATCCATTCTTATGGCCCAAATCTTGGCACTGTATAAATACCCACAGGTAAGAAGAATATTCAAGTAAAGACAAGCTAAGAAGCATTATAAAAGCCAATTTAATAAAATAATGTGATCCCAACCTGTCATAACCCCACAGTTCTTTGAAACAGTGTTAATTGTTTCTTTACAGATTAGTTATTTTTCAACCAGTCCTATTCTCACAGATCGGAACCAGTTCCCTTCCTTTTTTCGTACCATACCTAGTGATGAGTTTCAGATGAGAGGCCTAGCCCAGCTTATCTCTTATTTTGGTTGGCCTTGGTTGGGCCTCTTGGCCAATGATGATGACTATGGTCAGTTTGGACTTCAGATGGTAAAACAGGAAATAATCAGTGCTGGAGCTTGTGTGGCCTTCTCTGAGACTATTTTGACTAGTCATCCTGATAGGAATGCTCCCCATCTTGTCACAGTCATTAAAAAGTCAACTGCAAAGGTAGTGATTGTGATTGCATCTGATTCTGACTTTGTGTTTTTGGTGGAAGAGCTGTTGAGGCAAAATGTGACTATGAATATCTGGGTCGCCAGTGAAGCTTGGGCCACTTCTGCTTTACTTTCAAAAGAGAGATATAAAGACATATTACAAGGCACTGTTGGTTTTGCCATATTCCATGGGAATATGTCCAAGTTTAGTAAGTACTTCAACAGCCTCAACCCATCAAAAGATTTTAATGATCCATTCCTAAGAGAATTTTGGGAGCAAACCTTTGCTTGCACGTGGCTCATTGACAAGAATTCAGTTATTCTGATGGACAATGACACCAAAAATCCATGTACAGGAAACGAAATGCTAAACAGCCTGCCAGCCAAGGAAGAACAGAGATTATCTTTTAATGTATACACTGCTGTCTATACCATTGCTTGGGCTTTACACAATTTGCTGTTGTGTAAGCCTGGTACAGGGCCATTCTATCACAGAGGCTGTGTCAACATCTCTTCATTTCAGCCCTGGCAAGTAAGTGGCTACTGTAATAATACAAGTCTTTAGGATGTGTTGACATGTTGATAAAGACCATTTCTTTTATTTTGTGTGTTTTACCATTACAGCTTCTTCACTATATTAGAAACGTGAATTTCAAAACCAACGATGGACGTCAGATTTTTTTTGATGCGATAGGGAACCCTCCTGCCATATATGACATTGTGAACTGGCAAATTGGTGCCAAAGGAATGCTTGAACAGGTTGCAGTTGGGAGTTATGAGTTGAATAGTTTTAATGGGAAAACTTTCAACATAGACAGTGCTAACATTGTATGGATTAACAACAACACACTGGTATGTTCAATAAATTATTATTCCCAGGACATAACTTACATTTGGGTATGGGACCTGTTATCTAGACTGCTCAAGACCTCAGGACTGTAATTTGGATCTTCATACCTTAAGTCTACTAAAAATGATTTAAAAACCCAAGCCTATTGGCATATTTTCCTCCAATAAGGATTATTTATTATTTAAAGGAACAATAACAACACATTTTTTAATTTCCCCCAAAACTGCTATAGTAGTAGGTCAGGCTTACTCTCCCTTTGTTTTGTTTTTTAAATCTTGAGCCAGATTTAAATGTTTGGCCAAATTTGGAGAGCAAACATAAAAATGCAAAATGTTACTGGGAGGTTCCGAATATGGGTTATGATTGGCTTGATAAGACAGTGCACATTGTTTTTGTTTTGCATTTAAAACTTGTCTTCAAGTGTTGGCAAGCATCATGTTGTTATAAGGCAAATTAAAGCCTTATACAATGTGTTGGAAAACATCATGTTGTTGTGGCAAATTCAAGCTCAAGATTTTAAAAAAAAAAAACAAAGCTCTGACCTACTAATAAAGCAGAGGAATTAATCTAATTTGGTGTTACCGGTCCTTTAAGTTGTTTTGGCTAACATACAAGTTACTGTTTCCTTATTTAAGAGAAAAAGGAAATAATTTAAAAAAAAATTAATTATTTAGAGAAATGGAGTCTATGGGAGACATCCTGTAATTCATAGCTTTCTGATAATGGGTTTCAGGATAATGGGTCCCATACCTGTAATTTATAGTATGGCCAGGCTTCCTACATAAAAATTCAAATCATTACTTACAAACCTGGAGACATCTGGTCAGTTTCAAAGCAAGGCCGGCCATATAGTCTGAATAATTAGCAATGTTCTGTTCATCAAATCAGTTAATTAAATCCTGGTTAAGTGATACAATACAATTGCAGTCATAAATAAATATCCTAGAATATACATAGCAAAAAAAACAAAAATATAGTGTGAATACTGTTCAGAAGTAATGATATGTTATCATACTGTATGTTGTCCCAAATGAACCAATTAAAAAATATTTATTTGGGGTGAAAAAAATATTTTGTGACTTCTTGGGCTTCTTTTAATGCTTCCAGTAAAATATGTATTAATACGTAAGTAATAATTCTTGCTGTACAACTATACGTTGGTATGTACATAGTTACATTATGATGTATGGTGAGGTATGAGGTATGGTGATACATATACCTATACCCATATTTCTAATCCTTTATTCTTATTTTCAATAGATTCCTCCTTCCAAGTGCAGTGCAAGTTGTCCTTCAGGATCTAGGAAGGTGATATTACCAGGAAAACCCCTTTGTTGCTATGAGTGTGCCCGGTGTCCCCAGGGACAGATTTCAAATCAAACAGGTAGTATTTTTTTTTTTATTTTTGATGTCTGCAAAAGAAAAATTTATACTACAGGTATAGGATCCCTTATCCGGAAACCCGATATCCAGAAAGCTCCGAATTACGGAATGGCTGTCTCCCATAGGGGCAAATTCACTAAGGCGCGAAGCGCCGAACGCTAACGTTAATTCGCTAGCGTTTGGCAATTTCGCTACTGCGCAAATTCACTAACGAACGCTGGCGTAGTTTCGCTAGTGTTACTTCGCAACCTTACGCCAGGCGAATCTTCGCTAGCGACGATAATACGCAAATTCACTAACTTGCGCAGTGTACTGAACGCTACCTTTTACACTAGACTTCCTTCGCCACCTCAGACCTGGCGATGCGCAATAGAGTAGATAGGGATTGTTTAAAAAAAAGTCCATTTTTTTTCTAAGTCCCAAAAAACGCTGGCGTGTTTTCTACATGATGGGTGATAAGCTGAAAAAGATCGAAATTTTTTTGGGGCTCCCCTTCCTCCCCCCTACATTTCCTGACTCATGGCAACTTACCTAGACAGTGGGCACATGTGTAGGGCAAAATAAAATTTTTATTTGCTGATTTGAAGGTTTTCTAGGCATTTGTAGTGCAGATATGTGTTCCTCCATTGAAATTTGAATTTCGCGCCGTATGCAAATTAGCCTTCGCTAGCGCAACTTCGCTTTATATAGCGAATCAACGCTAGCGCAACTTCGCAACCTTATGCTACCCCTGTGCGCAACTTCGGATTTTAGTGAATTTGCGGAGCCCTGGCGAAACTACGCCTGGCGAAGTGTAGCGAAGTGCGGCGAAGTGCAGCGAAGTTGCGCCTGGCGCAACTTCGCATCTTAATGAATTTGCCCCATAGACTCCATTTTATCCAAATAATCCAAATTTTTAAAAATGATTTCCTTTTTCTGTGTAATAATAAAACAGTAGCTTGTACTTGATCCCAACTAAGATATAATTAATCCTTATTGGAAGCAAAACCAGCATATTGGGTTTATTTAATGTTTAAATTAATTTCTAGTAGACTTAAGACATGAAGACCCAAATTACGGAAAGATCCATTATCCGGAAAACCCCAGGTCCTGAGCATTCTGGATAACAGGTCCCGTACCTGTAGTAATTTCATATGGATGTTCTTCATCAGATGCTGTGGAATGTCATCAATGTTCCTGGGACACATGGCCCAATCTACAACAGGACAGATGCTTACCAAGAACTGCAGAATTTCTTTCCTATGAAGGACCTTTGGGTTATAGTTTGGCAGCCACATCCATCTTCTCTGCCCTCACCCCACTAGCTATTCTGGGAATTTTTATTTGCAACAACAAAACACCAATTGTCCGAGCCAACAACTATTCCCTTAGTTGTCTTCTCCTGCTTTCCCTGTTCCTCTGTTTCCTTTGCTCTTTAGGGTTCATTGGTTACCCACAACCTACACAGTGTCTTCTGCGCCAGGTGGCATTTGGGATGGTTTTTGCTCTCTGTATCTCCTGTGTTCTGGCCAAAACCATCACCGTAGTTATTGCCTTTAATGCAACCAAACCAGGCAGCAGGTTAAGAAAGTGGACGGGAGTAAATGTATCCTACTGTGTCATTGTGTTTTGTATCTTTGTTCAGTTATGTGTGTGTGTGATATGGCTCATCTTCTCTCCTCCCATCCCTGAAGTTGACTGTAATACCAAACCTGGATTTATCATAGTAAATTGCAATGAAGGTGCACCTTTTGCTTTCTGGTGCATGCTGGGGTACCTTGGACTCTTGGGCAAAATCAGTTTCATTGTTGCCTTCCTGGCCAGAAGACTCCCTGACAGTTTCAATGAAGCCAAATTTATCACATTCAGTATGTTGGCTTTCCTCAGTGTCTGGGTGTCCTTTATCCCAGCCTATCTCAGTGCACGGGGCATGTATACTGTGGCAATGGAGGTCTTTGCCATTCTGTCTTCCAGCTGGGCTTTGGTGGTCTGTATCTTTGTGCCAAAATGTTTCATTATATTGTTCAGACCTCACCTGAACACCAGAAAATATCTCATGGACAAAAAGAAGGGTGCAAATATGTCATAGCATGTGAAAAGAAACAAAAAGATGACTTCATGGACTTTATATCCAAACTGAGACTAGACAATGAAATGACAATTCAACGGATACAACTTGTATGCCATCACTTTTAAAGCAATATGTATAATGTTCCACTGTTAGATGCTCCTTGTGAGGTGTATTTCACTATGGGAAGAAGCAGAGAACTTTTACCTTTTCACAAGTAAGTCGTGTGTTGGCAGGTTATATGTTTTTGGTGCGTAGTGTGTTTGGGTGGGTTATGTGTGTGGGTGTGTTGTGCAAAACTTCTTCAAGACCCCAATAGTAAATCCTGCTGACATGATCATATATGACTGAAATAAAACTTTAATTTGAGGGTATCCTGTCTAAATCAACACTCCCATAAATGAGCAGTCTCGTTTCATCTTAACTGATTATACAATATAGAACCTTGAACCTTAATGGCTTTTCTTTCCCTTTGAAACACATAAAAAAAAACATTTGGTACATTATCAAGAGTAAGAAGTACTTTGAAAAGTCCAGTAATTCTGGGTCACCTCCACCTCCTGCCAGCTTCAGAAAAGCCGTTGACCAGTGTATCACTTTAAATAACCAGTCCTACTAATGGTTTCACAATCAACATCCCACTTCTTGTTAGTGCTCCTTCCACAAAGCCTTTTTACTAAGGTAGAATTTAAACTTTTCTTTTGTACTTCAGTTTCCAGGAGCATCATAATTAAGCAGCAGATACTTATCAGGCAAGTCATAAATACCATCAAAGCCCCATTATACCCAAACACTCCCCAATACCTATCTCACGGCCTCTACAGACACAGACCATGTTAAAGCAGTGTCATTTTGCTTCAATTCCCACTGATAAAGCCTTAACCGAGTACATGACTATGAAGATTTTCATTCATCCAGGTCATAGTACTGTATATCTAGTATAGGTCAATCTAAAAACAACTGGACTTGCTGAGTAATCAATGAAGACATTTCACTACTCATCCGAGCAGCTTCTTCAGTTCAACTGACTGGTGTGGGAAGTTCTCGGCATATAAACTCTTCCACTAATCCATTTACAATGGCACATTGTAACTCTTCAAAGAACCTTTTTTATAGACAGAAACATGGCTGTGCAATGGGTTCTCCAGTCTCTCCCATTGTAGCTAACTTGTACATGGAGGAAGTGGAAAGGAGGGCCTTACTTACATTCCAGGGAACTACACCGACTCACTGGTTCAGGTATGTGGATGATACTTGGGTTAAAATCAGATCCAATGAAGTGGTGGCCTTTACAGAACACATTAACTCAGTGGACAATAACATCAAGTTCACAAGGGAAGATGTCCACGAGAACAAACTTGCTTTTTTGGACTGTTTGATATGTATCCAAGAGGGGGGTAACTTGAAGACGGAAGTATACAGGAAACCCACTCATACGGATCAATATCTGTTGTTTGATTCCCACCATCCACTGGAACACAAACTGGGTGTCATTCGAACCCTGCACCACCGGGCGGAATGTGTGGCAACTGATACAGAGTCCAAAGACAAAGAGCAAAAACATCTCAGAGGAGCTTTGAAAGCATGTGGCTCCCCAGACTGGGCCTTTGTCAAAACAGCAGCAACCAAGCCCAACAGGAACACCAATAGAAATAACCGCCCGGAGACACATAGTGGGTGAAACATAGTCATCCCATATGTAGCTGGAGTGTCAGAGAAACTCAGGAGGATTTTCAACAAACACCATGTCCCTGTGTTTTTCAAATCTAGCAACACACTGAGACAAAAACTGGTACACCCAAAGGATCCAACACCAAAAGAAAAACAAAGCAATGTGGTATACGGAGTCCAGTGTAGCGAGGAATGCACAGATCTATACATTGGGGAGACAAAACAACTGCTCTCCAAGCGAATGGCTCAGCACAGGAGGGAGAACTCTACAGGGCAAAACTCAGCTGTCTTTCTACACCTAAAAGACAAGGGACACTCCTTTGAAGACAGCAAGGTCCAAATCTTGGATAAAGAAGACCGCTGGTTTGAACGAGGCGTGAAAGAGGCGATTCATGTCAAGGTGGAGAAACCATCTCTGAACAGAGGTGGGGGCCTTCGACACCACCTGTCTGCTTCATACAATGCTGTTCTAACATCTGTACCCCGGCGGATTCAGAACACTTCACACATCCATTCATGCAACTCTCACAAGTAACACCTGTATCTAGGAGTTGCATGACACATTGGATAATCCTATCACAACTACACAGAATCAACACCTCTGTGAGTTTCTTCAGATGTCACCTCTTTGAAGAGTTACAATGTGCCATTGTAAATGGATTAGTGGAAGAGTTTATATGCCGAGAACTTCCCACACCAGTCAGTTGAACTGAAGAAGCTGCTCAGATGAGTAGTGAAACGTCTTCATTGATTACTCAGCAAGTCCAGTTGTTTTTAGATTGACCTATACTAGATATTAACCGATTACAGAAAATGTAAGACTTAACCTTATACAGCCTCCAACCTCCTTTTACACAGTGGACCAGTAAATTCTACCTTCTAATTGGTTGCTATGTGTTACTGCTCCTGTGCAAATGTAGTGTGTTTTGTTACAAAACCTTATATATTCTATAGAAAACTATAGAAATCCAACAATTTGTGCCCTTTGGATGGGGTTAGCAGCCTGCATGTAATGTGGGGACAATATGTCAAGCTGACTTATTGGTTTATATCACTTTTGCTTATTCATTTGCTTTTTTTTGTTTTCCTTATTTATGCTACAGTTGCATTTATCCTTTGATATTGATTTCAATTCAACCTTTAATACTTTATATGGTAAGGAAACATAAAGTTCATAGTCCCTTTGGAAAAATCAGACTCAACAAGCACAAGAACTTGCCAGGCAGAGGCGTAACTCTGATCCCAGTCAAGTCAAGATTGAAGGAATTACAGATCCTTCAACTCCTTAAATCAGGGTCTCCAACCTTTTTTACCCGTGAGACAAATTTGAATGTTTGTCCAAATTTGGAGAGCAACACAAGAATGCAAAAAGTTCCTAGGGGGGCAAATATGGGCTATGAGTGGCCTGATTTGGCAGTACACATTGTTTTTGTTTTGCATCTAAAACTTGCCTTCAAGCTAGGAATTCAAAAACAAGCCCCTGCTTGGAGGCCACTGGAGCAGCATCCAATGGGTTGGTTAGTATCATGTTGCTCACAAGTCACTAGTTGGGGATCACTGCCTTAAATCCTCAAGTAGGCACACAATCACACTTAAGTATTAAGACATAAATAAACAGTTAAGAACCAATAACAAAGCAATATCAAGGTTCATTGATTTAACAGTCTAGGTGGCAAATTCGCTAAGATTCATAGTTGCGCCAGGCGCAACTTCGCCGCACTTCGCCACACTTCGCTAGGCGTAGTTTCGCCAGCGCTCCGCAAATTCACTAAAATCCGAAGTTGCGCTCAGGGGTAGCGTAAGGTTGCGAAGTTGCGCTAGCATTGATTCGCTAAGCGAAGTTACGCTAGCGATGGTTAATTTGCATACGGCGCCAATTTCAAATTTCAATGGAGGAATACGTAGAATCACTACAAATGCCTGGGAAACCTTCAAAACATCAAATAAAAAATTTTTTTGCCCTACACATGTTCCCACTGTATAGTTAAGTTGCCATGAGTTAGGAAATGTAGGGGGGAAGGAGGGGAGCCCCAAAAAAATTTTCGATCTTTTTCAGCCTATCACCCATAATATAGAAAAAACACCAGCGTTTTTTGGGACTTAGAAAAAATTTGAACTTTTTTTGAAGCAATCCCTATCTACTCTCTTGCGCTTCGCCTGGTCTGAGGTGGCGAAGGAAGTCTGGCATAAAAGGTAGCGTTCAGTACACTGCGCGCGTTAGCAAATTTGCATAGTTACATCCGTAGCGAAAATTCGCCAGGCGTAAGTGTGCGAAGTAACACTAGCGAATTTACGCCAGCGTTCGTTAGTGAATTTGCGAAGTGACGAAAATGCCCAACGCTAGCGAATTGACGCTAGCGTTAGGCGCTTCGGCGCTTAGTGAATTTGCCCCTAGCTTGGACAGTAGACAGGGAGGAGGTCTGAAAAAGGTGGAACATACAGGTAAAAAGCATTTCTAATTATGACAGCTGAAGACATCCCTCAGACCATGTACTCCCTTGTCCTTTAATGGCTGCTGGCCTGAGTCTTTGTTTAATCAGGTTCGGAAACAAACTGTTGTGGTGTTTTAGCTAATCTCATATTGCTTTAAGAGAAAAGTTTATTGACGTACATGGAAAACATGGAGGATCATTTCTTAAACTAACCCTGGGGAATTGGGTTTTTTATACCCCTTTACTGATGCGACAGTGCGGATGGAAAAACCCACAATCTACAAGTTAAAAACGTATTGAGAAGCAGAACAAAATAAGGTCGTTATTATCTGGGCAGGATTTACATCTCCCTTTATAATAGCACAGGTTTTAACTATCTCTTACAAGGTCAGTTTGAGAACTTATGACAAGACTTAGAAGTTGTGTTTATAGTTAATAACTAGTAATTGGCAAATTAATTCGCCAGGCATGGGTTTGCAGTAATTTTTTTGCTAAAATTCATCGACAAAAGATCTGTCACAACAAAAAAAATTGTTGCACATCAAAATTGCTGCACGCATGAAAATTATCATGCATTAAAATTATTCAGACGCCCAATGACTTTAATGCATTTGGACAAAATAGTCGCAAGTATAAAAATTGACAATCGTCAAAATAATTTTGACGCCCATTGACTTCAATGTGTTTCACAAATTTTCTTTTTTCTGATTTTCACCCATCACTTTTACTAACAGCACAGCAAATTTGTACTTCCCAGCAGACTTTATTGTAGTGATAGGGGTAAAGGGGTGGTTCTGCCTATTTAGTCTCCATCTTGTGAACCAGGTGGATGTGTCTGGGTTGCCTGATGTCAACAAGGCCAAGTAAAGATTTCTGCCCTATAGAGACAGCCCTTCTAGTGATTAATTGGGGACAGGGAACCCGTGAGCAGGTTTAGTCCCTAATTGGATTCACATTTGTCATAGTATGTTCTAGGAATGTAAGGCAAAGCTAAAATGATCTCAAACAACACCTTAATTAATGTTCTACACCCAATAAATATTAGATAAGGAGCATTACCACCATATAAATACTGTAGGCACCATCTGAGATTAACACAACCATGGGGCTTAACCCCTAGGTAGTAATGAAATAAAAACAACTGATCATATATACTGTATAAATAAAGATTTAAAAAATCCCTAACTCATAAAACAAAAAGCATTGCAAGGAGGCGATAAAGTATGTTTAAAATGTAGCTTCAAACAAGCATCATTATCATAATAGTTACATGTTACTACATCTTGACTAACATTTCACAGCTTTCTCAAGAGGCATAAATAGCGAGAAAGAGCAGCTTTGTGTTCCATCAAAATATTGTAGATGGAGGTAGCTCTACTTAGGCATTACTGGACTAAAGCAAAGGGAATTGGAATTGGAATACAAGCTTAGTACATAATCCCCAATCAGCTGTAATAAAGTTTAAAAGCCTCCGAGTACTACCTTGCACACCCCCCTCTGAAAACTAACCTCATTGAGCATAAAAAATGTCAATCCATTCTCTAAATGTGCCTTCTCATTGGCTCATTGTTGTTCCAAGGCCAGGATTCTTTCTTCTTACATTTGTCATATTGAATAACATTTACAAAACAGGTCTCCAAAGCAGTGTAAGGAATCTGACCTGCAAGAGTATTGCTGATGTAGAACTAATGAACCTGTAATGTAGGGTATCCCAAACCCAGAACTAACCCCAAGGTTCTGGTCTTGGCCCACTCTTCCACCTATAGCAGCCGCCTTTGACTTCAGGTGGAGCCCACCACTACTCAGATGCCGCCAGGTCTTACTGTGGGAAACCAGGGAGAAAGTTCTGGCCAAGCACAAGAACTGAATGTGTACACGAGGAACTGCGAAGCAGGCAACAAAGACGAAGTTCTGGCAATGTGGTACCAAATCAGAAGGAAGAGGAAAGGCCGAGGTCACGGGCCAAGGACAAATACAGAGCAGGAGCGCAGTACCAAAACAGAATCTGAAGAGAAGTCAAAACAGGCAAGGATCAGTTGAGGCAGTGAGTTGGCAGAGTCAGGGACAGGCAACCGAATACCGAATGACAGCAAGGAAAGCACACCCAGGAACCATGAAAGGACCTTTACTTTGGGCAGTGAGCAATGATAGAGGATATCTACATATGAATACATGAATTTGCGCCACGGGCAGCTGCTGCAGGCATCCCCGTAGGGAGCGAGGCGGGCGTCCCCACTGCATCACTGGACCACCAGGCAATTTTCTCACAGGGCCTTTCTATTTTCAGGATATCTTTGCTGGATTCTTCACAGTTGGATGTATTCAAAGTCAGGCTTCTTCAAGCATTCAAGGCCAATCATGCTTTCTCTCGCACTTGTTAATAATAAGGTTGAAACACAAAATGGAACTGCTGTTGAGACTTCATTGAACCACCTTTGTGGTTCGCTAGAAGTGTTCATTTAGAGGTGGGTAAGAAAAGACATGCTTTCAAGGCAGTCAAGTTAGCTGGGATGATATCAAGTTAGGAGGTGCACACTCTATAAAACAATTATGAGGTACTAATCCAAAGGAGGCTCCCCACGTGGGTCTCCAAAGCTAAGATACACAGAAATCAAGTAAGGATTGCACGCTCAATTTGAAAAATAAAGAAATGTATTCCATCAAAAGAAAAAGGTTATGAAAAATACCAAAAGAAGTAGTGAGCCCAATGCATTTTGACCATTGTTTTCTTCCTCAGGGACACAAAAAAGAAAAAAAGAAAAGCCAGGTAAGTTAGCTGGGACAGCTAAAATGTTTCTCAGGAACAAGGAGGCCAATAAATCATGTAAGATAGCTAAACAGACAAGCTAAAATTGAGATTGAAAAAGAGTGAAAAGTAAAAAGAATCCAAAATAGTTTTAGAACTATGTAGAAAATAAAAAAAAATGAAGCAGGAAGGGGTGGGACTCTAAATATCAGAGGGATGATCAGTTGGTTGAACAGAGAAAAAGTAGAGATTCTGTCAACACAAACTAGAACCAGCTAATTAAGGTTTCCTTCTTAATAGTCCCAATTCTAGTAATACAACTCATGATATATGGCTCACACAAGGGGACATTCAAAAAAGACTAGAATATGTAAAGATAAACAAAGATTTGGGACTGGATAGTAAACCTCTTTACTTAATTTTTTAGGATTCACTGAAGTCTGTCATGGTGCCATGAATGGCGTGATTGGCGAATTGCTAATGTGGAGCAGCTATTCAAAAAGGGATTCCATTCTAAGCCTCAAAACTATAGGTTAGTCTGACATCAGTGGTAGGAAAGATTTTTGAAGGGGTATATTAAGAGATAAGATACTTGACTTCATCGCAAATTATAATACGATGAGTTTGTGCCAGTATGGTTTGATGAGTGAAGATCTTGCCAGAGTAATTTACTTTCTTTTTAAGAGAAGGTGAGCAGGGACCTCGTCTCTGGGATGGCAGTGGATGGGATTTACTTAGACTTTGCTAAAGCATTTGATACAGTACCACACAGTAGGTTAATGGTTACATTAAGGAATGTTGGCCTGGTACATAGAATTTGTACTTGGATAGAGATTTGCAACATGTTTATTAATGACCTGGACGAGGGCATTGAAAGTACTGTTTCTATTTTTGCTGATGATACTGCATTGTGCAGAACTATAAGTTCCAATAAAAACTGTCTTTCATTTGGAGTGGTTGAACTTGATGTACTTTGGTCTTTTTTCAACTTAACTACATAACTATGTTACTATGTAAGTCAAAGGATGTCCACACAAAGGGATGTCAGTTTGATCTCATGTGTGGTTAAAGCCATATTGACTTGTCTTGAATAAGATGATTTGTATACCAAACCTGAAACAAAGAGAGTCAAGAAAGCAGCAGGACCTTAACCTATTTGTGACGCTAGTCAACTTGTGTACTTTGTTAATTTTATTCTATACACTCAAAGTTTCAAAGGCAAATTAGAGAAACATTGCCCAAGCAGCACCCTGTGACCGACGAGGGTGGGATTCAAACCCACATGTACAGAGATTAGATGTACAGTATTGGTCTTTACCCACTCAGCCACCTAATTTTAGGGTGGGATCACGGCTGGTGTGCTAGGATGTTTGACGCAAATCAGGTTTGCCTGGCCCTTAAGACTTTGGCCTCCACGTATGAAATTTTTTCAGCTATCAAGCTTATACAGAGGAGTTAATAAAGTTATGACTCCTTGAAGCAAGAGAAGCATGGTGTATGTATGCAATTTCTTCTCTATCTAAAAGAAAGCTGAAAGCTCACATGAGATTGAGCTACTGGTTATCCCATCTCTTAAGCAGAATAACAACACAGAGGGTATCACTTATCCTCAGGGAAGACAAGGTGCCAGCCAAATAATAAATGTATTATTATTGCCCACCCTATTTCTTCATTACTGGGTACATCCCAGTGTGTCTGTTGACATATAGTGCATCGAAATAAGGGACAATATTTTCATCCGTGTACTAAATTATTTGACTACCTCCACCAGGAGAGGGGGGATTGACAGGCTTTTGTATAAGAGGGACTTTCTATTCTAGTATGGAAATGGAATTTACCTGGAAAGGACATTGGGATTTTTATGGGGGGGCTGCCTACCAGGTGAAGGATGTAGGTCTAAGCCAATGGTCCCCAACCAGTGGCAACATGTTGCTCACCAACACCTTGGATGTTGTTCCCAATGGCCTCAAAGCAGGTGCTTATTTTTGAATTCCTTCCTTGGTTACATCTGTTTTACCGCCAAACAGAGCCTCCTGTAGGTTGCCAGTCCATATAGCAACTACAGAATAGCCAATCAAACCCCTTATTTGGCATCCCCATGAACTTTTTTTTTCATGCTTAAGTTGCTCCCCAACACTTTTTTATATTTCAGTGTGGCTCATGGGTAAAAAAGTTTGGGTACCCCATGTCTAATCTCTTAAACAAAGGCACTGCTGAGATTTGAACTCAGGATCTCCTGTTTACGAGACAGGCGCTTTAACCAGCTAAGCTACAGTGCCTGTTTGCTGCAATCAATGGTTGGAAGGGAAAAGTGGTGCTTGTGAAATTAAATATTGCATCCAGTGTACTCCAGTATAGGCATTTTTCCTCCTCCATAGCTAAGATGGTGGAGTGGTTAAGTTAATTAAGGTACAAAGCTTTGTAAAAAAAAAACTTTCTTTGAAAAATGCTGCTGGGCCCTCACTAAGTGTCTGTAGATACAGATTTTTTTATGCTTTGTAGCCATTCACCTGCCTAGGATTCAATCACTCTGTATTCAAGAGGTTCTTCCTTTTGATTTTTCCCTCCCAGATTAGGTTGCACAGTTTAATCGATATTGTACAAATGCCTGACCACTAGAACATATATGAGACTGTGGGGGTGCATTTTTGACAGATCCTTTTGGATCATGGCTGGTCTGTCCAAAGAGCCAACTTACTCTGCCAATGTGGACATTTATTTTTTAAGAAACTGCTCTTTGAATTCCACCACCCCCTGTTGTTAGGAATCATGGGAGAGGTTTGTTGGCTTTACATGAGTCCATGTGAAACTTGAAAGCAGTGCTGTGGAATGTTTAAAATCACTAAGACTCATCTGGGATTTGAACCCAGGACCTCACATGCCAAGAGCAAAAGCCATACCTCTAGACCAGTGATGCCCAAGAAGTGGCCTATACACAACATATTGATCTCCACTCTCACTGATGTTACACACAATGTCCTCGTAGTAGTCCTCATAGTAGTATTTTCAATATCAGGCTTAACTTCAAGTTTTGGAGCCATGAAGACACAGGTTTAGGCCAATGGAGTCTCATGCAGCTTTCCAGTCCACATGGAGCTATTAATTAGCCAATCACAGTTGTTATTTGGCATCCCCAAGAATTTTTTTCTTGCATGTGTGGCTCCACAACACTTTTTACATTTGAGTGTGGCTCATGGGTAAAAATGGTTGGGAACTCCTGGTCTAGACCAACGAGCCAGATGGTGCTGTTTGCTGATGAACCAGCCTTGAGATGTATGGACCGGCCACATGACAGAAATCCTCTTTACTCATGATGTTCTTAAGTGACTCATAAATGGTTTTCCTGAGATGCATGGTCCCGCAAAAAATCAAAAACACTAGCCTGCACTAGTACCAGTACCAGTAACTGAAAATCCCTGTGTGATACATGATTTGTTTCATCTTTCCAATGAATCTTCAAGTCATACTCCTTCCTCCACTGGAAATGTACTTCTGCATGCCTTCAGGTTGGGCCTCCTTAGCTTATAAGGAGTTATAACGTGAGCAAACTATGCATCATTTACATTGTACTAGGGATTCATTTTCACTTAATCCTTTCCATAATGCTGTCCTGCTCATTAAACAGACTGCATATAGTAAAGTCTAGTCTCAGTAAATGCATTGGAAAAGTGCCAGCAAGAAACAGCACATCCAGTACAAGCCAATCGTTATAAAATGGCTTGGGCAGGTGGTAAGTACAGGACTTTGATGCATCACACCCCACACTTGCTCCCTCTAGCTTCTGTACAATGTGACACATTAGTAAATGGAACGCATACATATGCACATAACATTAGCATCAAGCATCGCTTTTACCGACCAGTCAGGTAAACTATGGGCCGGGTGTTTCCATGGTAATTCCATGGTATTTGCACCCATAATACCCTTTCTGTTCAATAAACCTTTTATTTATGGTTAAGAACCACTGGTGCCCATTTATTGCAGTCTTTATAGTGTTATAGTTCAACAACCACTCCTTTCCTCCAGACACTACCACTTATCAAAAAGGACACAGTGGCTGGAGAAGGTGGGATGTCAAGAATTCATTCCCCTGATCATTGGCCAAAATGAACAGAGACATCGAAATCTAAGACCTTGCCCTACTATTAAACCATGATGCACTATGATGTCCTAAAATAGAATCCCATCTATGGATCCTCAATTGCTACTACTCATTTAGGGGTGGAAAGTGGTTGAAACCTAAACGTCAAGGTCCTACATCAAGGTCCATAATTATAACCAAACTGTAAAGAATGTGTTAAATGTTTAACTTGTGTAGTTTCTGCTACATACTCATGCAAAGTCTTATATGCCCTCTTTATTCCAAAAATACAAAGAAGTCACCAAAATAAAACCTACATCCAACTGTTGCCAAATACCCACATGTCGCCACATCACATGTCGATGGAGAAAAACTCGACCCTGACATTGACTCTACCCTGCCCAATCAGAAATGAAGAATTTGAAGAAATGACGATGAATGAAGAAATAGACTCCATGGCTGCAGGTTTTTTTTTATGTTTTTATTATTGAAACAGTATAAGAATATATAATCACTCAGACCAACATGCTGGCCAAAAATACTGAATTTATGGACAACCAAAATTCCCCCCAGTCTTCTAGTGGTGGTCTAATATTGCCGTCCACCTAATGAGCCACGTGGGTTTGGGGTGTATAGAAGTATACTCTGTTGAGGGCCTAAGGTCCTCCAGTCTATGGTTGCATGGAAGCTGCAATGTTTCTATAACACTGATTTTGGTCTCCCCTGATATTTAGTCTAAGAACATTCAACTAAATGCTCAATTCTTCATTAACTCATCTTAGATGTCCCTGACCACTTTACATAATGATGGATAATTGCCGTCTGCATTCCCATAGCCCTTCAGCACTCGCTGCATGATATATAAACAGTTCCGGAGTCCCAGCTCAGAGTATGTCATTCTCACAATGACATGATATGTGGATATGTATAGTTTGCATGGCAGCCATGAATCCCTGTAACATACCCATGTGCCATAGAATCAGCTGCTTTCTTCTCTCCATGGCATGGATCTTGTGCACTCTGGTTACAGAAGTAGGGGCCTATTCTGACTCTATAACTGCTTGCAGCCTCCACAGAGAGATCATTGCTGACTCCATGAGCCGCCCAGGAGATATTATGATAGGGGGAACCTTTCGAGTTCATTATGACCGAGTCTACAATGACATTGATTTCAGAAGCAGTCCCACAGAATTCCAGTGCCAGATGTAAGTGATGTTCCACAACGGCTCTCTTGGATGCAGAATAATGCAGTGGGTTGTACAGTACCTACCAGGGCCAGACTAGGAGCATGTGGGTACACTGACAGTCAGGTTCTGAGTTATGAGATATATGTGTCATGCACAACTGTTTATAAAAAATATATATTTATGATATTTTCCCCTCTATTTCTATACTAGGGTTTCCATTGAGTTTTACCAGACCATGCAGGCCTTATTATATGCTGTGGATGAGATAAATGCAGATATGGAACTCCTGCCCAACATTACACTGGGCTTCCAGGTTTTAGACACCTGCAATACTTTGCGGCGGACAGCACAGGGGGCTCTTTTAATGCTGTCAGGAGGGCTGGATATGACCCCAAATTTCAATTGTTACAACAGGAGACGTCTTGCTGGTATCATTGGAGACTCTGCGTCCACAAGATCCATTCTTATTGCTCAGATCCTGGGCTTGTACCAATACCCACAGGTAAGAGCAATACTTTCAAAGCAGAAATCCATATTTGAGTGTTTCATGTTTGATTACTTATTAGCCATTTCTTCATTACAACTTTACAGATAAGTTATTTTTCAACCAACCCTATTTTGAGCAACCGTGACCTGTTTCCATCCTTTTTTCGTACCATTCCCAGTGATGACTTTCAGATGAGAGGTCTGGCCCAGCTTATCTCTTATTTTGGCTGGTCTTGGCTGGGGATCCTCGCCAATGATGATGACTATGGTCAGTCTGGACTTCAGATGGTAAAAAAGGAAATATTAAATGCAGGAGCTTGCATAGCTTTTGTTGAGAATATATTGACTACTACAGCTGATAAAAATGCTCCCTATATTGTCAATGTTCTTCGAGGGTCGACAGCAAAGGTTGTGGTTGTGATATCCTCTGATTCTCATTTTGTGTTTGTGGTAGAAGAGTTGCTAAGGCAGAATGTGACTGGAAATATCTGGGTAGCCAGTGAAGCTTGGGCAACCTCAGATTTACTTACAAAGGAAAGATTCAGCAGGGTTTTGTTGGGCACTACTGGTTTTGCAATATACCATGGGCAGATGCCGAATTTTACAAAGTACTTCAACAATCTCAACCCATCTAAAGATCTTCATGATCCATTTATAAGGGAAATTTGGGAGCAAACATTCTCTTGTAAGTGGGCCAGTCAGGAGAATTTAGCAACGTGGATGGAAAATGCCACAACTAAAGCATGTACAATGAAGGAAAAGTTGGAGAACATACTACCGGAAGAGCAGAGATTGTCTCTTAATGTGTACACTGCAGTTTATGCATTAGCATGGGCATTACACAATATGATTCATTGTAAGCCTGGAACTGGTCCATTCAAACATGGCACCTGTGCGAATATCTCTTCATTTCACTCTTGGCAAGTAAGGGGATTTTCATTTGACCCAGCTCTTATATGTGTTTACCATTAAACTTGAAATTTATTCCATAGTTTTTTTTTTCCAGCTTTTTCAATACTTGAAAAATGTAACCTTCAAGACCCAAGATGGAAGGCAAATATTTTTTGATGACAAAGGGAACCCTCCAGCCATATATGATATTGTGAACTGGCGAGTGAATAGCAGAGGAACACTGGAACAGGTTGCAGTTGGGAGTTATGACCTAAATCGGCCTGAGCGTAAAACCTTCCAAATAAACAGTGGTGCAATGATATGGATAGATAATTGTACACAGGTGTGAAGATAAGAAACTGTTAAAGGCCAGACCTTTGATTTTCTTGCAACATTTAATTACTTTAAAGGGAATGAGGGGATTCAAGCTACTTTGAGATCCATAAGTCTTTTGACATATACTGTAAGCAGCGGCCCAAGAAGTGTGTGTAACCCACATCTAGGATGTCATTAGTGATGTTCCATGAATGTATATCAGGCTTGAAGTGTAGATAGAGCTTGGTAAAGGCATGAGTGTTGCTAGATCTTCTTGTTGGACAACATTAAATGATCCAGCCAACTTACCCCTATAATATATCTTTTATAACTCAAGGGCTAAATGTTTCTTCTCAAGTTCCTCAAGATTTTGCTTCTACTTAGACTCAAAGAGAAAAGAGAAAGAAATGTGGACATGATTTCAGACACTAATACTGTAAAAAATGGTAATTCACAGTTGCTACTGTTAAGGCATCTGTCCCTTATTGTAGAGGTATGGACAATACTTATGGAGCAAAAATTAAGAACATTGGGGGATTGGAGTAGGAATAAAACTAATATAGAAAGAACTGGATACTAAGGAACTGAGCTCAGGGCCCAGGCCTTTGAAGGAAGAGTAGAAGAATGCTATTGGTTCTGGCAGATGAGATAACATCAAATAGGCCTGCAACACTACTAGGGAAGATAGCAGTGAGCAAGAGGGTAAAATACAGTCCATAAAAATCCATTTAAAATCCATTTAAAGGTCTTGTATGACATGGGCATCAAACTGTAGGGGGTATATTTATCAAAGAGTGAAGTTAAAGATCGCCACAGTCTGCTAAAGTGAAATTCCGCCACTCACCATTCATATCTATGGGATTTTAAAAGGCATATTTATCAAAGTATGAACTTTTACTTTCAACCATTGATAAATACTATTTTAAAAATCCCATAGAAATGAATGGAGACTGGCAGAATTTAACTCTAGAGGACTGTGGTGATCTCTAACTTCACTCTTTGATAAATACACCCCCTAGGTTTCATTCAATATGAAAAATAGAGAAATGTAGGAAGAAGCGTATGGCTTCTGGCAGTAACAACTCCCTGTAGAGCACATGTTACACTGACTCATTCCTCTCAGGTGGGCCCTTGATGGTTAACCACACAGATTTTACAAACACAATTTGATCTTTCAAATAACTTTGGTGCCAGTGGTTCCTAACAACTAATGAAACTCTTTATTGATGGAATAGCTTCACAGACTCTTTGATGCTGACTTTACTTACTTTACAATTAAATCAAAAATAGCCTGAGAGCACACCTTTATGTATTAAAAGGTTTCCATTTTTATTTCTGTGCAGGATTGTCTGCGAAATAAAAATGGAAACCTTTTAATACATAAAGGTGTGCTCTCCGGCTATTTTTGATTTACTTGGAATCTTTTGCAATCTGGCACGGGGACTGCGGCTCGTTGAGAAGCACTAAACACACGGAAGACCACTATAAGGACAATTTGATATTGAATCTGATATTTACTTTACAATTAGTTCAAATACTTTCATCCCTTAGCTGTTATTCACATAATCTCAGCTATAAAGTGCTAGGCAAGGATCACAGTGGTATAATACTCCAGGGATCTCTCTATTCCTGAACCTGACCTACTGGCCTCCTTGTTAGAGCCTCTGGCTGTTCAACTAACTACCCTGATCCTGCCTCTCCTACAGAAAGCTATTTCAAACAGTTTCTACTCCTACTGGAACCTACCTCTGTTCCAAGCCCTTCAGCACCACCTCCTCCAACAAGTAGGAACCAAACTAGGCTGAATACATGTGGACTTCCCTTTCTACAACTAGGGAATCTCGATATCATCTAGCCAGTTAATGAAGTGCCAGGAAAAAACTTTAACCAAAGAATGGTTAAATCTTCCCCTTCCAAATGCAAATCAGTACCAAATCTAACTGGTGAAAACCTTTCATGGGGACTATATGAAATAAAGATTTTTTAAGCTGGTTACATATAGGAAAGGCACCTGTGAAGTTGATAGGACCACCCTAAGCATAAGGAGTGTATGAAGTTTATTTTACCAGATGGAATGCATAGTATGTAAGCAATATGACATTAGCAATGTTAGCATGAGCAATATGCCTTGTAAATGTTGTTTGTATTTAACTGGTGATCATTTTTAACAAGGTTTATGATTATTATTATGGCAAGACAGCTATGCGTGGTAATAAAACATATAGCCTCTTTTTGTATATAATACCATTTTGATTACCATAGGTTCCTCTTTCGAACTGCAGCCCAAGCTGTTCATTGGGTTTCAGAAAAGTAATTGTCCCAGGAAAACCAATTTGCTGCCATGAGTGTGCCCGATGTCCCCAAGGGCATGTCTCAAACCAAACAGGTAGTGTGATATTATTTTATGGCCCTGGATAACACACACGACTGATATTATGATGCTAATATTCCTGTTTTTTCCAGATGCTGTGGAATGTCATCCATGTTCCTGGGACACGTGGCCCAATCTACAGCAAGACAGATGCTTACCAAGAACTATAGAATTCCTTTCCTATGGAGAATCTTTGGGCTACATCTTAGCAGCCATCGCCATCTTCTCTTCTGTTATCCCACTCTTAATTTGGGGACTTTTTATTCAATATAAAAAAACACCAATAGTCCGAGCCAACAACTATTCCCTTAGCTGCCTTCTCCTGCTTTCTCTGTTTCTCTGTTTCCTTTGCTCTTTAGGCTTCATTGGTTACCCACAACCTACACAGTGTCTTCTACGCCAGGTGGCATTTGGGATGGTTTTTGCTCTTTGTATCTCCTGTGTTCTGGCCAAAACTATTACTGTTGTCATTGCCTTTAATGCAACCAAACCAGGCAGCAGGTTAAGAAAGTGGACGGGAGTAAAGGTGTCCTACTGTATCGTCATTTTCTGTGTCTTTATTCAGTTATGTGTCTGTTCGCTGTGGCTGATCATCTCTTCTCCTTTCCCTGAACTAGACACTAACACTAAGCCAGGTTTAATTATTGTTAGTTGCAATGAAGGGTCACTTACTGCTTTCTGGTGCATGCTGGGATATCTTGGCGTCTTGGCCACTATCAGTTTCATTGTTGCCTTCCTGGCCAGGCGACTCCCTGACAGTTTTAATGAAGCCAAATTTATCACATTCAGTATGTTGGCTTTCCTCAGTGTCTGGGTGTCCTTTATCCCAGCCTATCTCAGTGCACGGGGCATGTATACTGTGGCAATGGAGGTCTTTGCCATTTTATCTTCCAGTTGGGCTGTGGTGATCTGTATCTTTACTCCAAAATGTTTCATTGTATTGTTCAGACCTGACATGAACTCCAGAGAACATCTCATGGGGAAAAGGAGAGATCAAAAATAAAAAGTCCAAATTTGGGGTTTTATTCAATAAGCAGAGTGTTATTACAAGTTAAAATCAACAACAACAAACACAGCTGATCTGAAATAGAAGGCAATTTGTTCTTCATTATGTCACTTTAAGAAGTGAGTGTATCAAGGGAATTTGGCATCAAATGACCAGACAAAACAATACAATCAGGGGCATAACTAGAAATGACTGTGGTCCATGGCAAAATCATAGACATATAATGAAACTGTTTATTGGGCTGTATCCCTACGGGGCCTCCCATATCTACTGGGCCCCTAGCAGTAGCCAGGTCTGCTCCATGGTCTCACCTGGTCTCACAGCTCTCATGTCATAAAGCTTTTTCATTGTACAAGATATCATGTACCAATGCCTTTGTTCCATTCTAAAGAGGTAACCTCTTGCCCTTTGTACATTTTTGGTGTATTGACCTCTAAAGTATTTGTAAATAACATACAGCACTGAGGCACATCTTCTCCAATGTTCCTTGTAGTGTCATTGTTCCCTTTTCCTTCCCAGTTTATCTTGATATTTCTGTACTTTTTCAGTTCAGTAACTCAAGATGAGGCCTTAAAAAGACCTTGCTATTAATAAGCAGAGCATTTCCAACAGGAAAGGACTTCATATCCCAGACAAATATTTTTCTGTACAACCAATTTTTCCAGTCGTTATACAATTATATTTATTGTATTTTAAAATTGTATTATAACATTTGAGATTAAATAAATCTAGCACCACTATGTATAACATCTTGCATGTTTTCAGCCTTATTGAACTATGGTGGAGAATCATAACAGCAAACAGAATGTACTCCTTTATTGGTTTAGTTTGAGCAGGCACAGGGAGTGGGCAACTGGCTCTGACCCTACTCATTTTCAATCTAGTCCATCACTGTGAGAGAGAGAGAGAGAGAGAGAGAGAGAGAGAGAGAGAGAGAGAGAGAGAGAGAGAGGAGCAAACTGAGCATGCTCAAGCCCTAGCCCTGGAGGTTTAAGATGAAAACAGGAAGTCTGATACAGAAGCCCATGAGTACACAACAGAAGGAAAGAAATGTGGTGTTTCTTTTTACAGAGGACTCAGAGCAGCATTACTTTGAGGGTTTACTGGTGTATTTATATAGACCTTTCTGATAAAGCTTACTTAGTTGTTACCTTTCCTTCTCCTTTAAGCAGTTAGATTGCGTAAAAATGTCTTATTTTGCTATTCGGTTGTGCCTTCAGCAAAAAAAATTATTTGGTTATTTTGTTTGGTCTTCCCTACTTCTCTTCCTATACTTTATGCTGGCATTAGTCTTGGAAACACCATTTTTAACAGCAATGAAGGGTCACATATGTTATGTATGTATGTATGTATGTATAACTTTTTTTCTATAGCCTTGTTAAGGAGTGCACAGCGCATAAAAGTACAATATATATAACAGTATAAATGGGGGAGACAAATCACATAATAAATATATACAGAATCATAGGGCAAAGAGTTTTGTGGTAAGAGACGTAGTGGGAAGGAGGTCCCTGCCCAGTAGAGTGCCCAGTAGAGCTTACAGTCTAAGTGGAGGCTAACATACAGACACAAATTCGAGATGAAAAAGTGCACAAGGTAAGGCATAGTCAGTAGGGACAGGACTAGGCTACTGTTCTAGTGCTCCAAAGGGTAGACTCTTAGTTTTTTCTTGAAGAGATTAAGAGAGGATTCCTTATGGAGGAATTCAGGGATGGAATTCCAGAGGTAAGGAGCAGCAAGATAGAAGGGTTTGAGATGAGAGGTGGCAGTGGATGTGGATGGTGTGAAGAGTAGGTGACTCTGAGAAGAGAGGAGAAGATGACCAGGAACGTATAGTGAGACAAGAGAAGAAATGTAGTGAGGAGCAGAGGAGTGAAGGGCTTTGAATGTTAGTAGAAGGGTTTTATATGCTATCCTTTGCTTAACAGGCAGCCATGCTAAGGATTTTAGTTGGGGTTGAGCAGGTTCCCTTTTAGGAGAGAGCAGAAGGATCCTGCTAGCAGAGTTTAAGATTGAATGGAGAGGAGAGAGATGGGAGTCAGGAAGACCAGTTAGGAGGATATTGCAATGGTCTAAACGGGATAAGATAAGGGCATGGATTAGTGTTTTAGCTGTTGTTTGTGAAAGAAACGAGTGTATGTTGGCTATATTGCGGAGGAAGAAACGACAGGTTTTGGCAGTATTATTAACATGATTAGAGAAGGAGAGGGACTGGTCAAAGATGGACCCTATGCAGTGTGCTAAGTTAACTGGGTTAATAGTCATGCCATTATTAGTAATAGTGAAATGAAGAGAAGGGCTCTGTTTGGGTGGAAATACCATGAGCTCAGTCTTGGCCAAGTTGAGCTTGAGGTGGCATTGATTCATGCAGGAAGAGATAGCTACAAAGCAGTCTGCTATCTGGGTTTGGAACGTCAGAGGTTAGTGAGGGAGTGTCTAAATATATCTGAATGTCATCGGCATACTGGTGATATTTAAGACCAAATGAAGATATAAGGTTTCCTAAAGAGAGTGTGTACAAGAAGAACAACAAAGGACCTAGTACAGAACCCTGAGGCACCCCTACATTAAGATGAACAGGAGGAGAGAAGTTGTTTGCAAAAGGAACAGAGAAGGAGTGGTCAGAAAGGTAGGAAGAGAACCAGGATGCAGCTTGAACAGCTTGATCACGGATACCAATTGAATGGAGAACATGCATTAGAACAGAATGGTTAACAGTATCAAAAGCAGAAGATACTGTAAGTCCAGGAGATTGAGAATAGAGAAATGCCCTTCAGCCTTATCAGTCTGGAGATCATTTACAACTCTACATAAGGCAGTCTCAGAGGAGTGTGCAGGTCGAAAGCCAGACTGCAAAGGGTCAAGCAGGTTATGTAGAACATGCTGGGATATCTTGGACTATTGGCCTCAACCAGTTTTGTTGTTGTAGCACATGTATCACATGTAGTATGTTTGTTTTCCTCAGTGTCTGTGTGCCCTTTATCCCAGCCTCAGTGCATGTATACCATGGCATTGGGGATGTTTGGGGATGTGACGGACTTTATCTTTGTGCCAAAAAAGTTTAATTGTATTGTTCAGACTCATCAAAAACTCTAGAGAACATCTAATATGGTAAAGCAATGTTAGCATGTTCTGTCATCCTGGCCTGAGCAGCTATATGTCTCAAATGAAGTCTCACAGGCTGAAATTGAAAAACAGTTAAGTTTCTTCTCTACTGCTGAGGAAGTCGCTGATCTGTCAGCTATACCCGTCTTACCAGTTCCTGTCCATGGTTTATATAAACAGAGGGGACACAGGGATCTCTTTCTGGACTCTATCATAGCAGGATAGGAAACTGCCAGAGGGTCTGAGGTGGGGGTAGGCCTCTTTTCAGAAGTCTGAGATCATCTCTAAGATAACCATACTGTAGCCATGGTATAGGGACCATGTGAATGAGGACCACACAGAGACAGTACCCTGTCATATGATACCTCAAGGGTATTAGATAGTCAAGTCTAGTGAGCAAGAGCAGCCCTGTGCTCTACTAAAGAGATGTCATGAAATTATCGTTTTCCAGCAAACATTTACCTAGTGTATTGACCAGAGTCTGGAAAGGGGACTCTATACAGTATTTAGAGGCTTCCACTGGAGGGATCCATTTCAATTAGGTGTCTATCTTGTTTGGAAAGATTAAATTCCCATTGTTTTCATCTCCAATCAGGCTGGGTGTGTAATTACACTGTGTGTGCCCATCTGTGAACTCACATCACATAAATTTATCTCAACCATTAAATGTCCCAAGAAAGTACTTTTTGTTGAGTAAAACTTCAGTTCATGGTTAAGAACCATTGACGACCATTTCTTTTCTTCACAGAACCTAAAGTTACAGTGCAACATTAACACCTTTCCTCCAGACACTTTCTACTGAGAGCTTAGCTGAGAGAAAGGGTCACAAAGCAACTAACAAAATTTGGTAACCCCCGTGTAGAAAAAGCAAAGTCTGAGGAGAGATAATTACCATTGCCAATCTAGGAGTAGGTATAAGAGTAGGACAACGTTATATCAGACAACCTGGCAGGGCTGGCATCTGAGGTTCAACAAGGGTAAACACGCTAAACATTGGGGAAAGGTGCTAAATACGTAATCTCCAGGTCTAGTTACCAATAGCAACCAATCAGATGCTTGGGAAAGTAAATTTTACCTGCTAATTGGGTTCCATAAGTTGTTGAAACTGGAGCAAACACCAAACCTGTTATTATATTACCCCTTAGAGTTTCAGATGTGTAGATAGGCAAAGGGCTGAGGAAATAGAACAGGAGATGCCATTTTTGATAGAAGACTAAACAAAACAAAAGGTCAAGCAAATACCTAGCTCAAGTATAGAGCAAATTGCAACAGGTTATACAAAAATTACCAAACCAAATGTCCTCTGTAAGAAACTAACCATATTCTAGAAACCAAGATTTCTACTAACAGAACTTAAGATGACTAAAATAAAAAGCCACATCAACCTGTAATTGTATACAATCCACAAAGTATCCAGGAATTAGTCCCATTTGTTGGGTGTAAACACGTTCAATGCAAGAAGTACAGAACAGGCTAATCCAGCAATGGCCACCACTAATGCAAAAAAGTCACGTCTTTGCCATGAGATGGTTAGACTCACATGAAATTAAGACTGGGCTCTCATGGCAATTTAATAGTGACCTTAAATCATATACAGTATTATCAATATATACTGATGGGAGTAAAAGTCATAATGTGTACCATTTATATGGAAATAAAAGTGCTACCATTTAAGAAATGACCAAGAGCCTTCATTGTCTTCTTTTCTTCTGAAACTATTTTCAGTTCTGTAAATTTGTCTTGGGGGAATGGCTAAACTCAGGAGATATTCAGCACTAATGTAAATTGCAGTTGATGAATCGTCGTTAATGAGTTTGTTCCCAAAAGCATACTCCATATATATATATATAAATAGCGTAGATATCCTGAAGCTGTGTATGTTACACTTACAGAGACAGTGCCCATGTGAGACTATGGACTTCTAAAAAAGTAACTGGTTTGTATATTAGAAATGATTCTCTGTAACAGATGGAAATCCTGGAGAATCACTTGGCTCATCCTCTGTTTGGCCTGGATTTTAAGTAGGTTCTCTAAAGAAGTGTGTGCATATTTCAACTCCACAATAGGATGCAACCTGCCAATTGAAAACCTTACTGGCTCCATGAGTCGCCCAGGAGACGTTATTATTGGGGGAAGCTTCCCAGTTCATTTGGACAGAGTCTACAATGACCTCCACTTTAATAGCAAACCCTCAGAGCTACAGTGTAAGATGTAAGTAACACAATTCTGTAGTCTATTGTTATTGTTTGAAGCCACTGAGATGTTCTGTGACCATATAAAGATACAAGGCTGCAGGCTGAGTTATACAGGGAACTCTGAGTATCACTCATGTATTATAAGGGATAATGTACCCCCTACTGTAAATGATAAGGATATTAGAAGTCACTGAGGGGTTGTTCTGTGACCATATAAAGACACAAGGCTGCAGGCTGAGTTATACAGGGAACTCTAAGTATCACTCATGTATTATAAGGGATAATGTACCCCCTACTGTAAATGATAAGGATATTAGAAGTTACTGAGGGGTTGTTCTGTGACCATATAAAGACACAAGGCTGCAGGCTGAGTTATACAGGGAACTCTAAGTATCACTCATGTATTATAAGGGATAATGTACCCCCTACTGTAAATGATAAGGATATTAGAAGTCACTGAGGGGTTGTTCTGTGACCATATAAAGACACAAGGCTGCAGGCTGAGTTATACAGGGAACTCGGAGTATCACTCATGTATTATAAGGGATAATGTACCCCCTACTGTAAATGATAAGGATATTAGAAGTCACTGAGGGGTTGTTCTGTGACCATATAAAGACACAAGGCTGCAGGCTGAGTTATACAGGGAACTCTGAGTATCACTCATGTATTATAAGGGATAATGTACCCCCTACTGTAAATGATAAGGATATTAGAAGTCACTGAGGGGTTGTTCTGTGACCATATAAAGACACAAGGCTGCAGGCTGAGTTATACAGGGAACTCTGAGTATCACTCATGTATTATAAGGGTTAATGTACCCCCTACTGTAAATGATAAGGATATTAGAAGTCACTGAGGGGTTGTTCTGTGACCATATAAAGGCACAAGGCTGCAGGCTGAGTTATACAGGGAACTCTGAGTATCACTCATGTATTATAAGGGATAATGTACCCCCTACTGTAAATGATAAGGATATTAGAAGTCACTGAGGGGTTGTTCTGTGACCATATAAAGACACAAGACTGCAGGCTGAGTTATACAGGGAACTCTGAGTATCACTCATGTATTATAAGGGATAATGTACCCCCTACTGTAAATGATAAGGATATTAGAAGTCACTGAGGGGTTGTTCTGTGACCATATAAAGGCACAAGGCTGCAGGCTGAGTTATACAGAGAACTCTGAGTATCACTCATGTATTATAAGGGATAATGTACCCCCTACTGTAAATGATAAGTATATTAGAAGTCACTGAGGGTTGTTCTGTGACCATATAAAGGCACAAGGCTGCAGGCTGAGTTATAAGGGATAATGTACCCCCTACTATAAATTGTAAGGATATTAGAAGTCGCTGAGTTCTGTGTCCACATAAAGGCAAAAGGCTGGAGGTTATACAGTACATGCTAGAGAACTCTGAATGTACTCTCAGGGGCAAATTTATTAAGGGTTGAATTTCGAGTTCTCGAAATTCAAAAAAAAAGACAAATCAAAATTTATTTAAAAAATCTAATTTTTTCAATTTCAAATTTAAATTAATTCAAGTTTTTTCAACAAACTACTCCAAATTGATTGTAAGACGCCCCCCCATAGGCTAAAACACCAATCTGGCAGGTTTTAAATGGTGAATAGACATATTCGAATTCTTAAAGGGACCGTACATGGTAAATTTGAAAATTCGCATTTTTTTAAAAACTTGAATCAAATTTGGACTATTCCCTAGTCGAATTACACTAAAATAAACTCAAAAATTCAAAATTTGAATTCAAAATTCGACCCTTGATAAATCTGCCTCTCAATGTCATTGACATATGGTAGGAGCACACAAACAGTAATTTTGGAATAGAAGAAACAAAATATTAGTATTATGATTTATTATGATTATGTTTTAAATAAATAAACTTGCAGGTCTTTGCCCTTATGCTTTCAGACAGATAATGGTGAATTTTAATTAAATAAATACATATACGGATATACACATTAGAGATGCAACAGCTGCTCTATTTATTATGTTTCTTCTTCATCTCCTTCTTCTTCTCATTCTCCATCTTAATGATCTTCCCAGTCTCAATGGTTCTTCTATTTTAGCATCATCTATTTCCCAATAGCAGAAGCTGATCAGCTATAGCCTTATTCTCCTCACAAAGGTAGTGTGCTCCATTTCTCATATAACACAAAGTGATTTCAGGGAGCTTGATAGACAGGTTTCCCTGAGAAGATACATGTATCATCAGTCAAAATATCATCCATATCTAAATATTTTAAGTAACATTTTGACTTGCTGCCATTCTGTGCTTTCATCCCAGGTTTGGTACTGGTTATTACCAGATCATGCAGGCTCTAATATTTGCTGTGGAGGAGATTAACGCAGACCCTGAACTCCTTCCTAACATCACACTGGGTTTCCAGATTTTCGATACGTGCACTACTTTAAAAGAAGCAGCAAAAGGTACTCTTTGGATACTGTCAGGAGGACAAGTAATAACTCCCAATTATCACTGCCACAAAGGAGCTCCTCTTGCTGGTATTATTGGTGACTCCGGTTCCACACGATCAATTCTTATGGCCCAGTTCTTGGGACTCTACAGATACCCACAAGTAAGCGAATATAGTTTTGAAAATGGCTTTTGCACAAATGGTCCTTTAACTTTTTAGCACATTGTGCCGTCATAAACGACACGTCCATTCCCAAGTACCAGGGTTAGGCTATGATCTCAGCAAATCCCAATGATTCCTCAAATTTCCCTCTGCATCAAGCCATTGTTGGTGATATTGGATGATAAAGCAAATCCTCTATTTTGAAGCTTAGCTTTTTTGGTATATAAGATATCTTCTCTAGGGGTTTTGATTTAACTCTAAGATTACATTTTCTACCTGAACAATACTCACCTCCCAAATCATAAAGATGTCATCCACAAATCTTAACCAGAGAACCACATATGCTTCGTCCATATGAGCCTGATGATCATAGATATCAGTCCCTTCCCATCATCCCAAATGCAGGCATTCATAGGTAAGGGCAGAGGTGGCTCCCATGGCCGTCCCCCTAATTTGCATGTAGTGCTTTCAATCATATTGTTTAAAACAAACTTCAATAATTCAAGAAAAAATTCCGAGTGTTCCTGAAATTTTTTTAGACTCCAGCAAAAGCCTGCACACCTTCAAACCCACCTTGTGTGGGATAGAAGAGTACAGACCCTCTACATCAAGGGTTACCAATATTGCTTCACTTCCAATAAGAGTCTTGGACCATTAGTATCTTTAACATAGGACAAAATTGTGTCTAGGAATGGGCGGAGACACAATAGCGACTCACTTTTTCTGCCTCACTCCCAATCCAAGACATTATTGGGCACTCATGGAGTGACCTTAAACTTTTGGGAACTTTGGGGATTGTATAAAATGTTTGAACCATTAGATGTTTAACATACAATACATATACTCAAACTTTTTTTTTTTATATTTTTTATTTATTTATATTTTTCCAGTCCAAGGCTCTCTGTAAAGTCTCCTGCAAGCTGCAATTGATATAATTTGTTTGGTCTCTATAAAGTCAAACATACTGATCCATATCTACAAGTTGTCTTCTTACCTCTAACACATGTCTGGGTGGTCTAAATGAGGAGTACAGCTGTACACGCTATTCTGGAAATATACATTTATCTGTAAATAGGTTTTGGATAGGTGTGAATTGCCACAACCAATAGCAGACACGAAAAATGTTGGGAAGTTTTTATTTAATGTGGTATATTCTATTGTGAAAGGTCACCAAGTGAGGGTGGAGAAATATGGGGTGATTGGATAAAAAGAAAAAAAACAATGAATGTTGGGTAGCCCTCGCTGGTGTTGGTAGGAGGGAGCCGACAGCTCACAAAATGTTATGCATTGCCACTCCGTTCTGGAGTTTGCGGTCTGTCCTTCTGGCCTTTTAAGTGGTTGCAAATGCACAGGGCGGACAGTTATACTTAGCGTCCCCCGAAGCATTTCACCATGAATCTTTGGTTTTGGACTTTGACAAACGATCTTCCCCTTCAGTGCCTCGCTTGGCCGAATGGATTTCAAGGCTTGACTCGGTATGTTCTCAGACTTCAGTTCCTTCTATTCCTTGTTGGCTCAGTTGCTTGGACAGACTTCCTTGGTAACAACTCGGCTTTCTCCTGTTCATTGTGAGTTCTATTAACCCTTGCAGGACTGTATCTCATGCTACACTTCTCCTGCTAAAAGACTGTGTTATCATGCTTACTGAACCGCAACACTCATCCTGCTAACAGTTTGTATTTCTGCAACACTATTCCTGCTTAAAAGACTGAGCTAACAACTCTTGCCACACTGTGTATCCTAATCAATGAATGAACACGCACTCCTGCAGCCAGCCGGTGAGGTAAAAATGAAGCTTTATTCCATGCTGCTAAAAGTCACACGTCCTAACACGTAATCATACAGTAGGTACAGATGTGAGTAAAACGTTAAAAGTTTTTAGATCAAAGGATATGAAGTCCGGATTAACCCTACATAGGCTGCAAGAGTTCGTGTTCATTCATTGATGTGTGTTTTCGCCTAAAGCTACGGGATCGGGTCACGGCAGCCGGGCCAACTACCGGACTTGGTGAGTGCGTTATGGGCTGACTTCATTGTAAAAATTGCCAGTTTGTATTGATATATCCCAAGGTGTCGGACCTCTGGGTTTTAACACCCAGGTCACTTCTCCTATTGGGTGAGCTGTAGTTCCACATTGACTTTTGTGGCTATAGAAATTTATGGTTCTGCTTTTAATATGTTTAATGGAGTTTTTATGAGGGATTAAAGCCGGCTATATTTCCTTTTTTCTTGTTTAAACTGTGTATCCTGCAAAACTATTCTGGCTAAAGACTGTGCTAATACCTTTTACTGACCTGTGTTACCCTACAAGCCAATCCTACCATAGACTGAGTGTTGTTCCTGGGTTGGTCGTACTTGTATTCTCTGCAAGAGGACAAGTACAACCCGACGGACTTGTCTATACCGGTATCCCTGTCAGGTCTGCTCTATGTGCCCCCAGTGGTAACCGCTCACTTACCTTGGTCTAGTCAGCCCTTCCCAGCTGGGTTGGTCGGTCCTCCTCTTGTCCTCGTTCTGGGCATACGGACCTCTGAAAGGGACCTCTGCATCAATTACTTGTGGAAAGAAGTTATCATTAAGATCATGCTTGTCTACTGTGAATATTGCCCGTCTACTGGGTGGTCCGCTGTTCTCTTCAGATGTCCCAAGGACTCTTCTCTCATTGTGTGAACACCTAGAAACCAGAGGTTCATCATTATAAGGTACTTACACTTGTCATGCTACTTAACAATGGATTCATAACTACCAAACATTAAAAATCAAACACAAAAGTGGCATCAGGAAAAGTTCGGATATTTTTATGGGTCATCACAGAACCTCACGCAGGGTGGAAAAAAGTACCTGCAGGTCCCCTGACAACATAGATGTTTAATACTGTGAATAGCCTGTCTGTGAGTAACAATGTTTTTAATGAGACAAAAATAAGGGAACTGTGTTACATAACGATTATAAGCTGGCACCTCAGTTGTGGCTTGGAGTCCTGCACTTGCAATTAGTGGGACTACATGATGATCACAATTGAGATCTGTGAGCCAGAAGTGTGAGTGTGGATTGGGCCGTGACTGAACTATAAATCTCATACTCCAATTTAGGAAATTTAAAAATAACAGTATAAGAGGGTTATTCTGTTACCAAAAAAGTGGGTATTGGTATTTATATACTGTACATCAAAGAACAGTGGATTCAATAAGCAAAAAACTTGAAAGGGAAAGCAAGTTACAAAATATTCACGGGTGCCATTTGCATGTGGTGTGGTGGGAGCTTCCTCCACAAAAACCTTACATTAAAGATATCTCCAATTGTATGTTAATAACTATAATCATGCTCACATTTTCTCATTCTGTTTTACAGATCAGTTATTTTGCCACCAACCCTGTTCTTAGCAATCGGAACCAATTTCCAACTTTTTTCCGTACCATTCCTAGTGATGAATTTCAAATGAGAGGGTTGGCTGAGCTTGTCTCTCATTTTGGTTGGACTTGGATTGGCCTTCTAGCTACAGATGATGACTATGGACAATTTGGAATTCAGATGATGAGAGAAAAATTAACAGACTCCGGAGTTTGTGTGGCTTTTATTGAGACTATCTTACTCGGACAGTCCAACAGAAATGCTCCTCATGTTGTCCGGATCATAAGGGAGTCAACTGCAAAAGTAGTGGTGGTGATAGCCTCTGATTCTGATTTTGTGCTTGTGGTAAACGAGGCACTGAGGCAAAATGTAACAGGAAATATCTGGATAGGCAGTGAAGGCTGGGCAAATTCTGCTCTACTATCTCATGAACTTTTCCAGGTGGTGCTAAAAGGTAGCATTGGTTTTGCTATCCATGGTGGCCGAATGCCAGAATTCACTAGATATCTAAAGAATCTCCACCCATCAAAAGATCTCAGCGACATTTTCATAAGGGAATTCTGGGCAATAACATTTTCTTGTAAGTGGTTAAGCTATGACAATAAAGTAGATTTGATATCCAATGATTCCATTCAAGTTTGTACAGGAACTGAAAATCTACAGAGCCTAATGACTGAAGAAGTTCATAGAGCATCTCTCAATGTCTACAATGCAGTTTATGCAATGGCTTGGGCTCTGCAAGGATTGTTTCATTGTACTTCTGGATATGGACCATTCCATGATGGGACCTGTGTGGATATCTCATCATTGCACCCTTGGCATGTGAGAATCAACTTTTCTTTATAGTAATTAAATAACATTATTGTATTATTGTGATACAGGCCTTTGTATTTTTGTGTTCCCAGGTTCTTTACTATACTAAAAAAGTAAACTTCAAGGCCAAAGGTGGACTTCAAGTATTTTTTGATGCAAGAGGAAATCCTCCAGCTATCTATGACATTGTGAACTGGCGTGTGAGTGCCAAGGGAGCACTGGAGCAGATTGTCATTGGCAGTTATGACTTGAGTGCTGCAGAGAACTCAATGCAAATAGAAAGAGATGTCATCAGATGGGCCAATAACAACACTCAGGTATGGTAGAAGAAGCAAGCAGCTGGGTGAGGCTAAAAGGAGCACTTATACTAACTTTGAGATCAGAAAACCAGTGAAAAATATACAGTAGATGTCTATAGCTCTTGTTTCAGAGAGCATATTAAATTCCTTTACCTTTACAGAGTGCCATTTTTTATGTTACTTACAATTTGTACTCTCAAGATTTTGCAAATTATCAAGGATGATGGCATATGGGGTTTAATTAAGAAGCTGCTCGGATGAGTAGTGAAAGTCTATAATGATTACTCAGCAAGTCCAGTTGTTTTAGAATTGCTTATATTAGATATACCATAACCTAGATGATTGAAAATCTTAATTGTCATACGGCATATGGGGTTGTTTTCCAGTTGGCATTTTTAACTGACCCAAGTTACCTTCACTTGAAAGCAAAACAAGTTGTTTTGGACTGAAAGACACAACTAATGATGTTATTTTTCATTTCTTATTCAAGGCAATGGAATGCACCAAGGGCTAATTTCAGATGCTCTTCAGATGGCTTTAGGGCCCTGCTCATAAACTGCCCTATTGACCAAAGTCTCCTATTTTCTTCACTTAAAGATCATTAACTTGAGAGATGAAAGCCCAATTTTGCCTCTTTATAGGTCCCTGGTAAGGCCTCACAGTGCAGTTTTGGGCTCCAGGTCTTACGAAGAATGTACAAAGATGTGCAACCAAATTGGAAATGGAAATGAAATTAAAAAAAACTATGAGGGAGGATTATCATGGTTATCATTATAAATAGATAGTGGGGGGGGGGTTCCCATAGGAAAGGTCAACAAACTAGAAGTTTATTTATAATACTGACAATTTATTCTAAAGCTAGCCGTGATTTGCTTGGAGGAAAGGATACTCCTTATTTACACTTTATTTACAGTACCAGGTTATATAAACAAAATTACTATAGCAGGTGTATCTGTCACCACTGGTTCCACATTGTCCAATTCTGGTTTCTATAGGTCCCTCAATCCATGTGCAGCCCAAGCTGTGCCTCAGGATTTAGGAAGGTCTTAATTACTGGAAATCCACTTTGCTGCTATGAATGTGCCCGGTGTCCTCAGGGACAGATTTCAAACCAAACAGGTACAGTATGTTAAATAATGTTTATGTATATTATTGAACAATATGTAACATACATACATACAAAGATTATATATCATTATTGTTCTTCAGATGCTGTGGAATGTCTTCCATGTTCCTGGGACACATGGCCCAATCTACAACAGGACAGATGTTTACCAAGACCTACAGAGTTTCTTTCCTATGAAGAACCTTTGGGTTACATCTTAGCAGCCATCGCCAGCACCTCTTCGATTATTCCACTTTTTATTTCAGTTGTTTTTATTAGTTACAACAAAACACCAATAGTCCGAGCCAACAACTATTCCCTCAGCTGCCTTCTCCTGCTCTCCCTGTTCCTCTGTTTCCTTTGCTCCTTATGGTTCATTGGTTACCCACAACCTGAAAATTGTCTTCTGCGCCAGGTGGCATTTGGGATGGTTTTTGCTCTCTGTATCTCCTGTGTTCTGGCCAAAACCATCACTGTTGTCATTGCCTTTAATGCAACTAAACCAGGCAGCAGGTTAAGAAAGTGGACAGGGGTGAAGGTGTCCTACTGTGTCATTGTGTTGTGTTCCTTTCTTCAAATTATCCTTTGTGCCTTTTGGTTAATATTCTCTCCTCCCTTTTCTGAACTTGACACTGACACAAAACCTGGAGTCATCATTGTTAACTGCAATGAAGGGTCACTCACTGCTTTCTGGTGCATGCTGGGATACCTTGGACTCTTGGCCACCATCAGTTTCATTGTTGCCTTCTTGGCCAGACGACTCCCTGACAGTTTCAATGAAGCCAAATTTATCACATTCAGTATGTTGGCTTTCCTCAGTGTCTGGGTGTCCTTTATCCCAGCCTATCTCAGTGCAAAGGGCATGTATACTGTGGCAATGGAAGTCTTTGCCATCTTGTCTTCCACGTGGGCTGTGGTGATCTGTATCTTTGTACCAAAATGTTTCATTGTATTGTTCAGGCCCAGAATGAACTCCAGAGAACATCTAATGAGCAAAGGTAGCGTTCAAAAGTAAATGATCCATCTAATTTACTATATATTGACAAAGATCAAAATTATGCCATAAACCATAATTGTTTTACTTCCAATACACAAGTGATGATTAGGAACTATGTCTATGAAAACTCTCATTTATCCAGGTCGGGATATACAGTAACTTGTAGAATTAGATCAAAGGCAACTGGACATTTAGAATTTTTCTTGAAAAAGTTTTGCCACTCTTCTGAGTGGCTTCTCAAGTTCAACTGAGTGGTAAGGAATTCCCAGGAATTTAAACCTTTTGCCCTGTATGGTCAGATTTCTGGTAATAAAAGGCCATAGCGTAACAGGGTACCTCCAACGTGGATGGACGAGAGTGAGAGTGTTGTGTACCACTAGGGGGAGCTGCTTGTCTAAATGTTATTGCTATGTACTCTTTCTGTTAGTGGATGTGCTGTTCTAGCTTCATTTCTGTTTTTTTGACTTCCTTCTTGAAATGCATGTACATAGTTGCCATGTTGGAGCTCGAATAAACCAGTTGTTTAAGTATAACCAGTGAGTCTTGCACAACTTCCACTTTGAGCACAGTAGTCCAGTTGCCTTTGATTAATTCTACTAGAAACAGTAAAGGAATTACTTCCCAAAAGGCGACTTCAAGACTTATTTGTTTTGGTTATGAGTATCAACAAGATCAATGCATCTTCCCTGGTCACACTCCCTAACTTACATGTTTTAATGAATGAATGCCTTCATGCCTCCCTCAGTGCAGCTCCATTTTGGAACACAAAAACCTGTGCATGTGTGCATATGATTTTTTTAACCCTGCCCCTTCGTGTGTAAATGGGCCATACTGTGTCAAATATTTGTGAAAATTGGACCTTAAATGGTGTCACCACTAAAATAGTGTTAAGGTGACCTTTATTATAATCACATACCGTATATACTCGAGTATAAGCCGACCTGAGTATAAGCCAAGGTACCTAATTTTACCTACGAAAACTGGGGAAACTTATTGACTCGAGTATAAGCCTAGACACAACTACAGCCCAGCAGCGCACATTCCGCCAAAGCGACCCCCCAGCGATCAACCGGACTTCTTTGCAAAGTTGATGGTGACAGAGAATTGCCAAATGGATTACTGTGTGCATTGTCCCACTGTCCCACTACCATGTGCAGAGGGTGCTGTGTGATATTGCCATCACTGTTAAGCTTTTGTATAACCAACAGAGGTCGCTGTGTGATATTGCCATCACTGTTAATCCTTCAGAAAACCAACAGAGGGCACTGTGTTATATTGCAGTCACTGTTAATCTTTCATATAACCAACAGAGGGCGCACTGTTATTCTTTCATATAACCAACAGAGGGCGCTGTGTGATATTGCAGTCACTGTTATTCTTTCATATAACCAACAGAGGGTGCTGTGTGATATTGCAGTCACTGTTATTCTTTCATATAACCAACAGAGGGCGCACTGTTATTCTTTCATATAACCAACAGATGGCGCTGTGTGATATTGCAGTCACTGTTATTCTTTCATATAACCAACAGAGGGCGCACTGTTATTCTTTAATATAACCAACAGAGGGCACTGTGTGATATTGCAGTCTCTCCCCAAGCAAACTGTTGGTATAGGAATGATTAAAAGTGACTGCAATCTCAGCTACTGCCAGCTGACTCGAGTATAAGCCGAGGTAGACTTTTTCAGCACATTTTGGATGCTGAAAAACTCGGCTTATACTCGAGTATATACGGTATATCATATCTAATACATGGTTGTATACCACTTTAAGCTAAGTCTTTTCTCTATTACCAGAAACCACATTGTATGTCAGCATGACACTAAGCACCATCCTTTTCTATCAGCTTAAACAAACAACTTATGCCTCTGTTCAAGGTTGGTCCCATTACACAGGACTAGGTTAACGGTCATTGAATACTTGTTATTTCTGAATCTGAATACTCTTTTCTAATTGGTTATGGTGGGAAACCACCCTAACCCACCTTAAAGCATAATCATTAACTAATTCTGTATGTACTCGACCTATAAATAAATGGTCTGTCCACCAATATGGTAGAGCAGAACAATCCCTTCTTGTACTTATGGATGACCCTAACAGGCAACATGCTTGGAAGTACACATGAAAATGCTCTGCTAACATTAATAGATAAAAGAGCAGTGCAAAGGGTTGATTTGAAAATTGAAAACTACCAAACTATCATGCCTCTTAATCACACATCTCTTGTGTAGCATGTCCACATATGGGTTCCAGGAGAACACAAAGAATTAGAACAAGATTTTGATATTACTCAAAACAACTCTGAGAAAAGCATTAGTGTAAAATTGTTGATTCTTTGGCACATACACTATCCTTTTCAACTGGAACCCATCTCTGTCTCCCCTACTGTATGAGTATGAGTGCATTGTGCATTAGATTCCCACTTTCTTTTCCTTATGTTTTATATAACGTTTATATTTGTTTACTGCCAAAGGGGTAAGCAAAATGTTACATAGTTACATAGTTAGATTGGGTTGAAAAAGATCAAAGTCCATCAAATTTAACCCCTCCAAATGAAACCCAGAATCCAGCACACTGACCACTCCACATAAACTATATATACTCATACACTAACTATAGATTTTAGTATCACAATAGCCTTGTCAGTAGCGCCACTTGAGGGGGGCGGGCCCTGGTGCGTGACGCACAGCCGGGCCCTGCCCCCCTCCGTTCGGCCGCATTTGCCCATTTTTTCAGTGGAGCGTGAGCTGCCGGGGGCTTTGTTAAGAGTTAACTTCTTAACAAAATGATAGTCAGGGAGGAAATATGAGGTGGTTCTATGATACACTGAAGAAGAAGAGTGTTGGGTTAGCTTACCAGGCACCATATGGAATTTAGTGAATAGAGACTTCCAACAGAATATAATCTTCCTAAGTTAACATATAAAAGAGGTACAGTATCACACAAAGTTCTTTATGCCTCCTAAGATGTCCGTGATTAAGAGACACAATAGATGTTCCATTGTACTTTCCTGTATAACATGGAGAACTCAAAACCTTCATTATACAGATTCAACTTTTAGCTATTCTTCTCTAACTTGATGTACAATAATAATAATATCCCACAGGGATCCTCAACCACCTTAGCTTTCAACCACTATGTCCCATATGTTTTACTGCTGGATAGCTACAGTCCTACAGTTTTAGCTTCTTCCACTTCTATTACAGATCCCCCTCTATATTGTTAATCACAATGCAAAATTTTTGGGACAACCTGCATCTTTTCTGGAAAACACAAGCTAATCTGACATGGTATTGAGAGAAAACGTATCTCTCCCAAAATAGCGTTGGGCTGACATAGTCTGCTGGATGGAACACTCTGAAAATACTAACACCACTAATCGACCTGATCTTTCTAATTCTGTCCTTTCCCAAGTCACAGACTGTCTCTCTGCTGTCTCCTCCTGGATGTCACAGCGCCACCTGAAACTGAACCTTTCTAAAACAGAACTCATTATATTTCCTCCAAGATCTTCCCCTGTCCCTCAGATATCACTCACCGTAAACAACACCACCTTTCATTCCACCACACAGGCACGCTGCCTAGGAGTTATCTTAGACTCTCATCTGTCTTTTTCACCACACATTCAAACACTTGCAAAATCTTGCCGTATTCAACTGCGCAACATTGCTCAAATACGACCCTATCTCAGTTCAGAATCAACTAAAACACTGATTCAGTCTCTCATCATCTCCCGCCTTGATTACTGCAACTTACTCCTCACAGGTATTCCAACAAGTCACCTTTCACAACTCCAATCTGTTCTAAACGCGGCCGCTAGACTCATTCATCTAGCTCGCCGCTCAACATCAGCTGCTCCCATATGTATGTCCCTTCACTGGCTCCCAATCTCTTCTAGAATCAAATTCAAATTACTTACACTCACATTCAAGGCCTTTAATAATGAAACCCCTCCCTATATTTCATCTCTAATCTCCAAATACACTCCTTCACGAAACCTACGCTCTGCTTCTGATCTTCGCCTCACTTCTCCTCTCATCACTTCTGCCCATTCTCACCTACAAGACTTCTCTCAGGCTTCTGCTTTTCTCTGGAACTCTCTGCCACAAGCTGTCAGACTTTCTCCTTCTTTCCAAACTTTCAAGCGCTCCTTAAAGACCCATCTGTTTAAAGAGGCCTATTCGATGTACCTTAATTAATCATTGCTGTATCAAAAATGACAAAGTGTTTATACAATCCTAATGTCTCAATTGTACCCTAACCTTTTAGTTTGTAAACTCTAATCTCTAGGTCCTTCTAACCCTATTGTACTCTGTAATCCTTGTCTGTTATCCACCATTTATTCCCTGTTTGCTATAACTGCAGTAAAGCACTGCGTATCTTGACAGCGCTATATAAATAAATGATGATGATAACTGGCGGGTTTTTATAGCAGCTGCCTGTTATGGTGCCCTGCAATACAGATCAATATCTTTATATGTACATGCAAAACATGGACACTCTTATAGAGTATGTGAAGGCTCTATATTTGTAGGCTCATATCAGAGAGGGTATATACTTAGTTCTTTGGCACATGTAATATATATTTTATCTGATGCAAAATGCAGAGTGGGAAGTGCTTAAAGTGTGGTGTTGCAACTTATGTTTTATTATCATTTGGTGGCCATACTCTGATCTGGTGTTGGTATGTGCAAAGCACCTTGCCCTTTGGGACTGAGCTTGTACAGTCAAGAGATTTATATCTGGTATTAGCTTAGATTCCCTGGGCAGTATCAATAATTAAACATAAGTAATTCCTGACTTCCCACAGGCCTACTTATCTGTACAATGGTATAAAACCAGCAGAAGAAGCTCCGCTCAGCGTTCATGTGCTACTGCTTGGAACTGTGGCCGTGGGGAGACAATGAACTGCGTAAGAGAATCACTTTCCTGCATGTTGCAGATGATTCTATGTATTAAGATGATGTGTCACATTGGACTGTTTGGCTTATCAAAGGCAGGGTTTCTGTGTATCATGGCTATAGAGTTGTCCTCTTGTCTGGATGTCAACACTGGCTGCAACCTGCCCAATGAGAACCTTAGTGGCCACATGAGCCTCCCAGGAGATATAATTATAGGGGGGACATTTCCAGTTCATCTGGACAGAGTCTACGTGGACATTGATTTCATGAACAAACCCCCAGAACTCCAATGTCAGATGTAAGTAACATGGGATGGAACTATCAAAGGGATGGGTCACTGACACCAGCAATGGGATAATCTCAGAATATATTAACTGGTTCCGGAAAGCACCTGTAATATTGAAAGGCAACTAATAAACTACAGTATGTAAACGTTCCAGGCCAGGCTAAAGAACTAGGCACAAAGACTTCATTTTCTATTTCCATCAAAGGCACAGTTTAAACAGTATCTAGGTGACTCAAACCAGAGACAGTGGGGCATTTTGTGGAATATAGAAGATGCATTCTATGCAGATATCCTTTACATGTAATATCTCCTAGTGAGTGTCACACCCGCACCTTAGAAAAACATCAGATACAGTAAAATATATAGTAAACAGCAGAGTCAGGTCATTACCGATTTACCAGCTGGAGTCAGCTGTAGAAAGGTAACAGGGATTTTTTTTTGTATCTGGATCAGGAATACATTAATAAATACATTTATTTTCTATAATATGATGTACCTGGTACATGATGATAATAAAACTGAATAAATTCATATTAGTGGCAAAACAATCCTATTGGGTTTATTTGATGTTTACATGTTGTTTTGTATACTTAAGGTATGGTGAACCCAAATACATGATCCATAACCTTGTTATTAGCTAAAGCTAATGGTACACAGGGGTTTTTTTCATGCAGGCATAGAAAAACCAATGCACTTCCATCCAATCCTTGAGCGCATACATGGAGCAGATTTCTGTGTGAAAATCCATTTGTACCCTGGGTACCCCTGGAACTATAGCAGGGTGACACCCCAATGTTTCTATATATCTGTAACCTTGTTATGAGCTAAGAGGACCCAGTCTGAAGGTCAGTTAGGGGGAGATTTGGGGTGAGTGATTATTTGTGCCCTGGGTACCACTGGAACTATAGCAGGGTGACACCCCAATGTTTCTATATATCTGTAACCTTGTAATGAGCTAAGGGGGCCCAGTCTGAAGGTCAGTTAGGGGGAGATTTGAGGTGAGTGATTATTTGTGCCCTGGGTACCCCTGGAACTATAGCAGGGTGACTGTTACCCCAATGTTTCTATATATCTGTAACCTTGTTATGAGCTAAGGGGTCCAGTGTAGAGGCCAGTCAAGATGAAATTTGAGGCTAGTGCTTATTTGGGCCATGAGAACCCCTGGAATTATAGCACCAATGTTTTTAAAATGTTTATCTCTCTTATCTCTCTTGCTATGAGTTAGGATGGCCCAGCATGAAGATCAATTAGAGATTTAGGGTGAATATTTAAGATGAGCAGCCTAGATTTATATTTTCTTTATCTCTTTTTCTTTATTTCTTATCTTTACTTTTCAAGTACTTTCCTACTATACTTCCAGTATGTCTTTCACACCATTGCCTGGTTGCTAGGGAATCCTATAGCATAGGATAATTGAGTGGAGAGAGGGGGGGGAGTATGTGCTCCATAGCCTATAAAGGTAAAAATCTGACCCTGTCCAAACTTGGCCCACCCTAACTCAGCCCAATGGTTTGCAAATATTTTAAAACCTGTGCCTGATCTGCCAGTGATGGGTGGGGTAGTGACATTATATCACTGGAGGGGCCAGGATAGGGCAGGACCAACATCCTTGGAGGCGGTGATAGGAGATCACCAATGACACTGGAGAGGAGGGAACAGGGGAACACTCTGAAGGCAGTTTATAGTTAGAGGTATCTGAAACTCAAGTCAGGAGTGACTACAGAGGTTTATGTATCCAAACTGCCCCTGGACCTAGTAACTAATCAGACATGCAAGGGATTAGAGATAAGGGTTTATGGGCTGGCGGTATCAAGAAACTGGTGGGGTCTAGTGTCAAGTTGACACAACATTTTGAACCATATCCTTTATCATCTTTCTAGGTATGCAATTGAGTATTATCATAGCATGCATGCCCTAATATTTGCTGTGGATGAGATCAATGCAGAACCAGATATTCTTCCCAACATTACACTGGGCTACCGTATCTTTGATACCTGTATTACTGTGCGTAGATCAGCACAAGGGGCACTTTGGATGTTGTCAGGAGGGCAAGAAATCACCCTGAATTATCACTGTCATCAAGAGGCACCACTTGCTGGTATAATTGGGGACTGTGGGTCCACCCGCTCCATTCTCATGGCAGAAATGTTAGGACTGTACCGATATCCACAGGTAAATTAGGAATATTTAAATCTATTATATTTTATACAGGCTCTAATCTCTTCTACTAAAAGTCCGTCTTTGAGGCCATTGGCTAAAGAACATAAAAATTATTTTGCTAAATAATATGCAGTAAAAATACCCATACTGTATATATATAGTAAATTAAACAGAGTAAAAAAAAAGACCTCAATGGACAGACTGTAGATTTTTCTCATTTTGACCACAAATTAGTTCAGAGTCCTCTGAACTTCCACAATTTGATACGTACATGGGATGAAGTAAACAATGATATGCTAGGTTATTTTGTCATTATCAGTAACAACAATAAACACAATTAACTTTAATTCTCTGTTAACTGCATTCAAACAGATCAGTTACTTTGCAACAAGTCCTGTTCTGAACAATCGCAATGAGTTTCCTTCCTTTTTCCGTACCGTACCTAGTGATGAATTCCAGATGAGAGGCTTGGCAGAGCTGGTCTCTTATTTTGGTTGGACTTGGGTCGGCCTCCTGGCCAATGATGATGACTATGGCCAATTTGGAATTCAAATGGTGAAGCAAGAGGTACTGATGTCTGGTGGTTGTTTTGCTTTTATTGAGAACATTCTGACTGGTCTGCCAAATAGAAATGCTCCTCGTCTTGCCCAGGTCATTAGAGAGGCATCTGCAAAAGTTGTGGTTGTGATATCATCTGATTCTGATTTCGTTATTGTTCTTGAAGAACTAATAAGACAAAATGTCACTGGGACTATCTGGGTAGGCAGTGAAGGTTGGGCAAATTCTGCTCTACTATCTGATGAAAGATTCCAGGTGGTGTTGGTGGGTGCCATTGGTTTTTCAATCCATGGTGGACAACTCCCAGAATTCACAAAGTACCTCAAGAGTCTCCATCCTTTTAGAGATGTCCATGATTCATTTGTAAATGAATTCTGGGAGGAGGCTTTCTCATGTAAGTGGCTCAACCAGAATAATGTAGATAAACTCACTGACAATGTTACCATCCATGCATGTACTGGAAAAGAAAATGTTGAGAGCCTAGTGGTTGAAGAAGTTCACAGAGGATCTCTCAATGTTTACACTGCTGTTTATGCAATGGCACAGGCCCTACATAACTTGCATCAATGTATACCTGGATTTGGACCATTCCTAAATGGGTCCTGTGCTAACATCTCATCATTACAACCTTGGCAGGTAAGTGACTTCTCTTTTACATTTACTTTAATTTATTCCTTGCTCATGATGACTTTTTATTGACTGCACTGCTTTGCCTTTCCCAGCTTCTCCACTACATAAAAAATGTGAACTTCAAGACCAAAGATGGGGGTCAAGTATTTTTTGATGCAACGGGAAACCCTCCAGCCATCTATGACATTGTGAATTGGCGTGCAAGTGGCAGGGGAAACATGGATCAGGTTCTTGTTGGAAGCTATGACTTGAATGCTGCAAATGGGAAGACTCTGAATGTAGAGCGAGACTCTATCATTTGGACCAACGGAAATAGCCAGGTATGACAAGAAAACTCATTACCTATATTCACCCTACTATGGTGATATGAAGTATGACCAGAAATCATGCAAGGGATAGTATTGCAGATGTTTAAAGGTCTCCAACCATTGCTTTATTCTCTGTATTATAAAATATCAAACTTAGTAGTAAGGTTCTAATATACCTATATGAACACCAACACAGAATAAATTATATATACAGTAACTGTTCACCATTTGGCCAACTGTTGTCCTGTTTTATGAATTATTGGACCCTGCTGTAGTTTATTTACAGTTGATTTATCTGGATCAATCCATCCTCAGGTTTCTTCCTAACTCTGTCCCCAACCGCTCTTCTTTCTGGTACATGACTGTGTCATATTTTGCTGGGGGATCACAGAATACTGTAGTCACTGTGTTATATATTGCTGTGGTCAATAAATCATGAAATACGGGGGTCACTATGTCATATATTGCTGATCACTGTGACTTAAAATGCTAGTCTTAAATATTGCTGGGGCTACAGTGTCATGAATTTATCCCTGAAAAGCTATGAATTTTTGTAGCTAAAATATTTGGTACACAATTTTATACACAATTCTCTGTGCATTTTGAACTGCTTCAACCACTTGAGGGCCTACCTAAATCTCAAGCATTGAAGATGCACTTTAATCAAAAGTTTGAAAGCATGTGCTATATATATATATATATATATACTATAAATATGCACTATATATATATATATATATATATATATATATATATATATATATATATATATATATATATATATATATATATATATTTTGTATGTAGATTAATTCCCCAATATAATTTTCATAGGCCCCTATTTCCAAGTGCAGCCCAAGCTGCCCCTCAGGATTTAGGAAAGTGATTGTACCTGGAAAACCCCTTTGTTGCTATGAGTGCGTCCGATGCCCCCAAGGACAGATTTCAAACATAACAGGTACTTTACTATGCTGCTAAAAATACAACTGCTGTTAATAAACAGAATAAATATCAGTGTTGTTTTCCAGATGCTGTGGAATGTCATCCATGTTCCTGGGACACTTGGCCCAATCTACAACAGGACAGATGCTTACCAAGAGCTACAGAGTTTCTTTCCTATGAAGAACCTTTGGGTTACATCTTAGCTGCCATTGCTAGTTTCTCTTCTCTAATCCCTCTTGTTGTTCTTGGAGTCTTTTATTTTTTCAAAAAAACACCAATTGTGAGAGCCAACAACTATTCCCTTAGTTGCCTTCTCCTGCTCTCCTTGTTCCTCTGTTTCCTTTGCTCTTTAGGGTTCATTGGTTACCCACAACCAGGAAAGTGTCTTCTGCGTCAGGTGGCATTTGGGATGGTTTTTGCTCTTTGTATCTCCTGTGTTCTGGCCAAAACCACCACTGTTGTCATTGCCTTTAATGCAACTAAACCAGGCAGCAGGTTAAGAAAATGGACAGGGGTAAAGTTGTCCTACAGCCTCGTTGCGTTTTGTGCTTTAATTCAGTTATGTGTGTGCACAGTGTGGCTGATCTTCTCTCCTCCCTTCGATGAACTTGACACTGACACCAAACCAGGCCTGATAATACTTAATTGCAATGAAGGATCATCTACTGCTTTCTGGTGCATGCTGGGATATCTTGGACTCTTGGCCACCATCAGTTTCACGGTTGCTTTTCTGGCCAGACGCCTACCTGACAGTTTCAATGAAGCCAAATTTATCACATTCAGTATGTTGGCTTTCCTCAGTGTCTGGGTGTCCTTTATCCCAGCCTATCTCAGTGCACGGGGCATGTATACTGTGGCAATGGAGGTCTTTGCCATTTTATCTTCCAGTTGGGCTGTGGTGATCTGTATCTTTGTGCCAAAATGTTTCATTATATTGTTCAGACCCAACCAGAACTCCAAAAAACATTTAATAGTTAAAGACAGAGGCCATAAAAATTACTGATTATTTGTTCACGTAATAATTAGTTACATTTCTTATGAACTTTAGCATTCTCCAAGCACATGTAACACACATTTTATTTATATATATCTCAGAGAATCGGCACACCTATCTAAAAATAGGTCATGAGGACCAAAACGTTGGATTATGATATGATAAATAAAGAGATGAACAATTTTTACATGGGTGTGCCGATTCTCTGATATTCATGGATATATAGATATTTCAACCGTGCACCCCATTTATATATTTTGGCCTAAGAGTGCTGATACTCATTGGACTGATTTGTTTGTTTGCCTGGGTGCACGATCAATATAATATCTCCATCCATCCAAAAAAGATCAGCACTCTCAGGGCTTAAAAATATGAAAAAGGTTTTATTGAAAATAACACAGCATAGGACTAACGTTTCAGCCCTGTCCAGGGCCTTTTTCAAAGTGAAAAAGGCCCTGGACAGGGCTGAAACATTAGTCCTATGCTGTGTTATTTTCAATAAAACCTTTTTCATATATATATATATATATATATATATATATATATATATATATATATATATATATATATATATATATATATATATATATATATATTATTTATATTATTTAATCACTTGGACAGCACTCGCATTTACATTTAAAGTGTATTATATATATAAACCATCACAACAACATTTCACACATTTCTTAAGCCATGTGTGTAAAGGTTACCATCATCTTCCAGTAAAATGTTATTTAATTGTCCATCGCAGGAAGTGACATAACTTCATCATTCCTTATTCTCAGTGAAGGGTTCCACTATATAGATCATAAACATTCAGTTCACTTTATATTGCCTTAATAATATGATATAACAACTATAAAAGACATCCTTTATAGATACAAATACAAGTTGTAGTCCTTATTGAGACCTCTAGAATGAAGAGAAATCAATCTCTTTATCCACCATATTTATCTCTTCTTCTCTCTGAAGTTCCTTTTGAATGTTCAACCTCATTGCCAAGGTCCACTTTGAAGGTCCAACCTTTGGTTAGGGCAGGAGTGCCCTTACTATACTAATGCAAGGTCTATGTTTAATGATGATGTCCCATTATGATCTACATCCATAAAACATTGTTAGCATTCTGTTCCACGGAACATATTACTTAAATATTTATTTATGAGAACATTTATATTGCTAACAACTATATCTTATGAAACCTTCACATAATATATATCTGAATGAAAAGCATGAAACAGGAGGGTGATTAAGACAATTTTTTTGTTGATAGTGTCTTAAGGTCTACTGATCACCAGCTAAAGGTCTACTGGTAGATCCTGATCTACCTCTTGGGCACCCCTGGGTTAGGGTAATCAATACAGACAAAGGGAAACATTGGTAAATTTAGCCTTAGTTCCAAGAATATGTAATACAACAAATAAATATTCATCCCAATTTTAACCTGAAAATCAAGTTGCACTTTCAGATGAATCTAGGAGAGCTTTTGCTCTCTTAAAAAATAACTGCTATGAGAGAATCTTTAGGTGACTACAGTTGTGTCTCTTCCAGATCATATGAGGTGGAATTTGCATATAAATAAAGGTGTAACATAGTTTTTTGCTGGTAAGCTACAGTTGCTAGAGCACTTGAAAACACATCTAATAAATGCATGTTACAGGGCTGCACTGATTGTATTCATATTAAATTGTCAGTTTTTCTAGACATTTCACTGAATTTTAAAGTGCTTTGGTAACCCTATGTTGGAGTAATCCCAGGGACTTCAGCCATGACCATTAAGGAGCCTGGTTCACCCTACACATCCATCACCCTACAACAACATGCAGCTGGTCTTGATGCAAGTGTGGGTTTGTTTGCTTTGCCCAATACCATGCAGCATTCATCAACGCTGTCCATGCCACCCATTCTCTCTGTATCATACACTCCCTTCCCTCCCTAGTCATGGACAGAAATTTAGGTAGGGAGAAGTCTGGGGCTGTATGTACTTCTGTGGGAATCCAGCAGATAAGAAGTCCCTGTTGTAATTCTAAAGTCTTTCTGGTTCTTAGTTAACCTGTGAAACAATAAAAATAAAAATCCCTTAAAATTGTAGGATTTTGAAAGCAATGGTCTCAGAAGTTAAAATGGAAAAAAAAAACAGCAAGAAAACTTGTATACTTTCTACCTTTCTCATAGAAAAGATTTTTACAAGTTGCCACAAATGAAAGAAAAAGGAGAAGACCAGTTAATTAATTAAAATAAGCATGGAAATAAACGTATCTGTTCTTTACGTGCATGACAAAGAAAGATACATTAAAAGTAATGCTCTGTGTAATTTGCTGGTGCTATATTTATAAATTATGAAGAAGTAGATGATGATGATGATGATGTGTGTCATCTGCTGCTCCAGGTTTTCCATTCTCTCTTGACATAACGTAAGTTTGTGTAACAATACAGCCCATGCAAATTCTATAGGTATGTGATGTCATCTCTGAAAAACTATCATCTATACTGATGTGAAGTATGGGGGGGGCATTTTGTAAGGAAATAATTTATATTTGATCTCAGATTTTCCTCATACTCTGCATAATGACAGTCACTTGTTGAAAGGACCGGATACACCCAAAAACACCTTTGCTCAATCGAGCAACACAAATAAAAATGTATTCTGCTTAATATTTCAATATTAATGTATCACTGTTACTCCACATTGAGAAGTACTGTATGTTGGCAAGTTCATAGAAGCCAAAAATTATTACTCAGCTTCTGCAATCTATAAAGGCCTGTCAAAAAAGGGGCCAAAAGATACTGGAATATAGCCCCCAACTCCAAAGGGCACCCAAGTCAAAAATCCAAAGATATATTCCAAATCATTCTCTCAAAGTTAAAAAATCACTCTTTATTCAACATAAATATTAAAAAGTAGGCATACAGACCAATTGATGCTCCGCCTTACCCGTTTCGTGCCCACAGGCACTTAATCATAGGCATTAATAGAAGACCCCATTGCCCTTTACTGCTTGTCTTTAAAGTTAATTTATCAGGATAAACTCCCCCTCGGGTTTCCTCAAATCGCTGTCATCATCTGCTTTCAACTCTCCTACCAGCTACAGATACTGCTAGGGCCAACTAAATATGAAATGCTGGGATCATTTATTGCTGGGACCATAATAATATCAAATTTGGGGGTCAGTGTCACATATATTGCTGAGGACACTGTGCCGTAACATATACGGGTCATTGTGTCCTATATTGCTAGGGCCACTTGGTCATAAAATACTGTGGTCTCTGTGTCGATATATTGCTGGGGCCACTGTGTCATAAATTGCTTCTTGTTAGGCAGGTTTTATATAGACATAAAATGTTGAACTTGATGCATATGTCCAAAAAAGGTGGACCTCTTGGCCTTGCACAGATACCACAGAATTTTCCACTAAGGAAACCAAATAGCCATTTATTTCATTCCTAAATTTACAGAGAAATCCCAGTACATTAAGGGAGAATGAAAGTATTTCACAAAGAAATTGAGTTTTTCCTATTATCCTTTTAGTGCTGAAAGTAAGAGTTTTGTTGCCCTCTTGTGTCTGTTTATACAAACTGACACTGATCATTTTCAGTTATTTCTCCATTCAGCTAATACATAATATACATAATTAATAAAATATTATTGGAAATTTGAATCAAAGAAGGGCAAGAATAATATCCCAAGAAACCTTGAGGGTCATGGGTCGGCAGATCCTCCTTTATGCAATGTGGCCCGTGATATCATTTTTTCTTTTATATTTCAGTGGCCCAGGGAAATATTAAGGTACAGTATACACAGGTATCTTCTGATGATGGCCAACCAGAATGAGATGATGGTCAACAGGGATGAGATTTGGAGTAAAAAAAATAAGCAATTGTTGCCCTAGATAGTCCTAACTACAGCTGAATGACTGAATGATTCTCCATTGTGTTTTCCTATATTCGTTCTAGTTATAAGCAAAGGGGGCTTTGGCTTAAGCCTGAACCTTCAAGAGAGCCTTCAACTGAAAGAATCAGACCACTACTGATCTGAGAAGCTGTCTGGTGAGAATTTCTTTGGCTGAGTCAACCAGAATATATATCCATCTTCCTCCTTCATTTGATTCGAATCTAAACATAACTGCTGTTCTCCACCCCACCCAACGTTCCACAGATAGATTGCATTGCCATTTGAGTCTATAGGTTACATAGAGTCCAGTTTGAAGGTCAATTAGGGCAAGATTTGAATTGATTATAAATATTTTCTGTTCTATGCTTGAAACAGTGAATGAATGTCTGATACACCAAAATTTTCCTATGTATGTAAGAGGCGCCCTGACTAAATGTTGGACTTTCAAGGGATGCATTGTTTCAGGATTAAACCTTCAACTATTTAAACTAAGCAAGGGGGGGGGTGGGTGAGATAAAGGATTATGGGGAAGCTAGGGTAGACGGGGCAGTGGGGTTAGTAAGGGGTCATGGGGGAGGAGTGAGGGGGTCATACAGTTTACCAGCTAAGGAGGTCCCTCTGTTACAAGTAAAACAGAATAATACTAACTTAACATATAATTCTCCACTAAGTAATGCAAATTTCAAAAGTAAAAGTAGTAACCTCCGCTGTATGCTGCAAATGCACGGAGTTTGTCAGGTAAAATGGGAGACCTAGAATTAATTGCATGCTCTAAAAATGATGATATAATTGGTATCACTGAGACCTGGTGGGATGAAACATGTGACTGGATTGTGAATTTAAATGGTTACACCCTTTTTAGGAGGGACAGAGGGATTAAATAGCAGGTGGAGGAGTGTGTTTGTATGTAAAACCTGAATTAAAGCCATGTGCTAAAGAAATCACAATAGCTGGCACTGGTGAGGGTGTAGAATCACTCTGGGTAGAGATTTTGACTGGGCAAAAGGTAACAAAAAGAATTATCATTGGTGTTTGCTATAAACCACCTTGTATAAGTGTCGAGTATGAAGCCCAGCTACTCTTGCAGATACAAGCGGCTTCACAGCTGGGTCAAGTTGTTGCTATGGGTGACTTCAATTATCCAGACATTGACTGGGGTAATGGGGTTGCTAAGACAGAAAAAGCTAATATGTTTGTAAATATGCTGAATGACAACTTTTTATTCCAGCTCGTTCAAGAACCTACTAGGAATAACTTGTCGAGGTCAGTACCAGGTACAAAATGGATTTTCGACTACAGGAAGAGAAGTAATATATTGCTTCTCTTCCTGTAGTCGACAATCCATTTTGTACCTGGCACTGACCTCGACAGCTTGGCACCCCAGATGGGACTGGACGTGATCCAAGAGACCACCACTAGCGACTGTGAACCCTAACAACGGATCTTCCAATCCGGCAGGTGAGCCCCTTGATGCTTGCCAAGGAGATTTCCTTGAAAGGTGTTAACATGTCACACGAGTGGTCTTGAACAATCACAAGCTCCAGACCATGGACCTGGACTGCAGGAAATTAAGTATACGGAAATTATGCTTATGTGTTGTTTCTCCTTTTGTCCATCACAGTTTTTTGTAAACAAAATTCTGTATATATGTCAGTGCCAACATTGCTTCATTGTAATCAGCTTTGAAGAAGGAACTGCAATGTTCTGAAAGTTTGCTGGGATTATCATCTTAGTTAGCCAATAAAGGGATCACCTTTACACCACTTTTGTTATTCTTCATTTCAAAAGTTCTTCCCTATAACTTTCTCAACGGGCTAACACGGTGCAAAAACCGTTACCTGAAAGTATGAGGGAAGCGAAATAGGTCATGAAGGTTGGAATCCTTTTAAAAGTTTGAAAATAGGAAACATTTATGGTTCAATAGGAAGTTTTTTAAAACAAGCTGGTGTTTTCTTGTTCATGATCCTTATTATTTTACTATTGTTCTATGCCCTTTACAAACTTACCTTATTCCTAATTGCTAAAAGCACCAAACCAAAAAGACAACTTATCTATCGTATTAGAATTGAAGAACCTGAATGTGTTGACTGTAAAGTTCTTAATGAAAACATAAATATTGGAGAATCTGACGATGAAACAGGATTATAAATATCTACATCTTATATTTTCTTTCTATAGATAGCATTTATAAAGATGTGGAAGCTGTTATCACTTCTAATCCTTTTCACTTATAATTTGGGATATTGTGATGATTTTAAAGGGACATTGTATATTGATAATTCGGAGATGCAACTCCATCAATTTAAACCATCTTTCAAGAACAACACTGGTGCATGGATTAAGAGACTTGGTTTTACTAAACGTAATATTTCTAAATATATGGAATGGAATCTTTTGGGTGTTGGTAGAATTCGATATGTAATACTTCAAGTTAATTCTTATAAACTAAAGTAGTTTTATGTAGTTGAGGTAGTTAGGCAAATATCATGATTGTGATGGATTAAGAACTTTCCAGCATGTAGTTGTGTTAATTCTGCTGGTCAAGAATAAGTTCTTGGTTTTGAAGATGGGTCTAGCCCCTCCTCAGAGCATAGTAGTCTCAATAAGGTTATTTGCATTTAGATGATTTATGTTTTAGTTTAGTTTTGGTCATTTGTGTGACCAAAAGGGAGGAATGTTATGGTAGCCTTTATTGTAATCACATATATACTATATCTAATATATAAATGTATACCACTTTAAGCTAAGTCTCTTTCTTAAATCATATTCTATAATATTCTAGGTCAGCATGACATGAGTAGAAAGTCCCCAAACTTCCATCCTGCTTATCATCATTAGTAAACATCCCCTAAGTTAATGATATCCCAATTCAGTGACAAAAACCATTAGACAGAACTAGGTGAACGGTCATGTAATACTTGTTGTTTCTAAAACTAAATACTCTTCTCTAATTGGTTATGGTGGGAAACCACCCAAACCCAACTTTAAGCATAATCATTAACTAATTCTGTATGTACTCCACCTATAAATAAACGGTCTGTCCACCAATATAGTAGAACAGAACAAATAGATACACTCGTGTCTTATTTTCTGGTCTCAGCAATATATTGCTTCCTTTTCCTGTAGTCGACAATCCATTTTGTACCTGGTACTGACCTCGACAAACTCTCTTTTGGACCTTGTAATAACTAATAATACTGAACTCATCTCTAACATTTGTGTGGGTGAGGGGCATTTAGGGAATAGTGATCATAACATGGTCTTCTTTGAGATTCTGTTGCAGAAGCAATTCTATAAGGGAGGAACAAAGTGGGACATTCACTAAGATTCGTAGTTGCGCCAGGCGTAACTTCGCGCGCTTTGCCAAGCGTAGTTTCCCCAGCGCTCCGCAAATTCACTAAAATCCGAAGTTACGCTCAGGGGTAGCGTAAGGTTGTGAAGTTGCGCTAGCGTTGATTCGCTAAGAGAAGCGAAGTTACGTTAAGCATACGGCAAAGTTAATTTGCATATGGCGCCAAATTCAAATTTCAATGGAGGAATATGTAGCAGCACTACTAATGCCTGGGAAACCTTCAAAACATCAAATACATTTTTTTTTTTGCCCTACACATGTGCCCACTGTATAGTTAAGTTACCATGAGTTAGGAAATGTAGGGGGGAAGGAGGGGAGCCCCAAAAAAATGTTCGATCTTTTTCAGCCTATCACCCATAATATAGAAAAAACGCCAGCGTTTTTGGGACTTAGAAAAAATTTTTACTTTTTTTGAAGCAATCCCTCTCTACTCTATTGCGCTTCGCCTGGTCTGAGGTGGTGAAGGAAGTCTAGCGTAAAAGGTAGCCTTCAGAACAATGCCAGTGTTAGTGAATTTGCGTAGTTACGTCCGTTGCGCAAATTCGCCAGGCGTAAGGGTGCGAAGTTACACTAGCGCAGTTACGCCAGCGTCCATTAGGGAATTTGCAAAGTTGATGGTTGGTTGATGAAAACAAAATTAAACAGCAGATTCTGAACTCATATTTTTCCTCTGTCTACAAAAATGAGGAACCAGTTATTGAAGGTTTCCTTCTTAATAGTCCCAATTCTAGTAATACAACTAATGATGCATGGTTCACACATGAGGAAATTCAAAAGAGACTAGAATATGTTATGATAAACAAAGGTCCTGGGCCAGATGGTATTCATCCCAGGGTAATTAGCGAGCTTAGCTCTGTGATTGCCAAACCTCTTTACATAATTTTTCAGGATTCATTGAGATCTGGCATAGTGCCCGAGAGACTGGCGAATTGCTAATGTGGTGCCTCTATTCAAAAAAGGATCCCTTTCTCAGCCTCAAAACTATAGGCCAGTTAGTCTGACGTCAGTGGTAGTAAAGCTTTTCAAAGGGTTAATAAAGGATAAGATACTGGACTTTATAGCAATTCATAATACTATAAGTGTGTGCCAGCATGGTTTTATGCGTAATAAATCTTCCCAGACTAATTTAATTTCTTTTTATGAGAAGGTAAGTAGAGACCTCGATTCTGGGATGGCAGTGGATGTGATTTACCTAGACTCTGTTAAAGCATTTGATACAGTGCCACACAGAAGGTTACTGGTTAAATTAAGGAATGTTGGCCTAGAACATAGTATTTGTACCTGGATAGAGAACTGGCTAAAAGATAGACTACAAAGAGTGGTGGTAAATGGAACATTTTCTAATTGGACCAGTGTTGTTAGTGGAGTACCGCAGGGCTCTGTAATAGGTCCTTTGCTTTTCAACTTGTTTATTAATGAATTGTGCAGAACTATAGGTTCCATGCAGGGTGCTGCCACTTTGCAGAGCCATCTGTCTAAGTTGGGAAACTGGGCAGCAAACTGGGAAATGAGGTTCAATGTTGATAAATGCAGGTTATGCACTTTGGCAAAAATAATATAAATACAAGTTATACACTAAATGGCTTGTGTGTTGGGAGGATCTAGGGGTTTTTGTAGTTGTCTAATTCTGGGCAGTGTCATTCTGTGGCTACTAAAGCAAATAAAGTTCTGTCTTGCATAAAAAAGGGCATTAACTCAAGGGATGAAAACATAATTATGTCTCTTTATAGGTCCCTGGTGAGGCCTCATCTGGAGTATGGGGGCAGTTTTGGACTCCAGTCCTTAAGAGGGATATAAATGAGCTGGAGAGAGTGCAGAGACTAAGTGCAACTAAATTGGTTAGAGGGAGGGAAGAGTTAAATTATGAGGGTAGACTGTCAAGGTTGGGGTTGTTTTCTCTGGAAAAAAGGCGCTTGCGAGGGGACATGATTAGACTTTACAAGTACATTAGAGGACATTATAGACAAATAGCAGGGGACCTTTTTACCCATAAAGAGAATCACGTACCAGAGGCCTCCCCTTCAGACTAGAAGAAAAGAACTTTCATTTGAAGGAACAGAGTAGGGGGTTCATCACAGTGAGGACAGTGAGATTGGGGAAGACACTGCCGGGTGATGTTGTGATGCTGATTCAGTTAATGACTATAAGAGGGACTTGGATGGTTTCTTGGGCAGACATAATATCAAAGGCTATTGTGATACTAAACTCTATAGTTAGTATAGATATGGGTATATATGATTTATGTGAAAGTAGGGAGGGGTGTGTGTATGGGGCTGGGTTTTCATTTGGAGGGGTTGAACTTGATGGACTTTGTCTTTTTTCAACCCAATTTAACTATGTAACTATGTAACTGAAAAAGTTTGACAACAACTGATCTAATTAAAATTTGTGAAATGAAATGGCGCACCAATGCAAGCCAGGCTTGGTCATCCTCCATCACTGCCAAACCTCCCATTTTGACTGGTCAACCCAATGGAAATTATCCTCACTTTGTCCAGGATATCAGAGAGTCAACTGCAAAAGTAATCCTTGTGATGGTTATAACATTGTTCTACTTTGTCCTTGAATGGAGACAAATCCCACCATTAATGTTCCAACATGTAGTGAAAATCCTTCACAGATGTGTAGAGCAATGGGATGACCAACTTCATATCAATCCCCTTGATTGAGTTCCAGATGCCATTCAATTACTAACACCTATTTGAGGCCTCTATGAAGGCCAATGATCTACAAGCTTGAGTGCACCACCCACATATGCAGTGATTTTCTCAAACTACCAGAACATGGCCCTTCAAATCTTACTAAAGAATGGGATGATGTGGTAATCAAATCATCATACAAAGGGGGCAATATAGTGGTGTAGTGGTAAGTTTTTGAATCTGAAATCACACCCCTTTGTCCTCAAACTTCCCTCATACATAAATAATATGGATGACTTCTTAGCCAAAATTTAGAATCTCAACATTGATCCTTGTACTTTACTGGTAACATATGATGTGGAGTCACTTTATATTTCAACAGCTCACAAGTGGGGTTTATTGGCAGCAAATTATTTATGGAGACTGAAAGCCAATGGAGTCTGGAATATATTCATTTTATTACTGTCTTATTAACTTTCTATCTGACTCATAATTTTTTCTTATTTAACAACAAGTTCTACCTACAAAGATGGGGCATAGCAATTGTGACAGGTTTGCTCCCACATATGCTAATCTGTTTCTAGGAATATGGGAGGCCAATTATGTATTTAGTGATATACTGTCTCAATCATATAGCAGTATGGTACCACTACGTAGAAATTTGGTCTTCCTATGGACAGGAGAATCCAACCTACTCATGGAGTTTATAGAGCGGCTGAACAAAAATAGATTTAATATCAAATTGACATAAACATTTGATAGCAGATAGATTGACTTTCTGTAAATTTCTTTTCTGTAACTTTATATTGAGCACCCAATGATACATTGGCCATTGACATGTTCTATAAACAGACAGCTACCAACTCTATTCTTCATTTTGCCAACCACCACCCCTATCCACAAAAAAAAAAACCCAGGCATTTGGCACCCATACTTGTGGTACTTGTAAAGCATATACATAAATTTCCAATCATCAATTCATTACAGATAGATTTAGTTCTGTATGTAAAATTTGGCATTATTGGTGCATGTCAAAAATATAACCAATGCTGAACAGGATTCCATACAGAATAAAGGTATTACTTCGATAAGTCGTGCTTTTTGTCAACTCAAAATGGTAACCCAAGGAGCCTTTGGATGTTGTGATGACTGTTTCTGGTAATGCCTTTAAGAATGTTTTGGATGATTTCTTGGACAAGCATAATGATAATCCAAAGCTATAGTGATAGTAACATCTAAAATTAATATAGATATTGGTATATATAGTTTCAGTGTGTGTGTTTAAGTACTTGCACTGGGTTAAATTTAGAGGGGTAGAACTTGATGGACGTTTTTCAACCCAACTTAACTATGGAACTATGTAATATTGCACTGTCCCTCTCAAATGGCTGTGGAACCTCAACTGTTTTTCATCTCCCCCTCCATCTCCTCTGCCATCAATGCATCTCTTTTCCCATAGCTATTCTATGACTTGATGGATGCTTGAGGGCCAGTTAGCACCATTCCACTTGCTTCCAAGACAAAATGATGAAGGACTGGCATGCTCCTGATAAAAGTGATACCATTCTCATCATGAGTGATTACATTTTGTTTAATCCTTCAAGTTTTTAATTTACTTTTACTTTTTTTTTACAGTCATACAATAGAGGCCATTATACTGTATTTTCATAAAAAAGCATATTTTTTAAACTGTAGAACCAATACCATCTACTGATTTTACAAGCTCACAATGAGAACCAGTGGGCAGCAACATACAGTATCTCCACTGCTTCAAATGAATTTTTTTTCTCTTAAACACTCAAATCTTGAGACATAGACATCTGGAATTAATTGTATGTCCCTCAGAGGCTTAGATAATGAGGATAATACACCTGTGTTCTACTAGGCTTATTTATCTCTGTATGCAGTATAAAAACCTGAGTTGAAACTAGATGAATGCACTACTCATTGCACTACTCACAGTGTCTGCATGTGACTTCTTGAGAACATCTCTCTCTTTTTTCCCTATTGTAAGTTAAAGATGATTGTCATTAACATGAAGATGTTACATAGAATCCGCTGGTTTGTCTACTCTTCATCATGGGTTTTGTGCACAGTAGCTGTACAAGTCTGTGACTCTTTGGACTCCAACGTAGGTTGCAACCTACCTATTGAAAACACTAGTGGATTTCTGAGCCAACCTGGAGACATTATTATTGGGGGAACTTTTCCACTTCATTTGGATAGAGTCTACCACAACAATAATTTCACAGAAACCCCACCAAAAATCCAATGTCAGATGTAAGTATCAATGTGGTATTGGTTGTTTATGCCCAAAGAGTGTAAGGAACTATGTCTGTGTCTGTATTACTAAACAACTAAGCATAGTTTTCAAAACTGCTATCATGTAACAGTAGAGCTTTAAAAACGAATGGGATAAATTGTCCAATTTATCAATGAGAAACAATCAAGAGGGCAAACAAGTCCCCATTGTAGGTGGTATAAGGTATTGATATAAGGTTGATTTTCCTCAATAGAACAGAAATCCATGAACATACTGAGCTCATTGGTTTCTATGCTCTTTTTTGTGCCAAAAAATCCATTGGATACTAGAAATATTACCACATTTTTGTTATATTATAACTGGTAACAAAATGAACATATATATATATAATTTTGTTGTTAAGCTACATTTAATACAATTAATTGCCTATAGCTGCCATTAAGCCTTTAAAACGGGAAATTATTTATAGATTTATGTCAATTGGCTGGGTCTTAAAAACGCCTTGCTTTTTCACTATATCCCCCGAGTTAAGGGGAAGTGCACCATGGTCTTATTACTCAGTCACATTGTCAACTGGGGGATTTGATTTTAAATGCACTACAAACTTAGAATGCTCACAAATAGTGTAGGACTCATGCACAAAGAGAGGCCTTGAAATGGCACGTGAGCTTACAATTCATTTTTTTGTAATAATTATTTTTAAAGGAAAAAACGTGTCCTGGAAATTTTTTTCTTTCTCTTTGAATACAAATATTGGCTTTTTATCGTTTATAGCAGCTGGTCAACTCCAGAATGTAGGCTAGACCGAGCACTGGCAGTCTCTTTCTGTGTTTCGTGATACATGTAATATAGTGTTAAATGTTGTAGATATGCTGGGATATTCCTAGGCATTGTTCTAAAAATACGTCTAGTACAAACCTAACTTCGGTGTTGTATACATATAATAGAGACATGGAGACAAGGGAAAGGGGAAAAGGATACTAATTACTCCACTTGCAATCACGATCAAAACTCAATCACGTTGCAACAAAAAAGTAAATCACACTAAAATCACATTCCACTATTCATTTTCAGCGAGTCTTCAAAATCTTGAATTTTTATCCAAAAACTTTAAGTTTACAGTACAGATATTAGATCCATTATCCAGAAACCCGTTATCCAGAAAGCTCTGACCTACGGAAAGGCTGTCTCATATAGACCCCTTTTATCCAACCAGATTTTTTAAAATTATTTCCTTTTTCTCTGTAATAATACAACAGTAGCTTGTACTTGGTCCCAACTCAGATATAATTAATCCCTATTGGAGGCAAAACCAGTCTACTGGGTTTATTTAATATTTACATGATTTTCTAGTAGATCGAAGATATGAAGGTCCAAATTACTGAAAGATCTGTTATCCAGAAAACTCCAGGTCCTGAACATTCTGGATAACAGGTTCCATTTTGTTATTTTGAAAATGCAGCTCCCATTGCCTTCTACAGAAGCTTTTACCATTGCATTTAACTCAACACAATGCAAGATGAGACTCTCTTTACCTGTAACAACAGGGACATACAGTACCTGCGATCTGCACCTGATTTTCTTTGTAAATTATCTATTACTCAACCCCTGCTGATCTTTTGTTATAGACCTAAGACTCTGATATTCATTCCACTTCTAGGACAGATTGACTTCTGGATTGCACATATGAGATCTGTGTATTGATCATACATTCATTCTTTAGTTTACCATTTGTTTGTCTTATGTATTATAATTCGTTTTTTCATACTAGGTTTAGCCTAGAGCATTTCCAAAGTATGCAAGCTCTAATATTCGCTGTGGAAGAGATTAACGCTGACCCCAAACTCCTCCTCAATATTACTCTGGGTTTCCAGATATTCGACACTTGTATTACGTTACGGCAGGCAGTGCATGGGGCTCTTTGGATACTTTCAGGAGGACAAGACATCACACCGAATTATCAGTGTCATAAAGAGGCACCTCTTGCAGGTATTATTGGTGACTCTGGGTCCACACAATCAATTCTTCTAGCTCAACTATTGGGATTGTACAGATACCCTCAAGTAAGTGCCACTTGCTCCAATATCTAAGAAAAAACATCAGCCTCAAAATTTTTGTTGCAGCTACATAGATTGTTGAACTTCTAAATTCTTAAATAACCCTGAAACCTTCCATGATTTCAATTATGTTTCCACAGATCAGTTATTTGGCAACTAGTCCTATTCTTAGCAATCGCTATCTATTTCCCTCCTTTTACCGGACCATACCTAGTGATGAATTTCAGATGAGGGGGTTGGCCCAGCTGGTTTCTCATTTTGGTTGGACTTGGTTTGGCCTTCTTGCCAGCGATGATGATTATGGTCAATTAGGAACCCAGATGGTAAAGCAGGCAATAACAAAGGCTGGAGCTTGTGTGGCTTTTACTGAGAATATCATATCTGGTCTGTCACATAGGAATGCTCCTCAAATTGCCGAAGTCATTAAAAAGTCAACTGCAAAAGTGACAGTTGTCATAGCCACTGATCATAGCTTTGTGATTGTGGTGGAAGAGCTTTTGAGACAAAATGTGACTGGGGTTATCTGGGTAGCCAGTGAAGGCTGGGCAACAGCTGTTGTACTTTCGAAGGAAAATTTCCGATTCATTTTAGAGGGTACCATTGGATTTGCCACTCATGCTAGACAAATATCCAAGTTTACCAGGTACCTCCAAAGTCTTCATCCATCTAAAGAGCCTCAAAATGTATTTTTAAGGCAATTTTGGGAACAGGCTTTTACTTGTAAATGGCTCCGCCAGGAGGAGGTAGTTAAAGAGGCTGGAAATGCTACAGTTCAAGCATGCACAGGAGATGAAAAGCTGGAGAGTCTATTAACAGAAAAAGATTACAGAGTAGCTCACAAAGTATACATGGCTGTTTATGCCATTGCATGGGCTCTACAGAATTTGCTTTACTGTACACCTGAATCTGGTCCATTCAGTAATGGAAGCTGTGCCAACATCTCTTCATTTCACCCTTGGCATGTAAGGGACCACACATTAAAGACACTACTTTAAATTATTTCTCAGGTCATGTTGAACTGTTACTTTACTATATGTATTTACATTTTTCAGCTTCTCCACTACATTAAAAATATACATTTTAAGACTAAAGATGGGAGTCAAGTATTTTTTGATGGTAAAGGGAACCCTCCAGCCATTTATGACATTGTGAACTGGCATGTGAGTGAAGAAGGCACACTGGAGCAGATTGTAGTCGGCAGTTATGACTTGAATGCTGCTGATGGGAAGACCATGAAAATTAACAGCACTGCTATCACATGGAACAGCAATGAAACCCAGGTATGCAAACATCAAAGCTGATAAATATATTAGGATATTATAGCATTTTTAGATTATATAGTTATTGGGTACCCAACATTTTTTACCCATGAGTCTCATTTAAATTTGAAAAGAGTTGGGGAGCAACACAAGCATGAAAAAAGGGTTGTGATTGGCTTTTTGGTAGCCCCTATGTGGACTGGAAGCCTACAGGAGGCTCTATTTGGAAGTATACCTGGTTTTTATGCAACCAAAAGTCTGGAGTTTAAAAATAAGCACCTGAGTTGAGGCCACAGAGTGCAACATCCAAGGGGTTGGTGAGCACTTGTTGCTCTCAAGCAACAGTTTGGAGATCATCTAGCAAAAAAGCTGTAACTGACTGAAATAACTTGATATGATACCGTAGAGTCATTCTGGTATTAGAGAAGCCAAATATGCAATAGCTGTAGGTATCTCTTGTAGCTTCCAGATATTTGGATCATTAGCAATCTATGTGATACCTATTGCTCAAAAGCCATTATGCTGTAAAAGTGTGTATTGTACCTGGATTCATCTACAAAATAGTTGTTTTTGTTCTCTTTGTATAGGCTATTAGACAATTTAAGGGGCTTTTCTTTCTGGGAGACTAGGGAGTGTGGTGACTTAGTTTTAGAGTAGTGCATGCTGCTGTTGAATCCTCTATACATATGTAATAATGCAATCAGCACTCTTGGTAATAAATATATTGGTTATTTGTATATATATATATATATATATATATCTGCTGTCTTAGGTTCCAGTTTCAAAGTGCAGCCCAAGCTGTTCCACAGGATTTCGTATAGTAACGATTCCAGGAAAACCCCCATGCTGCTATGATTGTAATCTATGTCCCCAAGGACATATTTCCAACCAAACAGGTAGCATTCATACTATAGTATTGTCTAATAATACATTTGGCATATGGGGAAGATGTTTATTGTGAATGTTGTTCTCTAGATGCTGTGGAATGTCATCCATGTTCCTGGGACATGTGGCCCAATCTACAACAGGACAGATGCTTACCAAGAAATACAGAATTCCTTTCCTATGAAGAACCTTTGGGTTACATTTTAGTAGCTGTTTCCATTGTCTCTTCCCTGATCCCACTTGCTATTTTAGGAGTTTATATTTGTTATAAGAAAACACCAATTGTGAGAGCCAACAACTATTCCCTTAGCTGTCTGCTTCTGTTTTCCCTGTTCCTCTGTTTCCTTTGCTCTTTAGGGTTCATTGGTTACCCACAACCTGAAAAGTGTCTTCTGCGCCAGGTGGCATTTGGGATGGTTTTTGCTCTTTGTATTTCTTGTGTTCTGGCCAAAACCATCACTGTTGTCATTGCCTTTAATGCAACCAAACCAGGCAGCAGGTTAAGAAAGTGGACAGGGGTAATGGTGTCCTACTGGATCATTTTGTTTTGTACCTTGATTCAGTTATGTGTGTCTGTGATGTGGTTGATCTTTTCTCCTCCTTTCCCTGAACCTGACATTAACACCAATCCTGGAGTCATTATTGTAACCTGCAATGAAGGTTCACCCACTGCTTTCTGGTGCATGATGGGTTACCTTGGCCTCTTGGCCACCATCAGTTTCCTTGCCGCTTTCTTGGCCAGACGACTCCCTGACAGTTTCAATGAAGCCAAATTTATCACATTCAGTATGTTGGCTTTCCTCAGTGTCTGGGTGTCCTTTATCCCAGCCTATCTCAGTGCACGGGGCATGTATACTGTGGCAATGGAGGTCTTTGCCATTCTGTCTTCCAGTTGGGCTGTGGTGATCTGTATCTTTGTACCAAAGTGTTTTATTGTATTGTTTAGACCCAACATGAACTCAAGGGAACATCTCCTGGGCAGAGACAGAGGTCAAAAATTAAAAAATAAAATCCCAAACAATATCCCAAAATAATGAGAAGTATGCTTTTGATTACTGACGAATTATAGAAAGCATGAAAAATACAATTTGTTTTCATGGTCTTTAGTAAATATAATTATTCAAGTTATTTATGAGCAAAGATTACTTAGTGGTCTATTTTTAATTGTTTGTAAACCAAAAAATAACCACAGCTGTACTGGTTTGTGTGAAATCCTTTTTTCACATTTGTTGCAGTGCCTGGAAGATGGCTTAGATGACCATAAATCCGTCACCATACTTTATATACTATGAACAATGAGGTAGAAGAAAATGCTTGTAGGTGAGGATCATGATTATGTCCCACTGAAGTCAATGGGGGAGGCAGGAATCATTTTCCTCAGTGGATAATTCACTGAACCCTAATAATTTGTGCTTACATGAATAATAATAAATTGCACCCTTGCCAACATGTGTCATCCATTGATTGTCTCAGTTAGTTTAGAAACATTTGTCTCTTATGGCCAATCCCATCTGTTTTAGGGTCCGACGTGTGAGCGATGTTGATCGACCAGCATCAGAAGGGCCTTTGGAAAGAAAACATAGATTAATAAAAACAAGGACATTAATATTCTTTAACATTTTTTTTGATATTTTCACACTACACATTTCTAACTTAAGTTGTTGAAGTTCAATAACAGGTTGAATGCTGTAAACTGGAAAGTCCTGTTTTTTTTTAATTTCTTTCCCCTCAGATGGGACCACAGCCTCTCCGAATTGCCTCTTCTCCCCAAGTCTGGCCCTTGGAGTGGGGAAGCCAAAGTTGACCCAGTTTATATTGTAGCAGCTGTTACGTCTTGGTATATCTTATATCTACCCTTCCAAAATGATGAATCCAAACTGTTCTTGTTACTATGTTCTCTACAGAGGGATTTTCAGATGGTCTAAATGATCTTCTCAGGGGACTTCAGTTGACTTTGAATCTTTGTCTTAAAGGAACAGTAATACCAAAAAAAGTAATGAAAATAGAATGTACTTTTGAGCTGCACTTGTAAAACAAGTGGGTTTGCTTTAGAAACTCTATTTTATAAAAAAAATGAGCTGCTGTGTAGCCATGGGGGCAGTCATTCAAAGTTTAAAAAGGAGAAAAGGCACAGGATACACAGCAGATAACAGATAGCTCTGTAGTATACAATGGGATTCTTCAGAACTTATCTGCTATCTACTGTGTATCCTGAGCTTGAATGGCTGCCCCCATGGCTACACAGCAGCTTGTTTATATAAACTATAGTAGTACTTATCTGTTATCTACTGTGTATCCTGTGCTTGAATGGCTGCCCCCATGGCTACACAGCAGCTTGTTTATATAAACTATAGTAGTACTTATCTGTTACTACTGTGTATCCTGTGCTTGAATGGCTGCCCCCATGGCTACACAGCAGCTTGTTTATATAAACTATAGTAGTACTTATCTGTTATCTACTGTGTATCCTGAGCTTGAATGGCTGCCCCCATGGCTACACAGCAGCTTGTTTATATAAACTATAGTAGTACTTATCTGTTATCTACTGTGTATCCTGTGCTTGAATGGCTGCCCCCATGGCTACACAGCAGCTTGTTTATATAAACTATAGTAGTACTTATCTGTTATCTACTGTGTATCCTTTGCTTGAATGGCTGCCCCCATGGCTACACAGCAGCTTGTTTATATAAACTATAGTAGTACTTATCTGTTATCTACTGTGTATCCTGTGCTTGAATGGCTGCCCCCATGGCTACACAGCAGCTTGTTTATATAAACTATAGTAGTACTTATCTGTTATCTACTGTGTATCCTGTGCTTGAATGGCTGCCCCCATGGCTACACATCAGCTTGTTTATATAAACTATAGTAGTACTTATCTGTTATTTACTGTGTATCCTGTGCTTGAATGGCTGCCCCCATGGCTACACAGCAGCGTGTTTATATAAACTATAGTAGTACTTATCTGTTATCTACTGTGTATCCTGTGCTTGAATGGCTGCCCCCATGGCTACACAGCAGCTTGTTTATATAAACTATAGTAGTACTTATCTGTTATCTACTGTGTATCCTGTGCTTGAATGGCTGCCCCCATGGCTACACAGCAACTTGTTTATATAAACTATAGTAGTACTTATCTGTTATCTACTGTGTATCCTGTGCTTGAATGGCTGCCCCCATGGCTACACAGCAACTTGTTTATATAAACTATAGTAGTTTCTGAAGCAAACCCAATGGTTTTACAAGTGTAGCACAAAAGTACATTATATTGTCATTCCTTTAAACACTTTTGTTTTTTTGATATTACTGTTCCTTTAAATAACAATGGCTTTACTTTTGTAATACAGGACAAGTCCCTTGGGAATGAAGTTTCCTCCTTGATGTCCAGCAATGTTGTCCAGCAGTGTTCCGGGATATGTTCAGAAATTTTAATTCAACAGGATTTGATCGTATGACCTACATATTTTTTCCCAGCATTCAGTAACATATATCACATATTCGGATGAGATTTTGATCAACTTTGAAGAACTGTACTTTCACACTACACTGGGTTCATCAGACAACAGATTTTAAGGAAAAAGAAACAAATCTGGAAATATTGTCAGTATACAATTAAAAGAGAAAGTAAATTAAATTAATCAAGAGGAACTAGACAAGTGTGGCAGTTATAATTTGTCCAACATCTGTTTGACAGTTGACCAAAATAGTCTATTAAACAAGATATTGCATTTTGCCCCAAGATATTTACTTGAGTTTTAAGTACAGTTATGTTTTGAGGTTTTATATAATTATTTATTCCAAAACTTACTTTAAAAGGGTTGTTCTGTACAAAAAAAAAAACAAAGGTCATAGAATGGAGACAGAATATAGAGAACATGTATGGGATCTGTTATCCGGAATCCTGTTATCCAGAAAGCTCCAAATTACTGAAAGGTCATCTGCCATACACTCCATTATAATTAAATAATCTAAATTTATAAAAATGATTTCCTTTTTCTGTGTAATAATAAAACAGTAGCTTATACTTGATCCCAACTAAGATATAATTAATCCTTATTGGAAGCAAAACCAGCCTATTGGTTTTATTTAATATTTACATGACTTTCTAGTAGACTTAAGATCCAAATTTCAGAAAGATCTGTTATCCAGACAACCCCAGAATTCAGGATAATTTGTAGAAACAAGAAACAAGTGATGTTTGTTAAGTGCATCTCAGGAAGTACAGTAAATGGTTTTATAGTTAAAATGAATCATAATACAAATTAAATAGCAGCCTCTATCCAATTGACGCAAAGGGTCCCTATATACAATTATTTGAACAGTTTGTAAGGAAAGAACTACTCCAATATGAGCACGCAATATGGAAAGCTAATGTATCATCCATAGAAAGAAAAGCATTGTCATCCTTTAAGGAAGGACAGAGGTGGGGTAATCAGGGCAGCAGATAAGGGCCAAGGTGTGGTTTGAAGATCACATAGAAGAAGTCTATAGATCAGTGATCCCCAACCAGTGGCTCATCAGTAACATGTTACTCACCAACCCCTTGGATGTTTCTCCCAGTGGCCTTAAAGCAGGTGCTTATTTTTGAATTCTTGGCTTGGAGGCAAGTTTTGGTTATACCAGGTGTAATGCCAAACAGAACCTTCTGTAGGCTGCCAGTCCACATAGGATTTTTTCTTTATTTAGCAAGAAAAAAACAAACGCAAAGGTAACAACCATCATGTCAAATAACTAACAAAGAAAATTATTTAGTGAGACTTAAATAGTCCATATTTTGAGGCTGTGCAGAAAAAACCCACCCATGTCCTCCCACCAGAGGAGAGCCATCTTTCAAAGTTCTTTCCTCTGTCCATGATGGCTTCCATTCCCACCACCTCCCACAGCAAAACCCAAGCCAAGTCCATGCATGGCTGCTTGATTTAGCACACAACTACACCCACCCCCTTCCTAAGCCCACTCAAGAAAGTGCCTGTGAGCCCCAATAAATAAAACAAATAAATTAAACCAATAGGAGGTTTCTGCCACGTTATCTGGCTGGATGTCTAAGCATTCTGCAAAAGAAAGATACAGAGTAGTATCATGTTCTCATAATAACAAAAGGAAAATATCGACATAAATAAAGAAAAACAACAACTACAAAACTCATTTGAGATCTTGCAACTCAAAATTAGAAAAAGAAGCCCCTTCATAGTGCTGGGTTGTGAGAAGAACTCTCCAAATTGCTGACAAAATGAAGCTCTGCCAGGCCCAGAATTAACTTTACAGATTGCGATAACAAGGTCCATCATCTCGGGGTGGTGGTTGTGCCTTCTGGAAGACACACCATATGCCAATTCAGCTTAACTAATGATGCTCAGCCAGAGTTAAACCATAATGAATCTGACCTCTAAAGATAAAAGCACAAATTGGTATACCCTTATATATATATATATATGTATACAACCCTATTTAACCTTAACCATAGGTAGAGGTCTGACGAGGTCAGATGAGATAAATGATTAAGAAATTAGATTAGAGACAGAAACCCCACCAAATAGTAATTCCTATATTGATACCAAGTTAATTAAACACATTAAAATATAAGACCAAAGTAGTTAATAATAGTGATAATTAATAAGGAAATGCTATGTGATAATTTAGGCAAAGTACTAGTGCAGATTAATACTGAGAAAAAAATCAGCCTCAATGGCTAATAATAATAATTACAGTTGATTATTTCCTACACTAAAAATGTATTACCCTACCAATTCAAATTAAACCCATTACATATGCAAATTTATTAATTAATTAGTTAGCCAAGCTCAAACAAACAAACAGAGTTTGCAAATTGATATTGCAATTCATTTTTTTGAAAATAAGGCGAATAAATTCGCAAAACGGCCGCAAGAATTCGCTCAAAAATGAGCTTGCAGTGCAGCAGTGCAGCAGTAAAGAGTTACTGAAGTTTATCAGAGCACAGTTACATGACTGGGGGCAGCTGGGAAATTGACAATATGTCTAGCCCCGTGTCAGATTTCAAAATTAAATATAAAAAAATCTTTTGAGAAATGGATTTCATTGCAGAATTCTGCTGGAGCAGCACTATTAACTGATTCATTTTGAAAAAAAAATTTTTTTCCCATGACAGTATCCCTTTAACTAGTTTAATCAATTACCAAATTTATTTTCACCTTATTTATTGCACTGCACTTTACTGGCAAAAATTAATTGCAATATCAATTTGCAAACTCTGTTGATTATTTGAGCTTGGCTAACTAATTAATTAATGAATTTGCATATGTAATGGGGTTAATTTGAATGAAGCTGACCTCTATTCCATTGCTCTGGTGGTAACAATTATATAGAATATAGAAATCAGCTTCCTCTCTAACATGGAAATGAGCAGAAAAAACAATGAATATAAATAACAAATTATCAAATCAATTAGATTCTTAATTAATTAATCAAGGAACATCAAAGGGTATGAGAAGAAGAGCGCGCCTCAAAATTATACATGGACTTTTTAATCATCTCCCTATCATCAGAACCCAGAATATTTATAAGTAAGGTGACCATTGTTTCAAAAAGGTTTTCCTAAAACCAATGTTTCCATATGTAAAACTTACTGAATCTTGCAGATTTATCAAAGGTCGAGGTGGATTTTTGAATGAAAAAAATTTGAATTTCAAACTATTTTTTGTGTACTTCGAATAGGGAATAGTCCAAATTAGATTTGAATTTGCAAACAATTAGTAAATTTGAATATCGAAAGTTATCATTTATCATTTATTCAATTCGAAATTTGACCCTTGACAAATATGTCCCTATGTGTACTGAATATTGTGAGTGGTTAGTGGCCAGGGCCCCTACAAGTTATTAAAAAAACACATTTGGCCAGGGCCCCTACAAATTAAAAAAAAAAGAAAAGAAAACTGCACTTACCTTAGCCAGGGAGCTCAGGTGCCGGTATCTTCAGTTTCCTGTGCTCTGATTCGCCAGTGAAATGTAAGTCCCGGTAAAGCTACATGGCGATTGGATAAAGAAGAGGGGAGGTTCAAACTTCACCCATCCAATCTCCATGCGGCTTTACCGGGACTTACAATTCATGGTGAATCAGAGTACAGGAAGCAAGATGCAGTCATCGGAGCTCCAGCCCGCCCTCCCTTCCGAAATCTGCAGCTCACTGATGGCAGGGGCTGGCTCTGCAAGAAAGTGCAGCACAGCCAGGCCCCCCTTAACTCTCCAAATCACTAGGCTCTGTCCCCCCTGATGGCAGCCCTGATGTGTACTGTATATTGTGAGTGGGTCCCTAAGCTCAGTAAGTGACAGCAGCACAGAGCATGTGAATCAGTGAATCAGCAGAAAAGAAGATGGGGAGCTACTGGGGCATCTTTGGAGACACAGATCTTTACTGCTAAAGGGCTGTGGTTGCCTTGGGCTGGTACAGAAGCACAAAAAAATGTGTTCATTACTTGCAGGAAAAAAAATCCAAAATTCTCTAAACAGGATCAGCAAAGCTCCCATTGAATTCTATGGGACATCGACTTCTTTTACTTGGAGAAGTTTTGTATTCAAATTTTTCATGGTTTTTCCACTTTTTTACAGGTTTATAGAAATTTTTAAAATCTCAAATTTTTGGAGACAAATATACAATTTGTGGGGGGAAAAGGAAATTTGAATGTTAGTAAATAGACCCCATCGTTTCTGGGACCTCACTGTTTACTATCATCATTATTTATTTAAATAGCACAAGTAACCTCAGGGAAAGGGATTTTAGACCACTACAACTACTTTTTAGGTGAGATTAAGCTACAAACTATGACTGGAAAGTACACTATATTGCCAAAAGTATGTGGACACTTATCTGTAGAACATCTTATTCCAAAACCAAAGGAATTAGTATAGTAAAGCCTTTACCCTCTATACTTCTAGACATTCTAGTACAAGTGGTGGGCTTTCCTAAGAACTGATGTTGGGCAATCAGGCTGGGCTTCCAGCGGTGTTCCATGTCATCTTACAGATGTTGAGGTGGGTTGAGGCCACAGCTCTGTTCAGGCCAGTCGAGTTCTTCCACTCCTATTGCAGGAAACAAATTTGGTATGGACATGGGGCACTGTGGAGTAGTTGCACTTGTGTCAACAATGATAGGTTGACATGGGCAATTCCAATATTTAGAAAGGGTGCCTACATACTTTTAGCCATGTATTGTGTTACCTAATGGGATTCCACAGGGCTCAGTCTTATCACAGACATTATTTGTCCTACATATGCTCCACTTCCTTACTTACTGCTTTGCAGATAATACCCAACCCAACTGTACCTGTATTTTAAATTGGACAATAGAGATCCAATATCCCCAATCTGTGCTTATCTGATATGTAAGTATGGATGAACCTGAACTGGCTTCAACTAAACCTGGACAAAACAGGTACAGGTAATTGGACGGCAGAGGCTAACAACAACATGGCAGGGAGTACAAACAGGAGTTTAAACTTGGGGGTATAAAACTAGATTTGTCTGACCAAGGTGTGAAGCCTGGGTGTTTCTAGATAGAGATCTCTCCATCAAATATCAGGTGTCAGCCACCATCAGATCAGCATTCTTTATTACAAGAGACATTACAAGAATAAAACATCTAATTCCAGCAGAAGACATGTCTAAATAAATCCATGCTTTTGTATCTTCAAAATAGGATTACTGCAATGCCTTGTAGTATGGTCTTTCAGAAAAAGAACTGCACCAATTACAGTTGGTACAAAATACAGTCCCACGGGTACTTGCATCAAAATTCTATTCTTGGACATAGTTGCATTCAGCTCCAGAGAGCCTGGGCATTGGATGTGACATGGACAGGTAAGGCAAGTGCTAATCCAGCTTCGGACTGAGGGACCCAGGGCCCACCAGGCCTGCAGTCTCAGGAACCCTCCACACCATTCCATGCCCCCCCCCTAGCCGCAGAGCCCCCTCTCCCCCCATCCCAGCCGCAACCCACACCTCCATGGGCACACGCGCATACCTTTTCCTGTGTGCCATGGCTGGAGTCAGGGAGGGATTTAAGGGAGCGGGTCTGGGCCGGCAGGGCCCAACAAGCTGGGGCCCACCAGGTTTTTTCCTGGTGCCCCTCCAGCCCAGTCTGATCCTGTAATAATCCCTCTGCTCTGTTCTGCTTTAGTGACTAATTACAATTAAGGGATCGTGCTGTTGGGGAGAGCAAAGAGGGACCTTAGTGAGGGGTTTCTTGTCCTTTCAAAGGCTTTCACAATGGTCAGTATATTTGTATATGCTTCTTGCTATATTGGCCATATTCGGACATAAATGTGACCCAATCATGAGTTGTAGTTTGCTCCTTAGTCTTGTCATTTACAGTATAAGGCTCTGCAGTTGACACTACAACCTCACTCCTAAAATCTTGTTATTATTCTATAGTTGCACTTTTATACCCCTCTTCTATAAAACTGACCTTTGGGGACTGCTCTAATGATTCTGGGGAGGTGGCACTTTTTGGGTCTTTATGATATTATACATCTTTTTATGCACTTAATTCTACTTAATGTGCAGTTAGCTTTGGGTATTCAAACATAATTAATTCCACTATTCCCCAAGGCCTCTTTATCTACATATAGTATAAAGCCTGATGCGCAAGCCCATCCCTGAGTTCCCTGTAATGTTTGAGGTAGTGACAGTGATTGTCAGCAAGACACAGAGATTTTTTTCTACATTAGACATGATTCTCTGTAATATGGAGGTGTTCTATGCAGTTGTTTGGTTCACCCTCTCTAAAGTATGGATTTTATGTACTTTAGTTATAGAGGTCTGTACCTCTTTGCACTCCAAGATCAGCTGCAGTCTGCCTGGTGAGACCATAAGGGGCTTTCTGAGCCGCCCAGGAGATATTGTTATAGGGGGTGCCTTTCCAATTCACTTGGACAGACTCAACTATGGATTCAATTTCACCAGCAAACCCTTGGAACTACAATGTCAGACATCACAGTAAGTCAAATATTTATGTGTATGTTCCTTCTTACCAGGCAATGAAAGGCAACTCAGCACCTGCATCTGAGAAGATGGAGACAGTAGGACAAGAGGGTGACATTAGTGGAATATATAAATAGTAGGAAAGTTGGGTGACAGTATGACAAAAAAGGAGACAGTAGGACAAAAGGGAGACAGTAGAGGTATACAGAAATAGTAGGGAAGATTGGGTGACAGTAAAAAAAAAAGGTGACGGTAGAACAAGACGGTGACAGTAGGGAAAGATGAAAATACAGCAGGAGGACAAGATTATGCTAAAAGGAAACCATGGAGACAGTAGAACAGAATGGAGGCAGTAGGAAAAGATGAATATAGTAGGGCACTTTACAGCCCCAGTTAATTTATTGACCCGTGTTGTTGTATTACAGGACAGTACGACCCACTATTAGAACTTGTTGTAATTGCACTTGCATCATAAGAAGTAGTATGTGTATGTAATATATATCTTATGTACAAGGGCTCATTTATAAATAGGGAACCATTGTAACGTGCAAAAAAATAGTATTTGCTGATGTTAACTCCTACAAATTTGAATCTGTGCTTTTACACCAGCTTTTCTCTGGAGTATTACCAGACCATGCAGGCTTTCATATTTGCAATCGATCAGATTAATGCGGATCTTGAGCTCCTTCCCAACATTACACTGGGCTTCCAGATTTTGGACACGTGTATTTCCATACGGAGAGCAATGCTAGGAGTCCTATGGATGCTGTCAGAAAAATCAATAATTACCCCGAATTTCCGCTGTCAGAAAGGGGTACCCCTCGCTGGTATTGTTGGTGAATCTGGCTCCACACAGTCCATCCTTACAGCTCAAATCTTGGGATTGTACCGATACCCACAGGTAAACACACTTCCCTGAAGTTCAACCATATCACATATGTCTAAGGCACGTCTTACCAAGATTTTCTGTCCTGTGAGCCAGTTATCCACTATTTCATATGTTCAGGGGCCAAAAGATTATAAATCAATTATGCCATTCAAAAAGGTCCATCTTAATGCTTGAGGCCATACAAATCTCTTGGTGGGCCACATCTGGCCCATGGGCCTAGAAATTAACTATACCATCTTCCTATGAAATTGAGGAGTACCCATAAATTTGTATTTAGCTCTTTTACCCCCTATGTTACAGAAAGGTGTTGTTGCTTATACATAGTAACATAGTAACATAGTAAGTAAGGTTGAAAAAAAAACACGTCCATCAAGTTCAACCTTTTTTTTTCTTTTTTTTTATTTACCTATCTGCCAGTTGATCCAGAGGAAGGCAAAAACCTATCTGAAGCCTCTCTAATTTGCCTCAGAGGGGGAAAAATTCCTTCCTGACTCCAAAATGGCAATGGGACCAGTCCCTGGATCAACTTGTACTATGAGCTATCTCCCATATCCCTGTATTCCCTCACTTGCTAAACACCATCCAACCCCTTCTTATACCTATCTAATGTATCAGCCTGTACCACTGATTCAGGGAGACAATTCCACATCTTCACAGCTCTCACTGTAACAAACCCCTTCCCAATATTTAGGCGGAACCTCCTTTCTTCTAATCGGAATGGGTGACCTCGTGTCAGCTGGAAAGACCTACTGGTAAATAAAGCATTAGAGAGATTATTATATGATCCCCTTATATATTTATACATAGTTATCATATCACCCCTTAAGCGCCTCTTCTCCAGAGTGAACATCCCCAATTTGGCCAGTCTTTCCTCATAGCTAAGATTTTCCTTTACCAGCTTAGTTGCCCTTCTCTGTACCCTCTCTAATACAATAATGTCCTGTTTGAGTGATGGAGACCAAAACTGTACGGCATATTCTAGATGGGGCCTTACCAGTGCTCTATACAGTGGGACCCCCTCTTCCCTTGACTCTCTGCCCCATTTAATACAACTCAAGACCTTATTTGCCTTATATGGTTTCTGACATAAGGTAACATTGTCTTCAGAATGTCTAGCTTAGTCAATCTTCAACCATAGCCCCCATACAGTGTTTATTTTTCTTACAAAATACTGTACATAAAAATAACATAATGTCCATCTTATATTTTACCTTTTCAGATCAGTTATTTCGCAACCAGCTCCATTCTCAGTGATCGCAACCTCTTTCCTTCTTTTTTCCGTACCATACCTAGCGATGAGTTACAGATGAAAGGTCTTGCTCAGCTGGTCTCCCATTTTGGTTGGTCTTGGGTTGGTCTCGTGGTCAGCAATGATGACTATGGTCAATATGGACTCCAGGTTGTAAAACAGGAATTATATAATGCTGGAGCTTGTATAGCCTTTGTAGAAAAAATCTTAACTGACCAGTATAAAGGAAATGCTCCTAACATTGCCCAGGTTATTAAATGGTCAACAGCAAAGGTTGTGGTTGCCATAGCCACAGATCCTGACTTTGCTATGGTGGTGGAAGAGCTTGTGATGCAGAATGTAACTGGGGTTATATGGGTAGCTAGTGAGGGTTGGGCAACTTCTACTCTACTCTCTGAGAAACGATTCCAAAATGTTTTAGTGGGAACCGTTGGTTTTGCCATCCATGGTGGGCATGTGCCCGGGTTTACTGCATACCTCAGCAGCCTTCACCCGTTAAAAGGTTTTAACAATTCCTTCCTAAAGGAATTTTGGGAGAAAACCTTCTCATGTAAGTGGCTCAGTCAAGAGAATTCGGCTCAACAGATTGACAATGTTACAATTCAAGGATGTACAGGAGATGAAAAGCCTGATGCCCCCATATTTGGAGAAAACCATCGAGTATCACTGAATGTATATACTGCTGTCTATGCCATTGCATGGGCCCTGCAGAATTTGGTTGACTGTAAACCTGGAACTGATATATTCCATCATGGTAACTGTACCAGCATCTCAACGTTTGAGCCCTGGCATGTAAGAGGCTACTGTTAATAATACCCAATTACAAATCTAACTAACTATTCTCTAACTTTTCATGACAAATATGGAGTACTACTGTAGTTCCACCTTTACTGTAGATCCACCTTTACCTGTTCTTGTGACCAATTTCTTTATGATATGTCCTTCTGATTTCCAGCTTCTTTACTACATTAAAAATGTGACCTTCAAGACCAAAGATGGGAGGCAAGTCTTTTTTGATTCAAAAGGGAACCCTCCAGCCATCTACGACATTGTGAATTGGCATGTGAATGCCAAGGGCACCCTGGAGCAGGTTGTTGTTGGGAGTTATGGCTTGAATATCACAGATGTGAGCTCTTTGAAAGTAGACAATGCCACAATTTTGTGGGCCAGTAAGGAAGCTCAGGTATGGAAAGATGACAATTTCGTTGTTTTATGCTTTTGTCCCCTGTGATACTCAGTCGAGTTGTCTAGCTGTCTCTTTTTTTTATTTAATGTTTACTGTAACTTGCATTTAAATGTAACCATAGAGAGAAGAGAGAATGTAGGACTAAGGTCAACCTCTTTTTCACACTTGTTGTCAAGGCTTATAAATAAGCAGTGCAAATTGTTGCTCCAAATTACAAAATGGTGATGCAGAGATAGTAAAGATCTTAATTATGATGATTTCCAGACCAAGTCGTGTAAGATATTGGTAGCCAATTATAGCTCTGCCCTCATAAAGTCAAAGCTACACCAAAGTCCCTTGTTAGGTCCTCTGAGCTGTTGTGTGCCCTTCAGATGGGGATTGGTTGGCATCTGACAAAGCTGAGTGCTGATGGATGCTGGCTCTCCTTCACTGTCTGGGAAACCAGGGAACTAGAAGTGTCCACCGCAAGAGCAAGGGCTCATTCTTGGACCACTTGCACTCCCTGGATGCTGTGCCTTGCACTGAGCAACAGTGTTACCAATCATTATTTATTTAGATTAAATAAGGTCTCTGGCCTAGAGTAAAGAAGAGAGAATGATTAGTGAAATGGAGAAAAAAGTACCGCAGTTTGGAACATTTTGGATTTATTCTGGCTGAGTTGTTATCTGGTTGCAAAGGTTAACAGACAACCAGAAAGGGAACTTATTCTTCTCTTCTATTATATTGCCTCTGTTATTATTTCTAACACCTATATTTCTATTGGTGCGTCTTCTATTCATCTTCTATTCTACCATTTAAATCACTACCAGGTTACTAGGCAAGTAGGACCCTAGGAACCAGACAATAGTTATCAAACTGGAGATTACAGAAGAAAGGGTTTCAAAGAAAATATTTTACATGTTGGAGGTGTTTCACAAGTGAGTTGTATCTTTGGAAATGTCATTCCAAACAGGGCATTTCATAGGAATATCCCCAGCTTCTACTATATGAGAATTCAACAATGGTTTTAAATTAGCTTACTATGTTCTAGAACCATTTGCAGCTATAAGGAGTAAAGTCACAGAAAAGGATGATAATGAGAATAATGAACCTTTGCAATGAAACCTAATGATCCAGTTCTACTATTTACAGGTTCCTTTTTCCAAGTGCAGCCCAAGTTGTCGCTCAGGCTATAGGATGGTAGTAGTACCAGGAAAACCATCTTGCTGCTACGAGTGTGCCCCATGCCCACAGGGACAGATTTCGAACCAAACAGGTAATGAAAAAAAATAAGCTTTGGGTGAGAGGAAATGTGACATATTAAATATTTGGTGTGAATGTTGTTCTCCAGATGCTGTGGAATGTCTTCCATGTTCCAGGGATACATGGCCCAATCTGCAACAGGACAGATGCTTACCAAGAACTACTGAGTTCCTCTCCTACAGAAATCCTTTGGGTTACAATTTAACAGCCACAGCCATCTTCTCATCTTTTATCCCGCTTGTTATTTTGGGAGTTTTTTATTTCTTTAAACAGACACCAATAGTCCGAGCCAACAACTATTCCCTTAGTTGCGTGCTCCTGCTCTCCCTATTCTTCTGTTTTCTTTGCTCTTTAGGGTTCATTGGTTACCCTCAACCTGAAAAGTGTCTTCTGCGTCAGGTGGCATTCGGGGTGGTTTTTGCCCTCTGTATCTCCTGTGTTCTGGCTAAAACCATCACTGTTGTCATTGCCTTTAATGCTACAAAACCAAACAGCAGGTTAAGAAAGTGGACTGGGATTAAGGTTTCCTTTTGTGTGATTATATTTTGTGTAATTATTCAGCTAGGCATTTGTACAGTATGGCTGCTCTTTTCTCCTCCCTTTCCAGAAATTGACAGTGACACTCAACCTGGAGTCATTATTATCAACTGTAATGAAGGATCTACCACAGCCTTTTGGTGCATGTTGGGCTATCTCGGCCTCTTGGCCTCTATCAGTTTCATTGTAGCTTTCCTGGTCAGAAGACTTCCTGATAGTTTCAATGAAGCCAAATTTATCACATTCAGTATGTTGGCTTTCCTCAGTGTCTGGGTGTCCTTTATCCCAGCCTATCTCAGTGCACGGGGCATGTATACTGTGGCAATGGAGGTCTTTGCCATTCTGACTTCAAGTTGGGCTGTGGTGATCTGTATCTTTGTGCCGAAATGTTTCCTTGTGATTTTCAAACCCAACAAGAACTCCAGAGAACATCTCATGAGCAAAGGCAGAGGTCGAAAATAGTAAAAATACTAAATACAATACAAAAGTAAATTCATTAATAACCTTAATGCTAAAAGACTGTTTGGGGGTTTATCATTTGCTCAAGGCAAATATTTGTAAATGTATTTTAATATGACTGTACCTTATTTCAAACCACAGTATATAGATGTTCTCTCTATTTTAATTTTAGCTGGGTGAAAAAATGATCGTTTATGTGCACTTTCAGAAGGAACACTACTTGTAGAGGATGTAAGGCATTCAAATTCTACTACCTTACTTGGAGTAAGACCTGTACCCTGTGGGAAGGAAGTATTCCATTGTGGCTGTAGAGTCTGAATTAGGAGGCCTCAACAGAAGTCTAAGGCATGATGTCTCAGGGAAGGAGGAGCCAGGACCAGGTATAGAGAACACCTAGAGACAAATTTATTAAAGGCTGAATTTTATTTACCCCAAAAATCTAGGGTATTTTTTAGTCAAAACTCACATTTTCGGGTTTAAAAAAAAACTTCAATATTTGTTTTTTTTTAAAAAAACTTAAATTATTTTAGATTTATCATACCCTGAACCTGGAAATACCTTAAACCTGAAAATGACCCATCTAAAACCTGTTGAGGTCATTGGCAGAGGTCCCTTGAACAATTTGAAAATGTTAATAGCCTTCATGATGTTTGGGATTTTCTCGTTGGGTTTTGCTCGAAAACTCGATTAATCCTAGCAATTCAAGGTTTTTCCCGTGGAAAACTTGATTAATTTGAGTTTTCGGGTTGTTAACCCTGAATTCACTGATTCGAGTTTTTTCAATATGAGTTTTTTCATAAATTAGAAACCATTTGAGTTGTGAGTTCATTTGAGGTATAAAAAAATCTTACAGATCTCTAAAATTTGACCTTTGATAAATAACCCCTCTAATGGGAATTTTTGGAAATGAACCCCATGCCTAAGGGGCACATTTATCAAGGGTCAAATTTCAAATTTGAAAAATTTGAAATTCAAATTCAAAAAGACAAAAAAAAAGCCAAATAGGTCAGTTTTTGATTGAATAGGCCCATTTTTGATCCAATTTGAATCATATGAATCGAAGTAACGCACATTCGAATTGAACGATTCAAAGTTTTTCCCAAAAGAAAATTACATTTTTCAAGTAGATTCTAGGAGGTCCCCCATAGGCTAAAACAGCAATTTGGCAGGTTTTAGATGGCAAATGGAAGTCAAATTTTTAAAGAGACAGAACATTATACATTTTGAAAGACAAATTTTCAAATTTTTTTCAAATTCGACTCAAATTTGGACTATTCCCTAGTCGAAGTACACAAAAATGAGCTCAAAATTATATTTTTTTTAATTCGAATTTTCACTTCAACCTTTGATATATCTGCCCCATAGGGTTCCTAATTACTGCTAGTGATAGGATAGCATCTATTCTAGCATGCTCTAGGAATGTGAGATCATTTGGGTAGATAGTATAAGCAATTATGTACTACACCAAGGAGGAGCAGCCATGTTAACTCCCCATGGAACAATGTGTAGTGTCTTCAGTGTGATAGAGCTCAGGGTAGAGTAGATTCCAACAGAAAACCTCAATGTATACCTTGCATGCTGGGGCTGAGATCTCAGATGTGAGATTAACCTAAGGAAGGCAACTGTCATATTCCGCCTGTTGTGTATTTGATGATAGAGAAGAACCTGCTTGTGTGATATGCTTGTGACATATATTGAAACCTTCCAGTGTACTACTACTATTAAAGAACCGCTGATACCCAATTTATTGAAATGTTGTTACTTGCACAGTACAAAGAGTAACATTTCTGATGCTTCACCCTTTTTTCCAACATATTGACTGGGGCTCAGCTGGACTCACATGTTTCTCTTCCATACAGGACCAACTTGACAATCCAACTACACCAATAGTAGATAATATCAGGCTGTAGAAGAATTTCATAGTAGGTGGTGTTGTAGGATGTCAGGCAGAAGACAAAACAGTTAGTAGGTAAGGAAAAAGAACATGTAGGACAGGTGAGGAAAGATATGGCAGGTGGTGAGATAAAGGAGAAGGGCAAACAAGAGAGAAGACAACATTAGACAAAAAGGGGACAATTCTCTATAGATTCCCTTCCAGTCTGCAAGGTTTCCTTACATTGCTTCTTCTTCTGCACCTCTTGTTGTTGTTCTTCTTGTCCCACCAAAAATGTAATCAAGTGGTAGATAATACATCTGTGCTGGTGGAAACTGATTTGCAAATAAAGCAAAACAAGTGCAAAACAATATATTTTATTCACGTATTCATAATTCAACATTTACATTTGTATTTCTAGAAATAAATTATCGATAAAACCATTCTGTGTTTTTTTGGTTTTTTTGGTGTAAGCAAGTCGAGTAGGGTATAACCCTGCAGGATATTTATGGTCATAAATGCTTTTGAAACAAATTTATTTAAAGGACAAGGAAAGTTCAACTAAAGAAGTAGGTAGAAATCTTGTACATTTTGTGCTTCTGTACCAGCCCAAGGTAACCACAGCCCTTTAGCAGTAAAGATCTGTGTCTCCAAAGATGCCCCAGTAGCTCCCCAACTTCTTTTCTGCTGATTCACTGCACATGCTCTGTGCTGCTGTCACTTACTGAGCTTAGGGAGCCACTCACATTATACAGTTCACATCAGGGCTGCCATCAGGGGGGGACAGGGGAGACTACTGTTCCGGGCCCAGGTGATTTGGGGAGTTAAGGGGGCCCGGCCATGCTGCACTTACTTGCAGAGTGAGCTCCCTGCCATCAGTGAGCTGCAGATTTCGGAAGGGAGGGCGGGCTGGAGTTCCGATGACTGCATCTTGCTTCCTGTACTCTGATTCACCAATAACATACAAGTCCCGGTTAAGCCGCATGAGGATTGGATGGGTGAAGTTTGAACCTCCCCTCTACTTTATCCAATCGCCATTCAGCTTTACCGGGACTTACATTTCACTGGCGAATCAGAGCACAGGAAACTGAAGATACCGGCTCCTGAGCTCCCTGGCTAAGGTAAGTGCAGTTCTCTTTTTTTTTTTTAACTTGTAGAGGCCCTGGCCAAATGTTTTTTTTTAATAACTTCAAAGTCAAAGTAAACTTTATTGTCGTGGCTCCAGCTAGTACATATCACAAAAAGGCACTTAAAAATAAAAAAACTTGTAGAGGCAATGGCCAAAAGTTTTCTTTTTAATAAATTGAAGGGCCTTGGCCAAATGTGTTTTTTAAAAACTTGTAGGGGCCCTGGCCAAATGTGTTTTTTATAATAACTGGAAGGGCCCTGGCCAAATAGGTTTTTTAATAACCTGAAGGGGCCCTGGCCAAATGTGTTTTTTAATAATTTGAAGGGGCCCTGGCCAAATGTTTTTTTTAATAACTTGAAGGGGCCTTGGCCAAATGTGTTTTTAATAACTTGTAGGGGCCCTGGCCAAATGTGTTTTTTAATAACTTGTAGAGGCCCTTGCCAAATGTTTTTTTAATAACTTGTAGGGGCCCTGGCCAAATGTTTTTTTTTTTTTAAAACTTGTAGGGGCTATGGCCTAATGTGTTTTTTTTAATAACTTGAAGGGGCCCTGGCCAAATGTGTTTTTTAAAAACTTGTAGGGGCCCTGGCCAAATGGTTTTTTTAATAACTTGTAGGGGCCCTGGCCAAATGTTTTTTTTAATAACTTGAAATGGCCTTGGCCAAATGTGTTTTTTAAAAACTTGTAGGGGCCCTGGGCAAATGTTTTTTTTAATAACTTGTAGGGGCCCTGGGCAAATGTTTTTTTAATAACTTGTAGAGGCCCTGGCCAAGTGTGTTTTTTTAATAAATTGTAGGGGCCCTGGCCATAACATTTTTTTTCTAAAACTTGTAGGGGGTCCTTGGCCACCAATTTCTTTCTTTAATTTGTAGGAGGCCCTGACCATCAAAACTGATGGGGGGCCCCTGGTCACCAAAGTTCTTTTTTTTTAACTTGTAGGTGGGCATTTAATGTTTTAACGCTTGTGTCTTGTGTGGACTTCATACTGATGGGTAAAGAAGGGGCCCTGGCCAAATGTTTTTTTTAATAACTTGTAGGGGCCCTGGCCAAATGTGTTTTTTTAATAACTTGAAGGTAATTGATTAAAACACATCTTGTTTGTCAGGAATGAGTTCATTAATTAACTTTGATAAAATTTGGAATTCTGGGAATTCGTAAGGGTTTGCCAATTTAAGTTTTCAAAAATCTACGAAGACCATCTACAAATTATCAAGAATCAATCACAAAAATAACTCAAATAAACTCTATCCAGTGTTTTTTTCTCTCACCTGACCTTGGAAAATCCAAATTTGAAATTATTCAAATGTGCAGGTTTTTTTACCGCCGTTTAATTCATGGCAAAACAAATTTTAAGTTTATTAAATCTTCCCTCTTACACTACTGGGGAAAAGTTAAAAAAAAAAAAGATTTAGTGTTTTTACTACAATTACTTTTATTAAAACCAGACAATTTTTTTCCACAATCATTTTCAAATTGATAATTTTTTTACTTTAACTCTGCCCATGAGATGTTCTCTGGAGTTCTTGTTGGGTCTGAAAATTATAATAAAACATTTTGGCACAAAGATACAGCCCACCACAGCCCAAGTGGAAGACAGAATGGCAAAGACCTCCATTGCCACAGTATACATGCCCCGTGCACTGAGATAGGCTGGGATAAAGGACACCCAGACACTGAGGAAAGCCAACATACTGAATGTGATAAATTTGGCTTCATTGAAACTGTCAGGGAGTCGTCTGGCCATGAAGGCAACAATGAAACTGATGGTGGCCAAGAGGCCAAGGTATCCCAGCATGCACCAGAAAGCTGTGGGTGACCCTTCATTGCAATTAACGATGATGATTCCAGGTTGTGTGTCAGTGTCAAGTTCATGGAAGGGAGGAGAGAAGATCAGCCACACTGTGCACACACATAACTGAATAAAAGCACAAAAAACAAGGAGGCTGTAGGACACTTTAACCCCTGTCCACTTTCTTAACCTGCTGCCTGGTTTGGTTGCATTAAAGGCAATGACAACAGTGGTGGTTTTGGCCAGAACACAGGAGATACAAAGAGCAAAAACCATCCCAAATGCCACCTGGCGCAGAAGACACTGTGTAGGTTGTGGGTAACCAATGAACCCTAAAGAGCAAAGGAAACAGAGGGACAGGGAGAGCAGGAGAAGGCAACTAAGGGAATAGTTGTTGGCTCGAACAATGGGTGTCTGTTTATAATGAATAAAAATTCCCAAAATTATAATTGTCATGAGAGAAGAGATGGTGGCAATAGCTGTTAGACTGTACCCCAGAGGTTCTTCATAGGAGAGAAACTCTGTAATTCTTGGTGTACACGTGTCCTGTTGTAGATTAGGCCACTTGTCCCAGGAACATAGTAGACATTCCACAGCGTCTGCAGGAAAAGTTCACACTAAATTCTTTATGTAAATAATGTGTTTTCCATGATGTTAAACTGACTTTAACTTACCTGTTTGGCTTGAAATCTGTCCTAGTGGACACCGCACACACTCATAGCAGCATGGAGGCTTTTCTGGCACTATAACCTTATGAAAACCAGGGGGACAACTTGGGCTGCATTTGGAAAGAGGGACCTATAGAAAGTGTAAGAGGACCATATACTGAAATAGTGTCGATATTACTGTATTCTCATTATCTTCATTAGCAATCCATTCTGGATATATACATACTGTACCAAATAAATGAGGTTGGTCTATAAATGCTTGAGATCACTTTATATATTTTAAATATAATACAATTCAATTGATTGCATTCCATAGGTCATGAAAAAAACATGGAAATACCTCCCATTGGTATAATTAGGGTTTAAAGTGTCTTATGCAAGTGATGTTATGTGTCTTGCATGTACATAAAGTATATTCAGGGATTTTACTTTTCCTATTGCCGCTTTTGGCCTCCTTAACTTCCAATGTCTACACAGAGGTTCCCCACTGCAATGACCTTTGAGGGCCTTTGTTTATATCTGTAATTTGTAACAGGCTAAGGTAGCCAAGCTTACAGGCCATTTAATGTGAGATTTGAGGTTAATGCTTATTTGCTGACCCCCAGTATCCATGAGACTATAGAAGGATGACTGTTACCCCAATATATAAATTTATCCTTGTTATTAGTTGAGGGCCAAGCTTGAAGGTCAGTTAGGGTGAGATTTGGGGCGATTGCTTATTTGCAGCCCTGGTAATACAGCAGCATAACTGTAACCCCAATGTTTATATAACTGTAACCTTGTTATGAGCTAAGTGGGCCCAGTCTGAAGGTCAGTTAGGGGGAGATTTGGGGTGAGTGTTTATTTGTGCCCTGGGTACCCCTGGAACTATAGCAGAGTGACTGTTACCCCTATGTTTCTATATATCTGTAACCTTGTTATGAGCTAAGGGGGCCCAGCCTGAAGGTCAGTTAGGGGGAGATTTGGGGTGAGTGCTTATTTGTACCCTGGGTACCCCTGGAACTATAGCAGGGTGACTGTTACCCCAATGTTTCTATATATCTGTAACCTTGTTATGAGCTAAGTGGGCCCAGTCTGAAGGCCAGTTAGTGGGAGATTTGGGGTGAGTGCTTATTTGTGCCCTGGGTACCCCTGGAACTATAGCAGGGTGACTGTTACCCCAATGTTTCTATATATCTGTAACCTTGTTATGAGCTAAGTGGGTCCAGTCTGAAGGTCAGTTAGTGGGAGATTTGGGGTGAGTGCTTATTTGTGCCCTGGGTACCCCTGGAACTATAGCAGGGTGACTGTTACCCCAATGTTTCTATATATCTGTAACCTTGTTATGAGCTAAGTGGGCCCAGTCTGAAGGCCAGTTAGTGGGAGATTTGGGGTGAGTGCTTATTTGTGCCCTGGGTACCCCTGGAACTATAGCAGGGTGACTGTTACCCCAATGTTTCTATATATCTGTAACCTTGTTATGAGCTAAGGAGGTCCAGTCTGAAGGTCAGTTAGTGGGAGATTTAGGGTGAATGATTATTTGTACCCTGGGTACCCCTGGAACTATAACAAGGTGACTGTTACCCCAATGTTTCTATATATCTGTAACCTTGTTATGAGCTAAGGGGGCCCAGCCTGAAGGCCAGATTTGGGGTGGGTGTTTATTTGTGTCCTGGGTACCACTGGAACAATAGCATTGTGACTGTTACCCCAATGTTTATATATTTCTGTAGCCTTGTAATGAGCTAAGGGGGCCCAGTCTGAAGGCCATTTAGGGGGAGATTTGGGGTGAGTGTTGGGTACCCTTTGAACTATAGCAGAGTTACTGTTACCCATATATATATACCAGCTCCACTAATTCATTACCATACCTGAGTATCACTGTTGGTCCATGTGATAGCAGCACTGTCAGCTTTCAGCGTCTTCCCATCGGGGGCATTCAGGTCATAACTCCCAACATTAAACTGCTCCAGTTTACCCTTAGAACCCAGACGCCAATTCACAATGTCGTAGACTGCTGGGGGGTTTCCTTTTGCATCAAAAAATATTTCTCTACCATCTTTGGACTTGAAGTTTACATTTTTCATATGGTGGAGAAGCTGTATAGTAAAAATATATATAACAATAGATCCCAGCTGTTTAATTCTGCCTTGAACCAAAAATTGTAAAAACTATACAATGGCATATCTTATTCTTGGATCATATGTTAAAATCAATGTTTCATAGTTATACGTTGGCCCACAAATATATTTTGAATGAATAGAATAAACTCTAAATACTATAAATAATAATAAAAGGCAATGGTGAGCCCTTTCATTGATTAAAAAAAAGAAATATCTGCTTACATGCCAAGGAAGAAATGTTGTGATGTTAGCGCAGATGGTATGATACAGTGGTCCTGTTCCTGTACAATGGAGCAAACTATGAAGGGCCCATGCAATGGCATAAACAGCTGTATATACATTGAGAGATACTCTTTGGTCTTCTGCAGTAAGTACACTCTCCAGCTTTTCATTTCCTGTACACAGTGTTGTAGCTTCCTCAATCAGTTCCTCCTTACTGATCCATTTGCATGAGAACGTTTGCTCCCAAAATTCCCAGATGAATGAATCATTAGGATATTTGGATGGGTGGAGGCTGTGAAGATACTTGGTAAATGTTGTCATTTGTCTACTATGTATGGCAAAACCAATGGTGCCCACTAAAACAGTTTGAAAGCGTTCTTCAGAGAGTAGTGTAGAAGCTGCCCAAGCTTCACTGGCCACCCAGATATTTCCAGTCACATTCTGTCTAAACAGTTCTTCAACCACAATAACAAAATCAGAATCAGAAGCTATTACTACCACAACTTTTGTGGTTGATTCTCTAATCACTTGGGCAAGGTGAGGAGCATTCCGATCCGGCTGACCCGTCAATATATTCTCAGAGAAGGCCACACAAGCTCCAGAATTCATTAGCTCCTGCTTTACAATCTGAAGTCCAAACTGACCATAGTCATCATCATTGGCCAAGAGGCCAACCCAAGACCAACCAAAATAGGAGACCAACTGGGCTAGACCTCTCATTTGATATTCATCACTAGGAATGGTCCGAAAAAAGGAAGGAAACAGGTCCCGTTCACTTAGAATAGGACTGGTTGCCAAATAACTGATCTATGAGAATAGAATGAACAAAGAGAAGAAAAGAAAGCTATATGGGTACACCAGAACCTCAGTGAAAAAAAAAATAGCATTTATGGCTGTTATGAACTCATGACTAGAGAGGGGAGAATCTGACATTTTTCGCTTTACGCATTTTGAGGCTCAACAATTTTTTTCACCCATTGGAGTCTATGGGCATCATTTTTGTGGCAAAATTTGTCTCATCACTACTTATGCATGTGAATGCATGTGAGGAACATAACCTATCTATAGATACAGGTTGGCATTATATCTGTTTAAGAGGATCCTGCTCTTACATACCTGTGGGTATTGGTACAATCCAAGTATTTGGGAGATGAGAATGGAACGAGTTGACCCACAGTCTCCAATAATACCAGCAATTGGTGGCCCTTGGTGGCACTGATAATTAGGGGTAATTTCTTGGCTTTGAGAGAGCATCCATAAAGCCCCTTTTGCTGCTCCCCGCAATGTAGTACATGTATCAAAAGCTTGAAAGCCCAAAGTAATGTTGGGAAGAAGTTCTGGATCTGCATTAATTTCGTCTACAGCAAATATAAAGGCCTGCATACTCTGGTAATACTCCACGCCAAACCTGGTATGAAGGCAAAAATTCAATGAAGAAATTCAGTGGCTCAAACGCCCACACACTTAGGAGTTAGAACATGGGAATGATTAGTCTCACCCCTCAGAGACACCTACCTGTAATGGTCACCCTCAGGGGAAACTCCACAATGATAACACTAGCCTAGGTCCTTTTTAAATCTATTGTCCCTACACTTGGGCAGGTGTTTCCTTGGAAAATTAACCCCATGCTACTAAGATAGAAATTGCTATGCAGTGTCTTTACCTCATTTATATGTTACGTATTCCCCAACTTTTCTGAGGATACTGATCTCCTAAGGGTCCCAAGCTTGATGCTGGGGTCAAAGATACCAGGTTCCCAGCAAATCCACCCCCAGGTACTATGTGAAGGCAAAAGAGTGGTCCACCCTGGGCCAATTGTTGAAACTTTCCTTCTACAGGACATAGGTAACAAGACTTTTTGAGCAGTAAGGGGGAATTATCAGTTTGGGCCCCCACTTAATCCAACATTGTGGTTCCTTAACAGCACATTTATTCAAAGACTGAAATGCAATGCTAAACAAATGTTTAACTCAAATTAGGAGGTGAGGAGGCCCCAAATAAGGCAAGAAACAACAAACTGAGGATGTTCAACTTGTAGGTTCCTTATAGCCCAAGACCCTGGGATAATTGCAACCTATAACCTATTCCCTAGTTCACCCTTGGGCACGACACCTAACATACTATTTAGTTTATTCTGTAGGTGGAAAAAATCATTTTTGAAGGGATCCACATTTTTCCTAATGGTATAAGTTTGTTATCAGAGCTGCTCAGTTCTGTTGTCTAAACAAGGCCCCTGATGGTCTGTTGTGGTGAACTTTAGATAATACATATTCATCAACCGCCCCTGAAAGCCCCTATCACATTCAAACAAATTCTACTTAGCACATAGTGCACTGACAAGACCCCAGTATAAAAGACAGCAATGCTACCTAATACACCACTGTGATACATCAGGGACACCATGATACTTACGTCTGACATTGTAGCTCTGGGGGCTTGGTTGAGAAATCAATGGTATCGTACATTCGGTCTAAATGAATGGGGAAGGTTCCTCCTATAACAATATCTCCTGGGTGGCTCAGATAGCCGGTGATGCTCTCGCCGGGCAGGCTGCAGCCCATACTGCAATCCAAAGAAGAGCAAACTTGTATGGTTATTGAGAATAAGATCCATGCATTGGAGAGGACAAAATAGCTGAATCTGTGGAACATCTCCATTATACAGAGGAGCATCACTAGGGCACCAAACAGCCTCTCGCTGAGCGTATCAATGGCAAACACAGATGCTGGTTCATGCATATCTGGCTCCTTGGGTAAGATTTATACACTGTGTTGGAGGCCAAATGGGACTGCAGAATGTAATTATTTCTGATTATATTAAGTGCTCAAGGGGAAACATAGTGCTGTAAATAAGAGCTAGATGGGATTCTCTCTAGAGGAAGTGAATTAAATGTTTGGGAAGGCAAATATAGACTGGATTGTTCTTATTGGTGATGGTGGGGCACAAACAAAGTCCAATACAAATGACAAGCGGTTCTCCAGCTGTTTTTTTAACTACAATTCCGAGCATCCTCCTAAATACTGGCAGGTTAGACAGCTGAAGACTGCAGGTTAGACAGCCCTGATATATTTATTATATATATTTATATACTATTTATTTTTCTTCCTCTCTAGAAACAGCATTTGGGGTGAGGGTTTCCTGAAGGAGTGGTTGTCCCTCATAACACCCTACTAACTCCAAAAGAAAGCATTCACACTCCAGCATGCATAGAGTGCCTACCTCCTAGTGATCAGACAAACCTGGGAACCCTCCTTGGCTGATACAGGGAAACCTTGGTTTGTTTAGTTACTTAGCAAAATACAGGCTGATCCACTAACCCATCTCTGGGTGGGAAAAGTGAATACACAGTTCAGTACCTGCCACAAAGTCCATCCCAACAGCTCCCATTAACCCAGGTAGCACTACCTTCCCATAAGTACCAATCTTTGGCAAAAGATAAACTGGGCCAGCAATGGACCTCTTCAGTATATAGTTATGTAGTTAAGTTGGGTTGAAAAAAGACCAAAGATCATTATGGGAACAATGCCTTAGAGCAGGGCAACAACCCCCCCCCCCTTACATGAGGAATAATGAACTATTTTTGTATATTATAAGGATATCAGGAGTCTTACTCATCAAGGGACTCCAATGTGTCTTGTAATATCCTTATACTTCATAGTAAGGATTTATTATTTCTTAAAAGACACAAAATGGGTCCTTTACAACATTCAGGGGCACAATTGCTCGAGGACTATGAGGTTCAAGCTCAGGCTCCTTACTGTTCATCTAAGGAGAACTTGCGCTCTGAGGTCTGATGCTCTATGCAGTAAGGATAGTGCTCCCATTGATACTGGGCCAGTATCTAGTAGAATTAAGTGAAAGAATTAAGTGAAAGACAAAGGCAACTGGACATTTAGGGGCAGATTTATCAAGGGTCGAAGTGAAAATTTGAATTTTCGAATTTGCATTTTCAAGTTTTTTTATGCCCAAAACTGTCAAATTCAACTAGGGAATTGTTAAAATTTGATTCGAGTTTTTAAAAAAATTAGATTTTTCAGATTTAACATACACTGGCCCATTAAGAACTCAAATTCAACTAATTGCCACATAAAACCTGCCGAATTGCTGTTTTAGCCTATGGAAGACGTCCTGGGATCAATTTGGAGTTGTTCCTGACATTCGAGTTTTTTTGCACAGAAAGAATTTGAATCGAGTTTTCAGTTCCATACTATTCACCCGACCGAAAAATTCCCCCGACTTTGAAAAATTTGATTTTTTTAATACATTTCCTACCACTTCAGTTGAACTTCACTTGGATGAGTGGCGAAACATTTTTAAGAAAAAAATAGGGGGCAGATTTATTAAGGGTCGAATTTTGAGTTCATGGGAGTTTTAACTCCCATGAACTCGAAAATTGACCCTTGATAAATCTGCCCTTTACAGTTTTTTTTTTCTAGAAAAGGTTTCACCACTCATCCAAGTGGCTTCTTCAGTTCACATCACATCACTAAGTGTGAATTGTTACGAAGCCGCCAGAGTAAGAATGTCAAAGTGGCATTGTAGGCTGATGACAAGCGGTGTCGCAGGCCCTGTTCAGGGATGGTTTTTCCACTGTGACTTAAATGACCCTTTTCTCACCTCTTTCAAACTTTCTTTCCTCTCTATAAAAAATGTCCACATTCTTGTCCTCAAAGGAATGCTCCTTTGCCTTGAGATGTAGATAGACTTCTATCTAGTCCTGATGAGTTATCCCTTCTATATTGGGCCATTCTCTTACAAATCATTTGTTTTGACTCCCCAATGTATAGATTGGAGTACTCTTCACTACACTGGACAGGATAGACCACATTGCTCTTCATGTTCTTTGGTTTTGGGTCTTTAGGGTGCACCAACTTCTGTTTTAGGGTGTTGTTGGGTTTGAGCTATCTTCCATAACCCTGGATTCCCTCACTTGCTAAACACCATCCAACCCCTTCGTATACCTACAGTATCTAATGTATCAGCTTGTACCACTGATTCAGGGAAAGAATTCCACATCTTTGCAGCTCTCACTTCACTTCTGAATATTTAGGCGGAACCTTCTTACTAGGACAAAATTTTGAATGTGATCCCATAACAAGCCTTAAAATAATTTGCCCACCACATATGTTAAATTTACTGGCCTATAATTGCCAGGCTGAGATCGTAATCCCTTAATAAATATTGGAATAACATCATCACCATTCAAGATCAAAGTGAATCTGAGAAAATCAGAAATAGGGGAGGATCTAAAACTGAACTAAGCTCTCATAGAACCTGGGGGTGTATGTCATCTGGCCCTGGCACCTTGTTTACATTAATTTTTATTAAAGTTTTATGAATCATATCCTGAATCAGCCACTGACTAGACTGAGCAGAGCCAACTGTGCAGCTATGAAGTGAGCCTGGGAACACTGACTCCTCTATTGTATACACTGAAGAAAATAACTGATTTAGCACATTTGCCTTTTCTGTATCTGTTACCATTATTTAAAGGAGCAACAATCTAAACCTGCATCGTTTTACTATTAATATACTTGAAAACCTTTTTGGGGATAGACTTAGCCCCAGCCACAATATGATCTTCATTTCCTCTCTTTGCCTTTCGGATTGTTGTTTTACAACATTTATTATAGTGTTTACAGTATATTCATTAAATGCAGCCTCTGTCCCAAAAGACTTGTAGTTTTTAAATGCCTTTCTCTTCTTTTCTCCTAAGTTTCTCCGATGTCCTGGCCACATAAGGGATGACTATGTTACTTCTCGACAAATACAAGAGGTCCACTGCACTCAACCCATTGTCAATATATTTAAGACAGAGACATTTTGTGCATACAGCTACTAAAAAATGCCTTACCCTTTAAACAAAACAGGGATTGTTTGCCCATATATTGCAATATATTTAAAGGATAAGTAAACCTTTAAAATAAGTGAATGTAAAATTGAAGAGGGGGTTATTCTAAGGACTTTTGCAATTTACATTCATTATTTATTTATTTTTAATTCCGAGATATTAAAGGATGCACGTACTGTTAATATGAATGAATTTTGTTACAACAGCGCCACCTGCTGGTCATTTTCGAACCTGTCTGACCAGCAAGTAGTCAAGGAAGAAGTTGTCAGGAGAAAGAAAGAGGCTGCTCTGAGCAGAAGAACATCAGAGCAGCCTCTTTCTTTCTCCTGACAACTTCCTTGACTACTTGCTGGTCAGACTGGTGGGGAAATGACCAGCAGGTGGCGCTGTTGTAACACAATTCATTCATATTAACAGTACGTGTATCCCTTAATATCTTGGAATTAAAAAAATTTTAGTAGCTGTATGCACAAAATGTCTCAATGTCTTAAATATATTGATAATGGGTTGAGTGCAGAGGACTCTTGTATTTGTCTATATGTATTTTGTGGTCACAGCCTCATTGCACCCCTGCCTAATGGTTTTAAAAAATAGTGGTGAGCACAACTTTCCCTTGTTTGTTATAGTTATACAGGAGCAGTGACCAGCTCCATGTTGTAGCTCCCACCTTCCCAGCTATAGTCAGGTGATCCCACTGGTGTCTAATAAAAGGGCAGCTATGTTTGGGAGTTTTACTTTGAAAGCAGCGAGTAAGTTGCAGGTAAAACTTATTCCCTTTGTAAAATGTATAATGAAGCAATAGAACTCTTAATGAATCAGATGAAAATTAAGCGTAGGACTGGCCAGATATGGGATGAGTGTGACGTAGTTGTTCAGCTTAAATATATTGCAATATATGGACAAACAATCCCTGTTTTGTTTAACCCTTTAAGTGCCAGCAGAATTTCACATTTTGGTTACGCGAAATGCCAGCCGTTTTTAAGCATTTTGTGCTCTCTCACTTTAGGGGCATTTTCTGAGGGGAAACCTATAGTTTACCTAGGAAAACTATACATTGTTTTTTTCGGTAGAAACTGAGCTTTCTAAATCTGCCTGAGTTTTCATGTATTTCCACCTGTGCAAAAAAATTTATAGTGCTAAATAACAAAAAAAAATGAAAAATTACCATTTTTCATTGTATATCAATTTATACCAGAAAAATATTTCATTTTACAGATGAAAATCCAACTGATTTGGAAAGCCTTATGTCTCTCGAACGTGCCAATACCAGATATGTATAGTTTTAGGGAGATTTAGGATTTCTGTACAGCAAAAACTCCCGGCAGTATATTACTGAATTTTGAAAGCACTAAGGCAGAAAACGGCATGCTTTAGATTCCAAGGCAAAAAATCCTGAAACCATAGGTTTACCCCAGAAAACCATACATTTTTGAAAAGTACACATTCTGCCGATTACAAAATGGGTAACTATGTCTCTCTACTCCCAACTACCAAACAGAAAAGCTTGTCTGAACATAGCGGTTTTTCAAAATAAAATTCAAAATTTTGAAAAATCATTTCAAAGGTTTTATTTTGCTGCTCCGCATATCCCAAACTATATTACGTACCAAGAAAAAGCACCTGAAATATGATTGCCAGGGGTCCACTGAACAGTTTGATATCCATTATGCATAGGTTTACCAAAGTATCTGGCATTTAGAGACACAAATATGAAGTTAGCGCATCCAAATTGTTCAGGACTTTACTTCAGCTACTGAGAAATCAACACATTGACTGCATTTTTTTGTGGGGTAAAAACACAGAAATATATGTTTACCCCCCAAACCCATATATTTTTGGAAAGAACACATTCTACAGAATCTAAAATGGGTACCCATGCCTTTCTGCTCCAAACTACTGAGTCGCAAGGCTTTCCCAAAATTGTCGGTTTTGGTGAAATATCTGAAAATTGCCTCAAAACTTCAACTTCCCAGCACCATATCACCCATGTATCATTACGTACTAAGAAAAAGCACCCTAAATATGATTGCCAGGGTTCCTCTGAACATTTTGGTGGCCATTGTTCATAAGTTTACCAAAGTATCTGGCATTTAGAGGCCCCAAAATGAAGTTAGCGCATACAAACAGTCCCGTGAGTAACTTCATCTAATGAGAAATCAACACATTGACTGCATTTTTGTGGGGTAAAAACACAGAAATATATGTTTACCCCCCAAACCCATATATTTTTGGAAAGTACACATTCTACCGAATCTAAAATGGGTACCCATGCCTTTCTGCTCCAAACTACTGAGTCGCAAGGCTTTCCCACAATTGTCGGTTTTGGTGAAATATCTGAAAATTGCCTCAAAGCTTCAACTTCTCAGCACCATATCACCCATGTATCGTTACGCACCAAAAAAAAACACCCTAAATATGATTGCCAGGGGTCCTCCAAACAGTTTGGTGCCCACTGTGCATAGGTTTACCAAAGTATATGGCAGTTAGAGGCCCCAAAATGAAGTTAGCGCATACAAATAGTCCTGTGGGTAACTTCAGCTAATGAAAAATCAACACATTGACTGCATTTTTGTGGGGTAAAAACACAGAAATATATGTTTACCCCCCAAACCCATATATTTTTGGAAAGTACACATTCTACCGAATCTAAAATGGGTACCCATGCCTTTCTGCTCCAAACTACTGAGTCGCAAGGCTTTCCCACAATTGTCGGTTTTGGTGAAATATCTGAAAATTGCCTCAAAGCTTCAACTTCTCAGCACCATATCACCCACGTATCGTTACGCACCAAAAAAAAACACCCTAAATATGATTGCCAGGGGTCTTCCAAACAGTTTGGTGCCCACTGTGCATAGGTTTACCAAAGTATATGGCAGTTAGAGGCCCCAAAATGAAGTTAGCGCATACAAATAGTCCTGTGGGTAACTTCAGCTAATGAAAAATCAACACATTGACTGCATTTTTGTGGGGTAAAAACACAGAAATATATGTTTACCCCCCAAACCCATATATTTTTGGAAAGTACACATTATACAGAATCTAAAATGGGTACCCATGCCTTTCTGCCCCAAACTACTGAGTCGCAAGGCTTTGCCAAATTTGGCGGTTTTGGTAAAATATTCTGAAAATTGCCTCAAAGCTTCAACTTTCCAGCATCGTATTGTCCATGTATCATTACCAGCATAAAGCATCCTAAATATAAACATAGGGGTCTACTAAACAGTTTGATGCCCAATGTGCATAGATATACCAAACTATGTGGGGCACAGAGACCCCCAAATGACAATATGTATAGACATTTTCACGGCTGACGCGCTGGCTGCTGCAATATAACCACCCGGTGTGTGTATTATGCGACATTAGACCACCTAACAGTACAGAGACCCCAGAAAACCATATATTTTCAGAAAGTACACATTCTGACGAATCCAATATGGGTAAATATGTGTTCCTACTGCAAACTGTCAAACTGCAAAGCAATGCTGAACGTAACGGTTTTTATCAAATTTCTGAAAATCGTCACAAAGCTTGAATTTTACCCCATTATATGCCCCACATTTCGTAACTTATCAGCATAAAACATCCTGAATATGAACGCCAGGGGTCTACTGAACACTTTGATGCCCAATATGCATAGATATACCAAACTATGTGGCGCACAGAGACCCCCAAATGACAATAGTGTATATACATTTCACGGCTGACGCACGCTGGCTGCTGCAATATAAGCACCCGGTGTGTGTAATATGCGACATTAGACCCCCCTAACAGTACAGAGACCCCAGAAAACCATATATTTTCAGAAAGTACACATTCTGACGAATCCAAAATGGGTAAATATGTGTTCCTACTGCAAACTGTCAAACTGCAAAGCAATGCTGAACGTAACAGTTTTTATCAAATTTCTGAAAATCGTCACAAAGCTTGAAATTTATCCCATTATATGCCCCACATTTCGTAACTTATCAGCATAAAACATCCTAAATATGAGCGCCAGGGGTCTACTGAACACTTTGATGCCCAAAATGCATAGATATACCAAACTATGTGGCGCACAGAGACCCACAAATGACAATATGTATAGACATTTTCACGGCTGACACGCTGGCTGCAGCAATATAACCACCCGGTGTGTGTGTATTATGCGACATTAGACCACCTAACAGTACAGAGACCCCAGAAAACCATATATTTTCAGAAAGTACACATTCTGACGAATCCAATATGGGTAAATAAGTGTTTCTACTGCAAACTGCCAAACTGCAAAGCAATGCTGAACATAACGGTTTTTATCAAATTTCTGAAAATCGTCACAAAGCTTGAATTTTACCCCATTATATGCCCCACATTTCGTAACTTATCAGCATAAAACATCCTGAATATGAACGCCAGGGGTCTACTGAACACTTTGATGCCCAATATGCATAGATATACCAAACTATGTGGCGCACAGAGACCCCCAAATGACAATAGTGTATACATTTTCACGGCTGACGCGCGCTGGCTGCTGCAATATAAGCACCCGGTGTGTCTAATATGCGACATTAGACCCCCCTAACAGTACAGAGACCCCAGAAAACCATATATTTTCGGAAAGTACACATTCTGACGAATCCAATATGGGTAAATATGTGTTCCTACTGCATACTGTCAAACTGCAAAGCAATGCTGAACGTAACGGTTTTATCAAATTTCTGAAAATCGTCACAAAGCTTGAATTTTACCCCATTATATGCCCCACATTTCGTAACTTATCAGCATAAAACATCCTGAATATGAACGCCAGGGGTCTACTAAACACTTTGATGCCCAATATGCATAGATATACCAAACTATGTGGCGCACAGAGACCCCCAAATGACAATAGTGTATACATTTTCACGGCTGATGCGCGCTGGCTGCTGCAATACAAGCACCTGGTGTGTGTAATATGCGACATTAGACCCCCCTAACAGTACAGAGACCCCAGAAAACCATATATTTTCAGAAAGTACACATTTTGACGAATCCAATATGGGTAAATATGTGTTCCTACTGCAAACTGTCAAACTGCAAAGCAATGCTGAACGTAACGGTTTTTATCAAATTTCTGAACATCGTCACAAAGCTTGAATTTTACCCCATTATATGCCCCACATTTCGTAACTTATCAGCATAAAACATCCTAAATATGAGCGCATGGGGTCTACTGAACACTTTGATGCCCAATATGCATAGATATACCAAACTATGTGGCGCACAGAGACCCCCAAATGACAATATGTATAGACATTTTCACGGCTGACGCGCTGGCTGCTGCAATATAACCACCCAGTGTGTGTATTATGCGACATTAGACCACCTAACAGCACAGAGACCCCAGAAAACCATATATTTTCAGAAAGTACACATTTTGACGAATCCAATATGGGTAAATAAGTGTTTCTACTGCAAACTGCCAAACTGCAAAGCAATGCTGAACATAATGGTTTTTATCAAATTTCTGAAAATCGTCACAAAGCTTGAATTCTACCCCATTATATGCCCCACATTTCGTAGCTTATCAGCATAAAACATCCTAAATATGAGCGCCAGGGGTCTACTGAACACTTTGATGCCCAATATGCATAGATATACCAAACTATGTTGCGCACAGAGACCCCCAAATGACAATATGTATAGACATTTTCACAGCTGACGCGCTGGCTGCTGCAATATAAGCACCTGGTGTGTGTATTATGCGACATTAGACCCCCCTAACAGTACAGAGACCCCAGAAAACCATATATTTTCAGAAAGTACACATTCTGACGAATCCAAAATGGGTAAATAAGTGTTTCTACAGCAAACTGCCAAACTGCAAAGCAATGCTGAACATAACGGTTTTTATCAAATTTCTGAAAATCGTCACAAAGCTTGAATTTTACCCCATTATGTGCCCCACATTTCGTAACGTATCAGCATAAAACATCCTAAATATGAATGACAGGGGTCTACTGAACACTTTGATGCCCAATATGCATAGATATACCAAACTATGTGGCGCACAGAGACCCCCAAATGGATATATAGTAGATAAAATTTACATAGGCAAAACAAAATAACACAGAACAGTGTGAAATGCAAATAAATCACCAAAAACTAATAAAACCACAAAAATCAATGCTTTTTTTTTTTCACACTAGTGTAATCGGCCACCAGAATTACCGTTTGAATATTTTAGCTGGGCCAAATCGATTATACGGGCAGAAACAAGTGAACAACACAAATGCAGAGCTGAAAATGCAATAAAATGGCTAAAAATTCAATAAAATGGCTAAAAATGCACCAAAATACCCAAAATTGCAATATAACCACCAAAATAACATACAAAAGCTATTGCACAGTACGGTTAGCGAATACGCTATTCGGAACGGCAATAAAACATTTTTTTTAGCCCAAAAAGAGACGATGCGATAAGAAAAAAAAAAAAAAAAGCCACAAAGCCATATATGTACATATGCGTGTGCACAACGGGTAAATTGCATGTTATTTGCGCATGTGCGCGTGTGCAAGTGTACATGGGTGCTGTGAGTGTGTGTGACCCCCCCAATCCCCAAAAATCTATGTGTGAGTGTGTGTAAGTGTGAATGTAAGTGTATATTACTGTAATAAGTGTGTGTTGGTGTGTTTGTGTGTTTTTGTGTGTGTAAATGTTACACTTACCTGGGGTAGATGCTGCAGATCGATCAGAAAGGGTCCCACGCAGCAGATCTCCAGCTCCAACGATCATCAGCCATGTGGGGGCGGAGCTGGGCGGAAGTGCGGCGCAGGCAGCAGCAGGACGCATAGGAAACGCGTCCCTGCTGCTGCTTTGGGGCCCCTGGGCGATCGCGCCCCAGGGGCCACACGATCCCCTGCTCTGCTCGTTGTCTAGGGGCAGGGGATCGTGAAGGAGCGGAGCGAGCGGCTCTAACAGCCGCTCCTCCGCTCGCAAACCCGGAAGTGCTGCAGAACGTAGAATCTACGATCTGTGGCACTTTGGTCCTTTGATCCACAGAACGTAGATTCTACGTTCTGTGGCACTTAAAGGGTTAAAGGGTAAGGCATTTTTCAGTAGCAGTAGCACAAAATGTCTCTGTCTTAAATATATTGATAATGGGTTGAGTGCAGAGGACTCTTGTATTTGTCTATATGTATTTTGTGGTCACAGCTTCATTGCACCCCCGTCTAATGGTTTTTAAAATTATTGGTGAGCACAACTTTACCTTGTTTGTTATGACTATGTTACTTCCCCTGCTATACTCGTCCCCTCTATTTCTTGGTTTGGTCTTTTTACTTGGCTTAGATTTTGTTTTGATAAAGGCCTAGTCCAGGTATCCACAAGTTTCAGAGCTCCCAAAACATGTTGGTATTCTTTCTTGTTTGCTTCTGCAACAGTTTCAGCCCAAAAGGTGCAAACTTCTTATAACCCCCAGTTTATGTTCCAGAGGGTGATGGGAATCAAAAAACAAATACTGCTCTGTGTACAGTGTACTTGTATACTGTGTGCTTCAATATACAGGTTTCCCCCCTCTTTGCTAAATGTGCCCCTCAGTGTTAAGTGAAAACTGGAACCTCATGTGCTTTTATTTTGACCCAGGTGTGATCCACATATCGGAACCAATGACTTGGTGTTGTTCTCTTGAAGGTATTCAGGGCTTTATTTGCCACTTCTTCCATGTAAAGGTTTGGTATGATGGGAGATCAAGTTTTTTCCTACTACTCCCAGCAAGAAAACAAAATATCTTGAAAAAAATCGCTAAAACTAATTCAAGCTAATTGATTTGGAAATTATTTATTTTTTTTAAATTAAACAATGTGATTTTCCCTGTGACTGATTTTTTTTCCCATGAGTTTTGAGAAGAGAGGCCTCGTCCTGCTGATCGTTCACTTCTAGTCTTGGAATTCAGGTGAATTTAGGTTTCATTTACTAAGATTCTGATTTGGAGTACAGCAGTAGAGTCCATAGAAACCAATCAGTAGTTAATTTTAATCACTTTACCACTGGTTAAACATATCAAATATTTTCAACCCCTTCTTTGAGGTCAGTCACATGAAAGTTCAGGCCTAATGGGCACTGGAAACTGGAGCTATAATCAACAGCTCAGAGAAGCGGCCAGGCTAATGAACCTTCTGGGGAATCTGCAGGCCAACAAGGTTCTGGATTTCATAATCTGACGTTCTGAAGTTACAAGTGGACATACAACTGAGAGATAATAATGAGATCTGTTTTTTCGTTACAGATGGGTTCTAGGAAGACTTCTTCCCAGAGTATTGCTGGTCTTCCACTCTTTCCAGGGATAAAGACTTGACGTCTTTGTGGTATGTGTGTATATATAATATCTAGCAGCTATAATAGTATTTACATATATATTATTATTATAAATACACATATATACTGTATTATATATAAATATAATAATATTTCCAGCTAGGGCATCTTGAAGAGCATCATCTGTGATAAATTCAAATGCCAGGAGTAATTTCTATATTGTAGTTTTCCATTTAGCATTTACCTGCAAGGTTCCACTTTTAGCAACCATGACTAAAGTATGGCAAATTTGAATTGTTTGAGGGCTTCCAGATTAATCTGTGGACACCACAGTAAATTGAAATGTGACATGGCATATCTCTTATATCAAAAGGTAAGGAATAGCTACACCTAACAGTTTGGAAAGTATCTCTTTCAGCATTATTGGCAACTAGTAATAAGCAACTGGCCTTGCGGATGGTGTATTTTTTGTACTCTATATTTATTTTTGGTTTGGCCAAATCTTTAGATTTTTATGCAGCGATTTCCAGGTCCATAACTGGGTCCTAGATCTGCAATTATCTGCAACCACCATCCCCCAAAAAAGCAGTACCACAACCTATATCTCTGAACTTATAGTCAAGTACCCATTATGCTCTTCTACTGAACAGCTTATCCAAGCTTCACTCATTATACCTTAACATACTCACAGTCACTCATTCAAGACTTTGCTACAGTTGCCCCTTTTCTGGAATTCCCTTCCATCGGACTTTCCCCTAAATGCTGCGCCTTTAATGGATCTCTTACAATCAATTTCTTAAAAGAATTCTTCCCTCATCTAGTTTGGCATTTCATTATAATGCCCTATATGCCACAACCACTGATGATATTGATATGATACTGTACCTGTTTGGGGAGAATAGGTTTGTTATGGAGGTTCCCCTTGTGGATATGTAAGATTTTGCCCTGTCCCACCAAATACTTTCGGGGTTCCCTGATCTGCATTTCTTTGTGTGTTCAGAACATCTTAACATGGTGGAATGCTCTCTTCTGGGAACAACTAGACCTATAGAGGCGAGCAGTTGTTAACCAGCAATATCTTTCTTTCTTAATGAGTAGTTTGTTATTATTTGTAATTGATGCCTGTGTTCCCACAGGGGTACAGATTTATACTTATAAAAGGCTTCTGAGTCATGCTGTTGGTACATGGTAATATCGAAACGCTTTGAGAATCAGAACTCTCAGGCAAAGGATCACTATCTCATAAATTAGAGATGCAGATGTACCTAAGACTTGGCTGGTTTCTCATCTCCACAACGTGGATCCTGTGTACATTTGTTGTAGGAGTGTGTGCCTCCTCAGCCTCCTCGGACTCCAAATTTGGCTGTAAACTGCCCAGCGAGAAGATAACTGGCTACATGAGCCGCCCTGGAGATATTGTTATAGGAGGAACTTTTCCAATTAATTTGGAGAGGGTCCATATTTCCCTCAACTTCACCCGGAAACCCCCTGAACTGACTTGCCAGACGTAAGTACCATGGCGATATCTATCTGTTTATGTTGATCTTTACTTCAAGCTAAGGATTGATTTACTAGCATAGCTGATAATTTGCACCAGACAGTTTCATATTTGATTACATTCTCTAAGTAAGAAGACATCATAAGAAATCAGAAACACTATTGGTCTCTTTTTTTGTAATTCCATTCATCCCAAGGTCTCATTAGATAATTTGCCTCTTGGTCTCTTTTTTTGTAATTCCATTAATGCCAAATTCTCATTTGATAATTTGCCTCTTGCCCCTCTACAGTCAGTCACAGAGAAATCCACATGCTGAAGAATATGCTGCAGTTGAGTTAGATGCAGTCTGCAGTTCATTTAATTAATAAACCATCCTCAACAGCTTTATGCTTGCAGTTGACAGAGGATCATCTCACCCTAACTGCTCTTTAGACTGGGTGCCCTTAGCTCATAACAAGGTTAAAGATATATAAAAATATCAGGGTTACAGTCACCCTGCAATAGTTCCAGGGGTTCCCAGGGCACACATACGCACTCACCCCAAATTTCCCCCTAACTGACCTTCAGGATAAGCCCCCTTAGCTCATAACAAGGTTACAGATATATAGAAACATTGGGGTAACAGTCACCCAGCTATAGTTCCAGGGGTACCCAGGGCACAAATAAGCACTCACCCCAAATCTCCCCCTAACTGACCTTCAGACTGGGCCCCCTTAGCTCATAACAAGGTTACAGATATATAGAAACATTGGGGTGTCACCCAGCTATAGTTCCAGGGGTACACAGGGCACAAATAAGCACTCACCAAAAATCTCACCTTAATCCACTGAAGTGGAATGTTAAGAACTGTTACATGAATCAATATCAATTTTTGGTGGTCCCTCACTCCATGTGTTTCAGGGTATCTCCAACAGAGTAGTAACCCCGTCCAGCCACGAAACTTCCAAATCATCTTAAGAATAAACTCTGGAGAACCACAGCGAATTCAGTGTATTTATTTCACACCTGATGAAGGATATTTATATCCGAAACATGTTGTTAGAAATAAATACACTGAATTCGCTGTGGTTCTCCAGAATTTATTCTTGAACTGTTACATGAGCCTTTTTCTTCATTCATCTAACCTGGGGTGAGGCCCATGGGTTGGATATTTCCATTGTATCTGTGGGACATGCAGTATTGTCCCTATGATCCCAGATACACATCTTTAGAATTTAAATGGTTCTTTAGGATCTCTTAGAAATAATTTCCAACCCACATTTAGTATGCTAAACAAAACTTTATTACAAATTAAGTTAGTAAGAGAATTAAGAATACATCACCAATCGACCAAGCGACAGAGAAGCCCCACATGGTGCACAAGGGCCCTGAGCAGCACATGGGCTGAGACATCTCAGCCAGAAAAATGGGACCCTCCGATTTTAAATGCTCTAATAACAATAAACAAACTCATATCCTTATCAAAACTGCTTGGAACCTATTTCAACAACATCTCTTTCTTCTGATGCACTCCTCAGGAACTGGCCAGGCTCCCAATAAACACACCCAAAGCCAAGAACTTACTGTAACTTATCAATGCTATTAGTATTTGAGCACATATTCAGCCCCATCTATAATAAGGCTTCTATGAGATCTCTCAGAAGTCATAAAAATATTAGAAACTAGCAGAAGTCATAAACACATTATGTAATTGGGTTCAACAGTTTTTTTGTGTAGGTGATGTTTATATTTAGATTTAGATATTTCGATTTTTGGGAGGACCAGGGAGGTTGTAGAGCCAACCAGAATGAGATAATTATATGCACAATTATATGATAAGTGCAAATAAGTGACCTCTGTGCCATTATGACTATTATTGATGCCTTTTAACATTAGGTTCGGAAGTGAGTATTACAAGAGCATGAGGGCCCTGGTTTTTGCTGTGGAGGAAGTTAATGCAGACCCAGACATTCTTCCCAATATTACTTTGGGCTACCAGATTTTTGACACCTGCAACACGTTACGGAGAGCATCGCAAGGGACACTCTGGATCCTGGGTGGAGGGCAAGAAATTATTCCAAATTATTATTGTTCCAGAGGGGAGACACTTGCTGGCATAATCGGAGAATGTGGCTCGACCCCTTCTATTATAATGGCCCAAATTTTGGGACTCTACAGATACCCACAGGTAAATTTAATATACTAATATCTTAAAGGGTAATGGAATTCCCCAACTGTCCCTTTTTTTTAAACTTATTGCAACTATCACAGAGGCCCCCTGCACCCACTCAAGCATAGTTGCCTTCCCTGAAAGGTCCCCAGGCCCCCCCATACTGGTTCTGAATCTACAGAGTTGGGCAGCAGGGTTGGCAGCCACCATCTTTGGCCACATCAAATCTGGTTCTGGATCCTGGCAGAATCCTCAGCCAGGAGCAGGTCTTGGCATCCGTTACACATGCTCCAGGTCAGCAATCTTTGTCTAGAAACAGATGATGATGGCCAACAACAACACTATGCACCTTTAAAATGCTTTTCCAAATTCTATGGATGCTTTATTCTAGTTTCATTGGCACCTTGAGTCTCACTTCTGTTTATTATACGTTTACAGATCAGTTACTTTGCCACCAACCCTATTCTGAGCGACCGAAGTCAGTTTCCATCCTTTTTCCGCACTATCTCTAGTGATGACATTCAAATGAGAGGTCTTGCCCAACTGATCTCATATTTTGGTTGGTCATGGGTTGGTCTCCTGGCAAACGATGATGACTATGGTCAATTTGGGCTTCAGATGGCAAAGCAGGAGATAATAAATTCAGGTGCTTGTGTGGCCTTTGCAGAAAATATCTTGATTGGTAAGCAAGATAAGAATGCCCCCTACCTTGCCCAGGTCATAAAGGAATCAAATGCAAAAGTTGTCCTTGTAATAGCTTCAGATTCTGACTTTCTGATTGTAGTGACAGAACTTTTGAAGCAGAATGTGACTGGTAATGTCTGGGTAGCAACTGAAGGCTGGGCAACATCAACTCTACTGTCAGAAGAAACATTTCAGAGAGTATTGGAGGGCACTATTGGTTTTGCCATACATGGTGTTCAAATGCAGGAGTTTACTGAGTACCTAAGCAACCTCCTACCCTCTAAAAATGTTAATGATCCATTCATATGGCAATACTGGGAGGAAGCCTTCTCTTGTAAATGGCCCCAACTAGGGAATTTAGAATGGATTAGCAATGCTACAATGCGAGCATGTTCAGGAAATGAAATGTTTGATAGACAGTTGACCAAAGAAGATCATCGAGTCTCATTCAATGTCTATACCTCGTTTTATGCTATTGCTTGGGCCCTTCATAGTCTCCTTTATTGTACACCTGGAAATTATCCATTTAATGACAGGTGTGCCAACATCAGATCATTTCAGCCCTGGCAGGTAAGAGACCTTTTCTTTACTACCTTTTAACTGCAATGTATTAGCTTTCTGACAATGACATTTTACTTTCAAAATTTCCAGCTTCTCCACTATGTTCAAAATGTCAACTTTAAGACCAAAGATGGAAGTAACATGTTTTTCAATGAAAAAGGGAACCCTCCAGCTGTTTATGACATAGTGAACTGGCGTCTGGGTTCCAAGGGCAGGATGGAGCAGGTTGTGGTTGGGAGATATGATTTGAACTCCCCAGATCAGGAGACTATGAGTGTAGATAAAAAGGCTGTTACATGGGCCAATAAGGAATCTCAGGTAAGAGGATATATATCTTTTACTGTGTGTGTCGTTGATGCAAGTTATAAGTTCCCAAACTGTGTGGCGTAATGAGGGAGGAGGTCCAGGCTAAATGAGATTTGGAAAAAAGATGCATATTTTATTCACTTGATTTTCATTGAAGCTCAGGCTGAAGATGTATTGTGGTAAATGCTAATTGGTGTCCTCAGCCTCAGGGCTATGGCAGAATGCCTACTATTACAAATTTTCAATTGCAATCACAAACAATGGGGAATGTTAAAATGATGATGTTGAAAACATCATTATAACTATGATATTGAATAATGATTTCTGTAAAACTATATAATTCTATGGTTATTATTAGGTTCCTCTATCCAAGTGCAGTCCAAGTTGTCGGTCAGGATTTAGGAAGGTGATTGTCCCAGGAAAACCCTCTTGCTGCCATGAATGTGCCCGGTGTCCTAATGGACACATTTCAAGCCAGACAGGTACTGTGAATATTAGTTCAACGTTTTTGCACAGTTTCTATCATGTTCCTTGAAAGGACGCTAAATTCGTTCATTTTTTTTAGATGCTGTGGAATGTCATCCATGTTCCTGGGACACATGGCCAAATTTCCAGCAGGACAGATGCTTACCAAGAACTACAGAGTTCCTTTCCTATGAAGAACCTTTGGGTTACAGCTTAGCAGGCATTTCCATCTTCTCTTCTCTAATTGCACTTACTATTCTGGGACTTTTTATTAAATATAAAAGAACACCAATTGTCAGAGCAAACAATTATGCCATTAGTTGTCTTCTCCTGCTTTCTCTGTTCCTCTGTTTCCTTTGCTCTTTAGCTTTCATTGGTTACCCACAACCCGAAATGTGTCTTCTGCGCCAGGTGGCATTTGGGATGGTTTTTGCTCTCTGTATCTCCTGTGTTCTGGCCAAAACCATCATTGTTGTTATTGCCTTTAAAGCAACCAAACCAAACAGCAGGTTAAGAAAGTGGACAGGAGTAAGGGTGTCCTACTGGATCATTGGGTTTGGTGTCTTCATTCAATCATTTCTGTGTTTAATGTGGCTGATATGCTCTCCTCCATTCCCAGAGATTAACACTGACACCAAACCTGGAGTCATTATACTTAACTGCAACGAAGGGTCACCTATTTCTTTCTGGTGCATGCTGGGATATCTTGGTCTCTTGGCCACCATCAGTTTCATTGTTGCTTTCATGGCTAGAAGACTCCCTGACAGTTTCAATGAAACCAAATTTATCACATTCAGTATGTTGGCTTTCCTCAGTGTCTGGGTGTCCTTTATCCCAGCCTATCTCAGTGCACAGGGCATGTATACTGTGGCAATGGAGGTCTTTGCCATCCTGTCTTCCATCTGGGCTGTGGTGGTCTGTATCTTTGTGCCAAAATGTTACATTGTGTTATTCCGGCCCAACCTTAACTCCAGAGAACATCTCATGGCAAAAGTAAGAAGTAAGAAATAAACTATAATACAGATCAGGAGAAGATGATGAGTGTCTCTATGGATAAATCTTTACAATAACCATGAACATTTTATTGGGGCAATAACTTAATGTCCTGAAATAATTGTATTCAAAAAATAATATCCACTGTCATTGGCACATGTATAATTTTCCCCATCTAAAGAATGGAGAGAAGATGGCTTCCAGGTACTGTAGGTTAGGGTCTCAGCAGTCCCACCTTCTACACATAGTTCCTTACATCGCTAAACATTATTTGTGTCTCCATTACATGGCCAGACACTTGTTCTTGGATTACTAGCACCTGACTTTTGGTTCTTTTTTGTGGCATGCCCCTTATCATCGGCATGATTATAACAATATCTTTGATTTACAATTTTCACACATTTGTTTATTTCCTGGTGGCATGTCCATAACTATACCTTTGATTCACAATTTCGTTACATCGATGAATAGACATACTTACAGTGCTGGCAGTTCTATATGGGTTAGATTCAAGTTCACAATACCTAGATTCTAGGGTCAGGCGTCATCTTTCTGAGTTCAAGTAATTCTAAAATGGTCTTCAATGGTCAGGCCAATGGGCCTTCAAAACCAGATAATGAGGACTGTGAAGAAAATTAGGACTGAGAAGGAAATCCAGGAGCAAGGTACAAAAAGTATTGAGTCAAAAAAGTATGGTCCAGGTAAATAAAAAGCAAAATTGTACAACAGTAATTAAGACTGGAAAGGGGGTACCCAGGAACTGCAGCCAGGTTAGAGAATTTAAAGGTGACTGGCATGAAAAGATGTGGTGATATGTCTGTGTGAAACCCATGCTGCACACTGACCAGGAGAAGAAAGAGTGCACCTTATAGTTCCCTCAATCTGATTGGGGAAATGCCCTGTCAAAACAACAGCTACAATTTTTCTCAAGTGACAATAGTCTCTAAGAGGGCTTTTCTTCTGTTTCTTCCGTAGGGTAATTGATAAACTGTTGCAAAACAAATATCTACAAAATCTAAATCTAAAGTGGCCAAAGCAGGATGTATGGTGGAGATCACAATATTCATAATACTTGAGTTAAAAAGAAGCCAGTATATAAAGCCTATAGATGGCTTTTTAGATTAAATAAATAGATATCATTTTTTATATATTTATGTGAATTGTTTTTGTATGGATTTTTATACAGATATCCTTGATCAAGAAATAATGAAGAAAATAAAATAATTACAACCAACATTTGCATATATTTATATTTTATGATTATCTTATAAAAAATAATAATAAATAACACTATTCTGCCAAAAGTGAATTGTTGTTTCTGGACAAGACTTGCCTGTGAATATGATCTAAAAACCCAATATAAAAACATGTTGAGGTGTAACACAAATGAGCTGAGATATTTGTACACAAATGGAAGTTGGAATGATCAATAACTATTAAATGAGAGGTAGAGTTTGACTGTGTGTGTGACAATGATTAAGTAGACCTTTCCGATGATATGTATTTACTTTTTGATAAACTTTGTGTTTGTATTCGCTGAAATCTACCCAGGGAAAGGCAAAAGATATGAGGCTTATGGTGCCAAAGTCCTAGAATGAATCCCTCTGCTCCTCCTGGGACAGAATGTAATATGGGAGCAGCTGATGTTGAGCGGTGAGATAGATGAATGAGTCTAGCAGCAGCATTTAGAACAGATTGGAGTTGTGAAAGGTGACTTGTTGGAATACCTGGGAGGAGTAGGTTGCAGTAATCAAGGCGGGAGATGATAAGAGACTGAATAAGTGTTTTGGTTGATTCTGAACTGAGATATGGTCGTATTCGGGCAATGTTGCACAGCTGAATACAACAAGATTTTGCAAGTGTTTGGATGTGTGGCGTAAAAGACAGATGGGAGTCTAGGATAACTCCTAGGCAGCGTGCCTGTATGGTGGAAAGAAATGTGGTGTTGTACTGTAAGTGATATCTGAGGGACAGGGGAAGTTCTTGGAGGAAATATAATGAGTTCTGTTTTTAAAAGGTTCAGTTTCAGTTGGCTCTGTGACATCCAGGAGGAGACAGCAGAGAGACAGTCTGTAACTTGGAAAGGACAGAAGGAGAGAGGTCAGGAGTAGACAACTAGAGTTGGGTGTCATCAGCATAAAGGTGATACTGAAGTCCAAACTAATGAATATGTTTACCTAGCGAAGTAGTATAGAGCGAGAACATCAGAGGGCCTAAGTCTTGAGGAACTCCATCAGAGAGAGGGAAGTAGAGAGTTAGAAGTAGAGTTAGAGAAAGAAACTTTAAAGGAATGGTCAGACAGATAAGATGTAAACCATGAAAGAGCAGTGTCACGAATGCCAGCTGAGTATAGAATGTCTAGGAGGAATGTGTGGTCAACTGTGTCAAAGGCTGCAGAGAGATCTAGAAGGATAAGTATGGAATAGTGACCTTTAGACTTTGTCAGTAGAAGATTGTTGGTTACTTTGTTGAGTGCAGTTTCAGTTGAGTGTGATGGGTGGAAGCCAGATTGCAGGGGTTGAGAAGGGAGTTGTGAGTGAAATGTTGGATCAGGCATTTGTAAACAAGCCTTTCCAGGAAATTTGGACGTGAATGTAAAAAGAGAAACCGGACAATTGTTAGTGGGAGAGATGGGATCAAAAGAAGGTTTTTTTGAGGATAGGAATGATTAGTGCTTGTTTGTATAAGGATGGAAAAGTACCAGTAGAAAGTGAAAGGTCAAATAGGGGGTAAGTGCAGGAGAGAGTGTATCAGAGATTGGATAGAGGAGGCGAGAGGGTATGGGGTCAAGGGAGCAGGTTGTGGGTTTTGAGCTGGCTAGAAGTTTGCTAACTTCATCTAGTGGTGCGGGGGTGAAGGAGTGCAAAGTGCATATGAGTGGACTGCACGTTAGTCCGAGATTGTTGTCTGACGGTATGTTCAGTCTAATGAGATTGATTTTTTCATTAAAGAAATGAGAAAGATCTTGGGCAGTTACATTAATGGGTGAAGGCATAGGAAAAAGTTAAATGTGGCAAACAGTAGCTGTGGTTTAGAGGACAGAGTGGAGATTAAAGAAGAGAAGTATTGTTCTTTAGCTATTAGGAGAGCATGAATTTGAAGTGGATGAAGTCAGGATCAGTTCATGACTTTCTCCACCGTTTTTCAGCTGATCGACTACATCTTCTGAGGTACCGAGGTACCTGAAAGGAGAGTAGGTGAGTCGGTCCACTGAGAGAGACCAAATGAAGTTGTAAGTGAGAGGAGTTTAGAGGTGGCAGGAGAAGCAGAGTTGTCAATGGCAATGTTGAAGTCACCTAAAATGAGAGCAGGTGCCTCGCTGGAGAGAAAGTATGGAAGCCAAGCAGCAAAGTGAAATCCAACCCCACCGCCATGACAGCCATTCTGTCTAGGGGTGTGAAGCCTCCATAGCAGAGGGCAGCAGGTAAAGCAGTGTCTGTGGGAGAGAGCCATGTTTCAGTGATAGCCAGAAGGTGAAGGGATTTGGATATAAAGAGATCATGGACTGCTGTGAGTTTATTGCAGATTGACCATGCATTCCAGAAGGCACATGAGAAAGGCAGAGAGGGTGCTGGCTTTATGTGAATAAAGTTTGCAGGGTTAGAAGTGCATAAAGTTGTAGAGACTGGAAAAGACATTGTAAAATGCCTGAGAGTGGGAATAGGTGAGGGGAGGAATGAGTGATTGGGACCAGGGTTTGGGGAGATGTCTCCAGCTGCAAGTAACAGTAATAAGGAAAGTGAGACAAGGTGATACCTAGATTTGACATTGTGAGCATTGTATCGTTTGATGGGTTGAGATTTAACAATACAAGACAAGGTGCTTAGATTGAAAGAGGGTGATGGGAGCAATGAAGAGGAGATTACAATTTCAGGATAATTTGATGGATGTTGGCATGCAGAGGATATTTGCAGAAGTATAGAGGAGAGAGAAAAAAAGAAGGCAATCAAATTAAACATTTACACAGTTAAATGGTATAATCTGGCTTGTTTTATAGAAGTATTGTTGAGCAGTGATGTCTTGATGAGATGTCCAATGTTTGTTGGGAGTTTTCAGTCCAACTTCTGTTCAACTGCTGTCTAACTCTATATGTTCTACTTGAAATTCCTGTATGTTACTCTGTCTAACTCTATATGTTGTACTCGAAATTTCTGTATTCAACTCTGTCTAACTGTATATGTTGTACTTAAAATGTCTGTACTTAAGTTGATAAATCTGCCATGGTTCTCTTGCCATGCTCATTCACATTGGTGAGGGTGGGCAGTTGATTAGTTAAGACAAGTTTAAAGACACAAGAATCTCCTAGGAGGCCTGAAAGCATAAAAACCAGAAGCAAAAGACTATTTTATAGTTTATTTCCAAGAGCTGTCAGACTAACTGCAAACGAGTCCTACAGATAAGAAAGAAGAATTGTAAAAAATCAATTTGTGTCTCGCTGCACTGTGCTGCAAAAGAAATTCCTATGTACTTCTGGTACAAATGGCAATAGATAACTACTTGACTTAACTTGACTTGACTTGGTCTGGTTATCTAACAGAACATCGGTAATTAAACAATTAATAGGACTGAGCCAATGTGGCAATACAATTGACATCCCAACCCTTCACTCAAGCAATAAGGAAAGTTGCTAGATAAACTAAAACAATATAACATTTAACACATACCCCACAATTGAATAATTGACAATGGCAATAAAAAGTTTTGCAGTTGACTTGAATGGTGATTTGCAGAAAGCAAGGAGTAGTAAAGCTGAATTAGCAGGAATTAGACATACGTGGAAAATATGAGAAGGAGAGATGTGGTTCAGCAGGTATCCATGGAGTCTTACTCTATCTGTTGTACTTAAAATTTCTGTACGTTAACTTGCTGGACTTTAAGTTGTTAAATCTTCCATGCTCACCCCTGCCAGCCCCCCACCCCTGTAATACAAAGTGCATTACAAACACTAATTAAGAAATTTCTACTCTTTAAAAGAAAAGGAGACGGTTCACAGACAGATTGTCTTCTTCTGCTATTTCGTTCTTCAATGGTCCCGGGCCAAAGCATGCACAGTAGAGTGAAGCCATCTGTTTGTTTAAATTTCAGCACAGGTCTATCTGTAGTGAAGAAGGAAGAAGCAAAAAGATGGTCGCTCTGTTGTGCCCACTCAGTAGTACCCCAAGGCATTGCAGTTTTCTGCTAATAGGAGCACAAGCCAAGGGTATTAGATAAGTGATTATAATCTCGGGTTGGCACCTCATCAGTGATTTAACCTTCCATTATCCTTTAAGAGTTCTTTCTAATGAGATATTTGTTCTAAAGATGGTCATACAAGGCCTGATAAACGTTGTTGACTATGACCCTTCAGACTGAGACAGCAGTATATTGGGCAATGTATGGGAACCTCCTAATGGCCTGTCTGACCAATATCTGGGTGAAAATGAGCCATCTACTGGGTAGGTTTGAAAACCCAGACAGCTCATTGTGGGGCCCCATTTTATATCCTGGGGGCCAACCCATCAGATCATCCCAATTTTGCCCTATATGTTCATGGCCAAATCAGGTTAAGATTGTTTTTATGTATGAAAAAGGGGCAAACATTATTATGGGTAGAAGACACATTATATATAATATAGACTATATGGATATCTTTATAAAGCATCTCTTTTGGAGGTTCCTAGTTCAGATGTTCCCAGTTCAGCTGGCACGTGAGGAACTAGTCATATCACTGCTGTGCAGAGGGGGGCTCTTTGGGAGATTCGTGCAAAGTGAGGTGGAAAGATTGGAAAATAAAATCTGTCATTCCTGGAAACATTACAAACTGCAATTAAAATACACAACATAATTAATGTATGTTTTCCCAGAAGTCCAATCATATGGTACACATGCAGTATAAAAGTAATGTAGAGTACATTATGGATATAAATAATAAGCGTGTGGTGCACTCATAGCCAAGGGTGGCACTATTGTGTGTCTTGCTTTCACTGTAGGTTCCTTGTTTGACGCAGACAAACTGAAAGATCTCTATCCTGTGCATGTGCCATAGTCAGACTTGTTAGAGATGAACACCAAAAGACAAAGGTGCCACACAACTATTCGTGGCCTCCAGCCTGTGACTGTTCTCCTTTATTCTGTAGCCATTGCTGTGGGTTCTTGCTGGGAATCTGGGAAAGGCTGCAGTCTATCCAGTGGTAACATGAGTGGGTTTCTGAGTCAACCAGGAGATATTATTATTGGGGGAACCTTTCTCATTCACATGAACTGGAATTATATCCAACCCCTATTCACCACCAATCCCACCGACCTGCAGTGTCAGACGTAAGTCATGTTTTTATCTTGTTACCTCTTTTCAGTGCATTGTATTTGCTTTTTTTCTACATAATACACAAAGCCAAACCAGTCTGTAAGTGGTGCAGGTCAGTGGCAAATTGTGTCCAAACTAGGCATGAGGCCAGAGCTCCATTCTGCTATAAGCATCTAGCGACGTGCCCACTAAAGCTTAGTCCAAATGCTATTGCTACTTTTTATTACCGTACATGTGAAATCCCATAAGCTCTCATCTCTACTTTCTACTTGAGTACCACAAATCATTGATTCCACTTTTACATGTGTAATGGGTTGGGAATACTCCCTTTATATAACATGTTCCATTTCTTTTATGCCCCATTGTATATTTTCATTCACAGGCACCTTCCAAAAATAAGATTACCATATACTGATCCCATTGACACCATATATTTGTGTTTGTTGGTCATGAGATATGCCACACTGTCACTGCTTGCTTCTATCTAAAATATCCAGGCTAGGTTGCTGTGAATCCATAATTTTTTCTCCTTGTCTCAGATTCGGAAGTGAGTATTACCAAGGTATGCATGCCTTGATGTTCGCTGTCCAAGAGATCAACAAAAACCCTGAGCTTCTCCCCAACACAACTTTGGGTTTCCAGATATTTGACACCTGCATAGCCATGAGACGCGCAGCACAAGGAATGTTCTGGATGTTATCAGGGAGACAAGAGCTCACCCCAAATTATCACTGCAACAGAGAGTCAAGTCTGGCTGGTATTATTGGAGATTCTGGCTCCACCAAGGCTATTTTGATGGCTCAGATCTTAGGACTCCACCATTACCCACAAGTAAGAGTAAAAGATGTGCCATATTTGTTGTAAATGGCCTGATTCTTTGAATAAAATAACACCTATGATCGCAAAAGAAGTCAGTATACTAGGGTAATCTATAACAGTACTGGTATATTTCTTTTTTTTGTTTCATTAATTGCATTGCTCTGATACAGTGTTTACAGTCACCAATTAATTGTACCAGCTAATTTGCAATACATATATTCCCCCACCTATATTTTGTAAACTTGGGAACACAAGTTTTGTTTCATTGTTTCATCTTGTCTTCTTACTTTTATGTTTGTTTAAAGTGAAATTAATGGAATACATGAGACCAAAGGTTCAATGAAGAAAGAGGCGTATGTGTGTGCCAGATGCAGTATCATGGATTGATCAGTGCTTTAGGCACCCTACCCATTTTCCTTGTGAATTGATTCATTATCTTTTTTAATTTGTTTACAGATAAGTTATTATGCAACCAGTCCTCTTCTCAGCAACCGAGCCTTGTTTCCTTCCTTTTTCCGTACTATACCTAGTGATGAGTTTCAAATGAAAGGATTGGCCCAGCTTGTCTCTAAGTTTGGTTGGTCATGGGTTGGTCTTTTGGCAACTGACAATGACTATGGGCAATATGGGATGCAGGTGGTAAAGCAAGAAGTGCTCAAAGCTGGGGCTTGTGTTGCATTTATTGTAGATATTATGACCGGCAAGCCTGACAGGAATGCTCCCCAGATTGCTCGGATCCTCAGAGAGTCAACAGCTAAGGTTGTAGTTGTGATGGCCTCTGACGCTGATTTTATGATTGTGCTGGAAGAACTCTTGAGGCAGAATGTGACTGGCAAAGTCTGGGTAGGCAGTGAAGCCTGGGCAGGTTCCACTTTACTATCAGCAAAAAGATTTCAGGCTGTTTTGGTGGGCTCAGTTGGCTTTAGCATCCACGCTGATCAGATATCTGGGTTTGCAGAGTATTTTGAAAGCCTCAATCCATATTCAGATCTTCATGATCCATTCATAAAGGAATTTTGGGAACACGCTTTCTCTTGTAAGTGGCTCTACCAAGATGATTTAGTCATCAATGCCTCACTCCAGCCATGTACAGGGAAAGAAAAATTGGGGAATGTCATGTTGAAAACAGACTTTCGACTTTCTCTCAATGTCTACACTGCAGTTTATGCATTTGCTTGGGCCCTACAAAATCTTTATGACTGTCAGCTTGGAAAAGGACCATTTCAGCATGGGAGCTGTGCCAACATCTCCTTTTTTCAGCCTTGGCAAGTAAGAGACCATTCTCCTACTCCTCAGCTTCAAACTTCTCATGTGATATTGGTGTCCTCTTCTTTCATTACCTTCCTTTCTTGTTTTTTCAGCTTTTCTACTACATTAAACATGTCAATTTTAAAACCAAAGATGGGAACCATATATTTTTTGATGCTAAAGGGAACCCCCCACCAATTTATGATATTATAAACTGGCGGGTGAGTGCTAAGGGCTCTACAGAGCAGATTATTGTAGGGAGTTATGATGCAAGTGCACCAGATGGGAAGAACTTACCTGTGAACACATCTACAATATTATGGAACACTGGTGAAACTCAGGTATGAGAAAATAATTCACTTAATTGTGCTTTAAGAATATATAACATTGAGAACATTTTTTTCTTATTTTAATGGTGAAGGGCACAAGGCCCTTTATTATTATTTTTCTCTCACCACCATTTTTGGGGGGGAGACAGGGGGTAAAGGGATTTTGTGTGGTGTAGCAATTATTATTGGAAATCCAATTCAATAGATTGTCTTACAGGTATAGTGCATAGGATTTTGGAGAGACATTCTCATCCCACATGCAAGTAGGGTTGGTAGAATATGTGGTATAAATTCACTAGATAAACTTTTACTTTGCATAGAAGATGTTTCTAGCCCTTTGGATTTGCAATAGAGTTTACAGGGAAGTGCACATCTGTGCACATTCTCACCACACATCCAAACGCGGACAATTTTCTCAGTTCAGACCAAAACACTTATCCAGTCTCTTATTATCTCCCGCCTTGACTACTGCAACCTACTCCTTGCAGGTATTCCAACAAGTCATCTTTCACAACTCCAATCTGTTCTAAATGCTGCTGCTAGACTCATTCATTTATCTCACAGGCCAACATCAGCTGCTTCCAAATGCATGTCCCTTCACTGACTCCCAATCTCCTCTAGAATCAAATTTACATTCAAGGCCCTTAATAGTGAAGCCACTCCCTATATTTCATCTCTGATACACTCCTACATTCAACCTTTGCTCTGCTTCTGACCTTCACCTCTCTTCTCCTCTCATCACCTCAGCCTATTCAATGTTATTTTTTCAACGAGCATAAGTGGTGAAATGTCAACTGCTGTAGACTTACTTTATAATACTAGATACTGTATATTATGACCTGCATGAATGAAAATCTTCATGGACAATCCAGATAAGTGCTAATGTGATGAGCCTGTGGGTTTCTGGTCATCCTTAGGAATGGTAAAGATCAGTGTCTCATCCCACTAAAATCAAGTTAACCTAGAGAAATCCCAAGCTAAAGTAAATAGACTATTTCAATATACAATTTTGAATTAATGCCAAAACTCAAAAGTTACCTAAACTTTATCTTCAACCAAAAAATTTCTAGTCTGTTGGGGGCTATTTCACTCTCACAATGTTACAGGGCAACACTTTTGAAATAAAAAAAATAACAAAAGTGGTATAAAGGTGATACCTTTATTGGCTAACTATTATAATCATAACAAGCTTTCAGAACATTTTAGTTCCTTTTTCAAGCGGATTACACTGAAGCTGTGGGGTTCTCTGGTATATACAACATTCAGCTCATAGGTCAAATGACCAACAAAAAGGAATATCACTCTATGTGTGAGGTGTCAAAGTCATTTACAAGGGGATCTGCAAGAGATAAGCAGATAAGGCTCAAGATAATGTGAGTCAAAGAGGCTGAGTATAAATTAGGGCTGAATTATTGGAGTGTAGAATCAAAGGAATTCCATATGATCTCTTACTCCATATCCAGACATGTTGGTATTTCTGACCTGGCGCAGTCCTTTCTTAGTCTACATAATTAGCCAGAAATCCAAGGCCCAGGTTTAGTTCATTCTTCAGAGAATTGAAAGTTTCCATGAATTTGTATTCCCACACTTTTCTTTCATTATCTGTTTTAAAATTGCCCTTAAGAACCAACATTCTTAAATCCTTTATGGAGTGATGAGGGCTATTGAAATGATTTCCTGTTGGCGTGTCCAGTTTTTTATTGGTTATAGTGAATTGGTGTTGTGTATTTCTCTTTCTCAGGCTTTGCCCAGTCTCTCCTATATATAGTCCCCCTGTTATCCATTTAGTGTATTGTATTAAATGTGGTGTATTTAATACACTAAATGCATATCACCCATAATAGAAAAAACACCAGCGTTTTTTGGGACTTAGAAAAATTTTTAACTTTTTTTGAAGAAATCGCTACTCTATTGCGCTTCGCCTGGTCTGAGGTGGCGAAGGAAGTCTAGCGTAAAAGGTAGCGTTCAGAACAATTTGCGCGTTAGTGAATTTGCGTAGTTACATCCGTTGCGCAAATTCGCCAGGCGTAAGGGTGCGAAGTTACCGTTAGTGAATTTGCGAAGTAACGAAAATGCCCAACGCTAGCGAATTGACGCTAGCGTTAGGTGCTTCGGCGCATAGTGAATTTGCCCCATAGATTGATGTTCCTTTTTGTTGGTCATTTGACCTATGAGCTGAATATTGTATATACAGTATACCAGAGAACCCCACAGCTTCAGTGTAATCGGCTTGAAAAAGGAACTAAAATGTTCTGAAAGCTTGTTATGCTTATATTAGTTAGCCAATAAAGGTATCACCTTTATACCACTTTTGTTATTTTTTTTATTTCAAAAGTGTTGCCCTGTAACATTTTTACTTGCTAACACAGTACAGCAACTTTACCTACTCTCACAATAAAAATTGCAAAAGGAAGAGAGTTCATCCTCAGATCTTCTATTTGAGTATTGATATCATTATCTATCCAACATTAGATTCTAACACTGAATTCTTTATGCCATAGATTCCTCTTTCCAGATGCAGTGAAAGCTGTCCAGTAGGGTTTATAAAGTTGACATTACCAGGAAAACCAATCTGCTGTTTCCAATGTGTTCGGTGTCCTCAAGGACAAATATCAAACCAAACAGGTAAGAAATGGAATGTATTTAATTATTGGCATGTTTGTTTTACTGAATGAACATTTCTTACCTTTCTAGATGCTGTAATGTGTCAGCAATGTTCATGGGATACATGGTCCAGTTTTCAACAAGACAAATGCATCCCAAAGGCAATAGATTTTCTCTCCTATGAAGAACTCTTGGGTTTAAGTCTAGCAGCAATTTCTATTTCTTCCTCAGTTGTTCCACTTTGTATTGCGAGCATTTTTATGTGTCATAAAACCACACCAGTTGTTAGAGCCAACAACTATTCCCTTAGTTGCCTTCTCCTGCTCTCCTTGTTCCTCTGTTTCCTTTGCTCTTTAGGGTTCATTGGTTACCCACAATCTGAAATGTGTCTTCTGCGCCAGGTGGCATTTGGGATGGTTTTCTCTCTGTGTATCTCTAGTGTTCTGGCTAAAACCATTACTGTTGTTATAGCTTTCACTGCAATTCAGCCTGGCAGCAGGTTAAAAAGGTGGACAAGCGTTAAGGTGTCCTACTGTGTTGTTGTGTTTTGCATGTGTATTCAGTTATCTGTGTGCATAGTGTGGCTTTCCTTCTCCCCTCCATTTCCAGAGTATGATATCAAAACCCAACCTGGAGTCATCATAATAAACTGCAATGAAGGGTCACCCACTGCTTTCTGGTGCATGCTGGGATTTCTGGGCATATTGGCTTCTATCAGTTTCATTGTTGCTTTCCTGGCTAGGAGACTCCCTGACAGCTTCAATGAAGCCAAATTCATTACATTTAGCATGCTGGCCTTTCTCACTGTCTGGATATCCTTTATCCCAGCATACTTCAGCGCACGGGGAAAATACACTGTAGCCATGGAGATCTTTGCCATCTTGTCTTCTACCTGGGCTATGGTGGCCTGTATTTTTATGCCAAAGTGTTACATTATATTGTTAAGACCTGATATGAATTCCAGAGAACTTCTCATGAGAAGAGGCAGAGCCCAGTGATAGTTCAAAACTTCCTGGAAATTAGATATATACCTGAAGGGATCAAGGAAAGGGAATTTGTGGGGGCAGATCCCTATTTTTTAGATAATGTCATAAAATTATTTTTATTTTGATAGAAAAATTTATATTCCAAAGAGCAACTTTAAGGGGCTGATTCACTATGGGTCGAATATCGAGGGTTAATTAACCCTCGATATTCGACTAGGAACTGAAATCCTTCAACTTTGAATATCGAAGTCGAAGGATTTAGCGCAAATTCTGCGATCGTACGTTCGAAGGATTATTCCTTTGATCGAACGATTAAATCCTTCTAATCGAACGATTTGAAGGATTTAAATCCAACGATCGAAGGAATATCCTTCGATCAAAAAAACTTAGGCAAGCCTATGGGGACCTTCCCCATAGGCTAACATTGACTTCGGTAGCTTTTATCTGCCGAACTAGGGGGTCAAATTTTTTTTTAAAGAGACAGTACTTCGACTATCGTTGGTCGAATAGTCGAACGATTTTTACTTCGAATCCTTCGATTCGAAGTCGTAGTCGAAGGTCGAACTAGCCCATTCGATGGTCGAAGTAGCCCAAAAAATACTTCGAAATTCGAAGTTTTTTTACTTCGAATCCTTCACTCGAATTTAGTGAATCGGCCCCTAATAGTTTAGATCAAATTTATTTTTTATAGTTATTTATTGTAATGTAAGGGTTCTAGCACTTTTAGAATTTTAAGATTTCTGTTTTAAAAATTAAGATTAAAAAATTCAAACAATTAAATCTTAGAGTGAAGTTGTTTCTGTATTTTGTTTCCTCCATTGAAATTTTGCCTTAAATTCCAGCTCTAATGCAGCATATTCTCAGACTATAGCTACTTATTCTCTAAATTATAGGAAATTAAAAATTGCAAATAATTCAAAAACTACAAGTTCAACCATTGCAAAACAAGCTGCAAGTGGATTGAGAAGAAAAAAAAGCAACCAGCCCTCCATCTCAATAATGAGGGTTGCACAGCTGTATACATTCACTTGTTTTATCTTTGGATGTGCGAAAGACATTTGAGCAGATTTATTAAAGGGCAAAGTGTCCATCGCTAGATAGAATTCACCAGAAATCCAATCTGCAGGGACACCGACAAATTACTAACAGCTGTAAAGGACAATTCACTATAGAAAGAGACAATTGCTAGCACAGTTTCGCTCCCTATTGCCAGGCGAATTTTCATTAAATTCAGTAAAGTGCGAATTTTACAGAATGTTACCTCTTTCGCCAGGGTTTCCTTCACCAGCTTAGACCTGGCGAACTGATAAGATGAAACTACATCCTCCTCAATCTTATGTCAGTGACATCATTTCCTGTATGCTGGAAAGTCATAAAAGTTCTAAAAAATTCAGGGTTTTTTTCATATTTTAAAGCGAGATTGCCTTCAAAAGTCCTAACTATTTAAGATTTTTTTAACATTTTTTTTTACCATTTGAGGGGCATGCCACATTTGTTTTAGGGTGGGCTCATGTCTAGGGAATTAGAGGATCTCTTTTGTCTTAATTTTGCTTCCTTGGACATGTGTAATAAGAAGAAGAACAATTGATCAATGCACATTCCCTGGTCCCCTGTCATATCAGTAATCTATGCAGATACATGTATTTACAAAGACAGGGGTTTTTTTAGTTACAAAATTATGATCATAAGATTGATAAGCCACCATACCACGTCAAGGTAAAACCCATATGGCGGTCCCCAACTATTTACCTATGGTCATAATATCAAATGCTGAAGCCTCCCGGCATAAGAGCATTACCTGAAATAAAAGGTCTCCTCACCTGGGCATTGGTTTCAATCATAGGGCTTAGTCCTCCCCCACCATTAGCTTTCAAAGGGGAGAGATAACCTAGAGTCCAGCATTGGTTCCAGCAGGGGACCAGGGAATGTGCATTGATACATTTTTGTTCTTTTTTTCTATGTTTGTAGTTAATTTGGCCAGATCAGTAGCACTTCCATTGTATTTTAGTACATTTTTATTTAGAGTGCTCCCACAACCTTTACTTTTAGCATGTGTAATAATAAGTGGCCACTTCAAGCATTTGCACCAACATCTCTGATAGAGACATATATATGACCCATATGTACCCGCCCTATTCAAATTGACCTACACGTAAGAGCACAAACGAAGTTTCGCAGAAATAAACATTAGCAAAAGTTCACTATGAATTGCTCATACTGACCAATTAACATTAGTGAACCTTCATCAGAGAGAAGAGACGAAACTTCACATTTTAGTGAATTGGTGTAGTGGTATTGAATTTGCACCTGGCGAAGTGGAGCAAAGTGTGTCGGAGCCTTCGCTGGTGAAAATTCACCCTCTACTGAATTTACCCCATGGACATTCAAGAATGTTTTTTTATATAACTCATAAACTATTGATGCAGTTCTTTTTGTACAGTTCAGTTATGCTCAGTTAGCACACAGTCCTTTAAAGCAACCTTATGATATGGTAGGACCTTTTGCGTCAGGACCCAAAAATTTTCAGGGCAGGTCCCCATTCACCTCAGTTTTAAAACATTGATAGATTGCTGCTAAGAATCCATGTGGGAAGCAAGTTCCCTCTTTGATACGCATCTGAAAAATCTGGTGAGTAGGAAATTTGGCTGCAAGGACTGGAGTTGTCTGTTTTGGGCAAATAGGACACTGCATGATTGGAGCCCTCACATTACAACCCCTTCCTGGCCTCAAAATTGGGATCCATAAGTGTTTCATGCCTAAGGTGCACGTAGGGCAGAAAAGAGCAGTCATCTCAACTCAACACCTAATGGATGGCTTGGAATCCCAAAGGTGAACCAGGGCTGATCCTCAACATCAGTGCCCACCTGGAATTGCCCTAATGCTTTGGTACATTTTTCCAGATGGCAGGAGTGTGAACAGTGAGTGTGAGGGGTGTGTTGGATCAGCCACAATGCTGGTGGCTTTATGGATGCAGTGAGTGGTGTAAATGTCCGTGATGGAAGAAAGAGAGACACCTATGATCTTCTCTGCTGTCTTCACTGTCCTCTGTAGGGTCTTGCACTCCATGACCGTTCAGTTCCCAGCCCAGACAGTGATACAGCTGCTCAGGATGCTCTCAATAGTCCATTGTTGAAAGTTAAAATGAAAAGCGTTATTATTTAATATAAGTTATTATTAGGTTCCTCTATCCAAGTTGTCCTTCAGGATTTGGGAAGGCTATTGTTTCAGGAAAACCTTCTTGCTGCTACGATTGTGCCCGATGTCCCCATGGAGAAAACCTAGAAAACCTCTATCACATTCCTTAAACTAAATTAGTTCACTTTTTAGATGCTGTGGAATGTCATCCATGTTCCTGGGACGCATGGCCAAATTTCCAGCAGGACAGATGCTTACTAAGAATTAGTTAGAGTTCCTTTCCTATGAAGAAAATTATCTTCTTCCACCTGTTATTCTGGGACTTTTTATTCAATATAAAAGAACACCAGTTGTCCGAGCAACAATTATGCCATTAGTTGTCTTCTACTGCTTTCCCTGTTCTTCTGTTTCCTTTGATCTTTAGGGTTCATTCGTTACCCACAACCTGTCTTCTGCGCCAGGTGGCATTTGGTATAGTTTTTGCTCTCTGTGTTCTGGCCAAAACCATCATTGTTGTCATTGCCTTTAAATCAACCAAACCTGGCAGTAGGTTAAGAAAGTGGACAGGAGTAAGGATGTCCTACTGGGTCATTGAGTTTTGTGTATTTATTCAATCATTTCTGTGTGTGATGTGGCTGATCTTATCACCACAAAAAGTATGGTCAAGGTTTATAAAAAGCAAACAAATTGGTAGAACAGTAATTAAGACTGGAAAAAGTCTATATAAAGACTATATAAAGGTGACTGGCACGAAAAGTTGTGGCGACATGTCTGTGTGAAAACCCTGACCAGGAGGAGAAAGAGAGTGCCTTATAGTTCCTTCAATCTGATTGGGGACATTTTCTGTCCAAGCTACAATGTTTCTCACGTGACAATAATCTCTAAGAGAGCTTTTCTTCAGTAGGGTATTGCACTTTAACCAAAAGTAACTGATGGAGTTTTGTAGAACAAATGACTACAAGATCACTATCTAAGGTGGCCAAGGCAGGATGGATGGTGGAAATCACAATATTCATAATACTTGAGTTCAAAAGAAGCCAGTATATAAAGCCTAAAGATGGCTTTTTAGAAACTATAGATTAAATAAATACATTTAATTTTATATATATGTATGTGAATTGTTTTTCTATGGGTTTTTATACAGATATCCTTGATCAAGAAATAATGAAGAAAACAATACATAATTACTGCGTGCAGTGCAACCAATATTTGCATATATATATATATATATATATATATATATATATATATATATATATATATATATATATATATATATATATATATATATATATATATATATATATATATATATATTGGTCCAACTGGATCGCACTCCATGTTTAAAACATAGCCTTTATTAGCTTGTTAAAATGTATCATAGCGTTATTCACAACACAGTAGCAGCGTCATTTGTATCAAGACACTTATCTGTTAAAAGTCCAACACAGACGCTAAATCCATCCACACTCACGCGACGTTTCGGGACGCATCCGTTCCCTTTCTCAAGTGTATGTATCGTGTAGTAGCGTATAGGACTCCATTGCACACACTTTCTGCTTCCTCGTCAGACGGAGCATACGTGGTGAGTAACTGTGATGACGCGTCCTTACCTAGAGGACGGATCTGCACGTCAGTGGCCACATATCTCCACCCTCCCGTTACTATCTAGAGTCCATAGTTACCAAGGGAGAAAAATATGTTAGTAAGAGCAAATTACATGGGCGTTTTTCACTATATCAAATGATGGCAGTTGTTTAAGTAGATTGTACCGTTAATATAAGCAAGAAATTACAAAATTATATACAAAGAAATTATATGCCAAAAAATTCAAAACTACTTTTAAAGAAAAATTTAGCAAAAATTAAGAAAAAATTTAGAAAAAATTTAGAGAAATCAAAAAATGTAAACTAAATAATGTTGATAAGCATCAGTTACCAGAAGTGTTTCTGCTTACCAAAAATCAATATTTTACAAAAATAAATGCAAATCAAAATCGCGGTTTAGACCCCTTGGACTGAGAGTCCCTAACCTATCAATCCATTTAACTTCTGCTCTTTTTAATGCTAAGACACGATCTCCTCCTCTCTTCAGGGGTGGGACGTGTTGGATAACTCTGAATTTCAGCTCATCAGATGTATGTCCTTGTTCTAAACAATGTCTAGAGACTGGCAATGACCTATTGCCTACATGTATAGTTGATCTATGCTGGGAAAACCTATCCTTCACCTTCTGGGTGGTTTCTCCAACATAGACCAACCCACATGGGCACACCAGCATATATACAACAAAATTGGTGTCGCACATATTATAACCCCTAATTTGATACTTCTGATCCCTATGTGGATGATCAAAATCGGGACCCACCAGTACGAATCGACACTGGGCACAACCCTTACATCTCTCTTAGGACCCCAGAACATTGCCTTCTTTAATGGTTTCCGTATATCTGCATTCACTAATCTGCTCCCTATGGTTACTCCTCTGCGATAGGACATCATAGGACCTTGTTGGAATTCTGAAATTGAGGGATATGCCTCTCTTAGTAAGTGCCAATGTTTATCAAGTATACATTTAAATTTTGAACTGGCCGAATTATATTGAGATACATAAGCCAATCTGTTACCTATAGTACTCCGGTCCCTTGATGTACATCCAAGAGTCCCTTCCTGAGCTGCCTGTTGATTTTTCTGTATTAACTGATTCGGGTATCCCCTATCTATAAGTTTCCTAGACATTGATTCCAAGTCTTGTTCCAAGACCACTGGATTATTTGTAATTCTACTCACTCTGGTAAATTGACTAATAGGGATCGATCTCTTAACTGAGGGAGGATGGAAGCTATCATATGAGAGAAGTTGATTTCGATCTGTAGGTTTTGTATAGATCCGAGTGTCAAACCCTGTCAGGGTTCGTGTAACCAGGACATCTAAAAAAGTGACTGCCTGGAGATCAGCTGTCATCGTAAATTTAATGTCATCATGGGCTTCATTAATTGCCTCGCGAGGAGGAGATCGTATCTTAGCATTAAAAAGAGCAGAAGTTAAATGGATTGATAGGTTAGGGACTCTCAGTCCAAGGGGTCTAAACTGCGATTTTGATTTGCATTTATTTTTGTAAAATATTGATTTTTGGTAAGCAGAAACACTTCTGGTAACTGATGCTATTAGTTTACATTTTTTGATTTCTCTAAATTTTTTCTAAATTTTTTCTTAATTTTTGCTAAATTTTTCTTTAAAAGTAGTTTTGAATTTTTTGGCATATAATTTCTTTGTATATAATTTTGTAATTTCTTGCTTATATTAACGGTACAATCTACTTAAACAACTGCCATCATTTGATATAATGAAAAACGCCCATGTAATTTGCTCTTACTAACATATTTTACTCCCTTGGTAACTATGGACTCTAGATAGTAACGGGAGGGTGGAGATATGTGGCCACTGACGTGCAGATCCGTCCTCTAGGTAAGGACGCGTCATCACAGTTACTCACCACGTATGCTCCGTCTGACGAGGAAGCAGAAAGTGTGTGCAATGGAGTCCTACACGCTACTACACGATACATACGCTTGAGAAAGGGAACGGATGCGTCCCGAAACGTCGCGTGAGTGTGGATGGATTTAGCGTCTGTGTTGGACTTTTAACAGATAAGTGTCTTGATACAAATGACGCTGCTACTGTGTTGTGAATAACGCTATGATACATTTTAACAAGCTAATAAAGGCTATGTTTTAAACATGGAGTGCGATCCAGTTGGACCAATATAGTTAAAAAGCGGAATTACTCACTGCTATTGGGATCAGCACCCTTGACTTCGATATACACTGGGATTAGTGCATCACAAACGTTGGAATTGTATATATATATATAATCTCTTTTTGCCAAATTCAGATAAATTCTCTTTAATCCAATTGTTCCTTAAAGTTGTATAATGATAGTGCTGGGTTAATTTGTTTAGTTCAGTATATGATAAAAGCCACACACCCATGCACCAGACTGATTTTAATTGCAACACATGGATGAGCTGCATTTTTTGTTTTTGTAGATATATATATATATAGTTAGGAGCACTCACGGGTGTCGTGAAATAGAGGTTTTATTGGAGTAGTACAAACACCCGTGAGTGCTCCTAACTATATCTATATGCTCTCTTTCGAGGAGCACCCGGGACTTGACTGATTGATGGTGAGTGCCGGTTAATAATATGACTATATATATATATATATATATATATATATATATATATATATATATATATATATATATATATATATATATATATATATATATATATATATATATATATATATATATATATATATATATATATATATATATATATATATATATATATATATATATATATTCTGATTACCCTATAAAAATAATAATAAATAACTATATTCTGCCAAAAGTGAATTGCTGTTTCTGGACAAGACTTGCCTGTGAATGTGATCTGTAAACCCAATATAAAAACCTGTTGAGGTGTAACACAAATAAGCTGAGATATTCGTACGCAAATGGAAGGTGTAATGACCAATACTTATTAAATGAGAGCTAGGGTTTGACTAGGGGGCCGAATCACTAAGGGTCGAATATTGAGGGTTAATTAACCCTCGATATTCGACTAGGAATTAAAATCCTTCGACTTCGAATATCGAAGTTGAAGGATTTAGCGCAGATAGTTCGATTGAACGATCGAAGGATAATTCCTTCGATCAAACGATTAAATCCTTCGAATCGAACAATTCGAAGGATTTAAATCCAACGATCGAAGGAATATCCTTCGATCAAAAAAAGTTAGCCAAGCCTATGGGAACCTTCCCCATAGGCTAACATTGACTTCGGTAGCTTTTAGATGGCGAACTAGGGGGTCAAAGTTTTTTTTAAAGAGACAGTACTTTGACTATCGAATGGTCGAATAGTCGAAAGATTTTTACTTTGAATCCTTCGATTCGAAGTCGTAGCCGTAGTCTAAGGTCGAAGTAGCCCATTCGATGGTAGAAGTAGCCCAAAAAAAACTTTGAAATTCAACGTTTTTTAACTTCGAATCCTTCATTCGAAGTTAGTGAATCGGCCCCTAGGTGTGTGTGACAATGATTAAGTAGACCTTTCTGGTGATATGTATTCACTCTTTGACAAACTTTGTTTGTGTCCTCTGAAATCTACCCTGGGAAAGGAAAAAAAAATGAGGCTTATGGTGCCAAAGTCCTAGTATGAATCCCTCTGCTCCTACTGGGGCACAATGTAAGCATTAAACTACCCAGTCAATAACATCATACACTGCATCACAGACACTAATTAAGCAACAGGAGGGCTGTGTGGAGAAGAAATTTCTACCCTTTAAAAGAAAAGCAGAAGGTAAAGTAACTGTTGGGTGCTAAATATTTGGGCCAGTTCTCCTGTTAAAAAGGAAAAAAAGTTTAAGCTCAACCTCTGGTTTTTATAAGTTATTTAGTATATTTAAAGTTTTTTTAGGGGTAACACAGTCCCACTCTTCTGATAATAATTCTATATGTTTTTTAGAAGCAACTAAATGCCTTCAACTGCCCTGCTCACCCTTTTCAGCCGATGACCTGGGTGTATATACCCCAGGTCCCACGCTCCTGGGTTCGCACTATCATCATACAATATGTAAACATTTAGAAAAAGCCGCACTCACCAAGGTAGATGAGTGGCCCGGGTGCATCGCCCCGAACCCGTAGCTTTGGGTGGTGTGCAATCAAAATCATAAATGTTAGCAAGCAGTAGATTACAAACATCTTAATCCTGACGCGTGCACTCGTTGGGTAAAACGACGCGTCAGGATTAAGATGTTTGTAATCTACTGAAATAAACTTGTAGTTTTTACCCAACGAGTGTACTTCGGAGTGCTTGCTAACATTTATGATTCCGGTTCTCCTGTCAACTTAGGCGCCGGCGCATAAACACCGGTGCATGCCAAAATGGACGCTCCCACCAAAACACTTAGGAGCTATGACCTCTAATTTGGGCGCCTGGCTTCCTATTGGTCCCTGATCTGTCTTCCTCAGCCTGCTCCTGATTGGTTCCTGTCCCCTTAAATACCTTCCTCTTCCTTCTCACATTGCCCAAGCTGGCTTCTGTTTCCACAGTTCCTGCTCAAGTCCCGTTTGCCTGCTTTCCTGTTTATTGGACCCTTGGCCTGTTAATTCGACCTTGTACCTTCGCTGCCCGGACCGACCACTGCTTGAACTTGGCGACGCTTTTGCCTTATCCCTTGGTACTTTGCTTCTCTGCTTCCTGAAACTGACCACTGCCTGTAATTGACTACGCCTTGCCTGATCCCTGGATACTTCGCTTTTGGTTAACACGCTTGGCTCCTTTGCTGACTCCGCCGCAGAAAGTCCGGGGCCCCAAAAGGGCGTCGGTGAAGACCGGAGCCATAGAGGAGTTCCAGTTGCCATCTGTCCGCCTAGGACCAGCAGTCCTCCTCCGGGATCCCAGGTAACAGATCGTTACAGTTAGCTTGGGCCATTTAAAATGGATCCCTCCCAAGCCGCTGGTCGACCTTCCTCTCTGGAGACTGTTTTGGAGGCTCTCATGAAGCGTCTGGAAGATTCTGAGACCCAACAGTTGCATCTCGCTCAGAGTATTCAGCATCTGTCCAGTCGCCTAGATGTCCTGCAGGCCTCCCAGACCCCATTGCCTCCTGTTTCTGTGGAACCGCCTGCTCCAGTTCTGGTCTCGGCTCATTTACCCAGTGGGGAGAGTTTTTGCTGGAGACCCAAGATTTCTGCACCCCTTCGTTACTCCGGGGACCCCGAGACCTGTCGAGGTTTTTTGAATCAGTGTAAGATCCACTTCAAGCTTTCACAGTTTCCTAATGAGAAGTCCAAAGTGGCCTATGTCTTGACTTTGCTTTATGGAAAGGCCCTGGCCTGGGCTTCTCCTCTCTGGGAACGGGACGATCCTCTGGTTCACAATTCCACGGCCTTCCTATCCACTTTCCGTGAGATTTTTGATGCTCCTGGTAGGAAGGAGAATGCCTTGACTCGTCTCTTAAAGATCTCCCATGGGTCACTCTCCGCAGCCGAGTACGCCATAGATTTCCAGGAGGTATCCTGGAATAACGAGGCCCTTGTGGCAGCTTTTTGGAACGGTCTCAATGAGTCCCTAAAAGACGAGTTGGCTGCCCGGGATCTTCCTCCGCAGTTTGAAGACCTGGTTTCTTTGGTCATCCGAATTGATGTTCGACTGAAGGAGAGGCTTTCGGCCAAATCACGTGCTCACAGACTGCTCCTCGACTCCAACATTCCAGCTTCTCTGGCTAATTCTCTTCCTGTGCCGGAGGAACCTATGTAGCTGGGGGCTACTGGACTTACCCCCGAGGAGAGGTCTCGTCGTCATACGGCAGGTCTGTGCCTTTACTGTGGCCTGAAGGGTCATTTTCTCAAAACTTGTCCTAACAAGCCTCAACCTCGGCCGCAGGGAAACTTCAAAGCCTAGGTCGGCCGGTGGAGACCGTCCTGGGCACTGCCGCTTCTTCTCCACCAAGAAACTACTCTCGCCTATTGGTTCCCTGTCTTATTAAGCACTCCTCCAAAACCATTCCTTACCAGGCTTTCATCGACTCCGGTGCTGCCGGGAACTTCATTGACCTCTCTTTTGCCCGAGCCTCTTCCTTGCCCCTTGTGCCTCTGGCGGCTCAAGCAATTAATGGACATCCCGTCTCTCCTGGACTGATTACTCACTCCACTTCTCCTCTGCACTTTCAAGTTGGTTCTTTCCATAAAGAGAAGATTTCGTTTTTGGCCATCTCCTGCCCTTCCACTCCGGTCATCCTAGGGTTGCCCTGGCTGCAACTGCATAACCCTGCTATTGACTGGTCTGCTGGAGAATTGTCTGCTTGGAATTCCTGCTGTTCTTCCAGTTGTTTGCTCTTCTTCTTCTTCTTCTCCAGTCTCCGTTTGTTCCTTATCCACCCTCGAGTCTCTTGCTGCCTGTTATAGAGACTTTTCTGATGTCTTTGAGAAGAAAAGCGCTGAAGTCCTTCCCCCCCATAGACCCTATGACTGTCCCATTGACCTGATCCCTGGAACCGTCCCTCCTAGGGGAAGAACTTACCCTTTATCCATACCTGAAACTCAGGCTATGAAGGACTACATCCAGGACAATTTATCTAGGGGGTTCATCAGGAAGTCTAATTCACCTGCTGGTGCCGGATTTTTCTTCGTTCAGAAGAAGGATGGGGTTCTTCGGCCATGCATTGATTATCGTGGTCTCAACAAGATAACTATCAAAAACAGATATCCTCTCCCTCTCATTCCTGAACTTTTTGATAAGCTCAAGGGCGCCAAAATATTTCCTAAGTTAGACCTCAGGGGAGCCTACAATCTTATCCGTATAAGGCAAGGAGATGAGTGGAAGACAGCCTTCAACACACGTGACGGCCATTATGAGTACCTGGTCATGCCTTTCGGCCTCTGCAACGCCCCCGCTGTCTTTCAAGACTCCATGAACAATATTTTCCGAGACCTCCTCTACTCCTTTGTTGTAATCTATCGGATGACATTTTGATTTTCTCCCCTTGTGAATCCCTTCATGTTTCTCATCTGAGACAGGTTCTTCAGCGCCTCAGAGAGAATAATTTGTTTGCCAAGATTGACAAATGCGAATTTCATCAGCCTAAGATTTCCTTTCTTGGTTACATCATTTCTGCCTCTGGTTTTGAGATGGATCCAGAAAAAGTCTCTGCGGTCCAGAAATGGGTCCCTCCTTCTAATCTGAAAGTGGTCCAACGGTTCCTGGGCTTCGCCAACTTCTATAGGAAGTTCATTAGAAATTTTTCCGGCATTGTCCTTCCCATCACCGCCCTTACTAGGAAGGGTACAAGGTTTGTCTGGACCCCTGAAGCACAGAGAGCTTTTGATGATCTGAAACAAGCCTTTTCTTCTGCTCCTGTTTTGATTCATCCAGATGTATCTCGTCCTTTTGTTTTGGAGGTGGATGCTTCTGATTCCGGAGTTGGGGCCACCCTCTCACAACGGTCTGACTTTCATGGCCCGTTACATCCCTGTGCCTTCTTTTCACGGAAATTTTCCTCTGCTGAGAGAAACTATGACGTGGGCAACAGAGAACTTTTGGCAGTTAAATTGGCCCTAGAGGAATGGCGTCATCTACTGGAGGGTTCGGCTGAACCTATCACCATTCTTACGGATCATAAAAATCTTGAATACATCTCTTCTGCCAAGAGACTGAATCCCCGCCAAGCGCGTTGGGCTCTCTTTTTCTCCAGATTTAATTTCATCATTTCTTTTCGCCCTGGTTCAAAAAACTCCAAGGCTGATGCCCTGTCCAGATCATTTTCATCAGATGAAGCCCCTGTTCTCTCTCCTACTCCAATTATTCCTCCTGAATTCATTGTGGCTCCTGTTTCTGTCTCTCCTCCAGAATGTCCTCCTGGGAAGACCTTTGTGCCTGCCTCCTCTGTCCCTCAAGTCCTGTCCTGGGCTCATTCATCCAAGTTGGCTAGGCATCCTGGTGTCAACAAGACCTTCGATTTGTTATCCAGGTACTTTTGGTGGCCCTCCTTGAAACGAGATGTCTCTTTGTTTGTGTCTTCCTGTGTCACCTGTGCTCAACAGAAGACTCCTCGTTCCCTTCCTTGTGGCCTTCTTCAACCTTTACCCACTCCCTCCCAACCCTGGGTGGACATTGCAATGGACTTTGTGGTGGATTTACCCAAGTCTTCGGGGATGACTACCATTTGGGTCGTCGTGGATAGATTCTCGAAGATGGCGCACTTTGTTCCCCTCAAGAAGTTGCCCACAGCCTCCACTCTCGCTCAGCTTTTTGTCAAAGAGGTTTTTCGTCTGCATGGCATTCCTTCCTCCATTGTCTCTGATCGTGGCGTTCAGTTTGTTTCAAGATTCTGGAGGGCTTTTTGTCAACTTCTGAACATTCATCTGAACTTTTCCACGGCTTACCATCCTCAGAGTAATGGGCAGACTGAAAGGACAAACCAATCTTTGGAGCAGTTTCTCCGATGTTTCATCTCACAAAATCAGGATAACTGGTCTGATCTTCTTCCTTGGGCTGAGTTTGCACATAATAATCTCAAACATAGCTCTTTAAACTGCTCTCCCTTTTTCTGTGTCTATGGTCTCTCTCCCTCAGCTCTTCCTCCAACTGCTGTCAAAGTGGACGTTCCTGCAGCTGACTCCTTGTTTTGGAACTTTCAGAAGATCTGGACAGATGCTCATTCCGCCCTTGCCAAGGCTTCTTCACGCCAGAAGGTGGCTGCCAATAAACATCGTCGCCCTGCTCCCGGGTTCAAGGTAGGGGACTCTGTCTGGCTCTCTTCTAGGAATATCAAGCTCAAGCAGTCCTGTCCTAAGCTGGGTCCTCACTTCATCGGTCCTTTTAAAGTCAAGGAAATCATTAATCCGGTGTCTGTGAGGTTGGACCTTCCTCCCAACATGAACATTTCCAGCTCTTTCCCCGTTTCATTGCTCAAACCTGTTGTCCAGAACGCATTTTCTTCTCTGGAATCACCTCCTCCTCCTGTTTTCCTGAATGGCCATCAGGAATTTGAGGTACAAGATATTATTGACTCTCGTAGGTCCAGAAGAGGAGTCCAGTACCTGGTCCACTGGAGAGGCTTTGGTCCTGAGGAGAGATCGTGGGTGAGTGCTGCCAATACCCATGCCCCCCGATTATTGAGGACCTTCCATAGGAGGTTTCCCGACAAGCCCTGGGAGCCCCCGGAGGGGTCTCCTGAAGGGGGGGGTACTGTAACACTGGCAGCGCGCCAGTGCATAAACGATGGAGCGCGTCAACTTAGGCGCCGGCGCATAAACACCGGTGCATGCCAAAATGGACGCTCCCACCAAAACACTTAGGAGCTATGACCTCTAATTTGGGTGCCTGGCTTCCTATTGGTCCCTGATCTGTCTGTCTTCCTCAGCCTGCTCCTGATTGGTTCCTGTCCCCTTAAATACCTTCCTCTTCCTTCTCACATTGCCAAAGCTGGCTTCTGTTTCCACAGTTCCTGCTCAAGTCCCGTTTGCCTGCTTTCCTGTTTATTGGACCCTTGGCCTGTTAATTCGACCTTGTACCTTCGCTGCCCGGACCGACCACTGCTTGAACTTGACGACGCTTTTGCCTTATCCCTTGGTACTTCGCTTCTCTGCTTCCTGAAACTGACCACTGCCTGTAATTGACTACGCCTTGCCTGATCCCTGGATACTTCGCTTTTAGCTAACACGCTTGGCTCCTTTGCTGACTCCGCCGCAGTGAAGACCGGAGCCATAGAGGAGTTCCAGTTGCCATCTGTCCGCCTAGGACCAGCAGTCCTCCTCCGGGATCCCAGGTAACAGATCGTTACAGCATGCTCAGTAGAGTGAAGGCATCTGTTTGTTTAAATCTCAGTACAGGCACATCGGGTGTGAAGAAGGAAGAAGCAAAAAGATGGTCTCTCTGTTGTGTTTGCTCAGTAGTACCCTGAGGCATAGCAGTTTCTGCTAATAGGAGCACTGGCCAAAGTTATCAGATAAATGATTATAATCTCTGGTGGGTGCCTAACATTTGCCACCTCCCCAGTGATTTCATTTTTCATTCTCTTTCAAGAGTTCTTTTTTATGAGATCTTCATTCTAAAGTTGGTCATACAAGGCCTGATAAAACGTGCTAACTTAGACCCTTCTGACTTAGATAACAGTATATTTGGTAGTCTATGGGAACATCCTGATTGACTGTCTGGATGAAAATCAGCTGTCTAATGGGTAGGTTTAAAAACCCAGACAGCTCTTTCCAGGCCCCCATTTTTCTAGCCTTGGGGCCAAACCATCAGATCATCTGAATTTTGACCCGCCTGTCGATGGCCAAATCAGGTTAAGACTGTTTTAATATATACACAACATTTGTACACAACATATAAAAAATGATTATGGTTAAAAGACATATTATTACAGGGTACATGTGTTTAGGCATTTTCCCTATGGTCCTTCCCTTGAGGAACCACATGGAGCACTATGACAGCTTCAATCCACACAGTGAACAGCAATGAACACTTGGTGGAACCGGCGAGTGCACCCCAATGTTGGCTTCTGTACCCTGGATTCTGAAGACATATTGAGGCACTGGTTGTGCACCGAGAAGTGTTTGAGCATTACTTTGGATATAGCCTCCCTCCTCTTCAGCAAAGGCCAGGAACATAGGACTATCCATTACCTTTTTCACTATATTTATATGATTTCAGTATGTTTAATTAGCAGATGATTACAAACATACAGCCAGTAATTATTTATGAATGATGACCACTCTCTGTAAATCATTGCACCATATAGTGTCACTATATAAATAAAGGACAATAATAATGAATCTTTTTATAAATAATCTCTTGTGGAGGTTCTGAGTTCAGATGGTTTGTAAGGAACTAATCACATCACTGCTGTACAGAGGAGGGGCCCCTTGTGAGATTCAAGCAAAGTGAGGGGGAAAGATTGGAAAATGTAATTTAGCTGCCATTCCTGGAAACATATCAAAGTATAATTAACATACACAACATAATTAATGTCTGTGTTCCCAGAAGTCCATGTATCAATCCTATGGTACATATACAGTATAAAAGTAGTGTAGTGTACAGCATGGATAGAAATTAAGGGTGTGCACATTGAGCGTGTGGTGCACTTATAGACAAGGGTCTTGTAATTTTGTGTCCATGAGTGTGTTACATTCACTGTAGGTTCCTTGAGAAGATCTCTATCCTGTGCATGTGCCATAGTCAGACTTGTTAGAGATGAACACCAAAAGACAAAGGTGTCACACAACTATTCGTGGCCTCCACCCTGTGACTGTTCTCCTTTATTCTGTAGCCATTGTTGTGGGTTCTTGCTGGGAATCTGGGAAAGGCTGCAGTCTATCCAGTGGCAACATGAGTGGTTTTCTGAGTCAACCAGGAGATATTATTATTGGGGGAACCTTTCTCATTCACGTGAACAGGAATTATATCCAACCCCTATTCACCACCAATCCCTCCGACCTGCAGTGTCACACGTAAGTCATGTTTTTGCCTTGTTACCTCTTTTCAGTGCATTGTATTTGCTCTTTTTCTACATAGAATAAATACAAAAGATGATGCAGACCACATCAGAGCTCACCCGACTGGTTGTGTCTTCTCCGCTGCTGCCCCTGCGAGACGCCGGCTACTTCATGTCGGTACAATCTTTATGCACAGATTTCCTCCCGTGTATAGGGCGCTAGTCCAGAGATCCATATACGGACACAATCCTTGTATTTTAATGACGGCTTTATTGAAGCTCACACTGTGGAAAGTGAAGTGTGTGTAGGCTGTACTATAGCTGACTTACGTGTTTCTTGCCGTGTAACCGGCACTTCCTCTGCTTCCTGTCACATGATTCAAAGTTTAAGTAACGTAGAAAGTGCTCATTATTGTTACCTCTACAGGTGTTACAAATTATATCAAAAATGTGTTACAGAATTTGGTGCAGTGTCTTAAACACATTTCTTATATAATATACTCTGTGTACAGTGGCTTTATGAGCAAAAATATTTATGTTGTGAATCCATTAAAAGACCGTTATTTAACCCGTTGCCTGCCAAGCACGTATGACGTACGTGCTGGCAGGCGAATGCTCAAGCTGCCAAGAACATACATGGTACGTTCTTTAGCAGCTGAGCTTTCTCTCTGCTTCGGCTGCTTTTGCCGCCTCCGCAGAGAGTGGGGGCTGTCAAGTCAGATCTGCAACTCGATTGTTGCAGATCTGACTTCAAAGTAGCAGACGCATCGCATGGAGCGTCTGCTACTACACCTGCTTCCTGCCTGCAGAGCCGCCCACGCACTTCCTGCTGCGCAACAACTCTGCAGACACACTGCCAGGACTCCTCCAGCGATGACAGCGATCCTCCTGCTCCAAAAATGGTAAATGCACTTTTTTTTACACACTTACCTGCACTTACACATACTTACAGTACATCATTTATACACTTAGGGGCCGATTCACTAACTTCGAGTGAAGGATTCGAAGTTGAAAAACTTAGAATTTAATATTTTTTTTAGCTACTTCAACCATCGAATGGGCTACTTCGACCTTCGACTTCGAATTGAAGGATTCGAAGTAAAAATCGTTTGACTATTCGACCATTCGATAGTCGAAGTACTGTCTCTTTAAAAAATACTTCGACCCCCTAGTTCTGCATCTAAAAGCTACCGAAGTCAATGTTAGCCTATGGGGAAGGTCCCCATAGGCTTGGCTAACTTTTTTTGATCGAAGGATTTAAATCCTTCGGATCATTCGATTCAAAGGATTTAATCGTTCGAGCGAAGGAATAATCCTTCGATCGTTCGATCTAACTATCTACGCTAAATCCTTCGACTTCGATATTCGAAGTCGAAGGATTTCAATTCCTAGTCGAATATCGAGGGTTAATTAACCCTCGATATTCGACCCTTAGTGAATCGGCCCCTTACACACACATTTTAGTAAAGATTGGTATTTTTCATTTTAGCACACTTGGTCCCTTTTGTATGTATACACAAACAGGTGTTTGGTTTTTTTTTTTAATTATTCATTGTACTGTTATCTTTTTGGGGTTTTTGCCTAAAAACGTGTTATTTTGTCAGCACGACTATTGGATAATCGATTTTGTCCACTAATTACGCTGTCGGAACAATTATTTTGTTATTGCATTGATTTACGCTATTTTTGTGGTGCAATTTTATCCCTGCATTATTGTTCCTTGTACCTTTAGTATAGATTTGCTGTTTGTTGCTTTGGTATAGTAAGATAGATTTTACTTAGTTTGATCCTCCACAATATGTGCTTTCCAAAAATATATGGTTTTCTGGGGGTCTTTTTACAGTTTGGGGGTCTTACGGCACATAACGCACAGTTAGGGTTCTCTTTTCTGCAGCTTAGTTGGCTAGGGTGAAAATTCATAGGCACATTTTTCATTTGGGGTCCGTACATACCACATACTTTGTTAAATCTATGCATATTGGGCATCAAACTATTCATTAGACCTGTGACGTCCATATTTATGGGTATTTTTATCAAAGAATGAAGTTAATAGTGAAGTTCCGCCACTAGAGTGAAATTCCACCACTTTCTATTCATTTCTATGGGATTTTTAAAGGCGTATTTATCAAAGGGTGAACTTTCACTTTCACCCATTGATAAATACGCCTTTCAAAATCCCATAGAAATTAATTGTGAGCTGCAGAATTTCACTCTAGTGGCAGAACTTCACTCTTTGATAAATTTACCCCTATTAGAGTGATTCTTTTTTGTATGTAAAACATTGTGTGTGATAAATGCGGCATTATCAGAAATGTTGTAAAAAACTCTACGTTTAGAAAAGCTTTGCAGTTTGCTAGTTTCATGTAGAAAGACTTCTTTATCTTTGTTGGAATCGGCAGAATGTGTACTTTCCAAAAATATATGGTTTTGGGGGGTCTTTGCTGTTAGGAGGGTCTTGAGGCACATAATATGAAGTCAAGGGTCTATGTTCACAGAAGGCGAATCGGCACTATTTTTATTTGGGGTCCGCTCATGCCAGCTGCCTTGGTATATCAATGCATATCAGGCATCAAACTGTTCAGTAGACCCTTGGCATCAGTATTTATGGTGTTTTACATTTGTATGTAAGAAATTGGGTGAGATAAATGCGGCCAATTGCAATATTTTTAGGCGATTTTCAGAAATGTAAAAACCGTTGCTTTTATCCCCAAATTTAGGAAAGGCTTGCGACTTGGTACTTTGGAGTACAAAGACATGCATAACCAATTTGGATTTGCGGGAATGTGCACTTTCCGAAAATATATGGTTTTATGGGGTGAACTGACTTTTTTCTACCTTTGCTCCCCCCCAAAACGATGTAAATGTGTTGATTTTGCAGTACCTGAAATGACAGACCATTTGTGGGTCTTTGTTTTGGGGCCCCTATATGCCACGTGCTTGGGTACACCTATACATATTGAGCATCAAACTGTTCAGAGGACCCTAGGCTTTCATATTTGAGGTGATTTCTCTTGATACCTAAAAGTATGTGGGTAATACGATGCTAGAGGGTGGAAAATTTGAGGTGATTTTTGAAAATGTCACCAAAATCACCAAATTTAGGAATGGTTTGCGGCTTTGTGCTTTGGAGTAGAAAGACATGCATACCCAATTTGGATTTGGGGGAATGTGTACTTTCCGAAAATATATGGTTTTCTGGGGTGAACTCACTTTTTTCTACCTTTGCCCCCCAAAACGATGTAAATGTGTTGATTTTGCAGTACCTGAAATAACAGACCATATGGGGGTCATCATTTTGGGGCCCCTAAATGCCACGTGCTTGGGTACACCTATACATATTGTGTATAAAACTGTTCAGAGGACCCTAGGCTTTCATATTTGGGGAGATTTATCTTGATACTCAATAGTATGTGGGACATACGATGCGGCAGAGTGGAAGTTTTGAGGTGATTTTTGAAAATGTCCCTAAAATTTCCAAACTTAGGAAAGTTTTGCAGCTTGGTGCTTTGGAGTAGAAAGAGTAGAAAGATTCGTAGTAAAAATCGTTCGACTATTCGACCATTCATTAGTCTAAGTACTGTCTCTTTAAAAAAAACTTTGACCCCCTAGTTCGGCAGATAAAAGCTACCGAAGTCAATGTTAGCCTATGGGGAAGGTCCCCAATGCTTGCCTAACTTTTTTTGATCGAAGGATATTCCTTCGATCGTTGGATTAAAATCCTTCAAATCGTTCGATCGAAGGAATAATCCTTCGATCGTACGACCGCAGAATTTGCGCTAAATCCTTCTACTTCGATATTCGAAGTCGAAGGATTTCAATTCCTAGTCGAATATTGAGGGTTAATTAACCCTCGATATTCGACCCATAGTGAATCAGCCCCTTAGAAGCCTATATTTTTTTACACTAAAATTCTTGCATATTTTGAAACAATATATTGTTTTACTGGGTAAACTAAAAGACCGCCCCAGGAAAGACCCTAAAAGTGAAAGAGTACAAAATGTCTAAAAACTGCTTGGCATCTAGGACAAAACGGCTGGCAGGGAAAGGGTTAAATATAGGTGTTACATTTAAAAGAGTCCCAATAGCAGTGTTACAATGTTACAATGTGATGTACAGAAATTATATAAATTGCATTCTCTCATTAAAAACATGAATTTATTCTCATGAATTAAAATAACATTAGCTTTTTAAAAGCAATGTGTTAATTCACTATGAGGAGTTTTATTCTGTCTATATTATTTATATTCCATATTCTTTTTTGTATTCTTTTAAATGTATTGTTTTAACTTGAATCAATTAAAGGAACTTCTCTGTGGTTCATCTCAACTATAACGAGATCATTATTCTCTATTCATGAATTTTATTTTATCTTATATTGTAATCAAGTAAGGAAATACTTAGATTTTTTTCTCCTTTTATTTATGTACTTTTTCTTTTTTTGTCCTTAGCATCACTCTATTATATTCTGTATAAATTTGTATGAATTCATTCTTAAAGGTAAACTTTTGATAAATAAACTATGTTAATATTGCTCATTGTGTTTGCATTCATTCTTTAGTATTTATTACTTATTCTTTTCTATAATTATTTTTCACTCTAATGAACTGTTTATGTTATTATCTCATATATTCCCATTACATAAAGATTTATCAGCTTTATTATCTAATATAATGTTCAATATCCCACTCTCTATTCAAGCCTCTAGGTTTGGCTGTATCCATAGTAGATAGAATTGAATCCATATATAGTATAGACCAATGTTTATAAATTATTTTCTCTATTTCTGTGATGTAGTAAGTAATTCTGTTCTATCTGTTAGGACTGCTTTATCGTATGCTTGTTTAATATTCTCAGACCCATAGCCTCTGACTAATAATCTATCCCACAGTTCCATAGTTTTTTCTTGGAATGTATCCCAAGTTGAACAATTTCTTCTTAATCTCACAAACTGCCCTATCGGTACACTTCTCAACAATGGCTCAGGATGGCTGCTGTTTCTGTGTAAAAGTGTGTTCCTACTTATGGACTTCCAATACACATTTTTATGGGGGGCACTATCTGCAAAGATGCGTTTTTTTTCAAACTACCCCATAAAGAGGTTGGCATATGATGGTGCAAATTTGGCTCCCATTGCCGTCCCACATCTTTGCAGGTAGTATCGTCCATCAAACAGAAAGTGGTTGTGTCTTAATAAGTAGTCCACCGAATCCAATATATACATTGATTCTGTCCTGAAGATTATAAGCTCATCTCTTTAAGACAATATTGTAGGGCATGTAATCCATCTTGATGTGTTATTGAAAAGTGTGTGCTTCAATAAATCCATCATTAAAATACAAGGATTGTGTCCGTATATCGATCTCTGGAATAGCGTCCTAAATGCGGGAGGAAATATGTATTTTTTTCTACAAAACAAACAAAGTCAAATCAGTCTGTACGTGGTGTGGACCAGTGGCAAATTGTGTACAAACTACTTAAATAATCAGGAATGTGGTCTCTCAGCATCAACATCTAGCGACGTGCCCACTACAGCTTTGTCCAAATACTATTGCTACTTTTTATTACTGTACATGAGAAATTTCATATAATCTTTTTCTCCTTGCCTCAGATTTGGAAGTGAGTATTACCAAGGTATGCATGCCCTGATGTTCGCTGTGCAAGAGATCAACAAAAACCCTGAGCTTCTCCCCAATATAACTTTGGGTTGGCAGATATTTGACACCTGCACGGCCATGAGACGCACAACACAAGGAATGTTCTGGATGTTATCAGGGAGACAGGAGCTCACCCCAAATTATCACTGCAACAGAGAGTCACATCTAGCTGGTATTATTGGAGATTCTGCCTCCACCCGGGCTATTTTGATGGCTCAAATCTTAGGACTTCAGCATTACCCACAAGTAAGAGTAACTGTTAATACCCAGGAAATCAAGGATGTGCCATATTTGCTGGAAACAGCCTAATTGCTTTGAATAAAATAACACCAATGATCACAAAAAATCCAGTGTACTAGAAATCGTTTTCAGCAGTGTTCTCCAATTATTAGCTGATGTTGCTCACCAACCCCTTGGCTGTTCTTGGCCTGAAAGCAGGTGCTTATTTTTGAATTATTGACTTGGAGGCAAGTTTTTATAGCATAAAAACTATGCGAGCTGCCAAACAGGCCTTTCTGTAGACTGCCAGTCCACGTAGAGGCTAGCAAATAGCCAATAACAGCCCTTTTTAGCACCCCCTGGAATTATTTCCAGGCTTGTGTTGCTCCCCTACTCTTTTTACATTTCAATGTGGCTCATAGATATAAAAGGTTGGGGATACCTACCTTACAGTATTGGTGTATTTTACTTTTCAGTCATTGCATTGTTCTGACAGTGTTTGCAGTCACCAAATTATTGTATATTCATCAACTAATCTGAAACACATATATAATCCCAACAAATATTTTGTAAATTTGGGACCACAAAATGGCATTTGCAATCAAACGGGAACATGTAAATCTGACAATGACATGACATGGAGAAGGATAAACAATAATGTTGTATCAGGTCTCCAGGACCTGTATTATTTTATCTTGTCTTGTTATTGTTATGATTATTTAAAGTGAAATCAATGAAAGACATGAGACCACAGACCATCTGATGCTCATTACATATCAGATTCAATGAAGAAAGAGGCATGTGGGGTGCATGCCTGAGCCTGAATCATGGATTGGTCAGTTTACTTATTTATTTTTTATTTAATTACAGATAAGTTATTATGCAACCAGTCCTCTTCTCAGCAACCGAGCCTTGTTTCCTTCATTTTTCCGTACTATACCTAGTGATGAGTTTCAAATGAAAGGATTGGCCCAGCTTGTCTCTAAGTTTGGTTGGTCATGGGTTGGTCTTTTGGCAACTGACAATGACTATGGGCAATATGCGATGCAGGTGGTAAAACAAGAAGTGCTCAAAGCTGGGGCTTGTGTTGCATTTTTTGTAGATATAATGACCAGCAAGCCTGACAGGAATGCTCCCCAGATTGCTCGGATCCTCAGAGAGTCAACAGCTAAGGTTGTAGTTGCGATGGCCTCTGAGGCTGATTTTTATATTGTGCTAGGAGAACTCTTGAGGCAGAATGTGACTGGCATAGTCTGGGTAGGCAGTGAAGCCTGGGCAAGTTCCAGTTTAGTCTCTGCAAAAATATTTCAGGCTGTTTTGGTGGGCTCAGTTGGCTTTAGCATCCACGCTGGTCAGATATCTGGGTTTGCAGAGTATTTCGAAAGCCTCAATCCATCTTCAGATCTTCATGATCCATTCATAAAGGAATTTTGGGAACATGCTTTCTCTTGTAAGTGGCTCGACCAGGATGATTTAGCCAACAATGCCTCACACCAGTCATGTACAGGGAAAGAAAAGTTGGGGAATGTCATGTTGAAAACAGACTTTCGACTTTCTCTCAATGTCTACACTGCAGTTTATGCATTTGCTTGGGCCCTGCATAATCTATATGACTGTCAGCTTGGAAAAGGACCATTTCAGCATGGGAGCTGTGCCAACATCTCCTTTTTCCAACCTTGGCAAGTAAGAGACCATTCCTTCTCCTCAGCTGCCAATTTCTCATCTCATTTTGGTGTTCTCTTCATTCATTACTTTTTTTTCTTGTTTTCTCAGCTTTTCTACTATGTTAAACATGTCAATTTTAAAACCAAAGATGGGAACCATATATTTTTTGATGCTAAAGGGAACCCCCCACCAATTTATGATATTATAAACTGGCGAGTGAGTGCTAAGGGCTCTACAGAGCAGATTATTGTAGGGAGTTATGATGCAGGTGCACCAGATGGGAAGAAATTACCTGTGAACACATCTACAATATTATGGAACACTGGTGAAACTCAGGTATGAGAAAAATATTCACTTTATCATGCTTTAAGCATAGACAAAATTGAGAATATGCCAATAATCCAAAAGGTTCAAATTCTTACCTATTTGGTTTAACTTCTACTTCACATAGATGTTTTTAGCTCTTTGGGTTTGGAATAGAGTTCACAGTGAAGTGCTTTTGATAATAATTGTGGCATAACCCATGCCATATTAAACCTCACAATCACACAACAATCTTTAAGAGCCTTGAAGACTCCAAACAAACTTATCAACCAATGCCTAGATAGTGTACCAAAAACAGTTTAGCATGTAGCCTCTTACTGCTGCCTCCTGTATCACATCAGGCTCATAGAGTCCTACTGCCAAGCAATCCATATAAGTATCTAGTAGAATTAAGTGTAAAGCAACTGGCCTTTTCGACTTTTTATGAAAACTATCATCTGACCGGCTTCTACCATTGTTATTGCTTCAGCTCAGATGAGTGGTGAAATGTCTTTAAGAAAACTCAAATATTCCAGTTGCTGTAGACTTAATTCTGCTAGAAACTGTATATCATGACCTGGGTGAATAAAAATCTTCATAGACAATCCAGATATGTGCTCTTGTTTTGAGCCTGCGGTTTTGTGGTTACTCGGACTTCTGGTAATTCTTAGGAATTGTAAAAAGAGTGTCTGATCCCAAAAAAATTGAGTTAACTCAAGAAATCCCAAGCTAAGGTAAACAGACTTTGTCAAGAGACAATTCTGAATTAATGTAAAGCCTTCCAAATTTACCAAAACTATATTTTCAACCAAATATTGTACAGTTTGCATTGGGACTATTTCACTCTAATTATGCAAATTGCAAAAAAAGAGGGTTCACCATCAGATCCTTTGTTTGATTATTGATTGATTGATCATTATCTATCCAACATTAGGTTCTAATATTGGATTCTTTATGCCCTAGATTCCTCTTTCCAGATGCAGTGAAAGCTGTCCAGTAGGGTTTACAAAGTTGACATTACCAGGAAAACCAATCTGTTGTTTCCAATGTGTTCGGTGTCCTCAAGGACAAATATCAAACCAAACAGGTAAGAATTGGAACCTTTTGGATTATTGGCATGTTTCTTTTACTAATTGAACATGGGAAAAATAATATTTGGTTCCTTTCTAGATGCTGTAATGTGTCAGCAATGTTCATGGGATACGTGGTCCAGTTTTCAACAAGACAAATGCATCCCAAAGGCAATAGACTTTCTCTCCTATGAAGAACTCTTGGGTTTAAGTCTAGCAGCAATTTCTATTTCTTCCTCAGTTGTTCCACTTTGCATTACGAGCATTTTTAGGTGTCATAAAACCACACCAGTTGTCCGTGCCAACAACTATTTGCTTAGTTGCCTTCTCCTGTTCTCCCTGTTCCTCTGTTTCCTTTGCTCTTTAGGGTTCATTGGTTACCCACAATCTGAAATGTGTCTTCTGCGCCAGGTGGCATTTGGGATGGTTTTCTCTCTGTGTATCTCTAGTGTTCTGGCTAAAACCATCACTGTTGTTATAGCTTTCACTGCAATTCAGCCAGGCAGCAGGTTAAAAAGGTGGACAAGCGTTAAGGTGTCCTACTGTGTTGTTGCGTTTTGCATGTGTATTCAGTTAACTGTGTGCATAGTGTGGCTTTCCTTCTCCCCTCCATTTACAGAGTATGATATCAAAACCCAACCTGGAGTGATCATAATTAACTGCAATGAAGGGTCACCCACTGCTTTCTGGTGCATGCTGGGATTTCTCGGCATATTGGCTTCTATCAGTTTCATTGTTGCTTTCCTGGCTAGGAGACTCCCTGACAGCTTCAATGAAGCAAAATTCATTACATTTAGCATGCTGGCCTTTCTCACTGTCTGGATATCCTTTATCCCAGCATACTTCAGTGCACGGGGAAAATACACTGTAGCCATGGAGATCTTTGCCATCTTGTCTTCTACCTGGGCTATGGTGGCCTGTATTTTTATGCCAAAGTGTTACATCATATTGTTAAGACCTGATATCAACTCCAGAGAACTTCTCATGAGAAAAGGCAGAGCCCAGTGATAGTCCAAAACTTTGTTGAGATTAGATATATACCTGAAGGGATCATGGAAGAAGTTGTTTCTATATTTTGTTTCCTTCATTAAATGTTTGCCTTAAATTCCAGCTCTAATGCAAATTTCAGGCTGTATCTACTTAAATTTATATTATTAAAGAGCCATAGGAAATTAAACATTTCAAATGATTCAAAAACCACAAAAAGTAGGTCAAGTTTTAAAGTCAAATTGTAAAGGTCAAGTTCAACCATTGCAATACACTCTGCAAGTGGATCCAGAAGAAGACAAGTAACCAGCCCTCCCTTTCAATAATGAGGGTTGTACTATTGGTGTAGTTCTTTATGTACAGTTTAGTTCTGCTCAGTGAGCACACAGTCCTTTTAAGCAAACTTATGAAATAGTAGGACCCTTTGTGTCAGGACCAAAAACTACATGGCCAAAAATATAGAGATGGTTTATATAGGCAGACATTTCATAACCCCCTCCTAAAATCACATCTCCTCAGTCCCACATATATGGAGGAGCAGATTGAAATACTTTATTGGTACAAAAATAACAGCACCCTAGGGGATCCATAAGTGTTTTGTGCCTAAGGAACACTCATGGGCCAGCATAGAGCACCTCACCTCAACTCAACTGAACACCTAAGGGATGGATTGGAATCCCAAATGTGAACCAGGACTGTTCCCCAACATCGGTGCACATTGATCCATTCCATCATGACAGGTGTGCCAACATCAGATTATTTCAGTCCTGGCAGGTAAGAGACCTTTTCTTAAGTACCTTTTAACTGTGTTCAAAATGTCAACTTTAAGACCAAAGATGGAAGTATCTTTGGTAAAAGGGAACCCTCCAGCTGTTTATAGTGAACTGACGTCTGGGTTTCAAGGGCAAGATAGAGCAGATTGTGGTTGGGAGATATGATTTGAACTCCCCAGATCAGGAGACTTTGAGTGTAGAAATAAAGGTTGTTACATGGGTCAATAAGGAATCTCAGGTAAGAGGATATACATCTTTTACTCCTAAAAGACAAGGTAAACTCTTTAGAAGATGTCCAACTGGAGAAACCATCTCTGAACAGAGGCAGGGGCCTTTGACAACACCTGTCTGCTACATACAATGCTGTTCTAACATCTGTACCCTGGTGGATTCAGAACACTTCACACATCCATTCATGCAACTCTCACAAATAACACCTGTTTCTCAGAGTTACATGACGAATTGGTAATCCTATCACAGTAACTACAAAGCATTCACAATCTCTGTGAGTTTTAGATGTCACCTCTCTGAAGAGTTGCAATGTGTCATTGTGAATGGATTAGTGGAAGAATTTATACGACGAGGATTTACCACATCAATCAGTTGAACTTGAAGAAGCTTCTCGGATGAGTAGTGAAACATCTTCAATGATTACTCAGTAAGTCCAGTTGTTTTAGAAATACCTATACTAGATATGATGTTAAAAAATGATTTCTGTATAAATGTATAATTCTATGGTTATTATTAGGTTCATCTATCCAAGTGCCGTCCAAGTTGTCCTTCAGGATTTAGGAAGGTTATTATTTTAGGAAAACCATCTTGCTGCCATGATTGTGCCTGATATCCCCATGGAAACATTTCAAGCCACGCAGGTACTGTGAATATTGTTTCAAAGTTCTTACACAACCTCTATCACATTCTTTGAATGAAAACTAAATGAATTCACTTTTTAGATGGTGTGGATGTCATCCATGTTCCTGTGACACGTGGCCAAATTTCCAGCAGGACAGATGCTTACCACGAGAGTACCTTTTTTCGTATGAAGAAACTTTGGGTTAGATCTCAGCAGGCATTTCCATCATCTTCTACTTTCACTTATTATTCTGGGACTTTTTATTCAATATAAAGAACACCAATTGTCTGAGCATATGATTATGCATTAGCTGCCTTCTCCTGCTTTCCGTTTCCTCTGTTCTTTTGGGTTCATTGGTTACCCAAATCCTGAAATGTGTCTTCTGCATCAGGTGGCATTTGGGATGGTTTTTGCTCTCTGCATCTCCTGTGTTCTGCCCATAACCATGACTGTTTTCATTGCCTTTAAAGTAATCAAACCAGGCAGAAGGTTAAGGTTGTTCAACTGGATCCGTTTTCACTTGAAAAAGGATCCTTGACGATCCGAAACATGTTGTGTTAAATAAAAACTTTGCAGCAGAGTCTGCGTACTGTGTGCTCCATCCTACACCTCATTGTTTAAAGTGTTCAACTGGATCATTGGGTTTGGTGTATTTATCAGTCATTTCTTTGTGTGATGTGGCTGATCTTATCTCCTCAAAAAGTATGGTCCAGGCAAATAAAAAGCATAAATTGGTAGAACAATAATTAAAACTGGAAAAAGGGCACCCAGGAACTGCAGCAAGGTAGACCTTCTATTGCGGCATAGCTAGAGTATTTAAAGATGACTGACACCTAAGAGAAGATTTATTAAGGGTCGAAGTGAAAATTTGAATTCAAAATTGAATTGTGAATTATCCAAACTTGATTCCAGTTTTAATTCGATTTCAAATTCGAATTTCGAGATTTATCATACTCTGGCCCTTTAAGAACTCAAATTCAACTATTCACTACTTAAAACATGCCAAATTACTGTATAAGTCAATGAGAGAGGTCCAGGGATCAATCTGGTACTGTTTGCAGCCTTTTTTTGGAGAAAAAAACTCTAATCAAGTTTTTATAACTCAAATCAAATTAAATTCGAGTTGTCACGTTTATTCAATGCATCCGACTTTAAAACAATTTAATTTAATAATACATTTCAACTTGCCTGTGAATGTGATATAAAAACCCAATATAAAAACATGCTGAGGTGTAAAACAAATAAGTTGAGATATTCGTACAGAAAAAAAAGGTGGAATGACCAATTACTATTAAATGGGAGCTAGAGTTTGAATGGCAAACTGTCGATGGCCACATTTATATAAAAAATCAAAGGCAAACATTTGTACACAATATATAATACATTATTATGGGTAGAAAACACATTATTCCGGGGTACATGTGTGGTCACAGTGTCCCTATCATCTTTTTAAACACATGGTCCTTTTTAATGGTCGTTCTCTTGAGGAACCACACTATGACACCTGAGGAGCACTATGACAACTTCAATCCACACAGGAACAACAATGAACACTTGGTGGGGCCAGCAAGTGTATCCCAGTGTTGGCCTCTGTACACTGGATTCTGAAGACATATTGAGGCACTGGCTGTAGAACCACCTTTCTGTAAGTGCTGAGGAATATCCCTATTCATAAAGAGTAACTCCATCTCTGGTTGAGCTTTACTTTGGATAAGGCCTCCCTCCTCTTCAGCAAAGGCCAGGAACCTTGGACTACCCATTACCTTTTTCACTATATTTATATGATTTCAGTATGTTTAATTAGCAGATGATTACAAACATACAACAAGTAATTATTTATGAATGACGACCACTCTCTGTAAATCATTGCACCATATAGTGTCACTATATAAATAAAGGACAATAATAATGAATCTTTTTATAAATAAATAATCTCTTGAGGAGGTTCCCAGTTCAGATGGTTTGTAAGGAACTAATCACATCACTGCTGTACAGAGGAGGGGCCCCTTGTGAGATTCAAGCAAAGTGAGAGGGAAAGATTGGAAAATGTAATTTACAAAGTATAATTAACAAACACAACATAATTAATGTCTGTGTTCCCAGAAGTCCATGTATCAATCCTATGGTACATATACAGTATAAAAGTAGTGTAGTGTACAGCATGGATAGAAATTAAGGGTGTGCACATTGAGCGTGTGGTGCACTTATAGACAAGGGTCTTGTAATTTTGTGTCCATGAGTGTGTTACATTCACTGTAGGTTCCTTGAGAAGATCTCTATCCTGTGCATGTGCCATAGTCAGACTTGTTAGCGATGAACACCAAAAGACAAAGGTGTCACACAACTATTAGTGGCCTCCAGCCTGTGACTGTTCTCCTTTATTCTGTAGCCATTGCTGTGGGCTCTTGCTGGGAATCTGGGAAATCCTGCAGTTTATCCAGTGGCAACATGAGTGGTTTTCTGAGTCAACCAGGAGATATTATTATTGGGGGAACCTTTGTCATTCACGTGAACAGGAATTATATCCAACCCCTATTCACCACCAATCCCACCGACCTGCAGTGTCACACGTAAATCATGTTTTTACCTTGTTACCTCTTTTCAGTGCATTGTATTTGCTTTTTTTCTACATAATACACAAAGTCAAACCAGTCTGTACATGGTGTGGATCAGTGGCAAATTGTGTCAAAACTACTTAATAATCAGGCATGTGGCCAGAGCTCCATTCTGCTATAAGCATCTAGTGACGTGCCCACTACAGTTTCGTCCAAATGTTATTGCTACTTTTTATTACTGTACATGAGAAATTCATGTGATATAATCTTTTTCTCCTTGCCTCAGATTCGGAAGTGAATCTTACCAAGGTATGCATGCCCTGATGTTCGCTGTGCAGGAGATCAACAAAAACCCTGAGCTTCTCCCCAATATAACTTTGGGTTTCCAGATATTTGACACCTGCACGGCCATGAGACGCACAGCACAAGGAATGTTCTGGATGTTATCAGGGAGACAGGAGCTCACCCCAAATTATCACTGCAACAGAGAGTCACATCTAGCTGGTATTATTGGAGATTCCGCCTCCACCCGGGCTATTTTGATGGCTCAGATCTTAGGACTTCAGCATTACCCACAAGTAAGAGTAACTGTTAATACCCAGGAAGGTGCTATATATGCTGCAAACATCACAATTCCTTTGAATAAAATAACATTATTGATCACAAAAAAATCAGTGTACTAGGATAATCCCTTTAAGCAGAGTTCCCCAACCAGTGGCTCATGTTGCTCACCAACCCCTTGACAGTTGCTCCCAGTGGCCTCAAAGCTGGTTCTTATTTTTGAATTCTGGACTTGGAGGCAAGTTTTTGTAGCATAAAAACTATGCAAACTGTCCAAACAGAACTTCCTGTAGACTGCCAATCCACATAGAGGCTAGCAAATAGCCAATAATATCTCTTTTAGCACCCCCTGGAACTATTTCCAGGCTTGTGTTGCTCCCCTACTCTTTTTACATTTCAATGTGGCTCATAGATAAAAAAAAAGGTTGGGGACACCTGCCTTACAGTAATGGTATATTTTACTTTTCATTCATTGCATTGTTCTAACAGTGTTTGCAGTCACCAAATTATTGTATATTCATCAACTAATGTGAAACCACAAAATGGCATTTGCAATCAAACGGGGACATGTAAATCTGACAATGACATGACATGGAGGGGGCTCAGCAATAATGTTGTATCAGGTCTCCAGGACCTCCATTTATGTCCCCTGTATTGTTTTATCTTGTCTTGTTATTGTTATATCATTACATATCAGATTCAATGAAGAAAGAGGCATGTGGGTGCATGCCTGAGCCTGAATCATGGATTGGTCAGTTTACTTATTTATTTTTGATTTAATTACAGATAAGTTATTATGCAACCAGTCCTCTTCTCAGCAACCGAGCCTTGTTTCCTTCCTTTTTCCGTACTATACCTAGTGACGAGTTTCAAATGAAAGGATTGGCCCAGCTTGTCTCTAAGTTTGGTTGGTCATGGGTTGGTCTTTTGGCAACTGACAATGACTATGGGCAATATGCGATGCAGGTGGTAAAGCAAGAAGTGCTCAAAGCTGGGGCTTGTGTTGCATTTTTTGTAGATATAATGACCAGCAAGCCTGACAGGAATGCTCCCCAGATTGTTCGGATCCTGAGAGAGTCAACAGCTAAGGTTGTAGTTGCGATGGCCTCTGACGCTGATTTTTTTATTGTGCTAGGAGAACTCTTGAGGCAGAATGTGACTGGCATAGTCTGGGTAGGCAGTGAAGCCTGGACAAGTTCCAGTTTAGTCTCTGCAAAAATATTTCAGACTGTTATGGTGGGCTCAGTTGGCTTTAGCATCCACGCTGGTCAGATATCTGGGTTTGCAGAGTACTTTGAAAGCCTCAATCCATCTTCATATCTTCACGATCCATTCATAAAGGAATTTTGGGAACAAGCTTTCTCTTGTAAGTGGCTCGACCAGGATGATTTAGCCAACAATGTCTCACACCAGCCATGTACAGGGAAAGAAAAGTTGGGGAATGTCATGTTGAAAACAGACTTTCGACTTTCTCTCAATGTCTACACTGCAGTTTATGCATTTGCTTGGGCCCTGCATAATCTATATGACTGTCAGCTTGGAAAAGGACCATTTCAACATGGGAGCTGTGCCAACATCTCCTTTTTCCAACCTTGGCAAGTAAGAGACCATTCTCCTTCTCCTCAGCTGCCAACTTCTCATCTGATGTTGGTGTTCTCTTCATTCATTATTTTCCTTTCTTGTTTTCTCAGCTTTTCTACTATGTTAAACATGTCAATTTTAAAACCAAAGATGGGAACCATATATTTTTGATGCTAAAGGGAACCCCCCACCAATTTATGATATTATAAACTGGCGGGTGAGTGCTAAGGGCTCTACAGAGCAGATTATTGTAGGGAGTTATGATGCAGGTGCACCAGATGGGAAGAAATTACCTGTGAACACATCTTCAATATTATGGAACACTGGTGAAACTCAGGTATGAGAAAAATATTCACTTTATCATGCTTTAGGCATAGACAAAATTGAGAATTTGCCAATAAACCAAAAGGTTCAAATTCTTACCAGTTTGGTTTAACTTTTACTTCTCATAGATGTTTTTAGCTCTTTGGGTTTGCAGTGAAGTGCTCTTGAAAATAAGTTAATAATTGTAGCATAACCCTTGCCATGTTAAACACAATCACACATCAATCTTGAAGAGCCTTGAAGACTCCAAACAAACTTACCAACCAATGCCTAGATAGTGTACTAAAAACAGTTTAGCATGTAGCCTCTCACTGCTGCCTGCTGTATCACACAGACTTGAGAAGCCTTATCAGGGTCACAGAGTCCTACTGCCAAGCAATCCAGATAAGTATCTAGTAGAATTAAATCGAAAGCAACTGGCCTTTTCGACTTTTCATGAAAACTACTCATCGGACCGGCTTTTACCATTGTTATTTCTTCAGCTCAGATGAGTGGTGAAATGTCTTTAAGAAAACTCAAACATTCTAGTTGCTGTAGACTTAATTCTACTAGATACTGTATATCATGACCTGGATGAATAAAAATCTTCATAGACAATCCAGATTCGACGGAATAGAAGGGGTGGGGAAGATAAAACTTCAACCAGTGCTCGGTTCACTACTTCCTTTTCTCTGATACTAATTTCACAGGAGCCCATGGATTTGTGGTTTTTTAATCTTTCATAGCTCTCTTCAGTCTAGGATTTAGAATTAAAATTGAGACCACAGTCCCGGGTACTCTGCCTTCTTTGTCTTTGTGGTGTCCCAGGGAAGGAAAAAAAAAATTTAGGTAGTAGATTTGGGACAACTCCACCTTCTCCTTTTTCCAATTTCTGTCTTAACCTTTGAACCTGAGCATTGTGTGTTTTTTTTAATATTTATCCTATTAATTGTGGTCTCTTTCAAATCAATTACCTAATTTATCATTAATTGTCAAGCACTGCTAAGCACTTTAAACTTAATGAATTAATTTTTAAGTTTGAATGAATTCAAGTTAATTCAATTAATTCTCCAATCTAATTGGATGTGGGCATATTAACAATTTATTTGATAATACACCTCATTGTCATCATCATAATTTTTTCATCATCATTTATTTATATAGCGCTGTCAAGATACGTAGTGCATTGTAAAGGATATAACTTATTGTGAAGTATAATTGATCCTAGTAAGGATCATATCACCATATGGTTTTAAGCTTTACTATATTTAACAGAATGAACTGTATTGCACCTGCACTTTAATTCTAATTAAAATAAGTTTTAATTTAATTGGTGGTTCTAACTGTTTAAATTACAGCACTGCACTTTATACCTTTAAGTTTTCTGTGATTACTATAGGGTAATCAGTAACATTGCACGTTAACATAGATATTGTCCAATAGGTAGTTGGAATAATTGAGAGACTGCTGAGCGAGTTTTGAGCAAGTAAGGTACTTTTTCTTCTTTTTATTTTTTAAACCAGATATGTGCAGACATGTTTTGAATCTGTGATTTTGTGGTTACTCAAACTTCTGGTAATTCTTAGAAATTGTAAAAAGAGTGTCTGATCCCAAAAAATTCGAGTTAACTTAAGAAATCCCAAGCTAAAGTAAACAGACTTTGTCAAGAGACAATTCTGATTTAATGACAAGCCTCCAAACGTTACCTAAACTATATTTTCCACCAAATATTTTACGGTCTGCATGGTGACTATTTCACTCTAACAATGCAAATTGCAAAAAGAAGAGGGTTCACCATCAGATCCTTTGTTTGAGTATTGATATCATTATCTATCCAACATTAGGTTCTAATATTGGATTCTTTATGCCATAGATTCCTCTTTCCAGATGCAGTGAAAGCTGTCCAGTAGGGTTTACAAAGTTGACATTACCAGGAAAACCAATCTGCTGTTTCCAATGTGTTCGGTGTCCTCAAGGACAAATATCAAACCAAACAGGTAAGAATTGGAACCTTTTGGATTATTAGCATGTTTCTTTTACTGAATGAACATGGGAAACATAATATTTGGTTTCTTTCTAGATGCTGTAATGTGTGAGCAATGTTTATGGGATACATGGTCCAGTTTTCAACAAGACAAATGCATCCCAAAGGCAATAGACTTTCTCTCCTATGAAGAACTCTTGGGTTTAAGTTTAGCAGCAATTTCTATTTCTTCCTCAGTTGTTCCACTTTGTATTGTGAGCATTTTTATGTGTCATAAAACCACACCAGTTGTCCGAGCCAACAATTATTCCCTTAGTTGCCTTCTCCTGCTCTCCTTGTTCCTCTGTTTCCTTTGCTCTTTAGGGTTCATTGGTTACCCACAATCTGAAATGTGTCTTCTGCGCCAGGTGGCATTTGGGATGGTTTTCTCTCTGTGTATCTCTAGTGTTCTGGCTAAAACCATTACTGTTGTTATAGCTTTCACTGCAATTCAGCCTGGCAGTAGGTTAAAAAGGTGGACAAGTGTGAAGGTGTCCTACTGTGTTGTTGTGTTTTGCATGTGTATTCAGTTATCTGTGTGCATAGTGTGGCTTTCCTTCTCCCCTCCATTTCCAGAGTATGATATCATAACCCAACCTGGAGTCATCATAATTAACTGCAATGAAGGGTCACCCATTGCTTTCTGGTGCATGCTGGGATTTCTCGGCATATTGGCTTCTATCAGTTTCATTGTTGCTTTCCTGGCTAGGAGACTCCCTGACAGCTTCAATGAAGCCAAATTCATTACATTTAGCATGCTGGCCTTTCTCACTGTCTGGATATCCTTTATCCCAGCATACTTCAGCGCACGGGGAAAATACACTGTAGCCATGGAGATCTTTGCCATCTTGTCTTCTACCTGGGCTATGGTGGCCTGTATTTTTATGCCAAAGTGTTACATTATATTGTTAACACCTGATATGAACTCCAGAGAACTTCTCATGAGAAGAGGCAGAGCCCAGTGATAATCCAAAACGTCTTTGAGATTAGATGAAGGGATCATGGAAGGAGTTGTTTCTGTATATTGTTTCCTTCATTAAATGTTTGCCTTAAATTCCAGCTCTAACGCAGAATTTGCTCAGGCTGTATCTACATAAATTTGTATTATTAAAGAGCCATAGGAAATTAAACATTTCAAACATTAAACATTTTCAAATAATTCAAAACCACAAAAAGTAGGTCAAGTTTTAAAGTCAAATTGTATACGTCAAGTTCAACCATTGCAACACATGCTGCAAGTGGATCCAGAAGAAGACAAGTAACCAGCCCTCCCTCTCAATAATGAGGTTTTACTATTGGTGCAGTTCTTTATGTACAGTTTAGTTATGCTCAGTGAGCACACAGTCCTTTTAAGCAAACTGATGAAATAGTAGGACCCTTTGCATCAGGACCAAAAAATGCTTTGGGCGGGTCCCCATGCACTTCTGTTTTATCCCATTGATAGGTTGTGACCCATTTGGTAAGCAAAGTCAAAAGTAAAGTGCCACACTCACATAACTCGCTGTTTGAAGCCTCGGGTGCACGCTATACTCCTCTCTGCAGGTTCTCTACACATGGATTAAACAATTGCAGCAGCACTCCGATGTTTGATCAAAAACTTTTAATTTTGGAACCACGGCAACGTTTCGGGCTAATACAGCCCTTTATCAAGTTGATAAAGTGCTGGATTAGCCCGAAACGTTGCCATGGTTGCACGCATTAATATTTTACAAATGGTTGTACTCCCCAAACTATTGTATTTATTCCATAAGTCCCCAGTTCTCCAACTCTCAACCTCTTTACCAAACTTGAATCACTCACAGGTGCATTTATCTGGGGCAATAAACAACCCCGTATAAGTCTTAAAACATTGACAGCCCCTAAAACACTTGGAGGTCTTGCTTGTCCACATTTTCTTCTTTACTATTTGGCGGCTCAACTAGTGTATGTAGCATGGAGCCTTAACTCATCAGCAGAGAATGACGCCTTCCCTATCTTGGCAGAAGCAGCCGGGTCTATTGATGCACTCACTAATACAGTGCTCCGGGGTACTACAAATAGGGGCTGCCCCCCCTCAACTCTAAAGATGTTACCTCCAATATGGGAAACAGCCCTTAAATAAGACAAAACACGCCAAAATGACATCTCCCCCTACACACCTATATGGTGCAATCCCAAATTGAGACACTTTCAGACAATACCAGACCCAGTACTCTGGGCAAGATACAATATAAAATATATTGGTCAGCTCTATGACAACCAGGGGTTTAAGTCATATGTGAACCTAGCAGCAGAATGTAAGCTTCCTAGAAACATGTGGTACAGATACTTTCAAATAAGACATGCAGCACTTAGCCAGTTCCCGACCTCCCCCAGGATCTCTCCCTCTCTACTTGAGGAAACCTTGAGGTCACCAAATCAGGGGAAGTTAGTATCCCGCATCTATAACATTCTTAATAAACAAAGGGGCAATCCTTATGCACATTGTCATACTAAGTGGGTGCAGGAGATACCACACCTTGACCTGGACGACTGAGATGATATTACACACTCATATTTGCCATCTGTGATAAGTAGCAATGATATTCTAATACAATATCGTATGATACATAGAACTTATCTTACCCCAGGGAGGCTGCACTCCAAGGGCCTTAAAGCAGACAACACATGCTTTAAATGCGGAACGGATCCAGGTACTTATTTACATACCTTCTGGACGTGCCCGCAGATGGTTAGATTCTGGGACAAGGTGGTGAATTTTGTAACGCAAACTCTCAATATGCCATGTGTGCGGACACCGGAGGCATGCCTTCTGGGCTTGATTGAAAATATCACACCTGACAAATACCAACGTGTTCTATTAAGGTTGCTATATTTTTATGCAAGGAAGGCAATTACCTTGGTTTGGAAGCTGCCTAGAGCCCCCTCCCTAAAAAGCTGGAAATCGCTTATAAATGAAGCTCATCCCCTATACAAACTAACCTATTTGAGTAGAGGATGTCCAGACAAGTTTGGGACTATCTGGGGTCCCTGGTTAGACGAATTTGATGCAGCATATGTCCAGGACCATATTTAGTGTGCTACAAGCTATATATAACGAGACCATTATGGTATGCATCCCTCGGCCTCCCCCCCCCTTCTCCCTCTATTACCCCTTCCCCGATAACCCTCTTAAATTAAAAAAGCTTGACTAATACTTCCATGACCTAACTTAGGTCGGCAATTCACATGTGATAATTATTTATGGATATGACAGACCGCCACATATTTGAACTGTTTGTTGTTGTTTGTTATGGATGTATCAAGCTGAAAATTAAAACTTCTAAAAAACAAAAAAACATTGGAGTGCTGCTGCAATTGTTTAATCAATTTGGTAAGCAAGTTCACTTATTGATACGCATCTGAAAAAGTTTAATCTTGGGAGTAGGAAATGTGGCTGCAAGGACTGGTGCTGACTGTTTTTGGGCAAATAGGATAACTCACATTTTAACCCCCAGGTTTAAAGGGTAACTTAACTCTTTTTCAAAACACACACAATTGATTAGTCACAAATCCACTACTCCACTAAATACACTACATGGCCAAAAATATAGAGATGGTTTATATAGCCAGACATTTCATAACCCCCTCCCAAAATCACATCTCCTGAGTCACACATATAGGGAGGAGCAGATTAAAATACTATATTGGTAAAAAAAAAATAACAGCACTCGAGGGGATCCATAAGTGTTTTTTGCCTAAGGAGCACTCATAAACCAGCATAGAGCACCTCACCTCAACTCAACTGAACACCTAAGGGATGGATTGGAACCCCAAATGTGAACCAGGGCTGTTCCCCAACATTGATGCCCACCTGGAATTGATCCATTCCATCATGACAGGTGTGCCAACATCAGATCATTTCAGTCCTGGCAGGTAAGAGACCTTTTCTTTACTAACTTTTAACTGTATTCAAAATGTCAACTTTAAGACCAAAGATGGAATTAATATATTTTTCAATGGAAAACAGAAGCCTCCAGCTGTCTATGACATAGTGAACTGGTGTTTGGGTTCCAAGGGCAGGATGGAACAGGTTGTGGTGGAAAAACCATCCCTGAACAGTGGTGGGGGCCTTCGACCCCACCTGTCTGCTTCATATAATGCTGTTCTAACATCTGTACCCCGGCGGTTTCACACATCCTTCACACTTCCATTCATGCAACTCTCACAAGTAACAATTGTTTCTAGGAGTTGCATGATACCTTGGTAATCTACAAAGCATTCACAATCTCTGTGAGTTTCAGATGTCACCTCTCTGAAAAATGACAATGTGCCGTTGTGATTGGATTGGATTTATATGCCGAGGATTTCCCAGACCAGTCAGTTGAACTCAAGAAGCTGCTCGGATGAGTAGTGAAATGTCTTCAATAAATACTCAGTATGTGAAGTTGTTTTAGAATGATAAAAAAAATGTTAAAAAAATTCTATGGTTATTATTAGGTTCCTCTATCCAAGTGCTGTCCAAGGATTTAGGAAGGTGATTGTTTCAGGAACACCATCTTGCTGCCATGATTGTTCCTGATATCCCCATGGACACATTTCAAGCCACGCAGGTACTGGGAATATTATTTCAATGTACTGTGAATATTATTTCAATGTACTGTGAATATTATTTCAATGTACTGTGAATATTATTTAAGTGAGTTCACTTTTTAGATGCTGTGGAATGTCATCCATGTTCCTGTGACACGTGGCCAAATTTCCAGCAGGACAGATGCTTACCACTAGAGTACCTTTACTATGAAGAAACTTTGGGTTACAGCTTAGCAGCCATTTCCATCATCTCTTCTGCACTTTCACTTGTTATTCTGGAACTTTTTATTCAATATAAAAGAACACCAAATGTCTGAGCAAAAAATTATGCCATTAGCTGCCTTCTCCTGCTTTGCCTGTTCCTCTGTTTCCTTTGTTCTTTAGGGTTCATTGGTTACCCACAACCTGAAATGTGTCTTCTGCATCAGGTGTCATTTGGGATGGTTTTTGCCATTTTTTTTACCAACACTGTTGTCATTGCCTTTAAAGTAAACCAGGCAGAAGGTTAAGAAAGTGGACAGGAGTAAGGGTGTTCAACTGGATCATTGGGTTTGGTGTATTTAACAGTCATTTCTGTGTGTGATGTGGCTGATCTTATCTACTCAAAAAGTATGGTCCAGGCAAGTAAAAAGCATAAATTGGTAGAACAATTATTAAAACTGGAAAATGGTCACCCAGGAACTGCAGCAAGGTAGACCTTCTATTGGACATAGTTAGAGTATTTAAAGATGACTGACACCTAAGAGCAGATTTATTAAGGGTCAAAGTGAAAATTCGAATTCAAAATTAAATTGTGAATTATCCAAACTCGATTCCAGTTTTAATTTGATTTCAAATTTGAATTTCGAAATTTATCATACTCAATTACTATTAAATGGGAGCTAGAGTTTCAATGGCAAACTATCGATAGCCACATCAGGTTAAGATTGTTTGTATATATAACAAAACAAAGGCTAACATTGGTACATAACATATAATACATTATTATGGGTAGAAAACTCATTATTACGGGGTACATCTGTGGTGACAGTGTCCCTATAATCTTTTTAAACACTTGGTCATTTTTAATGGTCCTTCCCTTGAGGAACCAGACTATGACACTTGAGGAGCACTATGACAGCTTCAATCCACACAGGAAAATAGTCCCTCCCATGAGATTCCCTGTTTCACCCAGCAGTCCAAGTCATAATTTGAAGGTCATGGTTTTCTGTCGGAAGATCCACCCCTCTATCAACAACACATCTGAAGTCTGTCTTCTAATATTAAAATAGAAGCAACCGGCATGAAGAGGAGGAAATATCTGGTAGGGCCACGCATTAAACGATATATAACTGCTTAGGCCCATTTCACCCCATGATTTATGCTAATACAGTTTAATGCCTCCCTAGAGTTTAATACCCGCTAGAATTCTCCAACTATTATGGGCATACTATATATATTTATGACTGCAGCTATGCTTCTGTCGTTTGTAATCAACGGTGGAGGAAAGTGTTAATAATCAAAATCTTTTATTTTTGTTTTCAGATTTATTAATATCACAAATTTACAAAAAAGGCAAAAAATCGCTGTTTCAGTTAAAAAAAGAACAAGTTTTGAGTTTGTGTGATAGCGGTGGCGTTGTGGAAAGGACGAGAGGCCAGGATAGTCCCCATGCGCCAGCTGGTGAGGCGGTGATTCGGCCTTGTGTTTTTATATGGTCATGAAACTCCTCGGTAACATATAATATCCTTATATTTTACAACTGGGGGTACTTTATTCACTATATATTGCCCTTTTACATCTTTTACCTTGAGCCGTCATTTTGTGAGGGTCTCTGTCCTCCCTCAGAGACCCCAGACCAGAAACAAAGCAGCTCCAACTGTACCAGGAAGAACTGTTGGTGTATCCTTAATATTCTTAAAGGGGAACTATTGCAAAAATTATAATTTAATATACATTTATAGTAATTAAGACACGCTCTGTATTTATTCAATTAAAAGTTATGTCTCTCTACATGCAGGATTTGTGCCATTCAGTTATTTTATATGTTTTTGTTTGTAATGGAATCAGTTATTTGAGTGAGCTCTAATATATCTGATAGGAAAAGGAGCCCCCCTATAAGATATATTAGATTTGTCAATGAAAATCTGACACCCAACTTGACTGAATGATTTATCTGTATGTCACACTACCTCAGAGTAACAAGTAATGTGAACAGAACAAGGGGCGACCTGTTTGTCATTACCCCTATCTATGCTGCTAGTGCAATCTACGTTGCTCCAGTCTTAGCTGATGTTCACGTTTCTTCTTGCAGTTTATTAGCGGCATATTACATTAACCTTGTCCCTTCCCTGTTCCACCCAGAGTATAACAGTCCCTTACTGAGATTCTATGTTCCACCCAGAGTATAACAGTCCCTCCCCTGAGATTCCCTGTTCCACCCAGAGTATAACAGTCCCTCCCCTGAGATTCCCTGTTCCACCCAGAGTATAACAGTCCCTCCCCTGAGATTTCCTGTTCCACCCAGAGTATAACAGTCCCTCCCCTGAGATTCCGTGTTCCACCCAGAGTATAACAGTCCCTCCCCTGAGATTCCATGTTCCATCCAGAGTATAACAGTCCCTCCCCTGAGATTCCATGTTCCACCCAGAGTATAACAGTCCCTCCCCTGAGATTCCCCTGTTCCACCCAGAGTATAACAATCCCTCCCCTGAGATTCCCCTGTTCCACCCAGAATATAACAGTCCCTCCCCTGAGATTCCATGTTCCACCCAGAGTATAACAGTCCCTCCCCTGAGATTCCCTGTTCCACCCAGAGTATAACAGTCCCTCCCCTGAGATTCCATGTTCCACCCAGAGTATAACAGTCCCTCCCCTGAGATTCCATGTTCCACCCAGAGTATAACAGTCCCTCCCCTGAGATTCCCTGTTCCACCCAGAGTATAACAGTCCCTCCCCTGAGATTCCAAGTTCCACCCAGAGTATAACAGTCCCTCCCCTGAGATTCCCTGTTCCACCCAGAGTATAACAGTCCCTCCCCTGAGATTCCATGTTCCACCCAGAGTATAACAGTCCCTCCCCTGAGATTCCGGTTCCACCCAGAGTATAACAGTCCCTCCCCTGAGATTCCATGTTCCACCCAGAGTATAACAGTCCCTCCCCTGAGATTCCCTGTTCCACCCAGAGTATAACAGTCCCTCCCCTGAGATTCCATGTTCCACCCAGAGTATAACAGTCCCTCCCCTGAGATTCCGGTTCCACCCAGAGTATAACAGTCCCTCCCCTGAGATTCCCCTGTTCCACCCAGAGTATAACAATCCCTCCCCTGAGATTCCCCTGTTCCACTCAGAGTATAACAGTCCCTCCCCTGAGATTCCATGTTCCACCCAGAGTATAACAGTCCCTCCCCTGAGATTCCCTGTTCCATCCAGAGTATAACAGTCCCTCCCCTGAGATTCCATGCTCCACCCAGAGTATAACAGTCCCTCCCCTGAGATTCCATGTTCCACCCAGAGTATAACAGTCCCTCCCCTGAGATTCCATGTTCCACCCAGAGTATAACAGTCCCTCCCCTGAGATTCCATGTTCCACCCAGAGTATAACAGTCCCTCCCCTGAGATTCTCTGTTCCACCCAGAGTATAACAGTCCCTCCCTCTGAGATTCCATGTTCCACCCAGAGTATAACATTCCCTCCCCTGAGATTCCGGTTCCACCCAGAGTATAACAGTCCCTCCCCTGAGATTCCCCTGTTCCACCCAGAGTATAACAATCCCTCCCCTGAGATTCCCCTGTTCCACTCAGAGTATCACAGTCCCTCCCCTGAGATTCCATGTTCCACCCAGAGTATAACAGTCCCTCCCCTGAGATTCCCTGTTCCATCCAGAGTATAGCAGTCCCTCCCCTGAGATTCCATGCTCCACCCAGAGTATAACAGTCCCTCCCCTGAGATTCCATGTTCCACCCAGAGTATAACAGTCCCTCCCCTGAGATTCCATGTTACACCCAGAGTATAACAGTGCCTGCAGTGAGACTACCTGTTCACACAGCAATGAACACTTGGTGGGGCCAGCAAGTTTATCCCAGTGTTGGCCTCTGTACACTGGATTCTGAAGACATGTTGAGGCACTGGCTGTACCAGAACCACCTTTCTGTGAGTGCTGAGGAATATCCCTATTCATAAAGAATAACTCCATCTCTGGTTGAGCATTACTTTGGATAAGGCCTCCCTCCTCTTCAGCCAAGGCCAGGAACCTTGGACTACCCATTACCTTGGTACCAGTATTAAATGTATGTTTACAAATGCAAGAAGTCTGACTGGTAAAATGGGAGAGCTGGAGGTGCTGGTGTTGGAAGGAAAATATGATGTGATTGGTGTGGCCGAAACATGGCTGAATGAGTCACATGACTGGGCAGTAAATATCAGTGGCTATACTTTGTTTCGGAGGGATAGAGGCAATAGAAAAGGAGGAGGGGTATGTCTGTATGTTAGGCAGGATTTAAAAGCTCATATAAAGGAGGAGGTTATGTAAGAAAATGAGGGGGCAGAAGTCTTATGGGTGGAGTTCTTCACCAATTGTAAAGAATCCAGCAAATTAATTGTAGGAGTCGCTATAGACCCCCTAATGTAAGTGAGGAGGAAGAGACAAAGCTCCTAATGCAAATAGAAAAGGCTGCTAGTTTAGGTAAAGTAATGATATTGGGGGATTTTAATTACCCAGATATTGACTGGAGCAACGGTACTGCCAGATCAGTTAATGGGAACAAGTTTATAAACTTATTGCACGACAATTTTTTAGCACAGGTTGTTGAGGAGCCTACCAGAAAAAATGCTATTCTTGATTTAGTGATCTCAAATGAGCCAGAACTTATAGCAAATGTGCAAGTCATTGAACCCCTGGGTAATAGTGACCATAAGGTTATATCTTTTAATGTCTGGTGCAAAAAACAAAAATATACTGGGGCAACAAAAACCATGAATTTGGGAAAAGCTAATTTTAGTGCCTTGAGGGCTGCCCTACAGAGCATTGATTGGGGCATTAGGTTTTCAGCTAAAAACACAGAACAGAAATGGTTGTCCTTTAAAATGATATTAAATCATTATTGTTCTCAATTTATTCCCTTAAGGACTAAATGTAGAAGCTCTAAGAATCATCCTGTGTGGCTTAATACAGAAGTAAAGAGGTTAATGGGCAAGAAGAGAAAGGCATTTAAAAACTACAAATCTTTTGGGACAGAAGCTGCATTTAATGAATATAAACACTGTAATAAATGTTGTAAATCAGCAATCCGGAAGGCTAAGAAAAGAAATGAAGAGTTAATTGCGGTGGAGGTGAAAACTAACCCTAAAAAGTTTTTTAAATATATTAATAGTAAAAAGATGCAGGTTGAGAGTGTTGCTCCATTAAATAATGGTACCAGTATGGTTGTAACAGATACAGATAAGGCAAATGTGTTAAATCAGTTCTTTTCTTCAGTGTATACAATAGAGGAGTCTGGGTTCACAAGCTCACTTTTTAATTGCACGAATGGTTCAGCTCAATCTAGTCAGTGGCTGACTCAGGATATGATTCAAAAAGCTTTAATACAAATTAATGTAAACAAGGCTCCAGGGCCTGATGGCATACACCCCCGGGTTCTGAGAGAGCTTAGTTCAGTCTTAGACCAGCCCTTATTTATGATTTTCTCAGATTCACTGTCATCTGGTATGGTGCCTATGGATTGGAGAAAAGCTGATGTTATTCCAATATTTAAAAAGGGATTACGATCTCAGCCTGGCAATTATAGGCCAGTAAGCTTGACATCTGTGGTGGGCAAATTATTTGAAGGCTTGTTAAGGGATCACATTCAAAATTTTGTCCTAATGAATGGCATTATGAGCAACAATCAGCATGGCGTTATGAAGGATAGGTCATGTCAGATGAATTTGATTGCATTTTATGATGTGGTACTGTATATACCCGAGTATAAGCCGAGTTTTTCAGCATCCAAAATGTGCTGAAAAAGTCTACCTCTGCTTATACTCGGGTCAGCGGTACCCGACCCGAGTAGCTGAGATTGCAGTCACTTTTAATCATTCCTATACCAACAGTACACTTGGGGAGAGACTGCAATATCCCACAATGCCCTCTGTTGGTTATATGAAAGAATAACAGTGCGCCCTCTGTTGGTTATATGAAAGAATAACAGTGACTGCAATATCACACAGCGCCATCTGTTGGTTGTATGAAAGAATAACAGTGCGCCCTCTGTTGGTTATATGAAAGATTAACAGTGACTGTAATATCACACAGCACCCTCTGTTGGTTATATGAAAGAATAACAGTGACTGCAATATCACACAGCACCATCTCTTGGTTATATGGAAGAATAACAGTGACTGCAATATCACACAGTGCCCTCTGTTGGTTATATGAAAGATTAACAGTGACTGCAATATCACACAGCGCCCTCTGTTGGTTATATGAAAGAATAACAGTGACTGCAATATCACACAGCGCCCTCTGTTGGTTATATGAAAGATTAACAGTGATGGAAATATCACACAGCACCCTCTGCACATGGTAGTGGGACAGTGGGACAATGCACACAGTCATCCGTTTGGCAATTCTCTGTCACCATCAACTTTGCAAAAAAGTCCGGTTGATTGCTGGGGGGGTCGCTTTGGCAGAATGTGCGCTGCTGGGAGACAGGGCTGTAGTTGTGTCTAGGCTTATACTCGAGTCAATAAGTTATCCCAGTTTTCGTAGGTAAAATTAGGTACCTCGGCTTATACTCGGGTCGGCTTATACTCAAGTATATACGGTAAGTAAGATTCTGGACAGTGGGGGGAGTCCTTGTAGATAATAAACTTGTCTGTAGCAAGCAATTCCAGTCAGCAGCATCAAGGGAAGAGACGCTTAAGGGGAGATATGATAACTATGTATAAATATATAAGGGGGTCATATAATAATCTCTCTAATGCTTTATTTACCAGTAGATCTTTCCAGCTGACACAAGGTCACCCATTCCAATTAGAAGAAAAAAGGTTCCGCCTAAATATTGGGAAGGGGTTTGTTACAGTGAAAGCTGTGAAGATGTGGAATTGTCTCCCTGAATCAGTTGTACAGGCTGATACATTAGATAGGTATAAGAAGGGGTTGGATGGCTTTTTAGCAAGTAAGGGAATACAGGGTTATGGGGAATAGCTCATAGTCCAAATTGATCCAGGGACTAGTCCGATTGCCATTTTGGAGTCAGGAAGGAATTTTTCCCCCTCTAAGGCAAATTGGAGAGGCTTCAGATGGGTTTTTTTGCCTTCCTCTGGATCAACTGGCAGGTAGTTAAAAAAAAAAAAGGTTGAACTCGATGGACATGTGTCTTTTTTCAACCTTACTTACTATGTTACTATATTTAAATAATTTCAGTATGTTTAATTAGCAGATGATTACAAACATACAACAAGTAATTATTTATGAATGATGACCACTCTCTGTAAATCATTGCACCATATAGTGTCACTATATAAATAAAGAACAATAATAATGAATCTTTTTATAAATAATCTCTTGTGGAGGTTCCCAGTTCAGATGGTTTGTAAGGAACTAATCACATCACTGCTGTACAGAGGAGGGGCCCCTTGTGAGATTCAAGCAAAGTGAGGGGGAAAGATTGGAAAATGTAATTTAGCTGCCATTCCTGGAAACATATCAAAGTATAATTAACAAACACAACATAATTAATGTCTGGGTTCCCAGAAGTCCATGTATCAATCCTATGGTACATATACAGTATAAAAGTAGTGTAGTGTACAGCATGGATAGAAATTGAGGGTGTGCACATTGAGCGTGTGGAGCACTTATAGACAAGGGTCTTGTAATTTTGTGTCCATGAATGTGTTACATTCACTGTAGGTTCCTTGAGAAGATCTCCATCCTGTGCATGTTCGATAGTCAGACTTGTTAGAGATGAACACCAAAAGACAAAGGTGCCACACAACTATTCGTGGCCTCCAGCCTGTGACTGTTCTCCTTTATTCTGTAGCCATTGCTGTGGGTTCTTGCTGGGAATCTGGGAAAGGCTGCAGTCTATCCAGTGGCAACATGAGTGGTTTTCTGAGTCAACCAGGAGATATAATTATTGGAGGAACCTTTCTCATTCACGTGAACAGGAATTATATCCAACCCCTATTCACCACCAATCCCTCCGACCTGCAGTGTCACACGTGAGTCATGTTTTTACCTTGTTACCTCTTTTCAGTGCATTGTATTTGCTTTTTTCCTACATAATACACAACGTCAAACCAGTCTGTACATGGTGTGGATCAGAGACAAATTGTGTCAAAACAACTTAAATAATCAGGCATGTGGCCAGAGCTCCATTCTGCTATAAGCATCTAGTGACGTGCCCACTACAGTTTCGTCCAAATACTATTGCCACTTTTTATTACTGTACATGAGAAATTCAATATAATCTTTTTCTCCTTGTCTCAGATTCGGAAGTGAGTATTACCAAGGTATGCATGCCCTGATGTTCGCTTTGCAGGAGATCAACAAAAACCCTGATCTTCTCCCCAATATAACTTTGGGTTGGCAGATATTTGACACCTGCACGGCCATGAGACGCACAACACAAGGAATGTTCTGGATGTTATCAGGGAGACAGGAGCTCACCCCAAATTATCACTGCAACAGAGAGTCGCATCTAGCTGGTATTATTGGAGATTCCGCCTCCACCCGGGCTATTTTGATGGCTCAGATCTTAGGACTTCAGCATTACCCACAAGTAAGAGTAACTGTTAATTCCCAGGAAATCAAGGATGTGCCATATTTGCTGTAAACAGCCCAATTCAGTGTACCAGAAATCACTTTCAGCAGTGTTCCCCAATTAGTGGCTCATGTTGATCACCAACCCCTTGGCTGTTCCTCACAGTGGCCTCAAAGCAGGTTCTTATTTTTGAATTATTGACTTGGAGGCAAGTTTTTATAGCATAAAAACTATGCAAGCTGTCAAACAGAACTTTCGCTAGACTGCCAGTCCACATAGAGGCTAGCAAATAGCCAATAACAGTCCTTTTTGGTACCCATTGGAACTATTTCCATGCTTGTGTTGCTCCCCTACTCTTTTTACATTTCAATGTGGCTCAAAGATAAAAAAAAAAAGATTGGGGACACCTGCCTTACATAATTGGTATATTTTCCTTTTCATTCATTGCATTGTTCTGATACAGTGTTTGCACTCACCAAATTATTGTATATTCATCAACTAATCTGAAACATATATATAATCCCAACATATATTTTGTAAATTTGGGACCACAAAATGGCATTTGCAAGCAAATGGGGACATGTAAATCTCACAACGAGATGGACAGGGCTCAGCAATAATGTTGTATCTGGTCTCCAGGACCTCCACTTATGTCCCCTGTATTGTTTCACTTTGTCTTGTCATTGTTATGGTTATTTAAAGTGAAATTAATGAAATACATGAGACCACAGACCAGCTGATTCTCATTACAAATCGGGTTCGATAAAGAAAGAGGCATGTGGGATGTATGCCAGGATATGATTCATAAAGCTTTAATAAAAAATTATGTAAACAAGGCTCCTGATGGCATACACCCCCGGGTTCTAAGAGAGCTTAGTTCAGTTTTAGACCAGCCCTATTTCTGATTTTCTCAGATTCACTGTCATCTGGTATGGTGCCTATGGATTGGAGAAAAGATGATGTAATTCCAATATTTAAAAAGGGATTACGATCTCAGCCTGGCAATTATAGGCCAGTAAGCTTGACATCTGTGGTGGGCAAATTATTTGAAGGCTTGTTAAATGATCACATTCAAAATTTTGTCCTAGTGAATGGCATTATGACAACAATCAGCATGGCTTTATGAAGGATAGGTCATGTCAGACTAATCTGATTGCTATTTATGATGAGGTGAGTAAGATGCTGGAGAATAGGGGGCAGTAGATGTGATCTATTTGGATTTTGCCAAAGCGTTTGATACTGTGCCCCACAAACGACTGCTTTCTAAACTAAGGTCTGTTGGGCTTAATGAAGTCGTTTGCACATGGATAGGAAACTGGCTACAGGATCGGGTACAGAGGGTGGTTGTTAATGGGACATTCTCTACTTGGAGTAAGGTTCTTAGTGGGGCCCCTCAGGGCTCGGAATTGGGTCCACTTTTATTTAACTTGTTCATTAATGACTTAGGGGAGGGGATTGTAAGTAATGTATCAGTGTTTGCAGATGACACAAAACTATCAGCCCAATTAATTCCATCCAGGATGTGGCACTTGCAACAGGATCTTGACTAACTGGCAATCTGGGCAGCTAAGTGGCAAATGAGATTCAATGTTGATAAATGTAAAGTCATGCACCTGGGATGTAAAAATATCCACTTATACCCTTAATGGGACTGCACTAGGCAAATCCATAATGGAGACGGAGCTTGGAGTCCTTGTAGATAATAAACTTGTCTGTAGCAAGCAATGCCAGTCAGCAGCATCAAGGGCAAATAAGGTCTTGACTTGTATTAAATGGGGCAGAGAGTCACGGGAGGAGAGGGTCATTCTTCCACTGTATAGAGCACTGGTAAGGTCCCATATAGAATATGCCGTACAGTTTTGGTCTCCATCACTCAAACAGGACATTATTGTATTAGAGAGGGTACAGAGAAGGGCAACTAAGCTGGTAAAGGGAAAATCTTAGCTATGAGGAAAGACTGGCCAAATTGGGGATGTTCACACTGGAGAAGAGGCGCTTAAGGGGTGATATGATAACTATGTATAAATATATAAAGGGATCATATAATAATCTCTCTAATGCTTTATTTACCAGTAGGTCTTTCCAGCTGACACAAGGTCACCCATTCCGATTAGAAGAAAAGAGGTTCCAGCTAAATATTGGGAAGGGGTTTGTTACAGTGAGAGCTGTGAAGATGTGGAATTGTCTCCCTGAATCAGTGGTACAGGCTGAATACAGGGATATGGGAGATAACTCATAGTACAAGTTGATCCAGGGACTGGTCCCATTGCCATTTTGGCAGTCAGGAAGGAATTTTTTCCCCCTCTGAGGAAAATTGGTGAGGCTTCAGATGGTTTTTTTTTGCCTTCCTCTGGATCAACTGGCAGTTAGGCAGATATAATAAAAAATAAAAAAAAAGAGGTTGAACTTGATGGACGTGTGTCTTTTTTCAACCTTACTTACTATGTTACTATGTTACTATATAATGGATTGGTAAGTTTACATATTTATTTTTTATTTTTTTTAAATTTATTTACAGATAAGTTATTATGCAACCAGTCCTCTTCTCAGCAACCGAGCCTTGTTTCCTTCCTTTTTCCGTACCATACCTAGTGATGAGTTTCAAATGAAAGGATTGGCCCAGCTTGTCTCTAAGTTTGGTTGGTCATGGGTTGGTCTTTTGGCAACTGACAATGACTATGGGCAATATGCGATGCAGGTGGTAAAGCAAGAAGTGCTCAAAGCTGGGGCTTGTATTGCATTTTTTGTAGATATAATGACCAGCAAGCCTGACAGGAATGCTCCCCAGATTGCTCGGAAACTCAGAGAGACAACAGCTAAGGTTATAGTCGTGATGGCCTCTGATGGTGATTTTTTGATTGTGCTGGAAGAAGTTTTGAGGCAGAATGTGACTGGCAAAGTCTGGGTAGGCAGTGAAGCCTGGGCAAGTTCCACTTTACTCTCGGCCAAAAGATTTCAGCATGTTTTAGTGGGCTCAGTTGGCTTTAGCATCCACGCTGATCAGATATCTGGGTTTGCAGAGTATTTTGAAAGCCTCAATCCATCTTTAGATCTTCATGATCCATTCATAAAGGAATTTTGGGAACAAGCTTTCTCTTGTAAGTGGCTCAACCAGGATGATTTAGCCAACAATGCCTCACTCCAGCCATGTACAGGGAAAGAAAAGTTGGGGAATATAATTTTGAAAACAGATTTTCGAATTTCTCTCAATGTCTACACTGCAGTTTATGCATTTGCTTGGGCCCTGCATAATCTATATGACTGTCAGCTTGGAAAAGGACCATTTCAGCATGGGAGCTGTGCCAACATCTCCTTTTTCCAACCTTGGCAAGTAAGAGACCATTCCTTCTCCTCAGTTGCCAATTTCTCATCTCATTTTGGTGTTCTCTTCATTCATTATTTTCCTTTCTTGTTTTCTCAGCTTTTCTACTATGTTAAACATGTCAATTTTAAAACCAAAGATGGGAACCATATATTTTTTGATGCTAAAGGGAACCCCCCACCAATTTATGATATTATAAACTGGCGGGTGAATGCTAAGGGCTCTACAGAGCAGATTATTGTGGGGAGTTATTATTCAAGTGCACCAGATGAGAAGAACTTTCCTGTGAACACTTCTACAATATTATGGAACACTGGTGGAACTCAGGTATGAGAAAATAATTTATCATGAAAAACTTTATCATACTTTATGAGTAGGCAACATTGAGAAAAAAAATCTTATTTATTATTTTTATTTTCCCAGGGGGGGAATGAAGACTGTGGGCTTTTGTGTGCTGTAACAATTCTTATTGGAAAACCAATTCAATATATTGTCTTACAGGTATAGGGCATAGGATTTTGGAGAGACATTATCATCCCAAATGCAAGTAGGGTTGGTAGAGTATATGGTATAAATTCACTAGATGTTTTTAGTCTTTTGGATTCACAATATTGTTCACAGTGAAGTGCTAATAGAAATAATTGTGGAATAACCCATGTCATGTTAAGCCTCACAATTACACAATAATCTTTCAGAACCTTACAGGCTCCAAACAAACTTACCAACCAATGCCTAGATAGTGTACCAAAAACAGTTTAGCATGTAGCCTCTCACTGCTGCCTCCTGTATCACACAGACTTGAGAAGCCTTATCAGGCTCACAGAGTCCTACTGTCAAGCAATCCAGATAAGTATCTAGTAGCATTAAGTCAACAGCAACTGGACTTTTTGAATTTTCTTGAAAGTGTTTCACCATTCATCCAAGCTGAAGAAATAACAGAAGAAGCCGTTAGTTATGGGCACCAAACGTGTAGGCTGATTTGCACGGACATTGCCATTGTTTCACATTGTTTACTAAATAATTTGATGAAGATTTTTCGTCCCCGTTCTCCGGCTGAGTGCCCATGCGCTGAACAAATTTTGTTTTTTGGTTGATGTTAGGGTTTATGAGATGTCTACAGTATGGATTATTTTTTGGCATCATTTCAGTGTGGTTGGCTGCCTTTAGTGAAGAGGTTGTATCTCTTGTGTCTTTCAGAATATCTGGGATTGTTAGGGTTGGTAGCTTTGTTTGCCATTGTGATAGGCCCATGGAGATAGCTGTATGGTATAGCATTTTGCACAGAGTTAATTAAGCCCCTGCGATAGCTGGAGAGGTATTTCTGCCTGATAGAAAATCATCTAGGTCATTGCCCCAGTCCCTGTCCTATAGGGTGCACTCTTCGCTTGGTAGTAAGAAAAGATATGTGTGTTTATCACTGGGAACAGAATAGATGTTATTACAATATAAAGCAGTCAAAAAGAGTATAGTAAAAAACGGGAATATTTTGAATGCAGATCCAACCATACGAGCATTAAACTTAACCCCAATGGTCATCAGTAGGAAAATCAAGTCTTTAGCCAGTCAGGTTGCCCCAAATCGGTTAAAAAGAAACTTTAAAAAGAAAAAAACATGGTTAGATCTAAAAGGTTTTTCTCCCTGTAAAAACTCTGGGCCAAATTCACTAAAAGACGAATCGCTAGCATAGCGCATTTTCATTAATTCGCCGATTCACTAACGGACGCTGGCGTAAATTCGTAACTACGCAAATTCACTGACGTGCAAATTGTTCTGAATGCTACCTTTTACGCCAGAGTTCCTTCACCACCTCAGACCAGGCGAAGTGCAATAGAGTAGATAGGGATTGCTTCAAAAAAAGTTAAACATTTTTCCCAAAAAACCTCGCGTTTTTTCTTTTTTATGGGTGATAGGCTTAAAAAGATCGAAAAAATTTTTTGGGGCTCCCCTCCTTCCCCCCTACATTTCCTAACTCATGGCAACTTAACTATACAGTGGGCACATGTGTAGGGCAAAATAAACATTTTATTTGATGTTTTGAAAGTTTCCCAGGCTTGTGTAGTGATGCTACATATACCTCCATTGTAACTTTGCATAGCGCCGTATGCAAATTAAGCATCGCTAGCGTAACTTCACTTTGCTTGGCGAATTAAGGCTAGCGCAACTTCGCAACCTTGCGCTAACCATTAGCGCAACTTCGGATTTTAGTGAATTTTCGTAGCGCTGGTGAAAATACGCCTGGCAAAGTGCGGCGAAGCGGACGCTGGCGCAAATACGAATCTTAGTGAATTTGCCCCTATGTGGTCTGCAAAAATAACAACAGTAAAAAAGTAACCGGGTTCAGTGACAAAGTAAAGAGCCAAGAGTTTAAAATAGGGAAAACAATAACTTGTCTTACAAAATATGTGGTGTATGCGGTACAATGCCAATGTGGACGTACGATAAAACAATTACAGGTTAGATTGGGGGAACATCTGAGAGGTATTGAGAATAAAGATAATGATAATCTAATTTTTAGACATTTCAAAGCGGTTCATGCACGATCAATTTAAAAATTCAAAATGTTTGACATTGATAGCATAAATGAAAACAGTGGGGGTAATTTAATTACTAAATTATTGGAATAAATTGGAATCAAATTGGATTTTTAAATTAGGGACAATTATACCTGAAGGAATGAACAGTCATTTTGAACTAAAACCATTTCGTACATCACTATGGAGTTAATAATATTGTTTTTAATGTTTTATAAAATTTGAAAAAAGATTCGGAGTATTTATGAATAAATATATACAATGGTATTTTATATGTAAAAAAATGGGAGTTATTTATGTAATTTATGTAATATTTGGCACTTAAGCACTTTATTATTATGCACAACTAGATTTGTTTAACTTCAATATAATGGAAATATTTTAATGGTCATGTCCCCTATCCCAAGGATTGAAAATACATTTTAAAATGTATAATTTTAAGAACATATTATGGGGAACTGTGGAGGCTACTGGCTCAGAATGGAATGGAGTGTGTTATAAGCTAAGTGGTGAAGGTTGATAGAGATAGCTATATGAGTAGCCCCAGAACCTGTATAAAATAAGCCCACAGGTATTTAAGGGACATGACCGGTATCAGCCATACCTCCTCTGATGAAGCACCCAATAGCGTGAAACACGTCAGGAGGGAGTTGCTAACACAAGGTAGGCAGACCGGGGGGGAGACACTGCACTGTGGTGTGATTTTGAATGTGTTAATATTAAATTTTGCTGTTGTTAAAATGCACAAATAAATGTTTTAAGTAAGAAGCTGGGCTTGTTTCTAATTTACATGTAGATGCCACTGTTACACTCAAAGCTTTTTTCCGAATTGTAGATAATAGTTGGCTTACCCATTTGATACCATTCTGGTCCCAATTTCAGAAGATCGAGCCCTCAGTACCATTTTGGAAATCAAGGACACTGACAAAGGGAAGCCATAGTGTGTGGGTGGTTTGAAGGTCCATTTTGGACTGGAATTGCCTCCAAGTCTTCAAGGCTGTGTAAAGGAGGGGGTTATTTCATATTTCCTCTGATAGGTTGTGTTGTGGTGTGTGCAGTTGGGCTCCTAGTGTATGGTGTGATCTGTTGGTCCAGGGTTGTATTAGTGAAGGTCTCATTGTTATTGAGCCAATCTTTGATATGTCTGAGTTTTGCTGCCAGGTTTTATAGTTTGATGTCGTGGGAGGTTAATACCTCCATTTGCTTTGAGCTGACTCAGTTTCTGAAGGCCTATAGTCAATCTTTTACCACTCCAGATATATGCAATTAATTGTGCTCTGAGTCCTTTTTCATCTTTTGGTTTTGGGAGTAGTGGCAGAGCTTGAAGGGGTTGTAATAATCATCTTAAATAATTCAGCTTTCCCCAAATAACATAATTTTCCAGTTCTGTAGTTCTTTTTCAATTTTCTAGAGTATGGAAGGAATATTAAGACTTTATAGTTTGTGCTGTTTTTTTTGGGAGAAGGGTCCCTAAATATGGGATTCAGTGTTTGGCCCATTTAAATTGAAAGTGGGTGCCCAATGCAGGGTTATGTTCTAGTGTTAGAGTCATGGCCACCAATTTAGTTCATTGAGTAACCTGATGCTTGCCCAAAGATCGAGAAGAGTTTTAAAATGGGGGTGGAGGAGAGTGGTCTGTGCTTTGTCTATGAAGAATAGCAGGTCATCTATGAAGGCTATCAGTTTGGTTTCTATTTTCCCCAATTCCCTTGAATTGGGTGGATGAGTCAAAGATTCAAAGTAGCAAGTCTAGAGCTAAGTTGAATAGAAGTGGGGAGAGTGGGCAGTCTTGATGGGTCCCTCTCTGTAGGCGGAGGGTGTGTTGGTTCAACACATTGATGGACAGGGTATTTTTTGGGTTGGTATAAATTGACTTGATAAAGTTTGTGAAGTAGAAGCCAAATCTCTGTTCTTGTAAGAGAGTGGTAATAAAATAATACTGTCAAAAGCCTCGGTGGAGTCTAAGCTCAACAGTATGGCTGATTTGCAGTGGTTGGTGTTATATTGTGAAGTGTTGGCTATTGCTGTGTGGATGCCTTTGGTGAAATGTCTGTTGTGGTGAATCCTAGTTGCTGTAGGATAGAATCATATGTAATCGTTATGCCATTATAGATGTTAGAATTTGTGGGTCTACATTCAGCAGTGAAATTGGCAGATAGGCTTCTAGGTTTGTTGGATTCCTTGTCTGGTTTTAGTAGAAGGATCATTTAGGCATCATTGAAATTTGGGCAAAGGGTTTGTTCAGCTCAATAGACAATTTTGAATAAATGACAAGCCTACAAAAGTTACATAAACTTTTCAACCAAAAAATGTTTGGTTTGCACCTGGACTATTTCACTCTAACAATGCAAATTGCAAAACGAAAAGGGTTTGCTATCAGATCTTCTTTTTGAGTATTGATATCATTATCTATCCAACATTAGGTTCTAATATTGGATTCTTTATGCCATAGATTCCTCTTTCCAGATGCAGTGAGAGCTGTCCAGTAGGGTTTACAAAGTTGACATTGCCAGGAAAACCAATCTGCTGTTTCCAATGTGTTCGGTGTCCTCAAGGACAAATATCAAACCAAACAGGTAAGAATTTGAACCTTTTGGATTATTACCATGTTCTTTTACTGAATGAACATGGGAAACATAATATTTGGTTTCTTTCTAGATGCTGTAATGTGTGAGCAATGTTCATGGGATACATGGTCCAGTTTTCAACAAGACAAATGCATCCCAAAGGCAATAGACTTTCTCTCCTATGAAGAACTCTTGGGTTTAAGTCTAGCAGCAATTTCTATTTCTTCCTCAGGTTTTCCACTTTGTATTGTGAGCATTTTTATGTGTCATAAAACCACACCAGTTGTCCGAGCCAACAATTATTCCCTTAGCTGCCTTCTCCTGCTCTCCTTGTTCCTCTGTTTCCTTTGCTCTTTAGGGTTCATTGGTTACCCACAATCTGAAATGTGTCTTCTGCGCCAGGTGGCATTTGGGATGGTTTTCTCTCTGTGTATCTCTAGTGTTCTGGCTAAAACCATCACTGTTGTTATAGCTTTCACTGCAATTCAGCCTGGCAGCAGGTTACAAAGGTGGACAAGTGTTAAGGTGTCCTACTGTGTTGTTTTGTTTTGCATGTGTATTCAGTTATCTGTGTGCATAGTGTGGCTTTCCTTGTACCCTCCATTTCCAGAGTATGATATCAAAACCCAACCTGGAGTCATCATAATTAACTGCAATGAAGGGTCACCCACTGCTTTCTGGTGCATGCTGGGATTTCTTGGCATATTGGCTTCTATCAGTTTCATTGTTGCTTTCCTGGCTAGGAGACTCCCTGACAGCTTCAATGAAGCCAAATTCATTACATTTAGCATGCTGGCCTTTCTCACTGTCTGGATATCCTTTATCCCAGCATACTTCAGTGCACGGGGAAAATACACTGTAGCCATGGAGATCTTTGCCATCTTGTCTTCTACCTGGGCTATGGTGGCCTGTATTTTTATGCCAAAGTGTTACATTATATTGTTAAGACCTGATATGAACTCCAGAGAACATCTCATGAAAAGAGGCAGAGACCAGTGATAGTCCAAAACTTTCTTGAGATTAGATATATACCTGAAGGGATCATGGAAGGAGAATTAGTGTGTGGTTGGGGGCAGATCCCTATTGTTCAGACAATATCATAAAAGTATTTTAATTTTGAAAATATTTTATTCCAAAGAGCAACTTTAGTAGTTTAGAACAAATGTATTCTGTCTAGTTATTTATTGCAATATAAGGGTTTTAGCATGTTTAGGATTCTAATGTTTCTGATTTTAAATTGAGAAAGATTAAAAAAAAACACAAAAATTCAAATCTTAGAGTGAAGTTGTTTCTGCATCTTTTTCCTTCATTGAACTTTTGCGTTAAATTCTAATGCAGCATGTTCTCAGACTACAGCTACTTATTCTCTAAATTATATTATTAAAGAGCCATAGGAAATTAAAAATTGCAAATAATTCAAAACACACAAAAAGTAGGTGAAGTCAAAGTCAAATTGTAACCAAGTTCAACCATTGCAACTCACTCCATCTCAATAATGATGGTTGCACAGCTATTGCTATATACATTAATTTCTGTAATCTTTGAATGTGCAAAAGACATGGATGTTCAAGACATGAACAGAGAATTACGTGCGAATATACTACATGCTCAAAAATATAGAGATTATTTATATATCCAGACATACCATAACCCCCTCCCAAACTCACATCTCCTCAGTCCCAGATATAGGGAGGAGCAGATTAAACTACTTTATTGGTACGAAAATAATGTATGGGGATCCAAATGTGTTTCATGCCTAAGGGGCACTCAGAGCACTCATCTCAACTTAACTGAACACCTATGGGATGGATTGGAACCACACATGTGAGGGCTGATCCCCAATATCAGTGCCCACCTGGAATTGATCCATTCCATCATGACAGGTGTGCCAACATCAGATCATTTCAGTCCTGGCAGGTAAGAGAATTTTTCTTTAGTACCGTTTAACTGTGTTCAAAAGATCAACTTTAAGACCAAAGATGGAAGTAATATCTTTTTGAATGGTAAAAGGGAACCCTCCAGCTGCTTATAGTGAACTGGCATCTGGGTTCCAAGGGCAAGGTGGAGCAGGTTGTGGTTGGGAGATATGATTTGAACTCCCCAGATCAGGAGACTTTGAGCGTAGACAGAAAGGCTGTTACATGGGCCATTTAGGAATCTCAGGTAAGAGGATATATATATTTTACTGTGTGTGTCATTGATATAAGTCATTAGTTCCCAAATTGTTGGGCGTAATGGGAGACCTGAAGTCCAGGCTAAAGGAAAAGTAGGGAAAGCCAAGGGTATTAGATACGTGATTATAATCTCTGGTGGGTGCCTAACATTTTCCACCTCCCCAATGATTTCACCTTTCATTCTCCTTTAAGAGTTGTTTCTAATGGAATCTTCATCTGATAAAAGTTGCTGACTCAGACCATTCAGACTTAGACTGCTCATTGTAGGCCCCCATTTGGTAGCCTGGGGGCCAAACCCCCAGATCATCCCGATTTTGTCCCACCTGTCGATGGCCACATCAGGTTAAGATTGTTTTGTTTTTTTTGTAACTTAAATTTTATTTGTTTTCACAATAAACTTACATATTAAACAGCATATGCCATTTGTCATTATTCTTCGTATTCCATTCTGTTCCATTCAATATTTTCCAATACTGTTACAGACTGTGTTTTGAACGATTGTAAAATATCACAACCGTAATCGATAAGAAAAAAAAGAAAAAGGGGGGACAAATAAAATACCAACACAAGAAATAGCATGAGAAGGGGAAGATTCAGCTCACAGTTACATTTCGTAGCTCAAGCTTTTCAGTAATTATTAGGTGAGTTAAGATCAGTCATCTTTAGTTGTCAAGTAGTAATCCCAGTTGCCCTAAATATTGCTATGCAATTGTAATGAATTGTTAATACGGGCAGTCATTTCCTCAAATCTCTTGTTACTTTCAAGTCTAAGGATTAGTTCTTGAATGGTTGGGATTGTTGAAGATTTCCATTTGGAAGTTATTGCTAATCTGGCTACTGTGGTTACCTGGTTGACCCATTTTTGAGCCGCGTTTTTTCAATCCCGGAATAGGGAGAGCTAGCAGCAAATGAGGCATTTCGATATTCAATGGGGTTTTAAAGACCGCTATTATTAGATTGACACTTTCCTGCCAAAACTCAGTCAAGAACAAGCCCATAGAATGTGATGTAGTGTGCCTTTGTGGTGACACCCTCTCCAACACAGTGAGCTGCTTGTGGGAACATCTTGGAAAGTCTATCAGGGGTGAGATACAATTTCATCATAGTTTTGTATATACTTTCTTGTTGTTGGACACATGTTGTTATTTTGCGGGTGTTCTCCCATATTTTGCTCCATTGGGCAAGGGTTAAGCCAGGTTCCCAAACAGATTTCCAATACTGCATATATAAATGTTTCGGAAAGGGGTCTTCTGGTAGAGCATTCATTAACATGTATAATTGTGAGATTAGACCCTTATATGGAAAATTGCTTCCTAATATTTTCTCAAAGGGGTTAGCCGAATCTGGGTTTGCTGTCTAAGGAGAGTGGAAATATAGTGTTTAATCTGGAGAAATTCCATCTCTTTCCCTGACCCCCATTTACATCCATTAGCGAGTTCCTGGTACGTATAAAACCTTTGTCTTAGTGGGTCGATATAATCAATAATTCTCACAAAATTAAAGGAAGCCCAATGAGATTGGTATGCTTGTCTCCGACCTGGCTGGAAATCTGGATTCCCCTGAAGCAGTGTTAGAGCAGATGGGTGTTTGCTGATCTTATATTTTCTTTGGCATTGCCTCCACATAGTACAGGTGAATTTGATGGGGCTTAAGTCGAAAGTTGTACCTTAGGTTTATCTGGTACTATCAAATTGCTTATGTGAAGGGGAGATGTCCATGCAGCTTCTAATTGAGCCCACTTAGTAGGAGGTAAGGCTTGTAACCATGCCAAAGTTTGGCGTAGATGTGACGCTTCATAATATTTCCCAATATCTGGTACTGCGAGGCCTCCTTGGCTTCTCCCTGATATGAGTACTGAGCGTGGAAATCTAGCCATCGTTGAACCCCAGATAAACTTAAATATCAGCTTTTGAATATGACCCAGTTATGATGGTGGGATTTGGAGTGGGATGGTTTCAAACAAATTTAATAACTTAGGCAGAATAGTCATTTTAATTGCAGCAATACGTCCAAGCCATGAAATATGGTATTGCTGCCATTCTTGTAGATCCTTTGTGATTTGTTTCACCGTAGGTGAAAAATTAGCTTGAAACATTTGGTGGTAGTGCGGTGTTAATTTGATTCCTAAGTAGTTGATATGGGTCTTTTGCCATTTGTATTGAAAGTTTTCTTGCAGAGCCCTCCGTATATTTCCCTCTGTATGGAACATGAGTGCTTCTGATTTTGCCCAGTTTATTTTGTATCCCGCTACTTTACTATAATCTGATAAGGTGTATGGAGATTGGGTAGGGATATTTGTGGGTTACTTAGGGTTAGTAGGACATCGTCTGCAAAGAGTGATATTTTGTAATCCCCGGTGCCTACTGTTATTCCTGTTATATCTGGATGTTCTCTTATTTTAGATGCTAGGAGAGAGAGGGCAGCCCTGCCTCGTCCCGTTCCTAATGTGGATTGGGCGTTCCTATATCTCCATTCAATTTTAAATAGGCTAGGGGAGTTGAGTAAAGAAGATTGATTGCTTGTAAAAAGGAGCCTTGGAAGCCCATGTGCTTGGTCAGAATCGATCAATCTGAGCAATAGTGGTGGCAGTCTTTGAGCCAATAATTTTGTAAAGATTTTCAGGTCGCTGTTTAGAAGTGCTATGGGCCTGTAATTCCCACACAATGAGGGATCTTTACCTTCTTTTGGCAGACATGGGAAAGTTGTGCTCACCACTAATTTTTAAAACCATCAGGCGCGGGTGCAATGAGGCTGTGACCACAAAATACAAATAGACAAATACAAGAGTCCTCTGCAAACAAAAAAATGAGTGGTGAGCACAACTTTCCCTTGGTTGTTATAGTTTATACAGGAGCAGTGACCAGCTCCATGTTGTAGCTCCCACCCTTCCCAGCTATAGTCAGGTGATCCCACTGGTGTCTAATAAAAGGGCAGCCAAGTTTGCGAGTTTTACTTTGAAAACAGCAAGTAAGTTGCAGGTAAAACTTAGTCCAATGTATAATTAAGCAATTGAATTCTTAATTGAATCATTAATGAATGGGTCATATTTTAAAACCAAGGTCTGACCGTCACTTTGTGATTGTTCTAGTGTCTGGAGGGCCCTTGAATAATCCAGATAAGTCGAGGTTGTTCCCTGAAGACCCAGTTAGGGAGAGCAGTGGGTTAAAAAGTGCAGGAATCCTCAAGACCCTCCTATTGTGTAAACTGGAAAAGCAGTTCAAGTGGATCTTCCAACTGGGTTGGGTGGTAGGAAAAAACAAAAATCCAAAAAAGCTAAACCAAAAATAAATGTCAACAAGAGTAAACAACACATTTTTATATACATTGGTGTTACCTGACTTTTGGTAACCAGGGACCCTATCAGTAAATGGTATCCAAATACCAGTGTCCTGTGGAGCGTCCAGGCAGAAAAGATCAGGCGAGAAGGGTCCCCCCCCCCGCAGGATAGGCTTGACAAAATTAACTGTGCCAATTTAGGGTTAAAGCGATGAATATTGAAAATCTGGGAATAAGAGAAAATATATTTCTTCTTTGTCGTTCCTTTTTTCAGGTAGGTGAGTTAGGCACTGGAGTAGAAGATGCTGGGTTCCGGCGTGGGCTGGTCGTCTCCCATTCTGGAGCCAGTCTGGGCAGGCCTGCTTTGGGAGAGTCCCTGGCTGTTAATCAGAGGTCGCTCAGGAACTTGTTACTTTTCAGAGGATCCAAGAGAATATATTGCTGTCCCTTCATTGAGACCATTAATTTGAATGGGAATCCCCATCTGTAAGGGACCTCACGTGCCCATAGGTGCTGGGTAACCAGTCTGAGATCTTTCCTCTTAGCCAAAGTGATGGGTGAAATATCATAGATTTGTGATTTTGCACCCTGGAATTCAATATGTGTTGAGTTTCTAGTTGCCATAATGATTTTCTCCTTGCTCTCAAAATAATGGCAGCAAAGTATAATGTCTCTGGGGTTCGTTTGGCCTGGTTTTTTAGGGCCCAAAGCTCTGTGTGCTCTGTTAAATCTCCTTGCTTCCGTCGGTAAATCCGAGCATAACTTGGAGAACAGGGCTCTTGAATGTTGTCCGATGTCTTTTGGTAAGAAGCTTTCTGGGACCTCTCTTTTCTGTTTTCTGAGTCCTCACAATATGATTTAAGGCTGGCCAGTTCTTTTTGCAGCGTGAGTTGTTCATCATCTAGAGTGTTGTGTCTCAGTATTAAGTTGTCTGAAAAAGTCTCTAGTTTATCGACTCTTTGGCCTATTGGCAATTTGGCAATTCAGTCATAAATTCGTGAACAGCTTCTTTAACAGCTCCTGCTATGGCTGCCGATAGTGAGTTGTGTAAGGCAGATAATTGTTGGACTAGTATTTCAGCAGTAACAGGAATGGATATGTGGAGATCACTTACTTTGTGGGTTCTGGATGGCGCTGGCGAGTGTGGAGTTTGGTAGCAGTGTTGGAGATAATATCGTGCTCCAGATCTGAGTCATCTCCGCCATCTTTGTTCTTGCACCTCTTCTCCATAGCCATGGGGCTAGATAGTGAGCAGTTTTTCCACCACTTCTGACTTATTTGTCTGGGTCGTTGACTTGAGGGGAGTATTTGGGAAGCTGTTGGTCGGGGCCTGTGCTATGCCGACATTTTGGATTTTATCTGCAGCCGAACGTTTATGCAGGAATGGTGTCAGCGTACCTGCTGTTTCGTGATTCCTCTTCTTCCTCATATGTTCCTGTCGGTTTCTGATGTTTCCCCAGGCTTTTGTAAGCTCATTGTCGCTTAAATTCGGGGGTTTATGGCCTCTCACTGCGTAGCTCTGAAAACAAGCGTCTTCACCTAGTCATGACGCACATGCGCCCCCTCAAGATTGTTTTAATACATACACAACATGTAATAAATTATTATGGGTAGAAAACACATTATTTGGGGGTATATGTGTGGTATCATCTCTTTAAAATAAATAAATCCTTTTTAATAGTCCTTCCCTTGAGGAACCACATGGAGAGTTCCATCTCTGGTTGAGCATTACTTTAGATATGGCCTTCCTCCTCTTCAGCAAAGGCCAGGAACCTTGGACTACCCATTACCCATTTCACTATATTTATATGATTTCAGTATGTTTAATTAGCAGATGATTACAAACATACAGCCAGTAATTATTTATGAATGATGACCACTCTCTGTAAATCATTGCACCATATAGTGTCACTATATAAATATAGAACATTAATAATGAAACTTTTTATAAATAATCTCTTGAGGAGGTTCCCAGTTCAGATGGTTTGTAAGGAACTAATCACATCACTGCTGTACAGAGGAGGGGCCCCTTGTGAGATTCAAGCAAAGTGAGGGGGAAAGATTGGAAAATGTAATTTAGCTGCCATTCCTGGAAACATATCAAAGTATAATTAACAAACACAACATAATTAATGTCTGTGTTCCCAGAAGTCCATGTATCAATCCTATGGTACATATACAGTATAAAAGTAGTGTAGTGTACAGCATGGATAGAAATTAAGGGTGTGCACATTGAGCGTGTGGAGCACTTATAGACAAGGGTCTTGTAATTTTATGTCCATGAAAGTGTTACATTCACTGTAGGTTCCTTGAGAAGATCTCTATCCTGTGCATGTGCCATAGTCAGACTTGTTAGAGATGAACACCAAAAGACAAAGGTGTCACACAACTATTCGTGGCCTCCAGCCTGTGACTGTTCTCCTTTATTCTGTAGCCATTGCTGTGGGTTCTTGCTGGGAATCTGGTAAAGGCTGCAGTCTATCCAGTCGCGACATGAGTGGTTTTCTGAGTCAACCAGGAGATATTATTATTGGGGGAACCTTTCTCATTCACGTGTATGGGAATTATATCCAACCCCTATTCACCACCAATCCCACCGACCTGCAGTGTCACACGTAAATCATGTTTTTACCTTGTTACCTCTTTTCAGTGATTTGTCTTTGATTTCTTTTTCTACACAATACACAACATCAATTCAGTCTGTACATGGTGTAAATCAGAGACAAATTGTGTTAAATAATCAGGCATGTGGCCAGAGCTCCATTCTGCTATAAGCATCTAGCGACGTGCCCACTACAGTTTAGTCCAAATACTATTGCTACTTTTTATTACTGTACATGAGAAATTTCATATAATTTTTTTCTCCTTGCCTCAGATTCGGAAGTGAGCATTACCAAGGTATGCATGCCCTGATGTTCGCTGTGCAGGAGATCAACAAAAACCCTGAGCTTCTCCCCAACACAACTTTGGGTTTCCAGATATTTGACACCTGCACGCCCATGAGACGCGCAACACAGGGAATGTTCTGGATGTTATCAGGGAGACAGGAGCTCACCCCAAATTATCACTGCAACAGAGAGTCACGTCTGGTTGGTATTATTGGAGATTCTGGCTCCACCAAGTCTATTTTGATGGCTCAGATCTTAGGACTCCACCATTACCCACAAGTAAGAGTAACTGTTAATTCCCAGGAAATCAAAGATGTGCCATATTTGCTGTAGACAGCCCAATTCTATCTAATAAAATAACAAAAAATTCAGTGTACTAGGAATCCATTTGGCAGTGTTCCCAACCAGTGGCTCATGTTGCTCACCAGGCAGCAAAACAATCCCTATTTCCCCTAGATTCTCTCCTGTAAATAATTGACTAGTGTTGGCTGGAGGGGTCGGCACCTCTCCCAATTGTATCAAAGAAGAAATTTGCCAAACACAAAAGGCTAGTGTAGGGGTGAAATCCCCTGCACGTTTATTTAGCCATATGATGTAACGTTTTGGGGGTGTGCCCCTTCCTCAGACATGCAGAAGCACTCTCAATTAGTGTTTAAAAACCCACAGTGATTTGCATAATTAATACAATAAACCAGTATTTAAGTGAAAAAGTACTTAGATAAACAAATACATAGTGAGCAGTTTTTATAAAAAAAAAACCTTAACCTTGTAATAGCTTCATAAAAAGCTTCGTAAAAAATTTGAAAACTTTAGAAAAAATTTTAGAGAAAATTCAGACAGTGTTAGTCCCAACCTGCAAATGGTAAAGTCGTCTTTGTTGTGCAAGTCCAATCTGTATGAAGAAAATTCAATAGTGTGCAAATATTCGCTAAAAAGATTTCAGGGGATTTCCCCGCTACACTAGCCTTTTGTGTTTGGCTAATTTCTTCTTTCATGTTGCTCACCAACCACTTGGCTGTTCCTCACAGTGGCCCCAAAGCAGATTTCCCAGGAAATCAAAGATGTGCCATATCTGTTGTAAACATCCCAAATCCTTTGAATAAAATAACACCAATGATCACACAAAAATTCAGTGTACCAGGAATCCATTTCAGCAGTGTTCCCCAATTAGTAGCTCATAATGCTCACCAAGAACTTGGCTGTTTCTCACAGTGGCCTCAAAGCAGGTGCTTATTTTTAAATTCTTGACTTGGGGGCAAGTTTTTGTAGCATAAAAACTATGCAAACTGCCAAACAGAACCTCCTGTAGACTGCCAATCCACATAAAGGTTACAAAATAGCCAGTAATAGTCCTTTTATGGCACCCCCTGGTATTATTTCCAGGCTTGTGTTGCTCCCCTACTCTTTTTACATTTCAATGTGGCTTACAGATAAAAAAGGTTGAGGACACCTGCCTTACAGTATTGGTATATTTTCCTTTTCATTCATTATATTGTTCTAACAGTGTTTGCAGTCACCAAATTATTGTGTATTCATCAACTAATCTGAAACACACAAATAATCCCAACATATATTTGGTAAACTTGGGACCACAAAATGGCATTTACAATCAAACGGGACATGTAAATCTGACAATGACATGACATGGAGGGGGCTCAGCAATAAAGTTTTATCGGGTCTCCAGGACCTCCAGTTATGGCCTATGTCTTATTATTGTTATGATTATTTAAAGTGAAATTAATGAAAGACATGAAACCAGTTGATTCTCATTACACATCTGGTGTAAGAAACAGAGGCTGTGCCTTAGATTGGTCAGTTTACTTTTTTTAATGTGTTTACAGATAAGTTATTATGCAACCAGTCCTCTTCTCAGCAACCGAGCCTTGTTTCCTTCCTTTTTCCGTACTATACCTAGTGATGAGTTTCAAATGAAAGGATTGGCCCAGCTTGTCTCTAAGTTTGGTTGGTCATGGGTTGGTCTTATGGCAACTGACAATGACTATGGGCAATATGCGATGCAGGTGGTAAAACAAGAAGTGATCAAAGCTGGGGCTTGTATTGCATTTTTTGTAGATATAATGACCAGCAAGCCTGACAGGAATGCTCCCAAGATTGCTCGGATCCTCAGAGAGTCAACAGCTAAGGTTATAGTTGTGATGGCCTCTGGTGCTGATTTTTTGATTGTGCTGGAAGAACTCTTGAGGCAGAATGTGACTGGCAAAGTCTGGGTAGGCAGTGAAGCCTGGGCAAGTTCCACTTTTCTCTCTGTGAAAAGATTTCAGGATGTTTTGGTGGGCTCAGTTGGCTTTAGCATCCACGCTGATCAGATATCTGGGTTTGCAGAGTATTTTGAAAGCCTCAATCCATCTTCAGATCTTCATGATCCATTCATAAAGGAATTTTGGGAACAAGCTTTCTCTTGTAAGTGGCTCGACCAGGATGAATTAGTCAACAATGCCTCACTCCAGCCATGTACAGGGAAAGAAAAATTGGGGAATGTCATGTTGAAACTAGACTTTCGACTTTCTCTCAATGTCTACACTGCAGTTTATGCATTTGCTTGGGCCCTACAAAATCTACATGACTGTCAGCTTGGAAAAGGACAATTTGAGCATGAGAGCTGTACCAACATCTCCTTTTTCCAGCCTTGGCAAGTAAGAGACCATTCCTTCTCCTCAGCTGCCAACTTCTTATCTGATTTTGGTGTCCTCTTTATTTATTACTTTCCTTTCTTGTTTTCTCAGCTTTTATACTATGTTAAACATGTCAATTTTAAAACCAAAGATGGGAACCATATATTTTTTGATGCTAAAGGGAACCCTCCACCAATTTATGATATTATAAACTGGCGGGTGAGTGCTAAGGGCTCTACAGAGCAGATCATTGTAGGGAGTTATAATGCAAGTGCACCAGATGAGAAGAATTTACCTGTGAACACATCTTCAATATTATGGAACACTGGTGAAACTCAGGTATGAGAAAATAATTCACTTTATCAACTTTGTCAATTTTTAAGAATATGCAAAACTGATTTTAATGGTGAACTGCATAAGGCCCTTAATTATTTTTACTCTCCAAGGGGTGAAAATGAAGACTGTGGGCTTTTGTGTGCTGTAGCAATTCTTATTGGAAAGCCAATTCAATAGATTGTATTACAGGTATAGGGCACAGGATTTTGTAGAGATGTTCTCATCCCACATGCAAGTAGGGTTGGTAGAGTATATGGTATAAATTCACTAGATAAACTTTAACTTCACATAGATGTTTTTAGCCTTTTGGATTTTTGAGTTCACAGTGAAGTGCGAATAGAAATAATTGTGGAATAACCCTTGTCATGTTAAACCTCACAATTACACAATAATCTTTCAGAACCTTGCAGGCTCCAAACAAACTTACCAATCAATGCCTAGATAGTGTACCAAAAACAGTTTAGCATGTAGCCTCTCACTGCTGTATCACACAGACTTGAGAAGCCTTATCAGGCTCACAGAGGTCTACTGTCAAGCAATCCAGATAAGTATCTCGTAGAAATAAGTCTAAAGCAACTGGACTTTTTGAGTTTTCTTGAAATTGTTTCACCACTCATCCGAGCGGCTTCTTCTGTTGTTTTTCCTTCAGCTCGGGTGAGTGGTGAATCATTTTTAAGAAAACTCAAAAAGCCCAGTTGCTGTCGCCTTTTAGGTAACCTTTAGTATATTATAGAATGGCCAATTCTTAGCAACTTTTCCATTGGTTTTATTTATTTTTTTGCCTTTTTCTCTTTGACTGTTTGCAGTTTTCAAATGGGCGTCGCTGACCCCATCTAAAAAACAAATGCTCTGTAAGGCTACAAATGTATTGTTATTGCTACTTTTTATTACTCATCTTTCTATTCGGGTCCTCTCCTATTCATATTCCAGTCTCTTATTCTAATCAATGCATAGTTGCTAGGGGAATTTGGACCCTAGCTACCAGATTGCTTAAAATGCAAATTGAAGAGTTGCTGAATAAAAAGCTAAATACCTCAAAAACCTTGAAAAATAAAAAATGAAAACCAATTGCAAATTGTCTCAAAATATCACTCTCTACATCATACTAAAGGTGATCAACCCCTTTAATTATAATAGATACTGTATATCATGACCTGGATGAATAAAAATCTTTATAGACAATCCAGATAAGCGCCAATGTTGTGAGCCTGAGGGTTTGTGCTTATTCCAACTTCTGGTTATCCTTAGGAATTGTAAAGAAGAGTGTCTCATCCCACTAAAAATGATTTAACTCAAGAAATCCCAAGCTAAAGTTCATAGACTGTGCCAATAGACATTTTTTAATAACTCTTTGTATTTCAAACACAGTGAGGAACAAGCTATTGAGTAACACATGCTATGATATCATCAGGATACATCAAAGAGAATGAAAAAAGCATATTACATCCATCATAATGGTTTCAGGTTCATAGCTGTTCCTACACAATAGGCTTTCAATTATTAGCATACAGGTGACTGTAATTCAATAAACATAAAGTAATTCAAAAAGAACAGTAAGGAAAGGGAAAAGAAGAAGAACATAAAGATAGGTAAGAGAACAGGCACCTGGATCTGGACTTCTCATGCTGCACACCCTCTTAGGCGCAGGTAAGTGGATAGCTGGGTCTTGTAGTACCATTCTACTTTCATATCACTTGGTGGCATGGACTCAGTTATGTATCTGTTTTTTGTGCTTTACTGGTAAAGTGTAGATTTCTCTTTTAGAAAATGGTTTGCTAGTGTAGGTTTCCTTTTGTAAGGATGTCTCTACCCATTCCATTAAGAACACATGAAATAGTTTTTTCTGGAAAAGCATGAATGGAGGTGGACTATTCACCATTGTAGTATTGTTTTATTAGCTACCACAGATATAACTGACAGAAGTTTTTTTGCTCCCACTTGTAAGTTCTGATTGGCATTGGGAGTATAAGTTAAATATTGTCCACTCAGGGGACATGGCACATAGTTTACCAAGACAGCAGTGGCTCATTTTCTGATTTGTACCCAGAAGAGTTTATGTATGGGCAATGCCATAAGCAATGAAACATCTGCCATTTATGGTTGGGTTGATGTTAGGGTTTATGAGATGTCTACGGTATGGGGATAGGTACTCTCTATGGATTATTTTCATCATCATTTCAGTGTAGGTAAATGCCTTTAGTGAAGAGGTTGCATCTATTGTGGCTTGCAGAAAATCTGGGATTGTTAGGGTTGGTAGCTTTGTTTGCTATTGTGATATCTGTTAGGAATAGAGTAGATGCCTCTATTACACTCAGTTGGCTGGCTCAGTTTCTGTAGGCCTATAGCTGATCTTTTACCACTCCAGATGTATGCACTAAATTGAGTGCCTTTTTATATTTTGGTTTCAGGAGTAGTGGCAGAGCTTGAAAGGGTGTATTTATTTAGGAAATAGAGTCATCTTAATTAATTCAGCTCTCCCCAAAGATAATTTGAGTCTTTTCCAGTTCTGTAGTTCTGTTTGGACTAAAGAATATGATAGTTATATTAAGACTGTATAGTTTGTGTGGGTTTTTTTGGGGAGAAGGACCCCTAAATATGGGATTGAGTGTTGGGCCCATTGAATTGAAAGTCTGTGCCCCATTCAGGGAAATGTTCTGGTGTTAGAGTTATGGCCACCAATTTAGTCCAGTTAATTGAGTAACCAGATGTTTGCCTTTTAAAATGTAGGGGAGAGTGGCATGTGCTTTGTCTATGAGTAGTATGTCATCTACAATGCCTATCAGTTTGGTTTCTATTTTTCCCACTTTAATCTCACTTGAATTGTGTGGATAAGTCTAAAATTCTAAGCAGCGGGTCTACAGCTAAGTTGAATAGAAGTGGGGAGAGTGGGCAGCCTTGACAGGTCCCTCTCTGTAGGCAGAAGGGGGGTTGGTCCAACCCATTGATGGACAATGTATTGTTGATGGACAAAAGTATTGTTTAGTATAAATGTACTTGATAAAGTTTGTGAAATGTCAGTTGTGGATGAATCCTAACTGATGTGGCGCTAAGATTGAGGGTACAATCATTTGTAATCATGCAGCCATTATAGATGTCATAATTTTTAGGTCTATAGTCAGCAGTGAAATGGGCCAATAGGCTTCTAGGTTTGTTGGATCCTAGCCTGGTTTTAGTTTGTGAAGTGGAAGCCAAATCTCTGTTCTTGTAAGAGATTGGTAAGGTATGGCCAAATAATACTGTCAAAAGCCTTGGTGGTGTCAACAGATCGACAGTATAGCTGATCTGGAGTAGTTGGTATTATATTGTGAAGTTCTGGCTATTGCTGTGTGGATGCCTTTGGTGAAATGTCAGTTGTGGATGAATCCTAACTGATGTGGCGCTAAGAGTGAGGGTACAATCATTTGTAATCATGCAGCCATTATAGATGTCATAATTTTTAGGTCTATAGTCAGCAGTGAAATTAGCCAATAGGCTTCTAGGTTTGTTGGATCCTAGCCTGGTTTTAGTAGAAAGATCATTTGGGCATCACTGAAATTTGGCCAAGGGGGTTGTTCTGGTTAATAGACAATTTAAAATGAATGCCAAGTCTCCAAAAGTTACCTAAACCTTTCAACCAAAAAATGTTTGGTCTGCATTGGGAATTGGGACTATTTCACTTTAACAATGCAAATGGAAAAAGGATCACCATCAGATCTTCTGTTTGATTTCATTATCTATCTAACATTAGATTTTTGTATTGGATTCTTTATGCCATAGATTCCTCTTTCCAGATGCAGTGAAAGCTGCCCAGTAGGGTTTGCAAAGTTGACATTGCCAGGAAAACCAATCTGTTGTTTCCAATGTGTTCGGTGTCCTCAAGGACAGATATCAAACCAAACAGGTAAGAATTTGAACTTCTTTGGATTATTAGCATGTTTCTTTCACTGAATGAACATGGGAAACATAATATTTGGTTTCTTTCTAGATGCTGTAATGTGTCAGCAATGTTCATGGGATACATGGTCCAGTTTTCAACAAGACAAATGCATCCCAAAGGCAATAGACTTTCTCTCCTATGTAGAACTCTTGGGTTTAAGTCTAGCAGCAATTTCTATTTCTTCCTCAGTTGTTCCACTTTGTATTGTGAGCATTTTTATGTGTCATAAAACCACACCAGTTGTCCGAGCCAACAATTATTCCCTTAGTTGCCTTCTCCTGCTCTCCTTGTTCCTCTGTTTTCTTTGCTCTTTAGGGTTCATTGGTTACCCACAATCTGAAATGTGTCTTCTGCGCCAGGTGGCATTTGGGATGGTTTTCTCTCTGTGTATCTCTAGTGTTCTGGCTAAAACCATTACTGTTGTTATAGCTTTCACTGCAATTCAGCCAGGCAGCAGGTTAAAAAGGTGGACAAGTGTGAAGGTATCCTACTGTGTTGTTGTGTTTTGCATGTGTATTCAGTTATCTGTGTGCATGGTGTGGTTTTCCTTCTCCCCTCCATTTCCAGAGCATGATATCATAACCCAACCTGGAGTCATCATAATTAACTGCAATGAAGGGTCACCCACTGCTTTCTGGTGCATGCTGGGATTTCTCGGCATATTGGCTTCTATCAGTTTCATTGTTGCTTTCCTGGCTAGGAGACTCCCTGACAGCTTCAATGAAGCCAAATTCATTACATTTAGCATGCTGGCCTTTCTCACTGTCTGGATATCCTTTATCCCAGCATACTTCAGTGCACGGGGAAAATACACTGTAGCCATGGAGATCTTTGCCATCTTGTCTTCTACCTGGGCTATGGTGGCCTGTATTTTTATGCCAAAATGTTACATTATATTGTTAAGACCTGATATGAACTCCAGAGAACATCTCATGAAAAGCGGCAGAGGCCAGTGATAGTCCAAAACTTCCTTGAGATTAGATGAAGGGAAGGGATCAAGGAAGGAGAATTATGGGGGGGGGTAGGTCGCTATTGTTCAGATAATGTCATAAAAATAGTTTCATTTCAAGAGAAAAACATTTTATTCCAAAGAAAAACTTAAGTAGTTTAGAACATTTTTTTAGGATTCTATTTTTTCTGTTTTAAAAATTGAGAAAGATTAAAAAAACACAAACATTAGAGTGAAGTTGTTTTTGTATTTTGTTTCCTCCAACTTTTGCCTTAAATTCCAGCTCTAAAGCAACATATTCTCAGACTATAGCTATGTATTCTCTAAATTATGTTATAAAAGAGCCATATGAAATTTAAAAAAAATTGCAGATAATTCAAAAACCACAAAAAGTAGGACAGATCAAATTGTAAAGGTCAAGTTCAACCATTGCAAAACAGAAGAAGACAAGCAACCGGCCCTCTATCTCAATAATGAAGGTTGCACAGCTATTGTTATATACATTCATTTCTTTTATCTTTGGATGTGGGAAAGACATGGACGTTCAAGAATGTTTTTTATATAACTCAGAAACTATTGATGCAGTTCTTTATGTACAGTTCAGTTATGCTCAGTTAGCACACAGTCCTTTTAAGCAACCTTATGATATGGTAGGACCCTTTGCATCAGGACGCAAAAATGTTTAGAGTGGGCCCCACATGCTCCTCTGTTTTAACCCATTGATAGATTGAAAATCCAATCTGAAAAAGTGTCCATGTTATTCCAAAGAGCAGCTTTAGTAGTTTAGAACAATTTTTTAGGATTCTAATTTTTCTGTTTTAAAAATTGAGAAAGATTAAAAAAACACAAAAATTAAAAACTTAGGAGTGAAGTTGTTTCTGTATTTTGTTTCCTCCATTGAACTTTTGTCTTAAATTCCAGCTCTAAAGCAGCATATTCTCACACTATAGCTACTTATTCTCTAAATGATATTATTAAAGAGCCATAGGAAATAAAAAATTGCAAATAATTAAAAAAACACAAAAAGTAGGACAGGTCAAATTGTAATGGTCAAGTTCAACCATTGCAAGACACTTTGCAAGTGGATGCAGAAGAAGACAACAACCAGCCCTCTATCTCAATAATGAAGGTTGCACAGCTTTTGTTATATACATTAATTTCTTTTATCTTTGGATGTGGGAAAGACATGGACGTTCAAGAATGTTTTTTATATAACTCAGAAACTATTGATGCAGTTCTTTATGTACGGTTCAGTTATGCTCAGTTAGCAAACAGTCCTTTTAATCAACCTTTTGGTATGGTAGGACCCTTTGCATGATTTCTGTACTACTGTATAATTTCATAGTTATTATTAGGTTCCTCTATCCTAATGCAGTCCAAGTTGTCTTCAGGATTCTTTCAATGTTCTTATGCAACCTCTATCACATTTAGGGATGTAGCGAACTGCCGTTTTGGTGTTCGCGAACGCCGTTCGCGAACACCGGCAAAAATGCGAACAGTTCGCGAACAGTTCGCGAACTTCGAACACCCGCAAAATCGTTCGGTTCGAACGATCGAAGGATTTTAATCGTTCGATCGAAGGGTTTTCGTTCGAATCGAACGATCGAAGCCATTCGATCGAATGCTTTTCATTCGATCGAATGCTTACAATCGTTCGAACGAATGAAAATCGTTCGATTTTAGCGGTCGAAGGAATCGAATGGTCGAATGGTCGAACGATTTTTATTCGAATCGAACGCGAACTCAAATTGGCGAACGTCGCGCGACGTTCGCGAACATTCGGCGGACGCGAACAGTCGAAGTTCGCGCGAACTAGTTCGCCGGCGAACAGTTCGCTACATCCCTAATCACATTCCTTGAAAGGAAGCTAAATGAAATTACTTTTTAGAAGCTGTGGAATGTCATCCATGTTCCTGGGACACGTGGCCAAATTTCCAGCAGTTCCTTTCTTATGAAGAACCTTTGGGTTAAAGCTAAGAAGGAATTTTCATTATCTCTTCTATACGTGCACTTGTTATTCTGGGACTTTTTATTCAATATAAAAGAACATCAATTGTCTGAGCAAACAATTATGCCATTAGCTGCCTTCTCCTGCTTTCCCTGTTCTTCGGTTTCCTTTGTTCTTTGGGTTTCATATGTTACCCACAATCTGAAATGTGTCTTCTGCGCCAGGGGGCATTTGTGATGGTTTTTGCTCTCTGTATGTCCTGTGTTCTGCTCAAAACCATCGTAGTTGGCATTGCCTTTAAAGAAAGCAATCCAGGCAACAGATTAAGAGAGTAGACAGGAGTAAGGGTGTCCTACTGGATCATTGGGTTTGGTGTATTTATTCAGTCATTTCTGTGTGTGATGTGGCTGATCTTATCTCCTCAAAAGTATGGTCCAGGCAAATAAACAGCAAAAAAAAAATGGGGCACCCATGAACTGCAGCAAAGTAAACCTTCAATTACACATAATTAGAGTTTTAAAAGGTGACTGGCACTAAAAATTGTTGCAACATGTCTCTGTGAAAACCCTGACCAGGAGGAGAAATAGTACACCTTATAGGTGTAAGTCGGGAAATTCCTTGTCCAAGCAAAAGCTACAATGTTTCTCAAGTGACAATAGTCTCTAAGAGAGAGTTTCTTCAGTAGGGTATTGCACTTTAACCAAATCCCTTCAAACGTAATTGATGGAGTGTTGTAGACCATATAACTACAAGATCACTATCTATGGTTGCCAATGCAGGATGTATGGTGGAAATTACAATTTTCCTAATACTTGAGATCAAAAGTAGCCAGTTTATAAAGCCTATAGATGGATTTTTATAATCTATAGATTTAATAAATAGATATAATTTGATACATATTTATGTCAATTGTTTTTGTATGGATTTTTATACAGACATCCTTGATCAAGAAATAATGAAGAAAACAATATGTAATTACTGTGTGCAGTACAACCAACATTTGCATATATTTTCTGATTATCCTATAAAAAATAATAATAAATAAAACTGTTTTGCCAAAAGTGAACTTTTTGTTTCTGGACAAGACTTGCCTGTGAATGTGATATGAAAACACAATATAAAAACATATTGAGGTGCAACACAAATAAGCTGAAATCTTCGTACACAAATGGAAGGTGAAATGACCAATAACTATTAAATGAGAGGTAGAGTTTGACTGTGTGTGTGACAATGATTAAGCAGACCTTTCCAGTGATATGTATTTACTTTTTCACAAAGTTTGTGTTTGATATCTACCTTGGGAAAGAAAAAAAAATATGAGGCTTATGGTACCAAAGTCCTAGTATGAATCCCTCTGCTCCTACTGGGGCACAATGAAAGCATTAAATTACCCAGTCAATAACATCAGCTCTGTGTTCACACACTGCATTACAGACATCAATTATGTGCCAGGAGGGCTGTGTGGAGATAAAATGTCTACTCTTTAAAAGAAAAAGAAAGGTTCAATCACTGTTGGGTGCTAATTGTTTGGGCTGGTGCTCCTGTTAGCAGAAAAGTCCAACGGCCCAGGGTACTTCATAGCAAGATCAATTGTCTTCTTCTGCTTCTTCGTTTTTCAATGGAACCATGAACAGTAGAGTGAAGGCATCCGTTTGCTTAAATTTCAGCACAGGCACATCTGGTGTGAAGAAGGAAGAAGCAAAAACATGGTAGTTCTGTTGTGTTCGCTCAGTAGTACCCCGAGGCATTGCAGTTTTCTGCAAGACGAGCACTGGCCAAAGGTATCAGATAAATGATTATAATCTTTGGTGGGTGCCTAACATTTGCCACCACCCCAGTGATTTAACCTTTCATTCTCTTTTAAGAGTTCTTTTTAATGAGATCTTCATTTTAAAGCTAATACAAGGACTGATAAAAGTTGCTAACTCAGACCCTTCAGACTTGGGAACATCCCAATTGCCTGTCTGGGTGAAAATCAGCCGTCTAATGTGTAGGTTTAAAAACCCAGACAGCTCATTGTAGGCCCCCATTTGGTAGCCTGGGGGCCAAACCATCAGATCATCTCAATATTGCCCCACCTGTCGATGGGCACATCAGGTTAAGACTGTTTTTATATATACACAACATATAAAAAATGATTATTTTTAAAAGACACATTATTACAGGGTACATGCGTTTAGGCAGTTTTCCTATCATTTCTTTAAAATACATAAATCCTTTTTAATGGTCCTTCCCTTGAGAAACCATATGGAGCACTATAACAGCTTCAATCCACACAGGGAACAACAATGAACACTTGGTGGGGCCACGAGTGTATCCCAGTGTTGGCCTCTGTACCCTGGATTCTGAAGACATATTGAGGCACTGGCTGTACCAGAACCACCTATGAGTGCTGAGGAGAATCCCTATTCATAAAGAGTAACTCCATCTCTGGTTGAGCTTTACTTTGGATAAGGCCTCCATCCTCTTTCACAAAGGCCAGGAACCTTGGACCATTACCTTTTTCACTATATTTATATGATTTCAGTATGTTTAATTAGCAGATGATTACAAACATACAACAAGTAATTATTTATGAATGATGACCACTCTCTGTAAATCATTGCACCATATAGTGTCACTATATAAATATAGAACATTAATAATGAAACTTTTTATAAATAATCTCTTGTGGAGGTTCCCAGTTCAGATGGTTTGTAAGGAACTAATCACATCACTGCTGTACAGAGGAGGGGCCCCTTGTGAGATTCAAGCAAAGTGAGGGGGAAAGATTGGAAAATGTAATTTAGCTGCCATTCCTGGAAACATATCAAAGTATAATTAACATACACAACATAATTAATGTCTGTGTTCCCAGAAGTCCATGTATCAATCCTATGGTACATATACAGTATAAAAGTAGTGTAGTGTACAGCATGGATAGAAATTAAGGGTGTGCACATTGAGCGTGTGGAGCACTTATAGACAAGGGTCTTGTAATTTTGTGTCCATGAAAGTGTTACATTCACTGTAGGTTCCTTGAGAAGATCTCTATCCTGTGCATGTGCCATAGTCAGACTTGTTAGAGATGAACACCAAAAGACAAAGGTGCCACACAACTATTCGTGGCCTCCAGCCTGTGACTGTTCTCCTTTATTCTGTAGCCATTGCTGTGGGCTCTTGCTGGGAATCTGGTAAAGGCTGCAGTCTATCCAGTGGCAACATGAGTGGTTTTCTGAGTCAACCAGGAGATATTATTATTGGGGGAACCTTTCTCATTCACGTGAACAGGAATTATATCCAACCCCTATTCACCACCAATCCCTCCGACCTGCAGTGTCACACGTAAGTCATGTTTTTACCTTGTTACCTCTTGTAAGTGTATTGTATTGGCTTTTTTTCTACATAATACAGTCAAACCAGTCAGTATGTGGTATGGATAAGTGGCAAATTGTGTCCAAACTACTTAAATAATCAGGCATGTGGCCAGAGTTCCATTCCCCTATAAGCATCTAGCGACGTGCCCACTACATCTCTGTCCAAATACTATTGCTACTCTTTATTACTGTACATGAGAAATTCAATATCATTTTTTTCTCCTTGCCTCAGATTCGGAAGTGAGTCTTACCAAGGTATGCAAGCCCTGATGTTCGCTGTGCAGGAGATCAACAAAAACCCTGAGCTTCTACCCAACACAACTTTGGGTTTCCAGATTTTTGACACCTGCACAGCCATGAGACGCGCAACACAAGGAATGTTCTGGATGTTATCAGGGAGACAGGAGCTCAGCCCAAATTATCACTGCAACAGAGAGTCACGTCTGGCTGGTATTATTGGAGATCCTGGCTCCACCAAGGCTATTTTGATGGCTCAGATCTTAGGACTCTACCATTGCCCACAAGTAAGAGTAACTGTTAATTCCCACGAAATCATATTTGCTGTAGACAGCCCAATTCTATCTAATAACATAACAAAAAAATCAGTGTACTAGGAATCCATTTCAGCAGTGTTCCCAACCAGTGGCTCATGTTGATCACCAACCACTTGGCTGTTCCTCACAGTGGCCCCAAAGCAGGTTCTTATTTTTGAATTATTGACTTGGAGGCAAGTTTTTAAAAACGATGCAAACTGCCAAACAGAACCTCATATAGACTGCCAGTCCACATAGAGGTTAGCAAATAGCCAATAACAGTTTTTGGTACCCCCTGGAACTATTTCCATGCTTGTATTGCTCCCCTACTCTTTTTACATTTTAGTGTGGAGCACAAATAAAAAATGTTGGGGACTTACAGTATTGGTATAATTTCCTTTTCATTCACCAAATTATTGTAGTTTCATCAACTAATCTCAAACACATATATATAATCCCAACATATACTTTGCAAACTTGGGACCACAAAATGGCATTTTCAAGCAAATGGGGACATGTAAATCTGACAATGGAGGGGGCTCAACAATACTGTTGTATCAGGTCTCCAGGACCTCCAGTTATGTCCCCTGTATTGTTTCATCTTGTCTTGTTATTGTTATGATTATTTAAAGTGAAATTAATGAAAGACATGAGATTAAAGACCAGTTGATTCTCATTACACATCTGGTTCTATGAATAAAGAGGCATGTGGGGTGCATACTTGACGCTGTTCCATGGATTGGTCAGTTACTTTTTTTTTTTATTTATTTCCAGATAAGTTATTATGCAACCAGTCCTCTTCTCAGCAACCGAGCCTTGTTTCCTTCCTTTTTCCGTACTATACCTAGTGATGAGTTTCAAATGAAAGGATTGGCCCAGCTTGTCTCTAAGTTTGGTTGGTCATGGGTTGGTCTTATGGCAACTGACAATGACTATGGGCAATATGGGATGCAGGTGGTAAAGCAAGAAGTGCTCAAAGCTGGGGCTTGTGTGACATTTTTTGTAGGTATTATGACCGGCAAGCCTGACAGGAATGCTCCCCAGATTGCTCAGGTCCTAAGAGAGACAACAGCAGAGGTTATAGTTGTGATGGCCTCTGACGCTGATTTTTTGATTGTGCTAGGAGAACTTTTGAGGCAGAATGTGGTTGGCAAAGTCTGGGTAGGCAGTGAAGCCTGGGCAAGTTCCACTTTACTCTCTGTGAAAAGATTTCAGGCTGTTTTGGTGGGCTCAGTTGGCTTTAGCATCCACGCTGGTCAAATATCTGGGTTTGCAGAGTATTTTGAAAGCCTCAATCCATCTTCAGATCTTCATGATCCATTCATAAAGGAATTTTGGGAACAAGCTTTCTCTTGTAAGTGGCTCGATCAGGATGATTTAGCCAACAATGTCTCATTCCAGTCATGTACAGGGAAAGAAAAATTGGGAAATGTCTTGCTGAAAACAGACTTTCGACTTTCTCTCAATGTCTACACTGCAGTTTATGCATTTGCTTGGGCCCTGCATAATCTATATGACTGTCAGCTTGGAAAAGGACCATTTCAGCATGGGAGCTGTGCCAACATCTCCTTTTTCCAGCCTTGGCAAGTAAGAGACCATTCCTTCTCCTCAGCTGCTAATTTCTCATCACATTTTTATTCATTACTTTCCTTTCTTGTTTTCTCAGCTTTTCTACTACGTTAAACATGTCAATTTTAAAACCAAAGATGGGAACCATATATTTTTCGATGCTAAAGGGAACCCCCCACCAATTTATGATATTATAAACTGGCGGGTGAGTGCTAATAGGTCTACCGAGCAGATTATTGTAGGGAGTTATGATGCAAGTGCACCAGATGGGAAGAATTTACCTGTGAACACATCTACAATATCGTGGAAGACTGGTGAATCTCAGGTATGAGAAAATAATTCACTTTATCATGCTTTAAGAGTATGCAACATTGAGAACATTTTTTTCTTATTTTAATGGGGATGGGCATAAGGCCCTTTTTTATTTTTTTAACTTTGTGTTTATTGAAAATTTTACACATGCTTGACAATATGTATTTTCCTTTTTTTGTCAATACATTAAATAAAGAACATTACTAATATGTATTCTTAGTATTTTTTATTCTGTGTTGTATAAGTTTTGTTTTATCATGAACTTGTAATTATACAAGTGAAGAAAAATAAGGAAAACAGGGAGGGGTGGGGTTTAAGGGGAGGTTTTGGTGGTTGAGGTATTATTTATACATATCTTTACAATATATGGAGCATACCTTCTCTAAATGGCCATATAGGCCACACTTCTTCACATTTGTTTTATGTATTTTCCCCATTGTTCTTCCTCTAATGATTCGCCTAGTCTTTGTTCCAATTTGAGCATTGCCTTTGTTTTTTCCCTTGAGTTCGTAAGTATTTCAGAATATAGAAGGCTGATTTTGTGCTTACGATTGGGATTGTTGCATAGCTATTCAAATGGTGAGGCGTCTGGATACGTATGCCCCATCAGCTTTAGTATGTAGTGGGTGATTTGTTGAAATCTGTAGTGTTCCTTTAGTGGTATCTGGTGTTTAACACGTAGAGTATCCCAGAGGAGCGGTTAGTTGATTTTCGAGTTCCACCCATCTGTCGTTGCTGGTATTTGAGTGCCACTTGACTATTTGGGCTAGTACAGCTGTTTCCTATAACTTTCAAGTGTGGAAAGGCCAATCCCCCTCTTGTGGTAGGTTGATAGCATATTTGTTCATTTATTCTATGTTCCTTGTGTTGCCATACGAAATCTAGCATTTGTTGCTGTAGTTTCTCATGATCTTTTTTTGGTGGAGACACAGGCAGAGCTCTATATAAATATAAGAGTTTGGGGAGTAAGTTCATTTTAACAGAATATATTCATCCCAACCATAATATCGGCATCTTGTGCCATCATTGTATATGTTTGCTCAAAGAGGCTAGCAGAGGAGTGTAGTAAATATCCGATACTTGATTGGTTTTAGGAGGAATCATTACCTCTAGATATTTAAGTCCCTGTTAGGCCCATTGAAATTCAAAGTTTAGTTTATAAGTTTGGTAGCGTAGTCTGAGGTCTGGTTATTGAGAATTTTTATTTTGTCATCAGCAAATAATGCAATCTTATATGTACAAGATCCTATTGTAATCCCTGTTATATCTGGATTACGGCGTATCCTGTGAGCTCGGGGTTCTATGCACACTGCAAATATTAGGTGGGCAGTGGACATCCCTGTCTGGTTCAGTTTTCAATTGGGAATGAGTATGAATGATACCCCCCTTTGATATCCGTGCTGATCGTGTATTGTATAGTTTTCTTAATGCTGTGGTGAATTTAGAAGTAATCAAGTTACACTCGGACACCCTGGCCTTCTCAAGCAGTGATACCTGGTGCATAACAACGGAGGAATTGGTTACCTCACTTCTAACGGATCCAAGAAAATTCACTGGCACACAGGTGATACTAACAGGATAAACCTTGCTAATTTATTAAGTGTATTGCAGCATGCAATGTTTCAGGGTGAACCCCCTTTATCAAGCGTCCATGCGTGGTGAATTTAGAGCCACATCCCATTTGAATTAATGTATGTCGTATATATATATCCAGTCTATACGGAGATAATGCTTTTTCTGCATCCAGCGATAGAAGCATAAATGTAATGTTATTATTTTCGACCGCATGGACTATTTGCAATATTTAATTATAATTAATAATTATCTGTTGCCTCCCTGCCTTGTATGAATCCCTGGGTGGATTAGTGTATTTAAGTGCTAATTAAGTCTGTTTGCTAATACTTTCACGTATATTTTAAGGTTTAAATTAATTAGAGATATTGGACAACAGTTTTGACACAAATTAGGATCTCGGTTTTGCTTTGGAATCACAATTATATTAGCTCTAGACATATATTTTGTTATTTCTGTATCTGAGATGAGTAGTGTGTTAAATAATTTTGTGACTGTTGGTGTGAGTATTGGTTGAAATTTCCTATAGTATTGTAGTGTGAAGCCATCTGGCCCAGGAGCTTTGGATGGTTTATGTTGGGATATAGCTAGTTCTACTTCTGCTTCTGTAATTTCTGAATCTGGAGTTGTAAGGTGTCTGTTTCTTGCAAATAGTTTTGTATGGTTGTATGAAAAAATTTTAGTATGTTTTGGGGGTTATTAACTATCTCTCCTGTTTTTGACTTGAGTGTAGTGATGGGCGAATTTATTCGCCAGGCGCGAATTCGCGGCGAATTTGCGCGATTCGCACCGAGCGAATAAATTCGCGAAACTCCCGCGAAAATTCGCGCTAAAAATTCGCCGGCGGCAAAAAATGTTTTTTTCGAAAAACGGACGCCGGCGTCAAAAACGGACGCCGGCGTCAAAAACGGATGCCGGCGTAAAAAAACGGGCGCCGGCGCCGAAAAACGGGCGCCGGCGTCAAAAACGAGACGCCGGCGCCGTTTCGCGAATTTCGCGCGAAATTCGCAAATTTTTCGGCGAAGCGAAACAGCGCAAATTCGCCCATCACTACTTGAATGCTCTTTTCAGACCTAGTTTTCGTTTATCATTAAGAGCTCAAGCTAGCATTGTATCAGGTTTATTGCCTTTATCGTAAAATTTCCTTTGTCTTTTTTTCCAGCGAGTGTTCAGCCTTATGGACTATTAGTAGATTTAATTCCCCGCTACATTGTTTCATTTCAGTTAATGTATCTGAGTTTAGGGCTTGTTTGTGTCTATATTCTAGGTCTCTTAGTTTATCTGTAAATTTCGTTATCTGGTATGTTCTCATTTTTTTTAGGTGGCCCCCATGTGTAATTAGATGGCCTCTGATCACTGTGTTATGAGTGTCCCATAATATCGCTTGATTAGGTGTCTCTTTGCTGTTTTCTTTAAAGTAATAGCGTATTTGCTTATAGAGATACTGTATTTACAGAATGTGTCATCAGCTAATAGGGATTCATTTAACCGCCTTTCTCTTCTTGAGGCTGATACTTGAGGAAAAAGCATTGTGCCTGTTATAGGAGAGTGGTCTGACCATGTTTTGGGTTCTATTGTGGAGTTATATATGTAAAGCTGGCCATAGATGTTCCTCATCGTGAGACCACAATTTCCTCGGAACAATCGTACGATCGTACGAATTGACCATCAACTAAAAGACCAATTTGCCAGGAAAACAAAAGGGAGCTGCCTGCTTGGCCCTGCAAACATAGATAGATTGCACTGTGACTGACAAACAATTTTTGACCTGGCCAATCAATTTCCTGACAGATGTTGGCCGAAAAATCATAAGATGCAAGTACAATCGTTCGAATCCCACTAACTGCACGTTAATTTCGAAGGATTGGTCGGACTTCCCTAAAATTAGTCGTTCGGCAAGAAGAATTGTCGCGTCTATGGGGAGCTTAAGGGAGATAAGTGCCTGATATTAGTAGTAAATCTATTCTGCGGTAAGATTTGTGTGGTGAGTAACAAAAGGTGAAATCTTGCTGTTTCGGATTCAAGCATCTCCATATATCAAATAGATATTGGTCTCTTATGAATTGAGTTAGTGCGCTTTTTGCTTTGCTTGTGCCTCTATCTTTTCTATAGGAAGAACAATCCAATTTACCATCCAACACAGTATTAAAATCCCCTGTGACCACCAGGTCTCCATTTTTTTTTTATTTGTAACAAAATTATTCAGGTGGGAGAAAAAATGTGATTGATTAATTATTAAAATGTGATTATTAAATGTGATTATTAAAAGAATATATTCCTACAACTGTTAGTGGTTTATCATTTGATTGTGCTTGTAAAAGGAGGATTCTTCCTTTCTGATCTGTCTGTGTTGCATGAATAATTATTGGGCATGATTTGTGGATCAGGATTGTTACTCCTCTTGTTTTATTTGTTGCCGAAGAGTAGTAGCATCTCGTTAGCTGGGGATGCCAATATTTAGGTTCTTTTCCTTTTTTAAAGTGTGTTTCCTGTATGACTATTATAGATGCACAGGGTGCTAAATATTCCTTACAAGCCATCCTTCTTTTAACTGGTGAGTTTAAACCTTTGGCATTATGGGAGAGAATGGTTAATTTGTAGTATGTTGTGTTATTCATTTTGATATCTAAGTTGTGTAAGCTGATAGGATACCCAGTGCTCACATGAGGCCAACATTTGCCATATAATTGTGCTATTTTTTGTGCTCAACCACCGAAGGTCAAGGTAGGGTATGTTTGGGAGTCGGGGAGATAAATTTAACCTGAAATGCTTATACTCTAAAACAGAATAACAAAGCATATAATACATTGCCATGGAAAATTTGTTAAGAAAAAGAAATAAAGAGATATTATAGGAAAAAAGAGTGTCAAGATGACATTCAAGCAATGTTTGTTTCCCATCTTTGGTACCTGGGAAAGTGTCCTCTGAGGTCTTAAGTGGGACCCGAGGTTTCAAACTGTCCTTGGGGGGGTAAAGGAAGTTACTTGTCGCCTCGCCTCCCAGGACTTGGGTTAATGTGTTGGAGTCATCCAATGATAATGGATTTGGGTTCTCCAGCTGCCTCCCATTGTTTCTGTGGAGGTGGTCTGCGTTGTTGAGGAAGTGGTTCATCTGGAGGTGTGTAGTCAAGCCTTGCATTGTGGCATTGTTCTCAAGGATGTTTCAGCGTACGGGTTCTGCCTCCATAGTGTACTATTAACTTGAAGGGGCTTGATAAAGGACTGGAATAATTTTGCAAATTGCAAAATGAAGAGGGTTCACCATCAGATCTTCAGTTTGATCATTGATATTATTATCTGTCCAACATTAGGTTCTAATATTCAATACTTTATGCCATAGATTCCTCTTTCCAGATGCAGTGAAAGCTGTCCAGTAGGGTTTACAAAGTTGACATTACCAGGAAAACCAATCTGCTGTTTCCAATGTGCTCGTTGTCCTCAAGGACAAATATCAAACCAAACAGGTAAGAATTGGAACCTTTTGGATTATTAGCATGTTTGTTTTACTGAATGAACATGGGAAACATAATATTTGGTTTCTTTCTAGATGCTATAATGTGTCAGCAATGTTCATGGGATACATGGTCCAGTTTTCAACAAGACAAATGCATTCCAAAGGCAATAGACTTTCTCTCCTATGAAGAACTCTTGGGTTTAAGTCTAGCAGCAATTTCTATTTCTTCCTCAGTTGTTCCACTTTGTATTGTGAGCATTTTTATGCGTCATAAAACCACACCAGTTGTCCGAGCCAACAATTATTCCCTTAGTTGCCTTCTCCTGCTCTCCTTGTTCCTCTGTTTCCTTTGCTCTTTAGGGTTCATTGGTTACCCACAATCTGGAATGTGTCTTCTGCGCCAGGTGGCATTTGGGATGGTTTTCTCTCTGTGTATCTCTAGTGTTCTGGCTAAAACCATCACTGTTGTTATAGCTTTCACTGCAATTCAGCCTGGCAGCAGATTAAAAAGGTGGACAAGCATTAAGGTGTCCTACTGTGTTGTTGTGTTTTGCATGTGTATTCAGTTATCTGTGTGCATAGTGTGGCTTTCCTTCTCCCCTCCATTTCCAGAGTATGATATCAAAACCCAACCTGGAGTCATCATAATTAACTGCAATGAAGGGTCACCCACTGCTTTCTGGTGCATGCTGGGATTTCTCGGCATATTGGCTTCTATCAGTTTCATTGTTGCTTTCCTGGCTAGGAGACTCCCTGACAGCTTCAATGAAGCCAAATTCATTACATTTAGCATGCTGGCCTTTCTCACTGTCTGGATATCCTTTATCCCAGCATACTTCAGTGCATGGGGAAAATACACTGTAGCCATGGAGATCTTTGCCATCTTGTCTTCTACCTGGGCTATGGTGGCCTGTATTTTTATGCCAAAGTGTTACATTATATTGTTAAGACCTGTCATGAACTCCAGAGAACATCTCATGAAAAGCAGCAGAGCCCAGTGATAGTCCAAAACTTCCTTGAGATTAGATATATACCTGAAGGGATCATGGAAGGAGAATTAGTGTGTGGGGGGGGGGCAGATCCCTATTGTTCAGATAATGTCATAAAATTATTTTTATTTTGGTAGAAAAACCTTTTTATTCCAAAGAGCAACTTTAATAGTTTAGAACAAATGCATTATCTATAAATGCTGTATGTATTGCAATATAAGGGTTCTAGCATTTTTAGGATTCTAATGTTTCTGTTTTAAAAATTGATAACAATTAAAAAAATAAAAACATTTAAATCTTAGAGTGAAGTTGTTTCTGTATTTTATTTCCTCCACTGAACTTCTTCCTTAAATTTCAGCTCAAAATTTGCCTTAAATGTTCTCACACTATAGCTACTGATTCTCTAAATTATATTATTAAAGAGCCATAGGAAATTAAAAATTGCAAATAATTCAAAAACCACAAAAAGTAGGTCGAGTCTTCAAGTGAAATTGTAATGGTCAAGATCAACCATTGCAAAACACTCTACAAGTGGATTCAGAAGAAGACAAGCATAGCTATTGCTATATACATTCATTTGTTTTATCTTTGGATGTGCAAAAGACATGGACGTTCAAAATTTCCTTTATATAACTATTGATACATTTCTTTATGTACCCAACAGGTCCATTGGCCCTTAACCTTAGTTATGATAGCACACAGTCCTTTTAAGCAACCTTATGATATGGTAGGACATTGCTTCAGGACCCAAAAATGTTTTGGGTGGGTCCCCATGGTGACCTTGAATACACTAAAAATGTCCTCTTACAATAGGAAGTAGTCATTCAAACTAGGTGCATAGCTACTTTAAACCAATATTATGATACACAATGTACTGTATATATTAGATACAACAAAATTATCCAGAGCTCCTAACTGTCAACTGTGCCCAGAAAAGTTGTTTATGTTTATGCAAAAGAATTACAGTCATTATGTGTCACTATAAAGATAATGTGGTAGAAGCCTACACAAAACTTGTCACTACAGATACTGATGGGAACGGACGCCCAATGGCAAAATCATTCTCAAAAGCATGGATAAAGAGGGAGTGCTGGTTGTACTAAACAGACAATATTATGTAGAAGAGATTTCAACACAATTCTCACAAAGAGAGGTCAATAAACAAGCCTGACAGTAATCCTAAAGTTTGATTTCAGCAATGCACTATGGGCAGGGTGTAAATTGCTTTAGGTGAAGGGGTTATCCATGCGGATCTTAGAAAATATCTGATTAAAGTAACCCAATTGTTTTCTACCAAGGGGCAGACCTATACTGGCAGATCCTGACTAAGCCCTTTAGCAATCTTCTTAGATAGCATTTTACAACCAATTATACATGACATAATATTGTATTTAAAGGATACAACTCACTTATCGAATGTACCCAATACTGTGAGCATGATATGGGTAGTCTTTGTAAGCCACTCTCACATGAATCAGGTGTGAAACATCATCTCAATGGGATGACCACTCACTGACTACTGGGCCTTCCTCCACCAAAATTATCCGATAGATTAGAAGATACCATAGCTGTTATTTACAACTAAGAGGCAATGCCATAGGAAGTAATGTAGCACCCCTTACACTAATCTACATATAGCTTATGTATAAGACACATATATTTATGGAAATGCCCTTTCTCAGGATAACTGTAGACTCCATTTACCCAACATTGATGACCTGTACTTATTTAGGAAACACAAGGATAGTCCCTTACAACTTTCACCCAATATCCCTCAAGAGGTCATTACTCTCCACACAATCTACAAGGGTTAAAGTAATGAGGGTGATTGTGAATGACGTCGGTGTTAAATGACTAGAGGTGTTTTTGAAAAGGGCCTACACCAAGGAAATATTTGAAGAGAATATACAAGGGCTTAAGCAAAAATATAGGAAATATCTAATAGCCCCAAATCAAGACAAACAACTCTTCTTACATTATCCCAAATTTGGAACATACTCTTGTTGGCCATTCTGTTATAAAGGCCAGTCTTATCCATCACTAGGGATGTCGCGGACTGTTCGCCCGCGAACTAATTCGCGCGAACATCGACCGTTCGCGTCCGCCGAATGTTCGCGAACGTCGCGCGATGTTCGCCAATTTGGGTTCGCCTTAGCTGGCGCTTATTTTTGCCCTCTCACCCCAGACCAGCAGATACATGGCAGCCAATCAGGAAGCTCTCCCTCCTGGACCACCCCCACACCCCCTGGACCACTCCCCTTCCATATATAAACTGAAGCCCTGCAGCGTTTTTTCATTCTGCCTGTGTGTGCTTGGAAGAGCTAGTGTAGGGAGAGAGCTGTTGAGTGATTTGAGGGACAGTTGATAGTAACTTTGCTGGCTAGTAATCTACTTGATACTGCTCTGTATTGTAGGGACAGAACTCTGCAGGGATTTGAGGGACATTTTAGGTTAGTTAGCTTTGCTGACTAGTAATCTACTTGATACTGCTCTGTATTGTAGGGACAGAACTCTGCAGGGATTTGAGGGACAGTGAGTTTAGGTTAGTTAGCTTTGCTGGCTAGTAATCTACTTTCTACTGCAGTGCTCTGTATGTAGCTGCTGTGGGCACTGCTTCTGATCTCATCTGCTGACTGCTGTAATAACCCAATAGTCCTTGTAAGGACTGCTTTTATTTTCTTTTTTGTTTTTTTACTTTGCTACTATAAGAGCCCAGTGCTATTAGTCTAGCTGTGTTGGGGAGTGGGACTGGTGTGCTGCTCCTCCTAGTAGTTCACCACTACCAGCACCAACCAGAGTCAAAATTGTTACAAAGTATCTTATTTGCACCTGTTAGCTGTTCTGAGCTCTCTGCCAAAAGCTAATTAAGTTAGAAACTGTTTTTTTTCTGGCTGTTCAGTGCAGAGAAAAGAGGGACTTTCCAGTACAAAAGAGGGACAGGGGGTTGAGTGGTCAAAAGAGGGACAGTTGGGAGGTATGCAAGTGCCACCTAGCTGTGTGAGCTTTTTCACATTCTGTCTAAATAACAATAATAATTCCGTGTCCATAAACATCACCTGAGTGCAGGGGCGCGCCGCCAATGAGGCGAGCTGAGACGCTCGCCTCAGGCGGCAACGCCGAAGCGGTTTCCAGGGGCGGCAAAAAGCCGCTCCTGCACCTTTAAGAGCCGAATTTCCGGTTTTTAAACCGGAAATTCGGCTTTACTAATGCGAGAGAGCGCAATTGCGCTCTCCGCATTAGTGTTCCTGCCTCCCCTCCCAACAAGTAAGTCAGCGAGGGGGGGCGGCATTGCAGGAGCCGCCTCAGGCGGCGCTTAGGTCTGAATCGGCGCTGCCTGAGTGATGTTTTTACAGCAGTAATAATATATTCCGTATCCACTACTGTATACGTTGCCCTTGCAGGCATTGTTTGCCCAGTCTTTAACCAAGTGCCACCTAGCTGTGTGAGCTTTTTCACATTCCGTGTCCAGAAACACCACCTGAGTGACGTAGTGTGATTTCTGCCCTTTACAGCACAAAACGCAGCGCTGTGTCAACAATGTATTTTTCAGATACATTTTTGCCCTTGATCCCCCTCTGGCATGCCACTGTCCAGGTCGTTGCACCCTTTAAACAACTTTAAAATCATTTTTCTGGCCAGAAATGTCTTTTCTAGCTTTTAAAATTCGCCTTCCCATTGAAGTCTATGGGGTTCGCGACGTTCGCGAACCGTTCGCATTTTTGGACGCATGTTCGCGAACATTTTTTCCGCCGTTCGCTACATCCCTATCCATCACCCACACCGGTGAGAGATATGAGATTAACCAATTTTTCCACATGTGAATAGAAGCATTATATCTGTTGACATGCCCCTCTGGTTTGCTCTATGTGGAAAGACAACACGAAAGAGAGAGAGACCGCACACTCCAAACACAAATCCATGATTTGTAGAGGTCCTAAAGCATTAGCTGTCCAGCACAACTTCTATCAGGCTGAAAACTCCAGACCATTAGTCAACTCCAATTTCAAATAATAGAATGAGTCCTGGAATGTAAAGTCAATCAACATGAGCACCATGGGTTTTGACTGCTACTTACAGTATGCATACAGCGATGTGAAAGTGCTTAGTACAGGTGGCAAGGTAGGTCCATAATTCGTCTAAGGCATGTTTGAATGTTTTAATGCTACTGGTAGATACATGTAACTTTCACATTTAAGGATTATGGACTATTACAATATGGACACCAATGGACTGCAATGGCCTCTATGTCTTATAACTATGTATAAATATATAAAAGGATCATATAATAACCTCTGTAATGCTTCGAGGGAGCCAATCAGATTAGGGCAAAGGAGGATCAATGTTAAGGAGGAAAAAGTGATTTGAGCTGTAAGAATGTGGAATTGTCTCCCTGAATCAGCGGTACAGGCTGATACATTAGATAGGTACAAGGAAGGGTCGGATGCTTTATTCACCAGTAGCTCCTCCCAGCAGACAGGAGGGAGCCAATGAGATTAGAGGAGGGAAAGGGGTGTTACAGGGAGAGCTGGGAAGTGAATCAGTGGTACAGGCTGATACATTAGATAGGTTTAGCAAGTGAGGGAATACAGGGATATGGGAGATAGCTCATAGTACAAGTTGACCCAGTTACCATGATCTTATGTTTGCCCAGAACCATGATTTCATGTTCCAATGGTACATGTGGTGCCAATTGTGCTCCTACTGGATGGAACAGTCCCACTGGCAATTACAATTAATGTGATAAATTACTCCAATTACTGACAGTGCCCTATGGAACAGTTACCTATAAAAGTCTATCTCACAAATTCAGAATTTGACAGACTGAGAGAGACGCAGTCCTGTATGTGGTTGTCATTTCCCCCAATTAGAGTGTGTTTGAAACCGACAGACTGACAGACTGACAGAGCTTCTCCTGTGTGTGTAACACTGAGGGAATGATTGAGTTCTATAAAATAAGGTGCCACGGGATTAGAAAATGTATGCAGTCTGTGCCAATCATCCTGTACGCCATAGCAATTTCTGTGTGCCCCTGCTCGGAGTCAGAGAAAGGCTGCAGTCTATCTAGACTGAGTATTGATGGTTATGTCAGGCATCCCGGAGACCTTATAATAGGAGCAACCTTTCTTATTCATGTCAACAGAATCCAGGACAAGCCCCTATTCACCAGCAAACCCACGGAGCTGCAGTGCCAAACGTAAGTACCTTGTACCCAAGTCTTTGCCTTACAGCTGACAATGAGCAAACCCTTAGAAGGTTGTTAGATAAAATGAGTACCCGTTATAGCACTAGGAAAGGTGGTTTGGGTGCTGCTACAACTTTGGGATGCCAGGGGCCCACCAGAAAATCTTAGACTGTGGGCCCATCTTAGACCATGGACTCACTTTCCAAACTATTATTCCTTCTCTCCTCACTCAACCTCTTTATTAACCTAGTCTTTTATATCTACTTGAAATATTCTTCCATTTTTAAGAATTTGTATCCCATAAAGAAATAGGTCACAAATGATCATAAAATAGGCTAAATGGATAGAAGCAAGAGGCCCACTGACACCTGGGCCCACCGGGAGTTTTCCTGGTATCCCGGTGGGCCAGTCCGACACTGACTATAGAGAACTGCTAGTGGGGGTAGAGGGGGCTCATTGGGACAGTGAATAATAAGCAGTTTAAATATATGTCAAAAATGTCATATTCCCAACATTTAGATAGAATGCATAAATGCATAGCATAGTTACACCACTGCCATTAGCGTTGAAGTTGGCCTCAATTACTAGCTACACCACTGCCCTTTGTGTCACTCATGTTCCCAATGTTTCTTTGGGGCAAATTTAGTAAAGAGCGAAGTGACTAATTCTGGCGAAAATTCGCCAGCGTGACATTATTTCGGAACTTCGGCGATTTACTAATGGTCACTGGCGTAACTTTGCTAGTGAATGAGACAGACTCTAGCAGTACTTCGCTCCCTAACGCCTGGCGAATTTGCGCTCTGGCGAATGGACGTAACTACGCAAATTCACTAAGATGCGGATTTTACTGGACGTTCCCTCTTTCGCCAGACTTGCCTTGGCCACCTCAGACCAATAGAGTAGATAGGACTACTCCTATAGTTTAACATTTTCTAAGTCCCAAAAAATGCTAGCATATTTTCCTTTTTTCAGGGTGATAAGCTGCAAAAGAGCGTAATTTTTTTGGGGGGTAACCGGCTTACCCCCTACATTTCCTAACACATAAAATATACACTGGGCTCATGTGTAGGGCATTATAACAACTTTATTGTATTAAGGTTTCCCTGGGCTTGTGTAGTGTAATGTATTTTCTGCAACATATACGTCCATTCAACTTTCACTTCCCGCCATATGCAAATTAGGCAACTCTAGTGCAGCTTCGCTTCGCTTGGCGCAGTAACGCTAGCGCCCTGGATGGAACTTTTAGTGAATTAGCGTTGTCCTGGCGAATCTACGTCTGGCGCTGTGAGCGAATCCATCGCTGGCGAATTTTCAGAGGTTAGTGAATTTGCCTCTTTATATTATTATTATGGTCACTTCAAACTCAATAGTGGAGTCCAACCATAAGTATTAGCCTAATGTAGTTCCCTTAGATGTGACATTAGTAGTGGCATAACTTTTCATTTATCATTACAAAATCTGAGTTTGTCAAGCTCCCCTGGTAGAATTAATTATTTCATTTCTTAATGTATTACTACTATTAACAATGTTTATTTATTATTATTCTTGATAGGTAGAACATAAGGTCTTAGACACTGTTCTGTGCCATGTATTTGTCTCCCTGTAATTCCTACATCTTTGTTCTCTAGATTTGGACTTGATTACTACCAGAGCATGCGTGCCTTAATATTTGCTGTGGAGGAGATCAATGCGAATCCTACATTTCTACCCAACATTACGTTGGGTTTCCAGATATTTGACACCTGCACAGCTCTAAGGCGAGCAGCACAAGGCACACTCTGGATGTTGTCAGGAGGACAAGAGATCACCCCCAACTATATTTGTGTTCCGGAGTCTCGTCTGGCTGGGATCATTGGGGATTCTGCTTCTGTTCGGGCCATTATTATGGCTCAGATCCTAGGACTGTCCCGCTATCCACAAGTAAGAAAAAGCACATCATATAAAGCTCAGAATGAATTTAAAGATCTCACCACAAAATGTATTTTGAAAATGTTGATGTTGTATTTAAATGAACAGCAACCATTTCAGAACCCATTTTTAGTACCCCAAAGGGTGATCCAATGTAACAGTCTGTGGGATGCTCAGATCTACTGTTCAATGGCTCAATGTAACGGTTGGCACCCTAGATTCAGGAGCCCTCAGCTACTCAGATGCCGCCAGGTCTTAAAACGAGAGGTGCAAGGCGAAGGGTTCTGACCAAGCAAAGGGGCACAATGGTTTGCAAAGTCTTTGGGCAGAAGGTCACAGTACAAGATGTAGGACAGGATCATAGTCAAATCAGGCCGGGTCGTGGCAGGCAGAGAGCAAACGTAGTCAGACAGGCAAGGTTCAAACTGGGTGATCAATCAGAAGGGATTTAGCAGGATCGGAGTCAGATAACAGGCAAGGGTCGGATTACAGAGGTCAGGATCGTCGAATAGCCAGGCAGGGGTCATAACAGGAACAAGATCAGATATACAGAATAGCACAATGCTAACAGCTCCAGGAACAAACTCCTATAATGGGCAATACAAGAATGAATGAAGTCCCTTTAAATACCCTTTGAATTTCGCCCTAAGAGACAAACATGGCGCATGAAGATGAGATGGCGTCCCTGCCGCACCACTAGACCACCAGGGTAAGCGGATTTTATTACACTCAAGATCTACTGGTAGATAGCAATCTACCTTTTGGGCACCCCTTATTTCGAGTCCTTTTAACCTTGTTAAGTTTGGAGAGCCTCTAGCACAGACTTTCTCCTCCATTTCTCAGACACTTGCTTTATGTCATCCAAGGTAACATAGTTACATAGTAAGGTAGGTTGAAAAAAGACACACGTCCATCAAGTCTATATATAACCTGCCTAACTGCTAGTTGATCCAGAGACAAATTGAAGCCTCTCCAATTTGCCTCAGAGGGGGAAAAATTCCTTCCTGACTCCAAGATGCAATGGGACCAGTCCCTGGATCAACTTGTACTATGAGCTATCTCCCATATCCCTGTATTCCCTCACTTGCTAAACACCATCCAACCCCTTCTTAAAGCTATCTATGTATCAGCCTGTAAGATTGTTTCAGGAGTTGCAGGGCATGTAATATGCATTAGAATCCTGCATCTGGGAGTAGAACTGTGGGCTTTTGCAACACTCTTATTCTTATATGTTGAGGAGAAAAGTGGTATTGAAGAATTGTGGAAAGTATGTTTGGAGAATAGTGGGGGGCAGAGGGCTACTTGCAGACAGAAGTCATGATTTGGAACCAAATTGGGCACGAAATGTAGGGAAATGTAGGGAAAATGAGGATGCTCAACCTCTTAATGTAACTTCCAATAAAAATGTTTACATTTTATTTTTGTGGAATCCTTGAGTAGGTGTAATAACTTGACCCAATAGTAGGTGTAATAACTACTCATATTTATCTACAGATAAGTTATTTGGCAACCAGCCCCATCTTAAGCAACCGGGATCTGTTTCCTTCCTTCTTCCGTACCATCCCTAGTGACGAGTTTCAGGCAATAGGCCTAGCCAAGTTGGTGTCTCACTTTGGTTGGACTTGGGTTGGCCTTCTGGCAGTTGACACTGACTATGGCCAATTTGGAATTCAACTGGTAAAACAGGAAATAGTGAAAGCCGGGGCTTGTGTGGCATTTTCTGAAGATATTGTGACTGGCAAATCCAACAGAAATGCTCCGCACATTGCCCAGGTCATCAAAGAGTCAACAGCAAAGGTGGTGATAGTAATATCTGCTGATTATGACTTAATGATTGTGCTGGAAGAACTTTTGAAACAAAACATAACTGGAAGAATCTGGATAGCCAGCGAAGCTTGGGCAACCTCTTCTCTGCTCTCAGATAAAAGGTTACAATCTATCATGAGGGGTACTATTGGTTTTGCCATCCATGGTGGGAAGATTTCTGGCTTTCCAGAATATTTTAAAAGCCTCTCTCCATCTGCCCATCTCTATGATGCATTCATAAGGGAATTCTGGGAACAAGCTTTCTCTTGTAAATGGCTTAATCAGGATAATACCACATTTCAAGGGTGTACAGGATATGAAAAAATGGAAAGTTTAAAGATGAAAATAGATATTCGAATTACTCTTAATGTCTATTCTGCAGTTTATGCATTTGCTTGGGCTCTCAAAAATCTGTATGACTGTAAACCTGGAAGTGGACCATTCAAGAATGGGTACTGCTCCAACATCTCATCGTTTCGTCCTTGGCATGTAAGTGACCGTGTTCTTTGTTTAGCCTACAGATGTCTTCCTTGTTTTTGATGACTTCTCCATTCCCAATGTTCTTTTTGTTTGTCCTCAGCTTCTCCACTATATGAGAAATGTTCATTTTGAGACTAAAGACAAGACCATGATTTATTTTGATGCTAAAGGAAACCCCCCAGCAATTTATGACATTGTAAACTGGTGGGTGAATGCAATGGGTGCAATGGAGCAGGTTGTAGTTGGGAGTTACAGCTCAGTTTCTGGAGGTGAGAAGACGTTGACATTGAACAATTCTGCAATAAACTGGATATATAGGGAAACTCAGGTATGGATTATTTTCTAGGACATTTCCTTATAAGACTGATGGAAATATATAACATAAAACAGTAGATATTGGTATATGGTATTATATTAATATAATAGATAATTATAAACATTGCTTTGCTGTTTTTGAGTCTTTTTCAAACTAAATTACTAGGTATCCTGTGTATCCAAAAATCATGCAATATAGTGGGGCATATAGCCATACACAACTAAGAAAAATGAGGTAAAGGAATAGGCAAGAAGGGGAGGAGTATATACAAATGAAACAATATGATAAAAAGGGAGAGGATATGGAGTAACAGAAGTGATAGTGTAGAACAAAATCAGTGGCGTAACTAGATATTACTGGGCCCCACACGAAAAAAAAATTCAGGCCCCCGAAATGTCTAGAGATCTGTTTTACCAATATTTATTGAAATTGTATATGAACCAGCGTCTCTTGGGGCCCCTATACCTCCTGGGCCCCCATGCAGCTACTGGGTCTGCTTCCTCTTTACTTATGCCCCTAAACAGAATAGTAAAGGGAGGCAAAGGAGACACGAGGAGAAAAAAGTGGAGGAGCAGAAGAGAAGGGAAAGAAAAAGGAGAGGAGGAGAAGCATTAGGAAGTGGAACAAAGGAAAAGCAAAACAGAAAAGGGTGGATTGAATGATGAAAGAATGGTGAGCAGAGGCAAAAAAGATCTAAAAATAGATCTAAAAACAGATATTAATGGAGAACAGACAAGTAGACAAAAGGGGGAAATGAGGAAAGGGGATAGATGTACATGTAATAGGAAGAACTTTCATTTGTATCTCTCCTCTGATTATATCTGCCATAGGTTCCTCTGTCTAAGTGCAGTCAAAGCTGTCCAGTAGGATTTATGAAGGTGGCATTGCCAGGGAAGCCATCCTGTTGTTTTGACTGTGTTCGCTGTCATCAAGGAGAAATTTCAAATCAAACTGGTAATTTTTTTTAAAAAAACGTAATGTTTTGTTTGTTGAATGAAAGTAAGAAACAAGATGACAGTTTGCTCTCCTCTAGATGCTGTGGTGTGCACTCAATGTTCAAAAGAAACATGGCCCAACCTTCAACAAGACCAATGCATTCCTAGATCCATAGACTTTCTTTCCTATGAAGATCTCCTGGGTTTAAGCATTGCAACACTGTCAATCTCTTCCTCGGCTGTCCCACTTGGTATTCTGAGCATTTTCATCATTTACAAAAGCACCCCCATTGTTCGAGCCAACAATCATTTCCTTAGTTGCCTTCTCCTAGTCTCCCTGTCCCTCTGTTTCCTTTGCTCTTTAGGTTTCATTGGTTACCCACAACCTCAAAAGTGCCTTCTGCGTCAGGTGGCCTTTGGGATGGTTTTTGCTCTCTGCATCTCCTGTGTTCTGGCCAAAACCATCACTGTTGTAATAGCATTTACCGCAACAAAGCCTGGTAGTAAATTAAGAAAGTGGACTGGGGGTAAGGTTTCAAAAAGTGTCATCGTGTTCTGCATCGGTATTCAGTTCTGTATTTGTGTAATGTGGCTTTCCTTCTCACCCCCCTTTCCTGAACATGACACCAAAACTCAACCTGGAGTCATCATTTATAGTTGTAATGAGGGTTCACCCTACACTTTCTGGATCATGCTGGGATATCTTGGCCTCTTGGCCACCATCAGTTTCATTGTCGCCTTCCTGGCAAGACGACTACCTGACAGTTTCAATGAAGCCAAATTTATTACATTTAGCATGCTGGCCTTTCTAAGTGTCTGGGTGTCCTTTATCCCATCCTACTTAAGTGCACATGGTAAGTATACTGTAGCAATGGAGGTCTTTGCTATTTTGTCTTCCAGTTGGGCTGTGGTGGGCTGTATCTTTGTGCCAAAATGTTACATTATATTGTTCAAACCCAACATGAACTCAAGAGAAAATCTAATGGGGAAAGGAAAAGGTCAAAGGTAGAACTACTAGAGAGCAAATATTTGGAAATAAAATCTGTGAAACCATTCATACCGATATGCATTGTATGCTGTATGTGATGTCCATTACAGTTGTATAAAGGTTTAAATTAAATCATAAAATAGTTTGAGAGAATTCACTCATGCATATCATCATATTTTGCTTATTCTGCAGTAAATGAGCAACATTAGTAAATTAACTAAACATATTCATGGGATAATAGTCTCTGGGAAGGGAGTGTGACTGTGGGATAGCAGGTATAGTAGGGAGAGATGGTGCCTATAGTAACAGTGGATAATAGTCTCTGGGAAGGGAGTGTGACTGTGGGATATCAGGTATAGTAGGGAGAGATGGTGTCTATAGTAACAGTGGATAATAGTCTCTGGGAAGGGAGTGTGACTGTGGGATAGCAGGTATAGTAGGGAGAGATGGTGCCTATAGTAACAGTGGATAATAGTCTCTGGGAAGGGAGTGTGACTGTGGGATAGCAGGTATAGTAGGGAGAGATGGTGTCTATAGTAACAGTGGATAATAGTCTCTGGGAAGGGAGTGTGACTGTGGGATAGCAGGTATAGTAGGGAGAGATGGTGTCTATAGTAACAGTGGATAATAGTCTCTGGGAAGGGAGTGTGACTGTGGGATAGCAGGTATAGTAGGAGAGATGGTGTCTATAGTAACAGTGGGGATAATAGTCTCTGGGAAGGGAGTGTGACTGTGGGATAGCAGGTATAGTAGGGAGAGATGGTGTCTATAGTAACAATGGATAATAGTCTCTGGGAAGGGAGTGTGACTGTGGGATAGCAGGTATAGTAGGGAGAGATGGTGCCTATAGTAACAGTAGATAATAGTCTCTGGGAAGGGAGTGTGACTGTGGGATAGCAGGTATAGTAGGGAGAGATGGTGCCTATAGTAACAGTAGATAATAGTCTCTGGGAAGGGAGTGTGACTGTGGGATAGCAGGTATAGTAGGGAGAGATGGTGCCTATAGTAACAGTAGATAATAGTCTCTGGGAAGGGAGTGTGACTGTGGGATAGCAGGTATAGTAGGGAGAGATGGTGCCTATAGTAACAGTAGATAATAGTCTCTGGGAAGGGAGTGTGACTGTGGGATAGCAGGTATAGTAGGGAGAGATGGTGCCTATAGTAACAGTGGATAATAGTCTCTGGGAAGGGAGTGTGACTGTGGGATAGCAGGTATAGTAGGGAGAGATGGTGCCTATAGTAACAGTAGATAATAGTCTCTGGGAAGGGAGTGTGACTGTGGGATAGCAGGTATAGTAGGGAGAGATGGTGCCTATAGTAACAGTAGATAATAGTCTCTGGGAAGGGAGTGTGACTGTGGGATAGCAGGTATAGTAGGGAGAGATGGTGCCTATAGTAACAGTAGATAATAATCTCTGGGAAGGGAGTGTGACTGTGGGATAGCAGGTATAGTAGGGAGAGATGGTGTCTATAGTAACAGTGGATAATAGTCTCTGGGAAGGGAGTGTGACTGTGGGATAGCAGGTATAGTAGGGAGAGATGGTGTCTATAGTAACAGTGGATAATAGTCTCTGGGAAGGGAGTGTGACTGTGGGATAGCAGGTATAGTAGGGAGAGATGGTGCCTATAGTAACAGTGGATAATAGTCTCTGGGAAGGGACTGTGACTGTGGGATAGCAGGTATAGTAGGGAGAGATGGTGTCTATAGTAACAGTGGGATAATAGTCTCTGGTAAGGGAGTGTGACTGTGGGATAGCAGGTATAGTAGGGAGAGATGGTGTCTATAGTAACAGTGGATAATAGTCTCTGGGAAGGGAGTGTGACTGTGAGATAGCAGGTATAGTAGGGAGAGATGGTGTCTATAGTAACAGTGGATAATAGTCTCTGGGAAGGGAGTGTGACTGTGGGATAGCAGGTATAGTAGGGAGAGATGGTGCCTATAGTAACAGTAGATAATAGTCTCTGGGAAGGGAGTGTGACTGTGGGATAGCAGGTATAGTAGGGAGAGGTGGTGTCTATAGTAACAGTGGGATAATAGTCTCTGGGAAGGGAGTGTGACTGTGGGATAACAGGTATAGTAGGGAGAGATGGTGTCTATAGTAACAGTGAATAATAGTCTCTGGGAAGGGAGTGTGAAGGTGGGATAGCAGGTATAGTAGGGAGAGATGGTGTCTATAGTAACAGTGGGATAATAGTCTCTGGGAAGGGAGTGTGACTGTGGGTTAGCAGGTATAGTAGGGAGAGATGGTGTCTATAGTAACAGTGGATAATAGTCTCTGGGAAGGGAGTATGACTGTGGGATAGCAGGTATAGAGGGAGAGATGGTGTCTATAGTAACAGTGAATAATAGTCTCTGGGAAGGGAGTGTGAAGGTGGGATAGCAGGTATAGTAGGGAGAGATGGTGCCTATAGTAACAGTAGATAATAGTCTCTGGCAAGGGAGTGTGACTGTGGGATAGCAGGCATAGTAGGGAGAGATGGTGTCTATAGTAACAGTGGGATAATAGTCTCTGGGAAGGGAGTGTGACTGTGGGATAGCAGGTATAGTAGGGAGAGATTGTGCCTATAGTAACAGTGGATAATAGTCTCTGGGAAGGGAGTGTGACTGTGGGATAGCAGGTATAGTAGGGAGAGATGGTGTCTATAGTAACAGTGGGGATAATAGTCTCTGGGAAGGGAGTGTGACTGTGGGATAGCAGGTGTAGTAGGGAGAGATGGTGTCTATAGTAACAGTGGGATAATAGTCTCTGGGAAGGGAGTGTGACTGTGGGATAGCAGGTATAGTAGGGAGAGATGGTGTCTATAGTAACAGTGGGATAATAGTCTCTGGGAAGGGAGTGTGACTGTGGGATAGCAGGTATAGTAGGGAGAGATGGTGTCTATAGTAACAGTGGGATAATAGTCTCTGGGAAGGGAGTGTGACTGTGGGATAGCAGGTATAGTAGGGAGAGATGGTGTCTATAGTAACAGTGGGATAATAGTCTCTGGGAAGGGAGTGTGACTGTGGGATAGCAGGTATAGTAGGGAGAGATGGTGTCTATAGTAACAGTGGGGATAATAGTCTCTGGGAAGGGAGTGTGACTGTGGGATAGCAGGTGTAGTAGGGAGAGATGGTGTCTATAGTAACAGTGGGATAATAGTCTCTGGGAAGGGAGTGTGACTGTGGGATAGCAGGTATAGTAGGGAGAGATGGTGTCTATAGTAACAGTGGGATAATAGTCTCTGGGAAGGGAGTGTGACTGTGGGATAGCAGGTATAGTAGGGAGAGATGGTGCCTATAGTAACAGTGGATAATAGTCTCTGGGAAGGGAGTGTGACTGTGGGATAGCAGGTATAGTAGGGAGAGATGGTGCCTATAGTAACAGTGGATAACAGTCTCTGGGAAGGGAGTGTGACTGTGGGATAGCAGGCATAGTAGGGAGAGATTGTGCCTATAGTAACAGTGGATCATAGTCTCTGGGAAGGGAGTGTGAAGGTGGGATAGCAGGTATAGTAGGGAGAGATGGTGTCTATAGTAACAGTGGATAATAGTCTCTGGGAAGGGAGTGTGACTGTGGGATAGCAGGTATAGTAGGGAGAGATGGTGCCTATAGTAACAGTGGATAATAGTCTCTGGGAAGGGAGTGTGACTGTGGGATAGCAGGTATAGTAGGGAGAGATGGTGCCTATAGTAACAGTAGATAATAGTCTCTGGGAAGGGAGTGTGACTGTGGGATAGCAGGTATAGTAGGGAGAGATGGTGCCTATTGTAACAGTGGATAATAGTCTCTGGGAAGGGAGTGTGACTGTGGGATAGCAGGTACAGTAGGGAGAGATGGTGCCTATAGTAACAGTGGATAATAGTCTCTGGGAAGGGAGTGTGACTGTGGGATAGCAGGTACAGTAGGGAGAGATGGTGTCTATAGTAACAGTGGATAATAGTCTCTGGGAAGGGAGTGTGACTGTGGGATAGCAGGTACAGTAGGGAGAGATGGTGTCTATAGTAACAGTGGATAATAGTCTCTGGGAAGGGAGTGTGACTGTGGGATAGCAGGTACAGTAGGGAGAGATGGTGTCTATAGTAACAGTGGATAATAGTCTCTGGGAAGGGAGTGTGACTGTGGGATAGCAGGTATAGTAGGGAGAGATGGTGCCTATAGTAACAGTGGATAATAGTCTCTGGGAAGGGAGTGTGACTGTGGGATAGCAGGTATAGTAGGGAGAGATGTGGGATAATAGTCTCTGGCAAGGGACTGTGGATGTGAGAAGACAGCTAGTTCTTGAAGAAATTGGCAGATGCTAATGTTACGGTCGGTTTGAGCCCACACACAACCTGATAAAGTGTTCTTTGAGAGCTTTGAGGTTTTGGGCTGGCCCACATATCAATACTCAATACCCCACTCAGGCAACCTTATATGGAGATTGTAGTTTTCTAAAAAGGGTAACTCCCCTTTTGGTATATTTCCTCATCCAGCTCCCGACCTATTGCAAGGTAGGGCATGTGAAGTTATCAACCCCTACAGCAGGGGTGCCCAAAAGGTAGATCGGGATCTACCAGTAGACCTTTAGCTGGGGATCAGTAGATCTCAAGACACTGTCAACAAACAGCTTGTCTAAATCACCCTCCTGTCTCATGCTTTTCATTCAGATGTTTATTATAAAGGTTACATAAGAAATATATATATGTAGCAATATATATTTTCTCATGAATCAATATTTTAGTTAGTAAAGTATGGGCACGCCGGCTCTACAGTATGGGTACCTATGTCCTGGGAGAGGTATGAGTTTAGTTCCTGTCCCCTAGTCTATAAAAGTGGAGGATTCACATAGGTCTGTCTCTAATGGGGTTCCACCTGGTGGCAAGGTGGATGTGACGGGGAGCCTGAGAAAGTAGGCCTGACTAAGAAGAGTAAGCAGAAAGGTAACCAGTGACATTGGGTAAAGGGAAGAGAGAGGCAAAGCTAATGTCAGCTAATATTATAGAATGATCAAAGACTATTATTAGTAAGCAGTCTTGTGCTCCACCAACAAGGCTTATTATGGTGTAGTTGCCACTCGCCTAATTGTAGTGTCAATTTCACATGGTCCATTGGAATTAATAATCCCCTTAGAATGTATGGATTAGTACATTTTAAAAAATCCATGCACAACAGTCCCAGGTTAGTTAGGTCTCTGTGGCTGCCATCACCAGACTACAGTATCTTTCCTCATGTAAGATGATGGCAGCTGCCCCCAGGGAGTAGACACTGAAAAAGGACAATGCCTTTATTGTGGCATCATCAATCTGCAAATACCCCAGAAATAACTGCCTGGGGTGCTTCAAGTGGGCAACTAACTTGATATCACTGAGGTTTGTATTTTGGACAGCTGTATGAGGCATTAGGCAGTTTAGTGAGTCTGATTAGTCTGACCAGTCTGGGTTGGAGCTGTCTCTTGGGCAAACATTTCAGAGGGTGTCTTTCCTACTTTTCCCAAAAGGTTCTTAATATGGTTTTTCTTGGGCACCAAGACAGGAATCCCCATACTTTCCCAGCAATGAACTCCTCTTCTATGCCAGCCTGTATGTGCCAAAAGTACACACTAATGAAATGACTGGACACCACAGGAGGGTTAGGGATGGAAGTAGGAAAAAATAGAAGGTAGAACTGAACAATCTTATTAGACTCAAATATAAGATAAAATAAAAATAAGGATTAGTTGTGCTTGAAGTATTGTTATGTGTTATTTGTGGCCCCCCTAAACTTTCTGGGTTACCCAAATCTTCTCTAAGTTGGGTCTGACAATGTCTTTCCACAGCCTCTTGGTGACCAGCATTTTTTTTCCCAATTGTCCTGTCAAGGAGTTCCAGAAATAGATCTCATTCCCATAGAGTCATCAGGGTCTTAGGAAATGAGAACATGCAATTCATACAATTGCTTTCTCCCTGTGGGCAACATCATGTTTAAAAGGAATCTCTAAGCACCAGCACAATTCAGAGACCCAGGACATACGGAGCCCTTTTCCACCCCGTGTGTCCCTCTCTGCATCTGTTCTTACTTCTAGAATCTTTCTTCAATTCATTTGTATCTCTCTATCTCTATCTGGATTATATCTGTTGCACATATCAGACACCGATATATATGTATCGGCTCCTCTCCCTTCTTCCACACTACTAATAATTTCAACTTAGTTTTCACCTACCCAGCTAGGGATGCTGTTTTCTGCCTTCTGGTATCTCCTAGTATTGCTCCTCCAAACTCTTGTCTCCTACCACCTACCCTGTTGCCTAATATTCTTCTGTCTCCTTGCTCCATGTGCAGGGGGTGTAGCTGGGATGGGTGCATGCAGGGCCCCTGAGAGTGATATAGCAGGACTGTACAGGGAGGGTAACATCATTATTGGTGGCGTCTTTCCTGTCCATGTGTATCGTGTCTATCAACAGCTGACCTATAGGAACCCCCCAACACCGGTAACCTGCAGCACGTAAGTAAGAAACCTTCAGCCATCACAATGCTACCCTTTAATACCTTCTTTATACCTGCTGTGCCTATCCTAATAATAAGAGTGATAGTGTTAGGAGGATGGGTATTGTACGACTCAGGAACATAGAATTGGGTAAGAATAGCAGTGTAAGAATTGAAAAGTGTAGGAAAATGTGCCTCTTATATCAGCATTCCAACAACAGCTCTCTGTGCGATAAATAATGGTGGAAAGCTAGAGATGCATTAGAAATATCTAAGGGTTGTAGAACAGTCTAGGCAGGATAGAATAAGGGCACACGTGAGTGTTTTGGCAGTTGCTTTACAGAGGCAAAGCTTGAAAAAATTGTGTAGGTAATAAAACATTGGCTATAAATATTGCCAAGAGTGCAGAAGTCTGGATACAGAGCCTTGAGTTACCCATGGCTAGACCTTGAGGGCTAAATTTGGTTAGCATATCAGACCCAAATGGATTGGTTAGAATTTTAGGAAGAGAACCATGATGCAGCTTGTTAAGAACCTGGTTTAGATGAGGGTATACTAAATGTAAGGGTATATATACGATTATGGTCAAGGTTAATTATGCCTGTACTAGAAATGCATTCATCTTCATTTAACTCCTCAGGTTTGTGCCCCTGACCTTTCAATGGCTACAGACACTTCTCCTGGCTGTGCAAGAAATAAGCACTTCTCCCTACCTTCTCCCTAACATCACCCTCGGTGTCCATTTGTTTGATTCCTGTGCTTCTCCTGGAAGAGCGCTAGAAGGGACCTCCTGGTTACTCTCAGGTGGGGCTTTGAAGCCCATTCCGAACTTCCACTGGAGGTCTCCAATTTCATCACTTGCAGGGGTCATTGGAGATTCAAGCTCTGCTTCTTCTGTGGCTATTGCAAGACTGCTAGGACTTTACAGGTATCCCCAGGTAGGGGATTTAATTGGTTGCTGAGATTTATTCTTTTGATTCCAAGTCTGTTTACATTTTTGTGTTCGATAATCCTACCCTGTTTAAGTGATGTTCTACTTTTCTTGTGTTATTGTACTCTTATGTAGACTTATGCCACACACCACCTCTACTGATTTGTATTCCTTAACCCCCATTTTTCTCAATTGAGATCTGCTTTGACCACCTGACTATTGGTTCCTGCTTTGTTACACCCCAGTGCCATGGATAGAAGAGTAGATCTGAAGTAGTTTTTCAACCACCAATAATAACCCAGTTGATGAAGTTATCTTTGTATTTTCTCTTAGATAAGCTACTTCTCCACCAGCTCAGTACTGAGCGACAGAACACAGTTTCCTTCCTTCTTCAGGACCGTACCCAGTGACATTTTTCAGTCAAAAGGGTTGGCACAGCTTGTATCATACTTTGGTTGGACCTGGGTAGGAATGATAGGAGAGGACACAGACTATGGGCAAGAAGGCATCCGAGCTACCACGACAGAGATTCTGCGGTCTGGATCCTGTGTGGCTTTCACAGAATACATACTGACTAGTCGCCCAGACAGAAATGCCTTTCATCTCTCAAGAGTCATAGTAGAGTCAAATGCTAGCGTCATTGTTGTCTTCTCCAGTGGTTCCAACTTTGTACCAGTGGTAGAAGAGCTTTTAAAAAATAATGTCACAGGTAAAACTTGGGTAGCCAGTGAGTCATGGTCAACATCAGCCTTGGTCTCCAAAGAAAAATACTGGCATGTCCTAAAAGGGACTGTTGGCTTTGCCCTACATAGTGGGCACATTTCTGGACTCAAACAATTTCTTAACTCTATGGATCCCAAGAAGACCCCAGATGATATCTTCTTAAAAGAGTTTTGGGAAGTAACTTTTCACTGTAAGTGGCAGATCAAAGAGGTTCGTTTTATCAACAGCACCAAAATTTGCACAGGGCAGGAGTCTAACGGGGCCATATTCACTGACAGCATCCAGAGGGTTACTTACAGCATCTACATTGCAGTTTATGCGCTGGCATGGGCTCTGCATGGAATCCTAATCAGCAGACAAAGAGCATGTCTTCAGATCCACGAGACCTGCAATGAACCCTTGTCTTTCCAACCATGGCAGGTATTGTATTAGATATGTAATTATATTTTATACTTGTATGTTGTGATCAGGAAGATGTTTAATTTTGCTAATGAGGTTTATATTAGTGGGTCTCTGTCTTGGCTGAGCCAACTGGGAGCCCTAGTTCCTAAGCAGCTTTAAACTATTAAACCTCCACATCAAGGACTTAGATGTTCCACCAAGACCCAAAACACAGACACCACTTCAAACGTCCTCTTTCCTTACAGGTAATGGATTCAATAAGGACTGTCCACTTTGAAGCCAAAGATGGGAGAGATGTATATTTTGGCTCTAATGGGGACCTCCCAGCTGTGTATGACATTGTAAACTGGCAGATAGATGCTACAGGCAAAATACAGCATGTGAAGGTGGGGAATTATGATGGCAGCACCCAGAAAGGGTACACATTCTCTGTGAATACCAGTGCCATCCAGTGGACCACAGAAAGGGAACAGGTAAGTAAATTATTGGACAACTGAGATTGATTGAACTATTTTTTCATATAAGCAATTCAGTCACTTTCTTTTAACAGTACACAATTGTACATGTAAAGATGCAAGCTGACTCTTTTGTCTTGTGTCCTTTTAATCCTCTTCTCCCAGGTTCCTTTATCCTACTGCAGTAAAAGCTGCCCCATAGGATTTAGGAAAGCAACCATACAGGGGAAACCGATCTGTTGTTTCCAATGTGTTCCGTGTCCTTCTGGGGAAGTCGCAAACCAGACAGGTACAGTCCCCAATCAAGTTCTATCAAAACAGGTTCTAGATTGATTCCTTGAGCAGAAAAATAGCTCTAGCCTTTTGTGCTGTATAGTAAACCAGTAATTTTATTAAGAGGACTTTAGTATTAAGGTATGGGCTATTAACAGGACTTCCAGTATTTAGGTATTGGCTAGCCACAGATAATTATGAAATGTGGAGCTCAGTGGTCTTAACCATATTTTTGTAATCCAACATTTAGACAAGGCCCTGCTTATCTTGTAAGATTGGATGGGTGGGAGGGTGGATGGATGGATCGGTGGGTGGATGGATCGGTGGGTGGATGGATGGGCGGATCAGTGGATGGGTGGTGATGGTATTTTTAGTAGTACCATTTTTGACCTCGTGTAAGAAAAAACTCAGTAAAGGAAAACCTTAAGTAATAGTCAGGCAATTTATTCATACATCATAACAGTTTTGTCTGGGTAAGCTGTTGGAGTAACACACAGAATGTCAGCCAAGGACTTACCAAAGACCCACCTCTTGGTCCAGGCGTTATATAGCTTTCAGAAGGCATTTACAGTAATTATGACAAGGGGTTCACGGAAATACCATACATGGTCTGGCGAGGAGACTTACTGACATATATATTTATACATTCCTGTAAGATGTGCAGTTTTGCAACATAAGAGATTTCTGGTTCCAACTGTCCACAGCCTCGTAGACATCTGTTGGCTAAACATAGTCATTGTGGTACAGACAGCTATTGAGCAACACTTCTGCAAAAAGGGCATAAGAGACATGCTGACACTCTGCTGACACTGGAATTTAAGTAACAGAGTGATGATCTTTTGTTTGTATGGCCTAGTATAAGTTATATGAGTGACCATTGTCCACAGTTGACCATTAGCCCATCCTGCCTTGGGCCCTATAGCGTTATGGCGTCATAGAGGGCGGGGGTGACAACTATCAACCCTCTGACACTAGCCATTCGTCCGTCTTAGGAATTAGACCGTTCCAGATATATTTTTTCCATAACAGTGGTTGGATGGATAGATAGAGATACACATGCACAAGTGTCCTGATCCTCATGCAGAGCTGCCATTCAACCTAATTACTGCTCCCCCTTACCTGTATGGAGGCTCCAAGAAATCTATGAGACCTGGATGGTGCAAATTTTTGCACTGACCTATTCTACAACAGTAGGAACTCCACAAGCAGGAGGCCCCCAAGGTCCCTCATAACCATAGGTGTATCACCCCTTTAACCTTTCTTGCCCCTAAATCATGTGCATAGCTTTACATAGTAACTTAGTAAGTTAGGTTGAAAAAAAACATATCCTAACCAAAGAGATTTGGGTAGTGGAAGGGTTTAGTGGGCCAACACATTCATTCCCTTGGGCCTTTTAGTATTGGTCCACAAAAACCAGAGCCTGCAGAGCTCAGTCAGCTTTGATTGTAGGCCACTGACTGATCCCATAACCCCTGGCTGTGTGGTAGGACCTAGCCTAAACAAAGAAGACAACTTTAATGGTTTACTTTGAGTTCAATTTCTATATAAATATTCTCTGAATATTCCTTCAGGCATATTACACACATACACATTGCCTGCCAAGATGTTTGTACTTAAAGCTCAGCCAATGAAAATGTTTTTCTTTGCTTTCAGACTCATTTGACTGTTTCAAGTGTCCATGGGATCAGTGGCCCAATAACCTGAAGGATCAGTGCATTACAAAATCAGTTGAGTTTCTTTCCTGTGATGATCCATTGGGTGTTACCCTAATCACCTCCAATGCCATTTCTTCCATCATCCCAGTGGCATTATTGGGGCTTTTCATTAATTTCAAGACTAGTCCCATTGTTCGTGCCAACAATTACCTCCTTAGTTGCTTTCTTTTGGTATCTCTCAGCCTCTGTTTTCTTTGTTCTTTAAGTTTCATTGGTTACCCTCAACCTGAAAGGTGTCTTTTGCGCCAGGTGTCATTTGGGATGGTTTTTACTCTCTGCATCTCTTGTGTTCTGGCCAAAACAATCACTGTTGTCATTGCTTTCAAAGCCACCAAGCCAGGCAGCAAATTAAGAAAATGGACAGGAACAAAAGTGACCTACTTAGTCGTAGGTCTTGGTGTTCTGCTGCAGTTTTGTATATGCATTATTTGGTTGTCCAACTTCCCTCCTTTTCCGGAAAATGACATCCAGACTAAACCAGGAGTCATCATTGTTCACTGTAATGAAGGATCTCCTACTTGTTTTTGGTGTATGCTGGGATATCTAGGACTTCTGGCCACCATAAGCTTTGTTCTTGCCTTCTTGGTCAGGAGGCTTCCAGACAGCTTTAATGAAGCCAAATTTATCACATTCAGTATGTTGGCTTTCCTCAGTGTCTGGGTGTCCTTTATCCCAGCTTATATCAGTGCTCGGGGCATGTATACTGTGGCAATGGAGGTCTTTGCCATTCTGTCTTCTAGCTGGGCTCTGGTCATCTGCATCTTTCTGCCCAAGGGTTTCATCATTCTCTTCAGACCAGAACTCAACACCAAAGAGAGTTTAATGGGGCGAGGCAAAAATTAAGAAACAGCTTCTATAGCCTGGACTTCTGGATCTGTGAAACAGACACTAATATTCCATTGTGTGCTGCTTCCTCTTAAAGGAAAACTAAACCCTAAAAACAAATATGGGTAGAAATGGATATGAACCTACTGTGCCAGCCTAGCGTTTCATAATCTCTCTGACTATAACAAGTCACGTTTAAATTTGCCCTTTTGGATTCTGAAGTGTCAGATTTGCCTTTTGGATTCTGAAGTGTCAGATTTCACAGAAGCTGCCCAGGGCATGCACTCGGAATTAGTAGGAGAGAAGATGGGGAGCTACAGGGGGCATCTTTCCTGGCATAGATCGTCCATGCTACAGGGCTGTGAGGACCTGGGACTGGTATAGAACCCTCAAAACATAATGTACAACAGCCCCCAAATAGCCTAACCATTCTCCCAGCCATACAAGAAGGGATGACCGTAACTTGTATCCTCATTGTAACCACCTCTTACCCACCTTGGTGTTTAAATTGCCACGACCCCTACCCTCTTAATGATCAGGACATCAATATGACAGTACTCATAAAGGTTTTATTCAAAACTGTTTATTGTTATATATTGTACAGTTCAGATGAAAATGTGTATGTTCTAAGTGCCTATACATTTCTGCAGGCTGGAACATGTCCAGTGACTGCGGACCTAGAACCATGTTTGTAGACACTCCTTTTCTCTGTTTCTTTTATCTGCAAATAAAAATAAATATAAATTAAAAAAAAAAAACCATAATGTACAACATTTCTACCCTACTTTTTTGTTAAGCTTTGGTTCTCCTTTAAATCAAGCATCATTAACACAAAGTAGGAGCATTGCAGCTTGAGATATGAAATATCCTATATGGTTTACAGTGATGGTGGCTCGCTGAGGATGCTGTGAGTTTTAATACACCAAGGTTGGGTGTAAACTCCTTAATATAACATATTTGCCATGCAGAGCTGGCAAAATGCTATTTCTATGTCAGCATTTAAAGGGTTAATACCAAGAATATTTTCTTGCCTATGATCCCATGGGGGTCCAGGACAAATGCCTTCCTGCATCCCATAGAATCTTTATCTGCAATATTTCTCCTTGTATAGCACTGAGCGTGGGGTTGCTAACATTCGCTGGCCTGCTATCCGGACAGGAGTGGGCCTAGAGTTGCCACAATTCCCCACTGCGAGCTTCAGGTGAGGGGCGGGCCAATGCCATCATGGGGTGGGGCGATGATGTTGTGGGCGGGACAGTGACATTGCATGGGTGGGTCGGCGGGCTGAGCTATGACGTGGCGGTTGTTGATCGCCAATCGTCGCATCAATCTTAGGGAAACCTGCCCAGTTTTCCAAATTTGGAAAACCAGGCAGATAGTTTTGACCCAGACAGCCCTCCCAAAAACCGGAATGTCCGAGTCGAATCCGGACAGGAGGCAACCCTACGCAGGCCTATGATATCACGGGGGTGGGCCGATGGCATAATGGGCAGGGTGAGTGTCGGCACGGGGCAGGGCTATGACAATGTCAATCAAGGGCAATTCTGCTTGGTTTTTAATTGGAAAACTGGACAAGCTGTCTGGGTCAGAACCAGATGGTTGTCAACCTTAACTGAGCGTAATTATTGGTCCTTCAAGCAATAATGATAATAAGAATTGCTGCTTCTCATGACACAGGGGATGTCCCTTCCATTGGAACATAAACACTGCACACTACAAGGGAAAACAGCAGGTATGACCGTTATAAGTGAAATGCGCCTGCCCCATTGGGGTATACGCTTCTTAATTACACCTATATATTGGCCACCTGGTGTATAAACATTAGAACTGCAGTGTGTGTTTATATCACAGTTGAAGGGCACGTCTATATCCCACTACAGCTTACGTTGCCGGCAAGTTGCACCCATTTACATGTCAGTCACTGACCAGCCCAAGTCTTTCTGCCTACGCTCTTTAGGCTGTTTTGTGGCTGGCGCAATTATACTGGGATTCTGGGAAAGGAACAACAGGTATTTCCCTGTTTTATGCATTTTGCTCTTGTTTTGAGCTATACTAAGGGGCAGATATTGAAACCTGAGAATGCACCACAGAGGGGCACTTGCCCAATACCAAGTACATAATGTCTTTGAGTGTCATGAGGGCAAAAGAATCCAGAATTTGTCCACCGGCACTGGCCAGCTTCAGTAATTGTTGCATTATTACAAGTGAACCAGTGATGCTGGGGGCAGGGCAATGATGGCGGGGGTAGGGCTATGACATATATAGGTGGGTTTAGTGCTGATTCTGGACATGAAGAAGGGGTAAGTTCAAGTGGGCAGTCCAGGTGCATAACAAGAGATATCACAAGTACACTGACATGAAATTGGTAAAATGGTCTCAGTCTTGGCTGGTGTTCTAGAGGTGGGGTGGCGACCACATTTGCCCTGGTTGACCATGAGCTATTTCTGGCACCAATGGAGGGTGAGAAAGTCATGACACATCACCCATATTGAAGCAACTTGCTCATGCTTTGCAAAGCTGTGTAAAATTGCTGAATTGTGGGAAAAGGCACGCACAATCACAATTAGGCCCACAAGTGGAACACGAGGGCTCGTGTACATCCATAAGTACAATTTCAGTCTCCACTGACATTAAAGGTACTTGTGCCAAAACAACGCTCTTCCATATAGTTGAATAGTTCCTGTCTTCCAATCTGAATTGAGCGATGCTATGCCGAATGCCAGACTATACAACTGCGCCCAATTTACAACTAAACACACAAAAATTGCTTTAATTTAGACAAATCATAAGCAATTGTGGTAGGTGCAGTGCAGATGTGCTAAGTGTATCACCCCCTTACAACAACACTGCAATGGCACCGCAATTCTGGGGAAAAACATGGAGAATCCATCACTGTGCTTGTGGATGTACCCTGTGTTCCCTATGTAACCCCCTAGTACAGAACCCACTCTGACCCTTTCTAAACATTTCCCCCACCCTGTTGCAGCTGAACTATAAATGTGTCCATTGGTTTAGGGGAAGCAGCAAGTTTGTCCACACCATTTCCATGGGCCCATTGTGGGGATTGTCAATGTTTAAATTGCCAGTTCCCCTGTAAACCAATGCCCAGACTGGCTTCTGTTTACCCAAATCCTACCTAAGCCTTTGTTATATTCACAGTTTTGCCCATTGCCTTACAATTATTGCCCTCAACTTTTTGCCTGTTTCTGAATCTAAACACAATCTTGCCTGATCCCTGTCTGTGCTCTACTATTCCTACTCCATGTGTGCAGATTCCACAGCAGAAACATCTTGGGGCACTGGAACAACTACTATTTCCCTGATACTACTTGCCCCAGCTCTGAATCTTACAATGCACGGGCTATCACAGTATAGCACTGGCCAATAAAGAGCCAATAAAAACTTGGTCCTTCCAGAACTAGTTGTCAGCTTATTGGCTGGTGTATGGGTCCCTGTGATGGAATCATCAGACTAGATGAAACAAGGAAGTGCACAGCGTGTTGATACAGTCCTTATATGATAGGTCTTTGTAGGCCCAACTGTATGATCCAATCGTTGGCCATAGACATCAACCTATTTGGCACAGCACATGGGTGGCCAAATCAGACCCAGATCTGCTGATGTTGACCTCGCCATACAAGTGTATCTGACTGTGTTAAGTATCCAAAACACTGGCAACCAAAGATGGTTAAAAGAAGCAACGGTGGAGTTGAAACCCTTAGGCAATCTAATGCCACATTTAATATCCAGACCACATCCATACGTAGGCCAAAAAGTCACATGTCTAGGGGACAAGAGCAGGACGTAGGGAGGTGCTGCTGTGTCAAAGCAAGGGAAGCAGGAGAGCAGGAATGGGCATACGAGGTACTTGTCTGGGGCGTTAGTGCCTTTTGGACCAGCTCTGACCCTTCTTGGAACAAAACTCACTAGATCTGCCGCCGCCCCTGGAGCGGTGAATCAATGGCAAAACTGATATTCGTTTTTTTATTGCTTTTCTGATCTGATAAAGCTGTTTGCTCAATGTTGTAATAAACTTAATCTTACTCCTATTATCTTTCCTTTTATTTATATTTCTATCTCTTTTATCTTATATTTCCTAATACTTTCTCTTTATTAAGTCTCCCTTTCACACCTCAAGGGGGACTTTCTATAGCTTAGCCCCTCTATAAACCAATCCCATAATACCCAGGCCTATATTACTCACTCATCCTACTCACTGCAAACCTCACCCAACCTCTAGTATTGTCCGTTATGGACACCATGAAACATGTGACCGGAGTGCTGAGTCTGCCCATTAAAGGAGAACTAAAGCTGAAACAGGCATTATACCCCCCTCTCCTTTGTTAATCCTGAGTGCAATGAATAGGACTTGTGCTCAACATAAGTTTTGCCTTTTGTTTTAATCACAAAAAAATACTTTTTTTATTTCTTGAGCTAAACAGGCCAAGCCTTCTCTCTGGATCCTCATCCTCATCCTAGTCTGGTGTAAATACAGCTATTTTAGATTTTTTTGGGTTATTTTTACCCACTCAATGCCAGAAGTAAATCTAATATCTAGATAGTCTCTGCTCATTAAATAACAGGTCAGTCATTTGCATAAGTTGTATCTGACCATACAAGCAGAAGACCATAGAGCCACCTAAAGTCCTACTGTGGAAAACCAAAGAAGACACAAAGCCATTGGTCAAGCGTTGTATTTCCCTTAAATGAACATATACACTCAGGGTCGGACTGGGCCGGTGGAACACCGGGAAAAAACACGGGGCCCCAGCTGTTTTGGGCCCCACCAGCACAGACCCCTCCCTGCACTTCCACCCCCTCACCTCCGACCCTGATGCCGGATGCTGGGGGACCTGGAGGATGGTGTGGGGGCCGCTGAGGCTACAAGCCCCAGATCCAATGCTCTATACACTTCATTGATATATTGTGGTGCTCCTTCAGCAACATGTTGGCAGGCAGGTTCCATTTGTAGTAGGAATATATTACAAACAAGGCCATGATGACTAGTAGAATTGGGCAGTTTAGATTTGTGGCCTAAAATTAGGTGTGGCTTGTAAAATATGGGAAGAGTTTGATCAGGAGCATATTGCTGTTGTTACCGGGCATATTGAGGTGGGTCAGGGTATAGACTGCAATGCCCAGATTATGCCATCCAAGGAATGCTGGAATCCATGCCCACTATGCCTCTGGTCATGCCCCATTTTGCACAGGCCATGCCCCCAGTTCTACCCAGTGCTGCCTCTGTTCCTGGTAAATTTGGAAAGGGTTTATAAGCACTTTAGTGGTGGTGGGGGGGAAACTATAGGAAGCAGGTGACTGGGCTGCTAACGCAGGAGACCTGGAGAGGGGGCATGACAAGGGTTGATACGTCTTTTGACCTGTTTCATGGATATTATTATTAAAATAATAAGTGTTGGACTGGATTTGGGGACAAGCCCCAGTCATTTTTGCCTACAATGCAGAAATGTTCCCAGAATTCCAGTGTCATTGCAGACACCTGCTAAACTAAGACTGGAAAGGTAAGACTTTAGATGCACCCACTTCATTGGACCTTCTGGGGGAATAACCCACAGCTCAAGGCAGGTACTTGCACCTCTAACATAGGAAGTGCTAGTTTGCTCTCCACTTGCACGCGGGAGCCCAGTATTTTGTCTGCCCTATATTCAGCCTTGTGTCCCTATGTGCTGCCCCTTCAGGGGGCACCACTCATGGGCATCAGGGTGCATGCTGGGAAAAACATGGAAAATATCTTCTACCTAAATGCAACACATAAGAAGTGCTCAAGGCCACATACCATTGCAGTGCTATACATAGTCGCATTCAGCAATACACGTCGTCCAGGCAGGAACAGCCAGAGTCGTTCTGTATTAATCTGACAAATAGGTTCCAGCTGGCACACTCACACTCAATTCTGATTACAGGGCAGCAGATAAGAGTCAGTGTAAACAAGTAAATAAAATACAGTCACGTGTCCGGTGCAGAACAAGCAGCCTGGTATTTCTGCCACTCCCGGGGCCATATTTCTGCAAATAAATAATAGGCCAGAATGATAGAGGAGCTCTTTAGCAGCGATATCAAGCCTGTACCCCCCCCCCCTGATGATCAATGGAATGGGCAGACTATCATTCTGGTCATAGACTAGTCATGGGCTACCATAAAGCTAGTCCAGCATAGGTATTCCCTGTACTAAGCACAATTCAGCAGGAACAGTCCCCTAAGTTTGTTCATAGTCTGTACAGAGAGATCCCATAAAACTATGGCAGCATAGGTATTCCCCTGTACTAAGCACAATTCAGCAGGAACAGTCCCTAAGTTTGCTCATAGTCTGTACAGAGAGATCCCATAAAACTATGGCAGCATAGGTATTCCCTGTACTAAGCACAATTCAGCAGGAACAGTCCCTAAGTTTGCTCATAGTCTGTACAGAGAGATCCCATAAAAACTATGGCAGCATAGGTATTCCTCTGTACTAAGCACAATTCAGCAGGAACAGTCCCTAAGTTTGCTCATAGTCTGTACAGAGAGATACCGTAAAACTATGGCAGCATAGGTATTCCTCTGTACTAAGCACAATTCAGCAGGAACAGTCCATAAGTTTGTTCAAAGTCTGTACAGAGAGATCCCATAAAACTATGGCAGCATAGGTATTCCCTGTACTAAGCACAATTCAGCAGGAACAGTCCCCTAAGTTTGCTCATAGTCTGTACAGAGAGATCCCATAAAACTATGACAGCATAGGTATTCCTCTGTACTAAGCACAATTCAGCAGGAACAGTCCCCTAAGTTTGCTCATAGTCTGTACAGAGAGATCCCATAAAACTATGACAGCATAGGTATTCCTCTGTACTAAGCACAATTCAGCAGGAACAGTCCCCTAAGTTTGCTCATAGTCTGTACAGAGAGATCCCATAAAACTATGGCAGCATAGGTATTCCTCTGTACTAAGCACAATTCAGCAGGAACAGTCCCCTAAGTTTGCTCATAGTCTGTACAGAGAGATCCCATAAAACTATGACAGTATAGGTATTCCTCTGTACTAAGCACAATTCAGCAGGAACAGTCCCCTAAGTTTGCTCATAGTCTGTACAGAGAGATATCACAAAAATAAAAAAAATACAAAGCACAATTCAGCAGGAAAGTGTGTTAAAATACTATTATATAGTGAATAAAGTACCCCCTCTTGTAAAATATAGGGATATTATCGAGGAGTTCCATGACCATATAAATGCATGAGGCCTAATGCCATGGTCATAGAACTAGGGGGTAACTTCTAATATCCTCATATTTTGCAACAGGGGGTACTATATTTATTACAATTAAAAAGTTTCAGTGAGTCGTGTGACAGAAATGACATCACTAAGCTCCAATTATAACCGTTGATCACTAAGCACCTTTTATATATATATATATATATATATATATATATATATATATATATATATATATATATATATATATATATATATATATATATAATAGGAATGATTTATGTGTATATTTATATAAAATAGAAATATATATATTGCCAGAGTGTATTATATATATCTATACATATAGCATTCCTATTTGCCTTCCCCTAAAGTTTATTCTTTAATGTGATTTCACTACATGTTATTTATTGCTCATATTAACACAAAGACTGAGCAGATAAAATGAATAGAAATAAAAAGAGCAGAGAGGGAAGGGAAAGCCCGTGGGATTCTGGGTTGTGACAGAAGAGGAGACTAATTGCGTGTGTAATTAATTGCTCGTTATCTCCGTGTCGTCTCTACTCACAGGGGTGTCTTTATCTTCCCCCAGGAAGGAGAAGGCTGAGGGCAGGTGTTGTCTCAGTTGCTAATGATCTAATGACAGATAATTACTCCTCCCATCTGCTCCTCGGGGGCCTGTGGGAGCTCCGACCCTGCAGAGCGTTGCTAATAGCTGAGAGCGCTCAGGAGTGTGTACAAGACTAATGGAAACTGCTCTGCTGGGAACTCACTCAATTACTCACCCACATCATTCCATTAGCAATTTTCCCTTCACTAAAATGAAAAATAGGTTCACTCTTTGTATGCTGGATGCGCTCCTCGTCTCCTCTTGTATTGCCCAATGGCCCCCGTTAGATTGTAAGCTCTTCAGCAGCCTTTTGTAAAACCTCATAAACCTCATGTTGACCTCCTCTCCACTGTACTGTTCAATGGCTTCAATAAATATCATCAGAAAATGAGAGTATTATAAAATATGATATAACATTATACATTATATTACATGTAAACCTTGTTTATTGTTTATTATACAGTTTAGAAATGAACTGCATTAGACTGACTTTTTTTTTTTATCATAATCTGTTTTACAGAGAAACGTCCATGTCCCCCAACTTTTATTTATTTCATGCATTATTTGTATTTATTTATTACTATTGATTATTTACATGGCTTTTTTTTTTATTTTTAGCTGATTTTTTATTTTATGCATTAAGTTATTGGTATATTTTATTATACAGGTTATCTGGAAATCCAGATTCGAATCCAGGATTCGGTTCGGGATTTGGCCAGGATTAGCCCTTTTTTCCAGCACGATTTGGCCGAATCCTTCTGCCCGGCTGAACCGAATCCGAATCCTAGTCTGCATATGCAAATTAGGGGCAGGGAGGGAAATTGCGTGATTTTTTGTCACAAATCTAGGAAGTAAAAAATGTTTTTCCCTTCCCGTTTCCCACCTGATTCGATATATATATATATATATATATATATATATATATATATATATATATATATATATATATATATATATATATACACCCCAGATCCTGAGCATTCTGGATAACAGGTCCTAAACCTGTATGCTCGGGACCTGGGGTTTTCCTGATAAAGGGTCTTTCTGTAATTTGGATCTTCATACCTTAAATCTACTAGAAAATCATATAAACATTAAATAAACCCAATAGGCTGGTTTTGCTTCCAATAAGGATTAATTATATCTTAGTTGGGATCAAGTACAAGCGACTGTTTTATTATTACAGAGAAAAAGGAAATCATTTTTAAAAATTGGAATTACTGCATTTGATTAAAATGGAGCCTATGGGAGACGGACATTCCATATTTTGGATCTTTCTGGATGACAGGGTTCCGGATAACTGATCCCATACCTGTATATTTATTTCTTATTTTTTATGTTATTAGTTTGAATCGTTATTATATATTTAATTTATATATTATTTCTATAGATTTTTTTCCCCCAGATTGTTTTTAATATGAATCAAGAACCAGACGTCAGCATTAGTTTTTTGTATGTATTTATTAGTATTGATTATATACATGTATTTGTATTATTTTTTAAAGTACCTATATTATGTTATTGATTTATTTTACTATACATTAATTTATTTTATTTTTAATTTTTATTTAGTTTATTTCTTTATTTTATATTTATTTTATTTATTTATTTGTATTATTTTACATATTATTTTGCACATGTAGGGGGCTGATAAATACCTTCCCCATTTATTATGCGCTCCCCTAAAGACACTGAAGGGCCCCTTAGTTATGGAGGAATTATTTGCGCCTCTTCCTTTTGACTTTTAGAGTTACCTAGTTTAGCCACATGGTGGCAGTGATTGAGGATATATATGTTGGAGCCCACAAAGGTTCAGGGCTTTTGCCAGGGACTCCCTAATGAGTGGAAGAGAGTCAAGAGTGCAACATACCTCCCAACTGTCCCTTTTTCGGAGGGACAGTCCCTCTTTTGACAGCTCAACCAGCAGTCCCTCATTATTTGTACTGGAAAGTCCCTCTTTTCTCTGCACTGAACAGCCAGAAAAAGAAACAAAGTTTCTCACTTAATTGGCTTTTAGCAGAGAGCCCAAAACAGCTAACAGGTGCAAATAAGATACTTTGTAACAATTTTGAGACACAAAAACACAGTTTAGATAAGGACAAATATTTCAAACTTTCATAACCTGCCAAATTTTGTAGAACGAACATGGTAATTAGGGGGTGTGGCCACAGAAAGGGGTGTGGTCAAAAAATTGCTGCACTACGTGCCGAAAAAAATTTTTTGTCCCTCTTTTTACTTCCAAAATGTTGGGAGGTATGGTGGAACTCCAGAGAAGTGCAGGATTTAGCGAGTGATCAGCTGTCTAAGAGATAGTTAGATATAGGTTATTTAGCTGAGCAGTTTTAGGCTCCAACAAGGAGTGCTAGAGGGACTAGATTCCCGGTGCCATTGTTGCCCAGTGGGGGAACCAGTGTGTAGGCCTCAGGAGTTAAAGTGTTTTACTTGAGTTCCACTCAAAGAGGAGTTTCAAGAGAAGAAAAGAAAACTCTGAGTGAACTGATTGATTCCTCTTGTCCCCTGTTCTACAGAGGTGAATGTTCTGCTCACAGTGTTAAAATAGGCTGGCAGGACATCAAGTAAGAACCCGGTGAGCCTCGGCCCTTGTTGTCCCTGCTAGCCCAGAAATACTCTCACCTGCCTGGTGCTCCCCGATCTCTCCCTGCCCGGAGGGTTGTTCTTAATAAATAAGTTCTGGTTAAATTACAAGAACCAATGGCGCCCATTCTTGTGAAATACTAAAGATTGCACTTTAATACCTCCTTGCCTCCACACCTGAATAATAGGTCTCATCTGGTGCAATTATTTGGTAAAGCGGATAGTTCTAAGTGAAGTTGCTGCTCAGAAATGTAAAGTACACCATTGCATAACTAGCTATTTACTAGTAACCAGTAATATTGAAGTATACCGAGAGGGGAATTTATTTAGTGGGATCACAGTGCTCTATCTGGCTCTATCAGACTTTGTTGCTAGCACCCAAGCCCTTGATTTCATCCCATTGTGGCTGCCGGCACCAGAGCTCCCTCCAAGTGGGGCAGTTTTCTTAGAAGATGAAGCTCCTCAGCAACAGGACAGCCAATATAGTATATACTGGCAGACAACCAGCGGGATGACCTATAATAGGAGGTGTGTGGGGCAAAAGCTGAACTGTGATACTCTGAGAATTGTAGTCCTCTGGGATAGCTAAATTTTTCTTCTCATATTTTACCCATGGGAATGGTCTACAATAGGTGATGGACCCTCACTTCAGCAGAGCTCAAAAGGCCTCTCAAAATTGACGCCGGCGTGATGTCACAAGGCTGCGACCAGGAGGAACCACATGGAAGCCGCCGCCTTCTTGGGAGACGCCGCCATCTTGGGAGACGCCATCGTGGGACTCCAGGTAAGGTTTCCTTACAGTACCCCCTTCCTTATGGGGGGCCTCAGGACCACCATGACCAGGCTTGGAAGGAAACTGCTTTTGGAATCTTCTAACAAGTACAGGAGCATGAACATCAGAAGATCTCACCCAGGAACACTCTTCTGGACCAAAACCCTTCCTTTCAATCAAGTTTTGCAATGTGCCCTTGGAGAAGCGAGAATCCAACACTCTTTTGACCTCAAACTCCTGGGATCCTTCCACAATAACAGGAGCATTGAAAGAAGAAGAAGGTTCCAAAGAAGAAGCTGGTTTAAGCAGGGACACATGGAACACATTGGGAATCCGCATCTCTGGAGGTAACTAGAGACGAACGGCCACAGGATTGATAACCTCAATAACAGGAGGAATCTTAATGCAGATATTTCTTGCGGACAACCAAACTCTATCCCCAAGGGAATATTGAGGAGTAAATGCGCTTCTTCTGTCGGCAAAATGCTTTTGAGATAAGGAACTCTTCTCCAGATTAGCTTTGGTGGCATGCCAGATGGCAGACATATGGGCAACTTGATCATTGGCCGCAGGAACATTGGTGAGGAGAAGATCCTGAGGAAAGGCCATAGGATGTTGACCCAATACGCAGAAAAAAGGGGATTTACTGGAAGAAGCATGAAAAGCATTATTGTGTGCAAATTCGGCCCAAAGAAGGAGGTCGGCCCAGTCATCCTGGCATAAGGATACATGACAGCGCAGGAATTGCTCCAGAGCTTGGTTGACTCGCTCTGCAGCACCATTGGACTGAGGATGATATGCAGATGAAAACTGAAGGGAGATGTGAAGAGCTTTGCACAAGGACCTCCAAAACTTAGAAACAAACTGTGACCCTCTGTCCGATACTATGTCCGCAGGAAATCCATGAAGGCGAAAAATGTGCTGGATGAATAGTCTAGAGAGTTCAGGAGCAGAGGGTAACTTGTGGAGAGGAATGAAATGGGCCATCTTGCTGAACCTATCCACCACCACCCAGATAACCGTATGACCCAAGGAAGCAGGAAGGTCAACAATAATGTCCATGGCCAAATGAGTCCAGGGTCTTGAGGGAATGGGTAATGGAAGAAGAAGACCTTTGGGTGGAGAATGTCCAGACTTAGAGGCAGCACAAATGGCACAGGAAGAAACGAAATCCTTCTTTCCGTCTTTCCGAAGAGTAGGCCACCAAACCAGGCGGGAAAGCAAATCGGTTGTCTTCCGAATCCCAGGATGACCAGCCTGCTTGGAACTATGAGACTGCTCAAGAATCAACTGACGGAGTTCAGGTGGAACAAAGGCTACCCCCAGGGGAGTATCCGACGGTGCAGAAGACTGTGCAGATAACAGTTGAGAAGCCACTGAAGGAGTTAGAGCCACCACAATCTTGGTAGAGGGTAAGATAGGTTCAAGATTCCTGGAACTGGTCTCTTCAGGAAGAAAACTCCTAGACAAAGCATCAGCCTTCTTATTTCTGGAACCAGGACGAAAAGTCAAGACAAAAGTGAACCTGGAAAAGAATAGTGACCACGAGCTTGTCTGGGATTCAAGCGTTTTAAAGTCTGAATATATTCCAAGTTCTTATGATTGGTAAAGATGGTCACCGGGACAGAAGAACCCTCCAGCAAATGCCTCCATTCCTCCAAGGCCAGTTTTACAGCTAACAGTTCACGATTTCCCACATCGTAATTCTGTTCAGGGGAAGAGAATTTTTTGGAGAAGAAGGCACAAGGGTGTAATTTTCCATCACTTGAGGACCTCTGTGACAAGACTGCTCCAGCCCCCACATCAGAAGCATCAACTTCAATAAAAAACGGCAGAAGGGGATCAGGGTGTCTTAGAATGAAAAAGAGTCTTTGAGATCTTGAAAGGCTTCCAGTGCCTGTGGAGGCAAACAGCTCGGTTTTCCACCCTTACGAAGAGAAAGAATAGGTGCAATCTTGGAAGAAAAACCTTTAATGAACTGCCGGTAATAGTTGGCAAAGCCAATGAAATGCTGAATAGACTGTCACGGCCGGCACCCAATACCAGAACAGGTGCCAAGTACCCTGGTCTCGGCTCGGCTTCACCAGTAGTGTGACCACCGTTGGGCTTCGGGAGGAGCCCTCAGCTTACTTGGGTGCCACCTGGACTTAACGAGGGGTACTAGGCGAGATGTTCTGGCTAGCAGAGGGGCACGGCAGGTAGCAGAGTCTATTGGGCCGAAGGTCACGGTACAAATGGAGCAGGCAAAGAGAATCGTCAGACTGGCAGGGTCGAGGCAGGCAGATATCGAGAATAGTCAGGCAGGCGAGGGTCAAACCGGGTTGTCAATCAAGGGAATTGGCAGGAAGAGTTGTCGAAGGCAGGCAAGGGTCAGGTTCCAGAGATCAGAATAGTCAAACAGGCAGGCAAGGGTCAAAAACGGATAATCAGACAGAATCAGACAAAAGCACAAAGCTCAGAAGCACCAGGAATAAATCCTATCACGGGCAATGCATAAAGTAAAACTGTACCTTTAAATAGCATTTGAATTTCGCGCCCTTGCGCGCTGACGTCATTACGTCAGCGCGCCTGCGCCTTCAAGAAACCCCAGAGCGCGCCGCGCGCGCCCTAGGATGCCGGCGCCTGCGGCCTACAGAGCCGCTCGTCGAGGCAGGCGTCCCTGCCGAGGGGGCGACAGGCGTCCCTGTCGTCCCCCCCCTAGACCACCAGGTATGCTCGTTACATTACCCCCCCCTCTAGGGGGGGCCACTGGACCCCCAGGCTTACCGGGAAACCTAGCATGGTATTGTCTCCTGAGGCGGTCAGCCTTGATGTCATCAACTGAGACCCAAGAGTTCTCCTCAGGACCGAAGCCCTTCCACCTGGTAAGATATTGTAACTTACCCCTCACGAGGCGGGAGTCGAGGAACTCCTGGATCTCATACTCAGGCTGACCTTCAACCAGCACTGGGGGAGGAATAGACAGATGACGAGAATTATTAGCAGGCTTCAAAAGAGAGACATGGAAGGAATTAGAAATTCTGAAATTAGGAGGTAACTGAAGACGGACAGAGGATGGATTAATTACTGCAATGATGGGGTATGGACCAATGAATCTAGGACCCAGTTTAGGAGAGGGAACCTTCAACTTGATATTCTTTGTCGACAACCATACTAAATCTCCCACCTTGTACTGGGGTGCTTCCCTACGGGATTTGTCAGCAGCTCTTTTCTGAGCTAGGGAAGCTGCGGATAAAGAATTATGAACTTGAGACCAAATTTCGGAAAATTTCAGGATAGAAGAATTGGCAGAGGGTACAGGGGAATTAGAGTCAGAAAAAGAAAACGCTTTGGGGTGCAAACCATAGACAACAAAGAAAGGAGACTCTCCAGAGGAGGAATGGGTAGCATTATTGTATGCAAATTCTGCCCAGGGTAGCAGTTTGGACCATGTGGACTGGTTATCAGACACATAGCATCTGAGATACTGCTCAAGGGACTGGTTCACCCTTTCGGTTTGACCGTTAGTTTGGGGGTGATAGGCAGAAGAGAAAGACAATTCAGTACCCACCAAAGAACAGAAAGCACGCCAAAATCTTGAAACAAACTGAACCCCCCTGTCAGAAACAATATTTACAGGAAAACCATGAAACTTAAAAATATGAGTAATAAATAAGTCAGCCAGGGTTTTAGCAGAAGGGAGATGTGGAAGAGGAATAAAATGAGCCATTTTGCTGAACCTATCAACCACCACCCAAATCACTGTCTTACCCTGAGAAGGAGGCAACTCCACAATAAAATCCATGGAAATGTGAGACCATGGTTTCACTGGAACGGGTAAGGGGTTTAATAGACCCTGGGACAGAAGATGAGATGACTTAGACCTCTGGCAGACTGGACAGGAAAAGACAAATGTTTTAGTATCCAGTTTGAAGGAAGGCCACCAGACATGACGGGATAAAAGAGAAATGGTTTTTGTAATACCTGGATGACCCGCCACTTTAGAATCATGAACCTCCCTTAACACTTGTTCCCTAAGTTCCTCAGGAACGAACCATCTACCAGATGGGGTTTCAGCAGGAGCTGATGACTGTAAAGGGGACAGTAAGGAAGAGAGGTCAGACTCCAAGGTCGCAACAATTATTTCCCTTGGAATGATGGGAGTACACTCACTAGAGTCAGGGGAAATTGCTTCAAAACTCCTCGAAAGTGCATCCGCCTTGGTATTTTTAGTCCCAGGCCGGAAAGTCAAAGAAAAATTAAACCTTGTGGAAAATAGAGCCCACCTAGCCTGCCTAGGATTAAGGCGTTTAGCAGACTCTATATACAACAGATTTTTGTGGTCAGTATAGACCTTCACCAGATGTTTTGCACCCTCCAGGAGGTGCCGCCATTCCTCAAAGGCCCATTTGACTGCCAGCAATTCCCTGTTACCTATATCATAATTCACCTCTGCGGGAGAAAACTTCCTGGAGAAGAAAGCACAGGGATGTAACTTGTTGGTAGTCGGGTGCCTTTGAGAAAGGACTGCCCCAGCTCCCACCTCAGAGGCGTCAACCTCCACAATAAAAGGAAGCGCAGTGTCGGGGTGACGGAGGATTGGGGCAGAACTGAATTCCTTTTTGAGGAATTCAAATGCTTGAACGGCCTCAGGGGGCCATATACTGGGATCAGCGCCCTTTTTAGTTAGATTAGTGATGGGGGCCACAATGAGGGAAAAAGTTCTGATGAATTGACGGTAATAATTAGCAAAACCAAGAAATCTTTGGGTTGCACGTAACGAAAGGGGTTGGGTCCAATCCAGGACTGCTCTCACCTTGCCTGGATCCATTTCTAGACCCTTGCTGGAAATGTTAAACCCCAAAAACTGAACAGAAGAAACCCCAAAAGTACATTTCTCAAGTTTCGCATAAAGATTATTTCCCCTTAGCCTCCGTAAGACTTCACGAACATGATTTTGATGTTCTTTCAGGTTAGAGGAAAAAATCAGAATGTCGTCTAGGTAGACCACTACGAAGATCCCCAGCAGGTCCCGGAAGATGTCATTAACAAACTCCTGAAACACTGCGGGGGCATTACAGAGGCCGAAAGGCATAACGAGATACTCGTAGTGGCCATCCCTGGTGTTAAATGCAGTCTTCCACTCATCACCCTCCCTAATACGGATCAGGTTATAAGCCCCCCTAAGATCAAGCTTGGAAAAGATTTTAGCATCTTTGACCTGATCAAAGAGTTCAGAAATTAAAGGGAGAGGGTAGCGGTTTTTTATGGTGATCTTATTGAGCCCCCTATAATCAATACAGGGGCGAAGACTACCATCTTTTTTCCCAACAAAAAAGAAGCCCGCCCCCGCAGGGGAACTAGAAGGTCTGATGAAACCTCTTTCTAGATTTTCCTTTATATACTCTTTCATTGCCTGGGCTTCGGGCAATGAAAGAGGATAGGTTCTACCACGAGGAGGAGTAGATCCAGGAACCAGATCAATTGGGCAGTCATACTGCCGGTGTGGGGGTAAGGTTTCTGCTGCCTTTTTAGAGAAGACATCTGCGAATTCTGCATATGCAGCAGGTAACCCTTCAAGCGAGGTAGTTGCTACTACAGAGGGAACACATACTCCATCACACATAGCACCCCACTGAACCACCTCCCTGGAGACCCAGTCAATCAGAGGGTTATGCCTCTGGAGCCACGGTAACGGCAAAATAAGAGGAGAGGAAGCACCTTCTATGAGGTAAAAAGCTATCTCCTCACAATGCAAGTTATTTATACACATGGAAAGAGATACCGTCTCCCTGGAAATTACACCTGACCCTAAGGGTCTTCTGTCCACTGCCATTATTCTCATGGGGGCACTTAGGGAAATTACAGGGATACAGAATTTAGTGGCAAAAGCAGTATCCAGAAAATTACCCTCTGCCCCAGAATCCACAAATGCAGACACCCTGACAGAGCCCGTAGGCCAGGTTAGTTTAACCGGTAACAAAACCTTGGAGGCAGACTGGGGAGAGGAAACTCCTGCACCCAAATGGAGCTCCCCTTCTCCATTTAGGCTTCGGAGTTTCCCGGCCTCTTAGAACATTGGTTCAGAAAATGCCCTTTTTCACCACAGTACATGCAAAGACCCTGAGTACGCCTGCGTGCCTTTTCCTCAGGAGTTAAATAGAATATGCCTAATTGCATAGGCTCCTCCTGAGGTAGAAGCACAGAGGGGTTAGAAGATTTTACATGGGTCACCACATTAGATCTAAAATTAGTAACCCCCTGAGAAGCTTGTACTCCTCTCATCCCTTCTCTCCCTTTGCCATCTATCTACCTGGATGGCGAAGGACATGAGGTCGTCCAGATTAGAAGGTAGGGGAAAATTAACCAAACTATCTTTTACAGAATCAGATAACCCCAACCGGAATTGACTCCTTAGAGCCAAATCATTCCACCCAGTCTCCACTGCCCACCGGCGGAATTCGGTGCAATACACCTCCGCATCCCTTTTCCCTTGGCGTAACTTACGAATCGCGGTATCGGCAGACGATGCACGATCCGGGTCATCGTAGAGAATGTATCTGTTAAAGAAAGTATCAAGGGAAAAACGAGCAGGGTCAGAGGAAGGCAGCCTGAGGGCCCAAACTTGGGGGTCACCCAAAAGTAGGGTCATTATGAACCTTACTTTCTCCTCATCTGATTGGAAAGAATGAGGGAAAAAACTAAGGTACAGCTTACATGCCTCTTTGAAAACAAAAAATTTAGTGCGATCCCCACTAAACCTTTCGGGGAACACAATTTTTGGTTCATGGGGTTTTGATGAGTTACCCCAATTGGCAGAGGAACCCACAGAAGGTGTAGGAACCGGAACAGGTTGCTGCTGTGAAGCTTGCGTGCCCTCCAGCTGTCGGGTTAGGTTGTGAAAACCCTGTAGGAGGTAATTTTGCTTCTGTTCATGATCCTCCAAGCGCTGTAACAATGTAGTAAGAAGCACTTCGGTAGTAGTTGGAGGAGCAGCAGCGGCAGCAGCTTCATCGTGACTTTCGTCCTCCATGGCCCGTGATAATGTCACGGCCGGCACCCAATACCAGAACAGGTGCCAAGTACCCTGGTCTCAGCTCGGCTTCACCAGTAGTGTGACCACCGTTGGGCTTCGGGAGGAGCCCTCAGCTTACTTGGGTGCCACCTGGACTTAACAAGGGGTACAAGGCGAGATGTTCAGGCAGGGTCGAGGCAGGCAGATATCGAGAATAGGGGAATTGGCAGGAAGAGTTGTCGAAGGCAGGCAAGGGTCAGGTTCCAGAGATCAGAATAGTCAAACAGGCAGGCAAGGGTCAAAAACGGATAATCAGACAGAATCAGACAAAAGCACAAAGCTCAGAAGCACCAGGAATAAATCCTATCACGGGCAATGCATAAAGTAAAACTGTACCTTTAAATAGCATTTGAATTTCGCGCCCTTGCGCGCTGACGTCATTACGTCAGCGCGCCTGCGCCTTCAAGAAACCCCAGAGCGCGACGCGCGCGCCCTAGGATGCCGGCGCCTGCGGCCTACAGAGCCGCTCGTCGAGGCAGGCGTCCCTGCCGAGGGGGCGACAGGCGTCCCTGTCGTCCCCCCCCCTAGACCACCAGGTATGCTCGTTACATAGACTTTGTACTGGTAGGAAGAGGCCAATCTTGAATGGCAGATGTCTTGGCAGGATCCATCTCGAAGCCTCTTTGGGAGATGATGTAACCCAGGAAGGGTATTTTAGGGGTTTCAAAAAGAACATTTCTCAAATTTAGTGTAAAGAGCGTTCTTTCTTAGACGGTTGAGAACCTCACGAACTTGCGATCAATGTTCTTCCAAGGTTTTAGAGAAAATTAGAATGTCATCCAGGTAGACAACAACACAAAGTACAAGAAGATCTATGAAAATATCGTTTATGAACTCCTGGAAAACTGCGGGCGCGTTGCAGAGCCCAAATGGCATGACAAGATATTCGTAATGTCCATCACGAGTATTGAAAGCAGTTTTCCACTCATCGCCCCACGAATGCGGATTAAATTATAAGCTCTGCGCAGATCCAATTTTGTGAAGAGGCGAGCACCCTTGAGTTGATAGAATAACTCAGAGATAAGAGGAAGAGGGTAACGGTTCTTGGAGGTGATCTTGTTTAACCCCCGGTAGTCGATACAGGGGTGTAGACTACCATCTTTCTTCTGGACGAAGAAGAACCCTGCTCCTGCTGGAGAAGAAGGACGGATGAAACCTTTTTGAAGATTCTCCAGGATGTATTCTTTCATGGCCCTGGTTTCAGAAAGGGAGAGGGGATAAGTACGACCCCGGGGAGGCATTATACCAGGAAGCAGCTCTACAGGGCAGTCGTATGGTCGATGAGGTGGAAGAGTTTCAGCAGATTTTTTACAGAAAACATCAGAAAAATTTTGGTAAGCAGAAGGCAGAGAAGATAAATCCATGGAATCAGAGGATAATTTCAGGAGGGGTTCCTTCAGGAATGCAGTTCTGCTGGCAAAAGGAACTCCAATGAGAGATTTGTGAGGTTGACCAGTCTATGACCGGATTGTGTAGTCGGAGCCATGGTGGTCCCAGGACCACTGGTGTGGAGGGGCAATCAATGATAAAGAAAGAAATCTCTTCAGAATGTAGGGACCCGACTTTGAAGGGAAGCTTGAGTGAAGACTTGAAAATAAAAGCAGAGGACAATGGTCTATCATCGATGGCCAAGACTTGAAGAGGTTCAGGTAATAATTGGAGAGGAATGTTGTTCAGCAAATGCCCGATCCAATAAGTTTCCTGCCGCTCCAGAGTCTAGGAAGGCTTGAGAAGAAATGATCTTGGTGGAAAGTTGGATCTGAACAGGCAAAAGAAGTCTGTGAGAAGAATTATAGGGAGGAGCATTAATTCCACCCAAGTCTCCCCAAGCTTACCTAGGCGTTGGCGTTTCCCGGCTTCACAGGGCACTCATGGGCAAAGTGCAAAGGCAAAGTGCAGGCAAAGTCCTGCTGACCGTCTCCTCAATTTCTCCTGTTCAGATAGTCGAGCACGTCCAATCTGCATTGGTTCTTCCGCAGTAGATGTTGGAGTGGAAGAAGAGGCAGAAGAGGAAGCACCAGTCCAACAGATCGCGGTACAGGCAAGGATTTAAGAAAGAGAATGGTGAAGTCCAGGCAATATGGTCGGTTCAGGCAGCAAGGGTTCAGTAATCAGGAACAGGCAAGGATCAATTCACAAAGGTCAAGACAATAGCAATAGAAGCGCACCCAGGAACTCAGAATAAAGAACCTAGTGTAGGACAATGTGAGCAATGTCTCAGCGTCTTTTATAGGCCTCCTTTGGCGCCAAAATAGACGCAGTGGCGTCATGATGCTGGCGTCCATATGCATGCGTTTTCAACGCTGGCGTTCATTCTGACGCTTTAGACGCTGGCGTGATGTCACAGGGCTGCGACCAGGAGGAACCACATGGAAGCCACCGCCATCTTGGGAGACAACGCCATCTTGGGAGACGCCATCTTGGGACGCCAGGTAAGGTTTCCTTACAGTGAGCTAGTTCAGTGCTGTCCAACTTCTGTGGTATCAAGGACCAGAATTTTTCTGGCCTACATGTGGAAAGCCGATAATGGAAGCCAGTGTTGAACCACTCCCTGTTTTAAACCACATCCACTTTAACCACACCCATGTTACCACAAGACCATATCCACAATAATGGTGGTAGCACACTTATCACTCATATGTGAAAAAAGTTGTCATATTAAGACATACCCTTAAATCCAGATTCATCCTCCTCCCCTGTGGATAACACAGCACCCCTCTCCCCAAGCACATGATTAAAAAGCTTAGGGCCCCAACAACAATTTTCAAATGCTAACAAACCCCCAGAACAAATACCAGGCTTATTTTCCACAGGCAGAGCAGGGCACACACAGACAGGGAGCATAAGGAAGGCAGAGTATGGCACACACAGGGAGCATAGGGCAGGCAGAGTATGGCACATACAGGGAGCATAGGGCAGGCAGAGTATGGCACACACAGGGAGCATAGGGAAAGCAGGGTATGGCACACAAAGTGAGCATAGGGAAGGCAGAGTATGAGACACACAGGGAGCATAGGGCAGAACAGAGCAGGAGACAGGGAAACCTATCAGGACCACTCTAAAATGTACTACATACAGTAACACAGTGCTGGTGCCCCTTCATATGAGGTGTGAACAGGTGGACAATGCAGGGGCCAGTTATTTCTGTAGTGATACCTTTTAAATCTTACACATGGTAAGCAGACACAGCAGCCAGACTTTCATGTGGGGTGCCACACAAGGGGGCGTCGTGGACCACCGCTAGTTGGACAGCATTGAGCTAGATAATGGGGGGGTCCAGCAACATATGGTCAGCAAGGAAACCAGGTGATCATCGCCATGTTTGCTGGCATTGATGTTTCTGACTCTGTAAGTCTAAGACTGATGAGTCCAGGAAGTGGCAAGAGTATGACTGCATGAGATGTCTGAGGTGGGGTAATGAGGAATATTGTAGAATTATAATGGCAAGCTTGCCCCCTTTCATATGCATGGCAATCTACATCTTGACCCCAGGGATTCTGCCACACATGGAACGTTAACAGAGGTAGCCAGGCTGGGAGTGGGTTGTTAAAGGGTGAAAGTCAGTATATTTCTGCTCCTAAGGTAAGTTGGGTTCTCTGATTAATTCGTTTTTCATGTTACTTTGGGAGATCGGTGGGATTATTGTCGTTATGTTTTTCTCATGCCAAGGTGAATGTGTTGGTGGTTAGAAACGTGTTCAACTATTGGACAAAGCACTTAGGGTAGAATTTGTGAAGTTAGGTTTTACTTCAAGGTATGGTGTGGAAGCAAGTTTTGTTGATGGTGATTCAGTGAGCCAGGCTAGCCCCCACCTGGACATACTGATGATGTATGCAAAGGGAAACAACTTGGGGAAGATGTGCCATTGGGAATTAGAGTTATGCAACATGTTATGGGAAGGTTAAAGATTGTACTATCTATAGTCATGTAGTATGTACTTCTTACCCTACACTCTGTGTGGGCAGGATAAATATGTGGAAAATGAGGCTGTATGTATCTCTTCTCACTTTCTTTCTGTACAGGGTATATATGGTTACTCATTCTGCATGTGCTATAAACCTGACCCTCTGCATAGTTACTCATTCTGTACTCTTAGGTTATTCACTCTGTTGGTACCTATCACCTTCCCTCTGGCTGGGCAGGGTATATCTATGGTTACTTATTGTGCAGGTACCACTGACTTTCCCTCTGTCGAGGCACAAGGAAGTGTACACCACTCACGATGCTCTTTGTCAAGGTAGTGGACATCTGTAGTTATTACTATTATATGCCATGGGGCTATGACTGGACTAAAGGAGAAGCTAAGAACAGTGAGCAGACACAAAAGGAGGAACATGGAGAAGGAATGGGGTGTCCATTACCTAGTTTGTTTTTAGTTTTGAAGAAGCTCAGGACAAAAGAGATATGAGGTTCAATTATCTACAGGTATATACAGTAGAACTTTCCAACCTATGGTCCTTCAACTCCAATATGGGTGTCAACCAGGGTCGAATCCTGTTCAGGTTTCAGACTTCTCCTGACAAGCCGTTTTGAACTGGAGAGCCAGTGTAAAAAATGGACTGTCCAGTTCAAAACCAGATAAGTGGCCACCCTACTTAGAAGCAAAGTTCTTCCTGTATGGGCAATAATATTTATGATGATGTCTGAAAGGATAATGGTTATAAAGCTAAACTGCAAACATGTGTTCACACAACCTCTCCAAGAGAAGGCAAATGCCGTCTCAATGGATTTTCCAGATGAGGTGAGATTTAATAGTTCCCCCGAGGATAAAATATTTAAATACCCCTGAAGTGGCAGAGAAACTGTGCATTTGAATTTTCAGGCAGGCTGCTGAGGTTGGTCTTACAGACATACATCTTCAAAATAAGTTCTTTATCAAGGCTTGGCAAATAGACTGGTTCTTTGATTGGAGCAGGGTCCTGCTTCTCTACACCAATAACCCAAGCAAGAATCAACTAGCAACTGTAACACTGCCACCCTATTGAACCAAGAATTGGCACACAGTTGGATTTTTCTCAGGACATTTATAAAGCAGCCCCAAAGAACTTGATAGTGCTCTGATGACAGAGAGAAGAGAGCCAGGCATCTTAAATACCATTGACATAGTTTCCTAGTTGATGGACAATGATTTCAACAATGTTCTCTCTGTGGCTTTTCTTCTTGTTCCCTCTTCCCTTGAGATGTGCATGCATCTTGAATCGACAGGGGGTCAGTGGATATGTAGAAGAGGGGGACATAACACTTTGGGGGATGTTTCCCTTACACCTTGACCCTGGTGCCTCCCTTCAAACCTTTACAGAGCCACCAAACTCTGCACCATGCAAAAGGTGAGAATAAAGGCTTGGGGTGGTTAAGCCTCCTTAAACCAACACCTCCTAAAGCAAACAAGATTGGGTCATTATAGATGAAATAAGCATTATATTTATCATGTCATGAGTTTGGGGCTATTACATATAAAACTGCCATTATTCTATAAGGTGTTCTGGGAGGTATTTTACATGATATTGCCAATCCATTGAACATGAATGACTCCTGCAGAAGGAATACAATGTAGGCTTAGAGTCAACTTATTTATAGTAATTCAAAATATTCCATTGCTAGCAAATTTCCTGGTCTATAGTTTTTGTTTGTTGACTTTTGGTTTGTTTTGTTTTCCCTCTTCCATTTTAAAATTCTAACCAGGTAGGCCAATATCACTTTTCATCTTAACCCAAAAATGTTCTATTTGAGGCTACATTTCAAGTGTTATGTTTTATTACTTATCTTTCTATAGAGGCAGTCTCCCATTCTGACTTCCAAGCCACTTCCTTGTTGTTAGGGTAATCAGAGCCCTAGCAACCAGCCAGCAGCTAAATTTCCAAACTTAATGTCCTGCAGAACTTGATGAACATATGTTATTAGTCACCGTTCCTATGTTACTGTATTGCCATAATATGCTTGGACTTTTTTCCATCAGATTCAGCTTTCGCTCATATCGTTGGGTTCTTGCAATGATGTTTGCAATTGTGGAGCTAAACAGGACCCCTCAGATCTTGCCAAACCTGACATGGGGTGTAGGAGTGCTGGACACCTGTAGCAGTGCGAGCAGAGCTCTTGAGGGTGCAGCCTGGCTCCTGTCTGGGGCCCCTGCTGGAACTTTAAGTCACCATTGTCGTAGGTCTTCACAACTGACTGCAGTGCTTGCTGACTCAGGGGCTGACTCTGTGCTGAGTGTGGCAAAAGTACTGGGGCTGTACAGGTATCCACAGGTAAGCCAGGAGAAAGGCAAGGATAGTACATGGTATAACCATGGCAAGCCCCATGGTTTGGGCCTCTGCAACAAAATAGATCAATCATTAAGATCCTTTCATCTCAAACCTGGTGGGTTAGTGGGGTCAGTATTTATATAATAGCCATGAGGGATATTACAGGGCCAGAGTTACAGAATAGATGGTCTTGTGGTAAGGTCAAATGGTGAAAACTGCTTTACAACCAAAGCTACAAACCAATGGGTAGCGCATCCCTCATATTGATAACAATGGAATAATATATATTCTGAAGCTGGTGTTCTAGGGATGAATTCTGTCAGCCCAGCCCTAAGACCAGCTCTCAATTTATATTAAATCTAAAAATATAGATAGTATGTAGCCCACCATTGAGTGTGCTTTATCAGTATGAATTGAAGTGTATGGACTTTTATGCTTGTAGTGTGCCTTAGACCCACTTGTACCAGGGTAACCCCCAGCAACTCCCGGTATCTCCTCTAGGCAAAATAGAATCCAGTCCCAGGGATTTCTTTGCAGTGATAACTTGTTTATTAACAGCGAACAACAACATAAGTGCACTCAGTAGTCCAGTAATTGAGGTAAATTCATATACAATATAGACAGATCCCTCCCAGAGGTAAAGTAGATAAAGTATAAGTTACCACACTCCAGAGGCAACTCCTTCCTGAGGGTAGAGCACTGGGCTTTGGGATTCTCAGCCTGGGTCCTGTATCTTGGCACCTACCTGGTCCTCAACTTACCAACTGAAATCCCTGCAATAGTGGTACACACACTAGAGGGTCTTAACCCTTGTTTCTCCTTGTTGGTGCAGAAGTTGCTCACTATCTTCACTGATCCTGAGCCTTCCTCTTGCTTCTAGAGAAACTATAACAAAACTATCGCTTGTTAACCCTATCTAAACTTTTACCAAACAGTAGCCCTGGGCCTGTAACAACCTCACAGAGAGGTAAGGTCCCAGGAAAGACCTTGAGAACATGAGGCTATATCCCTTTATACTTTTAAATGCTGCCATCTACTGGGCAACAAGAAACTAGCTCAAATTACACTGGACCCAGGAAGGGAGACATAGCTGACTGACTAGATCAAAGGACCACTTAGGTGTCCAACTATATAGGGAAATTGCCTGAGCAAACTATAACAAAACCTCAGGGTCCCCACATGGATGCTAATGTCAATGTTATGTTCTTTTTTTTCTTCTTCAGGTCAGTTATTTCATTCCTCCTCCTGAGCTCAGCAACCGAGTCCTCTTCCCAACATCCCTTAGTGTTGCACCAGCTCTAACAGCACAGGCTAGAGGTCTTATTAGACTTCTTCAGTTCTTTGGCTGGTCCTGGGTAGGTGTCCTTGTCCAGGAGGGAAGTGTCTCTACAGTAGCCCAGACTTTCCTCAAGGAACTTGAAGGCTCGGGAATCTGTGTAGCCTTCAATGAGAATGTTCCCTCTGTATCAGTAGATGTCAGTAAAATAGTGTCAGTTGTCAGACGCTCCACTGCTACGGTGGTGGTGGTTTTCTCCCTCGAGGCATATTTGAACCCTGTTCTTCTGGATTTGGCCCTTAAAGGAGACAGCAGACCAAGGATCTGGTTGACAACTGAAGGCTGGTCCACATCTCCGGGGCTGGTAGCTCCTTGGCTCTCCCAGTTTCTTCATGGAACTCTGGGTCTTGTTCTTCGTAATGGAGCCGCCCCAGGATTCAAAGAGTTTGTCTTTGGGTTACAACCCAGCATCCTACACAAGGACCCATTCCTTATAGAGTTCTGGGAGGAAGCATTTGGGTGTCATTGGGATGCAAGTGCAGATACATCTTCCTTTAATCCTAATCTCACAGTATCATCTATTTCTGCTTCAACAACTCCCACTTTTTCATTTATAACTTCCTCCTCTACTCACAAAGTATTATGCACAGGTAAAGAGGAACCAGCTTCTCTTCAGCTCTTCTCAGATATTGGAGACCTCCGTGTGACATACAATGTCTACAAGTCTGTGAGGATGATCTATGGAGCTCTGAGGGATATGGCCATGTGCAAAGAAGGAGAAGGGCCACTCTCTGGGGGCAGATGTGTAAACATTAGTGATTTCAAACCTTGGCAGGTGAGATGAAGAAGGGAGATGGAACTATTTTTTGTTCACTCTTTCTATTATCCCCCTTTCTCGGGCTTTTATTCACTCCTCTTTTTTGTGCATCTTCCCCTAGTTCCATTATTACCTTCGCAGAGTACATACTAAGGGAAATATTGGAGATGATTTGTATTTTGACCCCTCGGGAAATGCTCCAGCCGTATATGACATCATTAATTGGCAAACAGCACCTTCAGGAGGCTTTAGCTGGGCAATGGTGGGCAGCTATGAAAGTGGTGCCACTCATGGGAAAGACATGCTCATTAATGACAATTTTATCCAGTGGCGAGAAGATATTAAGAAGGTACAAGAACATTGTTTTTAAGGCCTGATGTGTAGACAACTTGTAATATTACTATGTTTCTTTTCTAATTACCTATTTTGCTGTTTTAGTCACCTAGTTCCGTATGCTCTGAGCATTGCACGACTGGCTTGAGGAAAGCTATACGACAGGGACAACCCAGCTGCTGCTTTGATTGTGTTCCATGCTCTTCTGGAGAGATTTCCAATCAGACTGGTAAGTGCTTTCCTACATTTAGGTGGTTCTGAAACTGTAAGGAAAGTGCTTTTTGAAAATGGGAGAAATTTAGATTGATATTAAATTAGATATAAATTTTAATGTTGTGACAAATATTTACACATGCATTATTCTACATGGTCTATTCCACGTTAATGCTAATATGTGTCCTCTCCAGACTCTGTTGAGTGCTTCCTGTGCTCAGATGATGAATGGCCAAATTCTGCTCGTAATCAGTGCCTTCCACGTGCCATAGAGTTGCTGTCACTCTCCGAACCTTTCGGTCTTTCTCTCGGAGCCACCTCTGTTATAGGATCTCTCCTGCCAGCTGCTGTCCTCGTCGTTTTCATCAGTAACCGAGACACTCCACTAGTACGAGCCAATAACCGTGGACTCAGCATTCTCCTACTGGCTGCACTCTTGTTATCATTTCTCTGTCCCCTTCTGCTCCTTCTCCCACCAGGATCTATCTTGTGCTTTATACGACAAGCAACCTTTGGGATACTCTTTGCTCTTTGCATATCATGCCTCCTAGCTAAGACTGTCATTGTTGTCTTAGCCTTCCGAGCCAACCAACTTAGCAAAAGTATCAGGGTAATTATGGGGCCACATAGTCCTATCTTGATTGCTCTCTTTTGCACTGTATTCCAGCTTATCCTCTGCCTCTCCTGGATAATAAAGTCCCCACCCTTCCCTGAACAAGATACTAAAAGTCAGGTGGGTATAATCACCATAAAGTGCAATGAGGGTCTTGGCTTCTGGTTTATGCTAGGTTACTTGGGCCTCCTCTCCACCATCTGTTTTGTGGTAGCCTTTCTAGCAAGAAAGTTACCTGGAGCCTTCAACGAGGCTACGCACATCACCTTTAGCATGGTGGTGTTTCTTTGTGTTTGGGTTTCTTTTGTGCCAGCCTACCTTAGCACCCATGGGAAGCTTGCAGTAGCAACCGAGATCTTTGCCATCCTGTCCTCCAGTGCAGGCCTCCTCTTTTGCATCTTCTCACCCAAATGTTACATAATTTTACTAAAGCCTCAGCTCAACACCCGGGTATTGGTCTCAAGCCACCAGAGAAGAAGACCAGGCTCCCACTGACATATTCCACAATCACAAAGTAAAAGACTTCTAGCTCTTGTTGATAATAAACTACATATGAAAATTAATAAAACCTGTAATAATGTAAATTATTAAAAAATATTCTGGTTGAATGTTTACAGTATATGTGTCTTATTTATATACGACTGGAAGCTATGCCCACTATCCCATCAGTTCTTACTATCTGTCTCCTTAGATGTAGAGTGATTTTTGTGTTTAGGGAGTGAGATTTACATTTATAATAACTCCAAGATCACATGGCCAGGGAAATGCCGTGACAATATCAAATGTAATACTGTGGAACAGATAGCATAAATTCAGTGCCAAATTTAAGTATAACCCCCAGAAAGCATAGCACCATAAATGAAGTGCCAATGTCAGGTATGCTATCTCCAGAACACATAACAAGGTACAGTGCCAACTCCATACATGATACCCCCCAATATCTGTCATTAAAGCTTCTAAAATTGTCCCCTTCCCACCACCTCCCATACTGTTACTGATCTCTAACACACCCCGCACACCAACATCTGTCTACTACCTTCACTTTCTCAGACTCTTCTCCAATTCCATTGATGACCTGAGATTTGTGTCAGCTGTGCCCAGTCTGGTGACCATTTTATTATAGAAACACATGCTAGTTTTTCCAGCTCACCTTTAATCACCAAGTACTAATTTAGAACTTTTTCTGTTTTCTTTTTTAGGCCTATGTTTATATAGTGGTGGAAAAAAACCTCTTGAACCAGATAAAGTTTCAGTGTTGTTTTATAAAACCTGTGCAGAGTAATGCTAAACACTTTCCATGATAGGAGGTATTAGCTTCTCTCTGACCCAGTGTCAGGCTAGGCCTCTTAGGTCCACTAGAGACCATGATTTCCAGGATCCACAGTTAGAACAATATAGTATGTTACAGAGCCCTTTGGTCTAAATAAGAATGGACTAATTGGTTAGAAGCAGTTATGGTTTTTGCCCACCAGGAGATCCTCTGGTCATCTGGTAAGGTCCTCAATGGACAGTAGACTTTATGTAGATAAGTAGGGATTTTGTCCTTTCAAGAAAGCATGTGCATTCCACATCCTTGTTAGACATACCCTAGAGAAAAATGAAGGCCAGGAATTGGTTTATGGGTTCAAAAATCCATATAAGGTTCAGCCTCTTTGGATTGCACATGAAAGAGGTGGTTGATGATGCTGAAGAACCTGAAGCAGCAGGCCTTAGTAAGAGAAGAAGCCATTTTCTTCCAATAATGATACCTTGAGAGATTGATCTAACAAAAGGATCAGGGCCCAAGAGTCTCAACAACTTTTGAAACTCTTTTTGATCCTAAACCCTCTAAACCATGGGTCACCAAGTGAAGACTCAAGTTTGTAAATCTAACAACCCTTTCTACTTCACCACATGACTATACAGATACACAAGGATTGTATAAGGGTGATTTGAAGACAGTGAACTTTATGAATATTCGATTCTGATGCTCTAATGGGTGACAAAAAGTGACAGATATTGCCTATGCATCCTAGTCTAGGATGTTTCACCAACACAGACACACACCAGCACTCTCATTGGTTGAAAGGGCTAATACAATTCAGGAGAAATTTTTCGTAGTAGTCTTAGCAATATACAGCCAATGAGCCAATCAGAACATACCATGATTACCATCTATCCAATGAAGTTTAAAAAATATTAATTTGAAACTTTAATTCATTCCAAAAATGTGATTGGGATCAGAAATTCCTTTACATTACAGGTTCACGCTTGGGTGCAATAAATCTTCTCCAGGGAATTTTCCTTTGTTTAGATAGGGGTTGTTTCTTAAATAGAAAAAGAGGTTCTGAAATAACAAAAGCATTTTCTGTGCATGCACATTGGAGTGAAGAAGACTTGACGGAAGCTTGTGAGAATCTGGAAAAGACATAGGGAGCCTGCGGGCCCCCAGCAGGAAGTGAATTCCATTTGCTGAGGGATGCTGGGAGTTGTAGTTTTTAAAAAGCTGGACAAAAAGTGTGAATAAAAGAAAAAAACACAGCTGTGGCTTTCATCCTTATATATTGCCCTATTCTCGCTTATATTGCATTTTTAATCTCACTTTAACTGCCCCAGCTCTATGCCCTATATTACTACGGCTGCCGCTGAGTTCATGTATGAGTTTCTCTACTGCTTGCACTTTCTCTAACTCTCTCCACCCCTGCCCCCCCCCCCCACAGGCAGGTCACTGCTGATAACAGCAGATTTAATAGCAAACTCAAAAAATGCTGAGACATTGAGAAAAGGCAGCACCGCTCTGAAGGTACAGTTCTTATACTATGCTCTTACCAGTGCAGGCAGCAGCGAGGTAGTCCAGGTACAGTCCACTATCAGCAGTAGACCCATTATATCTCTTGCCTTTGCTTTTGCAGAAGCCGCTCCCCATTAAGCCACGGTGCTGAGTGCTCATGGCTCCAATATTCTGGATCTTCATCTGCTTGCTGGTGAGTAAACCACTAAACTTGGGCAAATATTGGGGTAGAATGGTAGGACTCCTGTTCTTCTCAATATATAGCTGGTGGCTGTACATACAAGTGTGAAATATCTGTGTATTACTGAAAAATCTATATTCTAAATTAGAATAACTGTAAGTGTTTTTAATCTGGTTTTAAGCCACAACACTCCACGGAAACTGCCCTGACTCGACTAACTAATGACCTTTTAACCGCTAAAGCCAACAATCATTTCTCACTACTAATACTGCTTGACCTCTCAGCCGCATTTGACACTGTAGATCACCCTCTCCTCCTCCAGTCCCTCCAGTCGCTTGGCCTTCGTGACACAGCCCTGTCCTGGTTCTCTTCTTACATCACCAATCGTTCCTTCAGTGTCTCCTACAATGGAGTATCATCTTCTCCCCTACCTCTTTCTGTTGGAGTTCCTCAAGGCTCTGTCCTGGGACCATTACTATTCTCCCTCTATACTTCCTCCCTTGGCAAATTAATAAATTCGTATGGTTTCCACTACCACCTCTATGCTGACGATACTCAAATCTATCTCTCATCTCCTGATCTCAACCCAGAACTCCTAACTCGCGTCTCCTCCTGCCTGTCCGCTATCTCTACCTGGATGTCGCAACGCTACCTTAAATTAAACCTCTCTAAAACTGAAATGGTTCTCTTTCCTCCAAGAAACACCAGTAGCATCCCCGAAGTATCCATCATAGTTAACAATTCCACTATCACCCCCTCTCCCCAGGCCCGGTGCCTTGGGGTTATCCTAGATTCTGCCCTGTCATTCACTCCTCATATTCAGTCACTTATTAAATCATGTCACTTCCACCTAAGGAACATATCCAAAATACGATCATTTATCACCCAAGACGCTGCCAAAATTCTTATTCACTCTCTCATCATATCGCGTCTAGACTACTGTAACTCTCTTTTAATTGGCCTCCCCCTCCAGAGACTGTCACCTCTCCAGTCCATAATGAACACTGCTGCGAGGCTCATACACCTCAGCAACCGCTCATCCTCTGCCTCGCCATTCTGTCAATCCCTGCACTGGCTTCCGTTACCTTTCAGAATCAAATTCAAATTAATGACACTGACTTTCAAAGCACTTCACAACTCTGCTCCACCCTACATCTCTGAACTCATCTCTATATACTCACCCACTCGCTTACTTCGCTCCTCTACTGACCTGCTACTCAACTCTTCTCTCATTACCTCCTCACATGCTCGCATTCAAGACTTTGGAAGGGCTGCACCCCTCCTCTGGAACGCTCTCCCACGATCTGTCCGACTTTCTCCCAACCTTTCTGCTTTCAAAAAATCTCTGAAAACGCACTTCTTTCGAGAAGCCTACCCTCACTCTGCTTAACTACCAAACGCAACACCACATACAACACCACATTTCTCACCCACTTACTTCGATCTTGCCCACTCCCACACCTTGTGTATTACTCGCTTCCCTTTAGACTGTATGCCTATGCATAGGGCCTTCCTCACCTCTTTGTACCTGTATTGATTGTGATGTTTGTTACTCCATATATTCTATGTATGTAATTCATGTGATGTAGTTGTATAATCACAGTTACTTTACAGTGCTACGCAATATGTTGGCGCTATATAAATACATGTTAATAATAAAAATAATAAAAGTGGAGTAGAAGGCACTTACTGCCCCTGCGGCAGCACCACTGTTATCATCTGTATTTTGTGACACCACCATAGTCATCAATGATGACTCATCATTCAGTATAATAGTTTCTGTGAATGTAGGGATGGGCTTCCTCACTGAGTTTAAGATAACCCTTGTTCCTGGTACAACAACCCCCTTGTGGTTACTATGTTTAGCTTAATGTAAGGCAAGGGTGGCTTCCAGATGAACTCTATAGATGTCTTTATCTTCAGGCAGCAGATGTGTTTGCAGATCAGACTCCAGCATTTGACCGCACAGAAGTCCCATCCGTGGTCTGGCCGGACTGGATGTCCTACCTCCCTGATTACCTCCCACTCGCCTCATTGGCCATCCCAGGCACCCATGACACTATGGCATTTTATGGAGGCAATCTTGCTGAGTGCCAGTGCTGGCGTCTCGACAACCAATTCAAAGCTGGTATACGATTCCTGGATATCCGCTGTCGCCATTACCAAGACCGCCTGCCCATTCATCATGGAATTTCCTACCAGCGTACTGATTTTCCAACAATTCTTAATGACACTGTCACATTTTTGATGGAACACCCAATGGAGACTGTGTTGATGAGGGTTAAGGAAGAGTACGACCCATACCAGAACACAAGAAGCTTTTACAAGAGTGTAGACGAGGTTGTGAGACAGGTAGGAGAACAATGGTTTCTGCGGACCACCAGTATTCCCACCCTTGGAGAAGCTAGGGGCAAAATAGTTATATTACAGGACTTTTCTGCCCGTGGGGAAGGTCCAGACTTTGGCCCCCCATATCCAGGGTCCATGAGCATTTCTGACGAATACCAAGTCAATGATGATGCTGTTAAATGGACAGAGGTGTTGAGGCACCTCAATGTTGCCCAAAATGGTGACCCAGAAAGGCCTTACCTTACTTATACCTCTGGTGTACACTGGCTTCTCTACCCACCCGAGACCCTGGCTCGTAAGATAAACCCTAGAGTATTTGAGTATCTGAAAGGGAAGACCATTGGGCCAAAACGGTCGGTAGGAGTTGTCATTATGGACTTTCCAGGGGCAGAACTTGTCAGGGAGATCATCTTAGACAACTGGAAGTAACTAAGAAAGGTTCTGAAGGCATTACGGGAAGAGATTTCGGGTTTATGAGCTCTTTATCTGTATGCTTTAAGGTAAAAAGGGAAAGTTAACTTACAAATAGTTCTTTCATTTTTGATGGATCCTTATTTTTTCTGATCGTTAAATTATAAAATTAATTGAAAATTACATCAGAATATCGTTTCAATGGGATAATGGCTGGAAAAATCCAAGAACTGAATAAGAGAAGTAAATAAATGTTACATTTAAAAAAAAGTAGTGTTTCAACACATTGTGGTTGCTAGGGTCAACAACTGTAGCCACCAGGGAGGTGGAAGTAGCAGTTGAGGTGGCAGAGGTTTATATTATGAAGCTATGGAGAATGCAGTTTGAATTGAATGCCTGTTTTTCCTGGGAAGCTTACTGGATTTTCCCATGTAACAATGTGGGGGCTTGGAGGAAAGTAGGAGGGGTTGTGGTTAGATGTGGGTGTGGTCTATAACTAGGGTTGCCACCTTTAATCAGGGCAGCCCAGGGACATAGGGGTGTGTGTTTGTGCTTTTTAGGGGTTTTTTTCATTGAGAAGAATCAGTTTCAATATTAGGGCAGCCAAATGGTGTTCCATTTCCATAGGCCAAATATTTTAAGCTTCCCTAGCCCTCCAGTGCATACCCATGCTGGACTCTGGCTGCAGCCATCTTGAGAGGTGGGGGGGGTGGAGCTAAGATCCCATAGACAGAAGTACCATGTTCCCAATATTAATATTACAAAAGGTAAGTAGCGGCAGAGAGGTGGGTAAGGGATAGGTCTGTGAGCAATTGCAACAAACAAAAGCATTAATACAGAGATTTGTACTGAAGAAGGAACATTTTATAGCAACAGGTTTTGTGTTTACTTGGTGACACCTAGTGGTCATTTTGTATAGTTACTTTTTTTTATTGGGTTTGCTCAGATGAGTTTCCAGGCATGTAAATCTGCCATACTACTCACATCCAGCTGCCAGGCCTTTGTATATTGCTCTCCTGCTGATGAATAGTTTTATCTTTGACCCTTCAACTGCCAGGGATCATTAATTCTACATCCCTGGTTCTCCCTGGATTTAAACCCCACAATGAGTAGTGCACAGTAATAGCCACCAGTATTGGCTCTGGTTCATTTTAGGGCTGGAGGTTGGGCAAAACTAAATATGCCACAAATCTTGCCCTACAGTCTCCATTTTGTCCCACTTTCTCCATCTTATCCAGTCACTATTTTGCCCTACTGTTTCCATCTTGAATTACTGTCTCCATCCTACCCTGGTGTCTCCATCTTTTCCTACTGTGCCCATTTTGTCCTCATTCTTAATCTTCTTTATCCTACTTTCTCAATTTAGCCCTACTGTCTCAGTCTTATCCTACTGTCTCCATCTTGTCCTACTGTCTCCATCTTGTCCTACTGTCTCCATCTTGTCCCACTGTCTCCATCTTGCCCTACTGTTTCCAACTTGTCCTACCGTCTCCATCTTGTAATACTGTGTCCATTTAGCCCCACTGTCTACATGTTGTCCTACTGTCCTCATCTTGTCCTACTGTCTACATCTTGTCCTACTGTCTCCATCATGAAGAGCAAGATGGAGACTGTAGGATAAAATGGAGAGTCTCCATTTTATTCTACAGTCTCCATCTTGCTCTACTGCTTCCATCTTATCCTACTGCCTCCATCTTATCCTACTGTCTCCATCATGCTGTCCTACATACCCATCTTGTCCTACTGTCCCCATCTTATCCTCCATGTCTCACCCTTACTGGCCAGCAGAGGCATTGCTGCTAAAAGGCATTATGGAAGTGTGCAGAAGTATAAGCTACAGTGCTACACATGTTTATAGTATATATATATATATATGCGCTAATATTTTAATTATTTGTATAAATTAACTTTACTTTGAAACAAACATTGCTTTCCCTGTACGTTGTGTTTAAGCTCTGATTCCCTCTATAACAATTCAGCTTTTCCCCAGTTTTCCTAATGACAAACATAAACCTATATAGACAAATGCAGTTTTTAGAGCCACCACCAGGGGTCACTGTGGGAGGAAATAATTTCACACACTGCGCATTGAACATGGAGACCAATTTATTGGCTCAAACAGAACCGTTTCCAGAACGAGTCTTATATGAAAGAACTTAACCCTTGCTGAGTCACATTCACCAAGAAACCGGCAGGTAAGGAGGCCTGACCCGACCACCTAATGTCCATATGTACTGTATGTGTAACCCTTGTGCAACCTGAGTGTTTCCCTATTGCTTTAATCAACAAAAACTACATACAACACTGATTCAACCTGTGCTAAATACATACCTCCCAACATTTTGGAAGTAAAAAGAGGGACAAAAAAAAATTTTCCGCACGTAGCGCAACAACTTTTTTGACCACACCCCTTTCTGTGGCCACACCCCTAATTACCATGTTCGTTTTACAAAATTTGGCAGGTTATGAAAGTTTGAAAATATTTCTCCTTATCTAAACTGTGTTTTTGTGTCTCAAAATTGTTACAAAGTATCTTATTTGCACCTGTTAGCTGTTCTGGGCTCTCTGCCAAAAGCCAATTAAGTGAGAAACTTTGTTTCTTTTTCTGGCTGTTCAGTGCAGAGAAAAGAGGGACTTTCCAGTACAAATGAGGGACTGCGGGTTGAGCTGTCAAAAGAGGGACTGTCCCTCCGAAAAATGGACAGTTGGGAGGTATGTAAATGTTAAACACCCACATTTACACAATTTTTTTTAAAAGGTGAATTGCAAAATATCTAAATAAGACAAAAGTTAATGGGGAACCTCAACTTCATCAATAGATTTACAAATCTGCCACCTGAGGGAGGTAGAGAGTACTACAATCAAGGGAGGCAAAGGGGGTGGGGCTTGTGCTGAGTGTGGGCGGGGTTTTGGCCAAATGGTTGTCGCTGGAGCAGACTGGCGGTGCGGGGTAATTGTTTTCATTGGAGCCCATTCTACTTGTTGGCAGGGCCACCACCCAGGGGACCCAAGTGATCAGTGAGCTAATAATTGGGGCCCCCTGCTAACTTTGTAGCATAGGACCCCCATGATTACTCTATGTACCTGTTATCTGGTCGCTAGGGCAACTGCACAGCAGCTGGGATGTCTAAATACAAGGTACACAGTAACTACAAATAAAACCAAGAAAAAATAAGAAAAAAAACAAACAGTCAATCTGTTTTTCTGGTTCTCGAGTCAGTGACCCCCCCCCCCCCCGACAACCAGATGGCAGTTTCAGTTACAGACCACGAGGCAGAACAGCCAGGTGATAACATGAATACTATAATAAAAAAAATAAGGACCAACAGAAATAATGCTTGAGACAAACTAAGAATTAATGTTGTGATTTTAAAAAACAAAAATAGTGACAATATTGAAAAAAGAAAGTAAAGTTTACTCGGGTATAAGGAATCCCCCGACCCACTGGTGCTCCGGCTGCTCCACTGCAGCAAATAAAGGGGCAATTTACCTCCCTCCTGCCAAGAGACGCCTGGTTATCACCCGAGGGCGACGCTGTCCTTTATCTCCTGATACTTGATAAGGAAATATGGGAAACACTGGTCATTATCAAAGATAACAAAGATGGAGGGGTCACGGCCGCTGGAGACGCAGGAGTCGTAGAGGGGGCTGCACGGGTCACTGGGGTTTATTTGCGGAGGTCGGCGAAATGATACGTGTCCTACAGACGGACGTCCCACCAACACCTTGGCCAGAAACATGAAGCGATGCCCCGGCAAACTGCCCCCAGTGAAATGGTTTGAGTTACTGGCGTCCCGAGCAAAATAACAGCCCTGACCATACAAAATCCCATTCTTCCCACACATGCGCGGGTCAAAGTTCTGTCTGCAAATTGCCTCAACTGAGCCTTGGTCTGTGCCATGAAACAAATGTCTCTCCAGCAGCCTCTTCTCATTCTCTTCTGCATTCTGTCTCATATGAGCCCTCTTCCTATAAATACATGAGTAATATATTTATATATACTGTATAAGCCTTGTGTCTTTATATGGTCACAGAACAACCCTCAGTGACTTCTAATATCCTTATCATTTACAGTAGGGGGTACATTATCCCTTATAATACATGAGTGATACTCAGAGTTCCCTGTATAACTCAGCCTGCAGCCTTGTGCCTTTATATGGTCACAGAACAACCCTCAGTGACTTCTAATATCCTTATCATTTACAGTAGGGGGTACATTATCCCTTATAATACATGAGTGATACTCAGAGTTCCCTGTATAACTGATTCAGTGGAGGCCACGGTGCCCTATATAAAGACAGTCCCCCCCTTACCGACTGTATCGCTCCCACTGGAAATAGTTCTGGATTCGGAATATCTCCAGGATCAGATAAGATGATTCAGGCATAGTGAAGTGGAAACATCTGTAAATATGAAAGAATTCTCGATCCTCACAGGTGAGTGGAACTCTCTCATAGATTAACAAATTGTTATTTACAACCCAAGACTTTGGGTACAAATATCCTGCATCTGATTGGTCGCTGCATGGAGACGGGTTAATACCGGGGATGGATCTGGGCAGAGTCCTGTAAAGTGAGAAACAAAAGAGAATTGAGACAAATAATGTATCTGCCGTTAATGTGACAGTTGAGAAAGCTCACTCCCGCCCCCTGTAGGGTGACACAGAGAAAGTGGGCGGTCCTTACCGTAACTCAGGTGCCATTAAGGCTAGTGATCTAAAGAGCGGCCTCATCCTCATGCTCCGCTTTCTGCCCGTTGCCTCATTCACCTGATACATCAGAGAGAGGTGCAGGGAGTATTTGTGTCCATTCTCAGAGCAGTGCAGGGTCTTCTTATCTCTCGACAGACCTCTCTCTATGCGCTTAATAAGCCTCTGAGAAGAACAGAACAGCTTCAGAATAAATATGTTCTTAAACTTATATCGATAGAAATATCCACTGAACTGCAACGTAATCAATATTCTGTCATACAGATAGCTAGAATCTCAGCTGCCATAAAGCAGGACAGGACTGCTGCTTACAATGGGGATCAGATAGGATCTGTGCAGCCACTGGGACAGAATGTTCTGTTATACAGATAGCTAGAATCTCAGCTGCCATAAAGCAGGACAGGACTGCTGCTTACAATGGGGATCAGATAGGATCTGTGCAGCCACTGGGACAGAATGTTCTGTTATACAGATAGCTAGAATCTCAGCTGCCATAAAGCAGGACAGGACTGCTGCTTACAATGAGGATCAGATAGAATTTGTTATGTTATAAAAATCGCAACTTGATTTTCATGCAAAACAATGACAGTAAAACGGATCTTACTGGACTGTACTCCTCCCATGTGTGATCTGACATATAATAATACTTGTACAGGGTGTGGAAGGGACGGAAGACAGAGGTGCAGGTAGAAAGACGACGTATGCGGTTAAAGTGCTGGTTACACAAGACTTCCATGCTGGTGAAGTTAACATTCAGCAACACGTTCCTGGCAGAAGAAAAATGTGGATTAGAACTAAAAGAAAGAAGCAGCACAAAGAGATGAGCAATTACACTAAAAAGGAAGAGCCAAACCGAAATGGTAGAACTGCAGAACAAAGATCATATGAAGCTAAAGAAACAGCGGTCTAAAACTGCTAGTATTACTGAAACCAGGAAAAAAAATGTGTAAATTGCAAAAGTGCTTGAAGGAGCAGACTGAGTTTACAGCAATTAATATTTTGGGTTTAGATCCCCTGTAAAGCTTTTTTGCCTTCCCGCTCACATTTGAGTTCCGTCAGTGGAGCCTCCTCCTCCTCCAAGTCCCGGCGCAGATCATTGGAGGAAGCCCCGGGGAGGGCAATGCTAATGAATTATGTCCCAATCAAGCAGCATTCATTATGAGGGATGCACAGAATCCAGGGTTTGGTTTGGAATCCCGCAGAATCATTTCCAGTAGGATTTGGCTGAATCCAATTCGGCCGAAACAAATCCAAACCCTTAAAATCCCGTCACTTTATGTCACATGATTAAGGAATTTTATACACTTTGTCCCCCCTTTCTTGCCCTAAATTGAATATGTGAATTAGGATTTGGTTCCGGCCGAATCCCGAATCCCTTACAAAGGATTCAGCCAAATTTCTGAACCAAATCCAAATATTCAAATGTGAGTGGATGTGCAAATAAAAACAGGGCACCTAAACCCAAAATATAAATTGCTGTAAACTGAGACTGCTCCACTGAGCACTTTTGCCACTTGCATTTTTTTATGGTTTCAATAATACCAGCAGTTTTAGACCGCTCTTTTGGCTCAACAGTTGTCCCAGTACCCCATAGGGTTAATTGACTCTGCAAAAGAAAGTACAATGGCACTTAGGGTCACTGATGTTGTGACCTTCAGAGAAAGCTGTTGCCATTAAAGGACAAGGAAAGTTCAACTAAAGAAGTCGCTAGAAATGATGTACATTCTATTTTGGCCTTCTATATCAATCTAAGGCAACCCCAGCCCTTTAGCAGTAAAGATCTGTGTCTCCAAAGATGCCCCAGTAGCTCCTCATCTTCTTTTCTGCTGATTCACTGCACATGCTCTGTGCTGCTGTCACTTACTGAGCTTAGGGACCACTCACAATATACAGTACACATAGAATAGAAATGTCACATTATAAGGCTGATTAGTAATTAATACAGATAATTACTACATGGCAGCACAGAAACCAGTGCAATTAGCATCAGAATTGAATAATCAGCAAACCTGTAGCATCAGCTTATATTACAGCCAGGGAAGCTCATTTTCTGCTGGATAATTAGTGACGAGCCCTAAGCTTAGCTTCTCAACAGCCAATCAGAGCCCACTGAGCATGTGAGTGTCACAGACACTTTCCAAGATGGTGACCCCCTGTGACAAGTTTGAAGTCCTGGATCATTGCTGCTATTGACAAGCTCAAACTTTAGGCTGGTGCAATAAGTTCACTATATAAAATATGGCATTTTTATCACTATTCATTTTTAGGGTTTAGTTCTCCTTTAAGGCCTGCTGTCAGCAATCTAAAACTGCTAATATCACACATACCACTAAAATAGAGCAGGTATGTAAATTACATTTTTGGGGTTTGGATGCTTTCAAGTTAAGGGGCTGCTTTGAAAGGTCAACCAAAAAACTGTATATGGCAAGTGTGGGCCAATAAGTGATCACTGAAGAGGAGGAGGAGGAGGGTAGGGGCAGAAATAGCCCTAAGGACAGGGTCGTGATGCTCAGTGAATTTCTATTCTTTGCAACAGTGAGTTATGAGTGGGTGGGTTTTTCCTGACCCGCACCCGCTAACCGATATTTGACCTCCCACCACCCGCACCCGCCCGACTTCCGGGTTCCTTTTATAGACCCGCCCGCCAATGTTGTCACAAAAAGGGCAGGGCGAGTAGGTGCGCGGCTATAAGTCAGAAGCCGGTAAGGTGGAACCCACAAATGGGGGTGCAACGTCGGCCCGACATCACTACTTTGTAAGTCTTTACTTCCCCTTTAAAACATAAGCCATGAAGTGTTGTATTCTGTATGTGGTTCAGGATTTAAAGGCCCAGTACACTTATTATTTTCCTACTCATTTTAGGCACATCGCCCAACATCTACTTGGGCCACTCCTCAGTAAACCCTTCTGTCTTTAATACTTACTGATAGGAGACAGTGACATTTTCTCGTTTGGGGTCACAAAACAGTCTCTCGAAGACTCCCTGGGCGCAAGTATCTACATTCGTCCATTCATCACTGGCGGACTCCCTGATCTGCCACCAGTAGGGGAGCATGGTGTGGTGTCGCGGGCATCCTTCACCCTCTGCACATTGTCCAGCAAGAAAGTCTGAGCAGATATCAATCCCTTCATCCTGGTAGAAATGGAACATGGGAAAAGCCGCCGATTCTTCCCAAACGTCGCCATCTTGGTTTGTAGGCGGGGTCCACTTGGCGACAGAGACATCATGTGACTCCAGTTGTTGCAGAGCCAGCTCATCATTGGTCGGTTCCAGGTCTGTAACCCGGACGGGAATGAATGAGGTTGGACTGTGTGGGGAAGAAGATCCAGTGCTGGACATGACGAAAGGAAGAAGGTCTGTAGGGAAGGAATTAAGGGATAATCCTGATTACATGACACTGGTCTATTCTAGCGTTGCACAATATATTGGCTCTATAAATATATCTCTATAATAAATTCTACAGAACAGCTGATTCCACAGGCACAGAGTTCCCTATTTACAGTAAGTGGCCAGTAAGATATACAATAGACGGGCAGTGGAATTACAGTAAGTGGCCAGTAAGATATACAATAGACGGGCAGTGGAATTACAGTAAGTGGCCAGTAAGATATACAATAGACGGGCAGTGGAATTACAGTAAGTGGCCAGTAAGATATACAATAGATGGGCAGTGGAATTACAGTAAGTGGCCAGTAAGATATACAATAAATGGGCAGTGGAATTACAGTAAGTGGCCAGTAGATATTACAATAGATGGGCAGTGGGAATTACAGTAAGTGGCCAGTAAGATATACAATAGAAGATGGGCAGTGGAATTTACAGTAAGTGGCCAGTAAGATATACAATAGAAGCGGGGCTAGTGGAATTACAGTAAGTGGCCAGTAAGATATACAGATAGACGGGCAGTGGAATTACAGTAAGTGGCCAGTAAGATATACAATAGACGGGCAGTGGAATTAAACGTATGGCCAGTACTATATACACATAGACGGCAGTGGTAATTACAGTAAGTGGCAACGTAAGATTAGAATAAATGGGCCGCACGTGGATTACAGAAAGTGGGCCAGTAAGATATCAACAATAGATGGGCAGTGGACTACAGTAAGTGACAGTAAGATATATCAATAGACGGGCAGTGGAGATTACAGTAAGTGGCAAGTAAGATATACAATACAATAGATGGGGCAGTGGAATTACAGTAAGTGGCCAGTAAGATATACAATAGACGGGCAGTGGAATTACAGTAAGTGGCCAGTAAGATATACAATAGACGGGCAGTGGAATTACAGTAAGTGGCCAGTAAGATATACAATAGATGGGCAGTGGAATTACAGTAAGTGGCCAGTAAGATATACAATAGACGGGCAGTGGAATTACAGTAAGTGGCCAGTAAGATATACAATAGACGGGCAGTGGAATTACAGTAAGTGGCCAGTAAGATATACAATAGATGGGCAGTGGAATTACAGTAAGTGGCCAGTAAGATATCAATAGACGGGCAGTGGAATTACAGTAAGTGGCAGTAAGAATATACAATAGACGGGCAGTGGAATTACAGTAAGTGGCCAGTAAGATATACAATAGACGGGCAGTGGAATTACAGTAAGTGGCCAGTAAGATATACAATAAATGGGCAGTGGAATTACAGTAAGTGGCCAGTAAGATGTACAATAGACGGGCAGTGGAATTACAGTAAGTGGCCAGTGAGATATACAATAGACGGGCAGTGGAATTACAGTAAGTGGCCAGTAAGATATACAATAGACGGGCAGTGGAATTACAGTAGGTGGCCAGTAAGATATACAATAAATGGGCAGTGGAATTACAGTAAGTGGCCAGTAAGATATACAATAGACGGGCAGTGGAATTACAGTAGGTGGCCAGTAAGATGTACAATAGACGGGCAGTGGAATTACAGTAAGTGGCCAGTGAGATATACAATAGACGGGCAGTGGAATTACAGTAAGTGGCTAGTAAGATATACAATAGACGGGCAATGGAATTACAGTAAGTGGCGCAGTAAATGTAGTAATGAGCGGCAGGGAATTACAGTAATGGCCAGAAAGATATACAATAGACGGGCAGTGGAATTACAGTAAGTGGCCAGTAAGATATGGGAACAGATAACGGGCAGTGGAATTACAGTAAGTGGCCAGTGAGAATATACATTAGACGGGCAGTGGAATAACAGGAAGTGGCTAGTAAGATATACAATAGGACGGGCAGTGGAATTAAGTAAGTGGCCAGTAAGTATACAATAGGATGGGCAGTGGCATTACAGTAAGTGGCGAGTAAGATATTACAATAGACGGGCAGTGGAATTAAGTCAGTGGACGAGTAAAGATATGACAATAGACGGGCAAATGGAATTCTAGTAAGTAGCTCAGTGAAGATATACATAGACGGGCAGTGGGAATTACAGTAGTGGCCAGTAAAGATATAAGATAGACGGCAAAGCGAGTGGGAATTACAGTAAGTGGCCAGTTAAAGAATATACATAGACGGGCAATGGAATTACAGTAAGTGGACCAGCTAAGATATACAATAGACGGGCCAAGTGATTACAGTAAGTGGCCAGTAAGATATACAATAGACGGGCAGTGGAATTACAGTAAGTGGCAGTAACATATAACAATAGACGGGCTTAGTTGAATTACAGTAAGTGGCCAGTAAGATATACAATAACGGGCAGTGGAATTACAGTAAGTGGCCAGTAAGATATACAATAGGATGGGCAGTGGAATTACAGTAAGTGGCCAGTAGATATACAATAGACGGGCAGTGGAATTACAGTAAGTTGGCCAGTAAGGATATACGAATAGACGGGGCAGTGGAATTACAGTAAGTGCCAGTAAGATATACAATAGACGGGCAGTGGAATTACAGTAAGTGGCCAGTAAGATATACAATAGACGGGCAGTGGAATTACAGTAAGTGGCCAGTGAAGATATACAATAGACTGGGCAGTGGAATTACAGTAAGTGGCCAGTAAGATATACAATAGAATGGGCAGTGGAATTACAGTAAGTGGCCAGTAAGATTACAATTAGACGGGCAGTGGAATTACAGTAAGTGGCCAGTAAGATATACAATAGACGGGCAGTGGAATTACAGTAAGTGGCCAGTAGAGATATACAATAGCGGGCAGTGGAATTACAGTAAGTGGCCAGTAAGATATACAATAGACGGGCAGTGGAATTACAGTAAGTGGCAGTAAGATATACAATAGATGGGCAGTGGAATTACAGTAAGTGGCCATAAGATATACAATAGACGGGCAGTGGAATTACAGTAAGTGGCCAGTTAAGATATACAATAGACGGGCAGTGGAATTACAGTAAGTTGGCCAGTAAGATATACAATAGACGGGCAGTGGAATTACAGTAAGTGGCCAGTAAGATATACAATAGACGGGCAGTGGAATTACAGTAAGTGGCCAGTAAGATATACAATAGACGGGCAGTGGAATTACAGTAAGTGGCCAGTAAGATATACAATAGACGGGCAGTGGAATTACAGTAAGTGGCCAGTAAGATATACAATAGATGGGCAGTGGAATTACAGTAAGTGGCCAGTAAGATATACAATAGACGGGCAGTGGAATTACAGTAAGTGGCCAGGTAAGATAATACATAGACGGGCAATGGAATTAGCCGTCAGTGGCCCAGTAAGATATACAATAGACGGGCAGTGGGAAATTACAGTAAGTGCGCCAGTGGAAGATATAGCAATAGCCGGGCAGTGATTTACAGGTAAGTTGGAGTAGATATACAATAGACGGGCAATGGATTACATGGTAAGTGGCGAGTAAGCATATACATAGACGGGAGGTGGAATTACAAAGTAAGTGGCGCAGTAAGATAATACAATGACGGGCGTGGAGATTAATACAGTAAGTTGTGCCAGTAGATATACAATAGAACGGGCAGTGGAATTACAGTAAGTGGCCAGTAAGATATACAATAGATGGGGCAGGTGGATTACAGGTTCGTGGCCAGTAAGATATACAATTAGACCGGGGCAGTTGGAATTACAGTAAGTGGCCCGTAAGATATACAAATATGCTCGGGCAGTGGAATTACAGTAAGGTGGCAGTAAAGATATCAATAAGACGGGCAGTGGAATTACAGTAAGTGGCACAGTAACATATACAATAGACGGGCAGTGGAATTAGCAGTAAGGTGGCCAGTAAGATATACAATAAATGGGCACAGTGGAATTAAGAAAGTGGCCTTAGTAAGATATACAATAGATGGGGCAGTGGAATTACAGTAAGTGGCCAGTGAGATATTTACAATAGACGGGCAGTGACTAGCAGTAAGTGCCAGTAAGATTACAATAGACGGGCAAGTGGAATTACAGTACGTGGCCAGTAAGATATCAATAGACGGCCAGTGGAATTACAGTAAGTGGCCAGTAAGATATTCAATAGATGGGCAAGTGGAATTACAGTAAGTTGCCAGTAAGATATACAATAGACGGGCAGTGAATTACATGTAAGTGGCCAGTAAAAGATTACAATAGACGCAGGTGGAATTACAGTAAGTGGCAGTAAGACATATACAAATAGACGGGCAGTGGCATTACAGTTAAGGGTGGCCAGTACATATACATTAGTACGGGCCAGTGGAATTTACGTAAGTGGCCAGTAAGATATACAATAAATGGCAGTGGAATTACAGAAGTGGCAGTAGATATACATAATAGATGGGGCAGTGGGATTAAAAGTAAAGTGGCCAGTAAGATATACATGACGGGCAGTTGGAATTACAGTAAGTGGCCAGTGAGATATACAATAGACGGTGCAGTGGAATTACAGTAAGTGGCCAGTTAAGATTTATACAAATAGAGACGGGCAGTGGAATTAAGTAGGCTGGCCAGTAATGATGTACAATAGACGGGCAGTGAATTACAGTAAGTGGCCAGGGGTGAGATATACCAATAACAGGGCAGTGGAATTACAGTAACGTGGCACAAGTAAGATATACAATATGATTGGGCAGTGGAATTACAGTAAGGTGGCCGTACGATCTACACTAGACGGGCATGTGGAATTACAGTAGGTGGCCAGTAAGATTACAATAAATGGGAGTGGGAATTAGTAAGTGGCAGTAAGAAGATATACATAACGGGCAGTGGAGATTACAGTAGGTGGCCAGTAAGATGTACATTATAGACGGGCAGTGGAATTAAGTAAGTGGCCGTGAGATATACAAGATAGACGGGCAGTGGTTATTACAGTAAGTGGCAGTAAGATATAAATAGACGGGCATGGAATTACAGTAAGTGGCCAGTAAGATGGTAACAAGAAGACGGGCAGTGGAATTAAGTAAGTGGCCAGTAAAGATATACAATAGACGGGCAGTGAATTACAGTAAGAGTGGCAGTGAGATCTACACGGTAGACGGGCAAGTAGGAATTACAAGTAAGTGGCTAGTAAGATATAACACTAGATCGGGCAGTGGGGAATTAAGTAAGTGCCAGTGAGATATACAATAGACGGGCAGTTGGAATTACAGTAAGTGGCCAGTAGATATACAATAGAAACGGGCAGTGGAATTACAAGTAAAGTTGCCAGTAAGAATTTATACAATAGACGGGCAGTGGAATTACAGTAAGTGGCCAGTAAGATATACCAATAGATGGCAGTTGGAATTAACAGTAAGTTGGCCAGTAAGATATACAAATAGACGGGCAGTGGAATTACAGTAAGTGGCCAGCTAAGATATGACAATAGACGGGCAATGGAATTAACAGTAAGGGGCCAGTAAGATAGTATACAATAGGACGGGCAATGGGAATTTACGTAAGTGGCCAGATAAAGCTATACATAAGACCGCGCGCAATGTTACAGTAAGGTGGCAGTAAGCTATACAATAGCGGGCAGTGTGAATTACAGAAGTGGCCAGTAAGAATATACCGATAGACGGGCAGTGGAAATTACAGTAAGTGGCTAGTAAGATATACATTAGAATGGGCAGTGGAATTACAGTAAAGTGGCCAAGTAAGATATACATATAGACGGGCAGTGGAATTACAGTAAGTGGCCAGTAACAGCTATACATATAGACGGGCAGTGGAATTACAGGTAAGTGGTCCAGTAAGATATACAAATAGACGGGCAGTGGAATTACAGTAGTGGCCAGTAACTATACAATAGACGGGCAAGTGGAATATACAGTAAGGTGGCCAGTAAGATATAACAATAAGTGGGCAAGTGGAATTACGTACGTGGCCATAAGATATACAATAACGGGAAGTGGAATATACAGTAGGTGGTTCAGTAGATATAAATAATGGGCAGTGGAATTACAGTAGTGGCGCAGTAAGATATACACATAGACGGGCAGTGGAATTAACAGTAGGTGGGCGTACGATGTTACAATAGATCGGGCAGTGGAAATTACAGTAAAGTGGCAGTGAGATATACAATGACGGGCAGTGGACTTACAGTAAGGGTGGCTAGTAGATTATACAATAGACGGGCAATGGAATTTACAGTAAGTGGCAGTAAGATGTACAATAGACGGGCAATGGAATTACAGTAAGTGGCAGGTGGAGATATACAATAGAACGGGCAGTGGAATTTTTAGTATTTTTGGCTAGTAAGATATACAATATGACGGGCAATGGAATTACAGTAAGTGGCCAGTAAGATGTAACAATAGACGGGCAGGTGGAAATTACAGTCAGTGGCCAGAAAGATATACAGATTATGAGGGCTAAGCTTGGGAATTACAGTAAGTGGCTAGTAGATATACAATTAGACGGGCAGTGGAATTACAGTTAAGTGGCCCGTGAGATATACAATTAGACGGGGCGTGGAAATTACAGTAAGTGGCCCAGTAAAGATATACAATGATGGGCCGTGGAAATTAGCAGTAAGTGGCCAGTCAAGATATACAATAGACGGGCAAGTGGAATTACAGTAAAGTGGCCAGTAGATATACAAGTACGGGGCAATTTGGATTAGCAGTAGGTGGCCAGTAAGAATATACAATAGAACGGCAATGGAAATTACAGTAAGTGGCAGTAAGATATACAATAGATAGGGCAATGGATTACAGTAAGTGGCCTGTAAAGATATACAATAGACGGGCAAGTGGAAATTAGCAGTAAGTGGCCAGTAAGATATACAATAGACGGGCAGTGGAATTCACGTAAGTGGCCAGTAAGATATACCAATAGACGGGCAGTGAATTACAGTAAGTGGCCAGTAAGAGTTATACATAATGGGCAGTGAATTACAGGTAAGTGGCGCTAGTAAAGATATAAATAGACGGGCAGTGGGAAATTACAGTAAGTGGCCAGTCAGATATACAATAGACGGAGTGGAATTACAGTAATGTGGCCAGTAAGATATACAATAGACGGGCAGTGGAATTTATTACAGTAAGCTGGCCAGTAGATATACATAGAAGCGGGTCAATGGAAATTCACATGGTAAGTGGCCAGTAAGATATACAATAAGACGGGCATGAATTAGCAGTAAAGTGGCAGTAAGTATATACAATAAGGGCAATGGAATTACAGTAAGTGGCGCATATTTCGTAATGATATAAACAATAAATGGGCAAGTGGATATTACAGTAAGGTGGCCAGTAAGATATACAATAGACGGGGCAGTGGAATTACATAAGTGGTCCAGTAAGATATACAATGAGATGGGGCAGTGGTAGATTACAGGTAAGGTGGTAAGGATATACCAATCGAGGGCAGTGGAATTACAGTAAGTGGCCAGTAAGATATACAATAACGGGATATGGAATTACAGTAAGTGGCCAGTAAGGGTATATCAAATTAGACGGGCAATGGAATTACAAGTAAGTGGCCAGTTTAAACTTACAATAGACGGGGGCATGGAATTACGTAATCGGCCAGTAAGAATATATCATATGGGCGTTGGAAATAAGTAAGTTGGCAGTAGATATACAAATAAGACGGGCAGTGGATTACAGTAAGTGGCCAGAAGATATATAGACAGGCAGTGGAATTCAGTAAGTGGAACACTACGATATACAGCATAGCTGGGCAGATGGGAAATTTACAGTAAGATAGGAGATATATACAATTAGAGGAGATAGGAATTTACAGTAAGTTGGCAGTAAGATATACAATAGACGGGCAGTGGGAATTACAGTAGGTGGCCGTAAAGTATACAATAAATGGGGGCACGCTGGAGATTACAGTAAGTGGCCAGTAAGATATACAATAGACGGGCAGTGGAATTACAGTAGTGTGCCAGTTAGATGTACAATTAGACGGGCAGTGGAATTACAGTAGTGGCCAGTGAGATAATACATAGACGGGCAGTGAATTACAGTAAGTGGGCTTGTCAGATATACCAATAGACGGCAATGGAATGGACAGTACGTGGCCAGTAAGATCGTACAATAGGGGCAATGTGGATATTTTACAGTAAGTGGCCAGTGAGATATACAATAGATCGGGTCAGTGGAATTACAGTAAGTGGCTAGTAAGATATATACAATAGACGGGCAATGGAATTACAGTAAGTGGCCGTGAGATATCAATCGATACCGGGCAAATGGAATTACAGTAAGTGGCCAGTAAGAATATACAATAAACGGCAATGGAATTACGTAAGTGGCCAGTAAGATATCCAATAAATGCGTGGAATTACAGTAAGGGCGTAAAGATATTACAATAGACGGAGCAGTTGGGGGTGGGAGTAGAGTGGCCAGTAAGATATACAATAGACGGGCAGTGGAATTACAGTAAGTGGCCAGTAAGATATACTATAGACGGGCAATGGAATTACAGTAAGTGGCCAGTAAGATATCAATAGACGGGCAATGGAATTTACAGTAAGTGGCCAGTAAGATATACAATAAACGGAGGCAATGGACATTAAAGTAAGTGGCAGTAAGATATACAATAATGGGGCAGTGAATTACAGAAGTGGCCAGTAAGATATACAATAGACGGGCAGTGATTACAGTAAGTGGCCAGTAAGATATACAAATAGATGGGAAGTTGGAATTACAGTAAGTGGCCAGTAAGATATCGCAATATGAAGGGCAGTGATATTACAGTAAGTGGCAGTAAGATATACAATAGACGGGCAATGGAATTACAGTAAGGTGGCCAGTAAGATATACAATAGACGGGCAATGGAATTACAGTAAGTGGCCAGTAAGATCTACAATAGACGGGCAATGGAATTACAGTAAGTGGCAAGCACAATAAATGGGCAGTGGAATTACAGTAAGTGGCAGTAAGATATTACAATAGACGGGCAGTGGAATTACAGTAAGTGGCCAGTAAGATATACAATAGACAGGCAGTGAAATTAACAGTAAGTGGCCAGTAAGATATACAATAGATGGGCAGTGGATTACAGTAAGTGGCCAGTAAGATATACAATAAATGGGCAGTGGAATTACAGTGTGGCCAGTAGAATACAATAGACGGGAATTACAGTAGGTGGCCAGAGTGAATTACAGTACAGTAATATACAGAATTACAGTAGGTGGCCAGTAAGATGTACATAGACGGGCAGTGGAATTACAGTAATGGCCAGTGAGATAATACAATAGACGGGCAGTAGGAATTACAAGTAAGTGGCTAGTAAGATATACAATAGACGGGCAATGGAATTACAGTAAGTGGCCAGTAAGATGTAACAATAGACGGCAATGGAATTTACAGTAAAGTGGCCAGTGAGATATACAATAGACGGGGCAGTAATACAGTAAGTGGCTAGTAAGATTACAATAGACGGGCAATGGAATTACAGTAAAGTGGCCAGTGAGCTATACAATAGACGGGCAGTGGAATTACAGTAAGTGGCCAGTAGATATACAATAGACGGGCAGTGGAATTACAGTAAGTGGCAGTAAGATATAAATAGACGGGCAGTGGAATTACAGTGTGGCCAGTGAGATAACAATAGCGGGCAGTGAATTACAGTAAGTGGCCAGTAAGGTAGTATATACAATAACGGGCAGTGGAATTACAGTAATGGCCGTAAGATATACAATAGAACGGGCAGTGGAATTACAGTAAGTGGCCAGTTAAGATATACAATAGATGGGCAGTGGAATTACAGTAAGTGGCCAGTAGCTATACAATAGACGGGCAGTGGAATTACAGTAAGTGGCCAGTAAGATATACAATAGACGGGCATGGAATTACAGTAAGTGGCAGTAAGAATATACAATAGACGGGCAATGGAATTACAGTAATGGCCAGTAAGATATACAATAGACGGGCAGATGGAATTACAGTAAGTGGCCAGTAGGATATAACAATAGACGGGGCAGTGGAATTACAGTAAGTGGCCAGTAAGATATACAATAGACGGGCAATGGAATTACAGTAAGTGGGGCCAGTAAGATATACAATAGACGGGGCAATGGAATTACAGTAAGTGGCCAGTAGATATACAATAGAGGGGCAAGTGGAATTACAGTAAGTGGCCAGGTAAGATATACAATAGACGGGCAGTGGAATTACAGTAAGTGGCCAGTAAGATGTACAATAGACGGGCAGTGGAATTACAGTACGGGTGGCCAGTAAGATATACAATAGACGGGCAATGGAATTACAGTAAGTGGCCATAAGATATACAATAGACGGGCAGTGGAATTACAGTAAGTGGCCAGTAAGATGTACATAGACGGGCAGTGGAATTACAGTAAGTGGCCAGTAAGATATCAATAGACGGGGCAATGGAATTACAGTAGGTGGCCAGTAAGATATACAATAGACGGGCAATGGAATTACAGTAAGTGGCCAGTAAGATATACAATAGACGGGCAGTGGAATTACCAGTAAGTGGCCAGTAAGATATACAATAGACGGGCAGGTGAATTACAGTAAGTGGCCCAGTAAGATATACAATAGACGGGGCAGTGGGAATTACAGTAAGTGGCCAGTAAGATATACAATAGATGGGCAATGGAATTACAGTAAGAGACCAGTAAGATATACAATAGACGGGCAGTGGAATTACAGTAAGTGGCCAGTAAGATGTACAATAGACGGGCAGTGGAATTACAGTAAGTGGCCAGTAAAATATACAATAGAGGGGCAGTGGAATTACAGTAAGTGGCCAGTAAAATATACAATAGACGGGCAATGGAATTACAGTAAGTGGCCAGTAAGATATACAATAGACGGGCAGTGGAATTACAGTAAGTGGCCAGTAAGATATACAATAGACGGGCAGTGGAATTACAGTAAGTGGCCAGTAAGATATACAATAGACAGGCAATGGAATTACAGTAAGTGGCCAGTAAGATATACAATAGACGGGCAATGGAATTACAGTAAGTGGCCAGTAAGATATACAATAGACAGGCAATGGAATTACAGTAAGTGGCCAGTAAGATATACAATAGACAGGCAATGGAATTACAGTAAGTGGCCAGTAAGATATACAATAGACAGGCAATGGAATTACAGTAAGTGGCCAGTAAGTATGTCAGGGCATGTTGTAGGGAAGCAGAATAAATATAATTCAGGTCTGTAGAAGGAATGCCACAATAGACACAAGCCAGACTGTATATTACAGAACTGTACCTCTCAGCTCTCCTCCACTCTACTAGAAAGGGGCAATTTTAGTTGCACAATATATCAGGACTGAGACCCCTGGAGATGAAGTAAATACCCCTGCAGGTACAGTAAAGATCTGGAGGGACAGAAGTTTATTGGGCAGATGAGAATTCTGGGTAGTGGGAGATCCATGGGACACACGGACAATAGGCCTCACCTGACAATGACTTGCTGAGCTCTACGTGCCCGACCCAACACTAGCGATCAGACCGATCCGCACACACACACGCTCCTTCCTGCGCAAGGTACCGCGCCCTGGCTCCGCTTCCGCTTAACTGCTCCGCCCCGCGCAGCCCTCCTCCTCTCTCGCGCGTTCTACAGTGTTCTAGACTACGTTCTCCTCTAGACCTTGGGAGCGCCGCTTCTTGCTCTCTAGATCTAGATCATCATTATGGGGCAAGTGTGATATTATATGAGGTTCCTCTGGCACAGCAGTAAGGAAGAAGGTAAGGAGCACTTGCTAGGGAGGGTTCTGTACCTCTCTACCTACCCAATCTAGATGAGTCCCATATTGACCCTGGAGGCCAATTCCATTGGTGGGTGGTCCCATATGGACCCTGGAGGCCAGTTCCTTTGGTGGGTGGTCCCATATGGACCCAGGAGGCCAGTTCCTTTAGTGGGTTGTCCCATATGGACTCTGGAGGTCAGTTCCTTTGGTGGGTTGTCCCATATGAATCCTGGAGGCCAGTTCCTTTGGTGGGTTGTCCCATATGGATCCTGGAGGCCAGTTCCTTTGGTGGGTGGTCCTATATGGACCCTGGAGGCCAGTTCCTTTGGTGGGTTGTCCCATATGAACTCTGGAGGTCATTTCCTTTGGGGGTGGTCCCATATGGACCCTGTAGGTCAGTTCCTTTGATGGGTCACTGATTATTGGTCAGGAGGTGTCTGGAGGAACCTGGTGTGAAGCTCTTGAGTGTGGATCTGGAGGCAGCTGCCCTCAGCTGGAGGCCAAGGCAAAAGGTTGTAGAGCCTGGGGAGGGATTTACCAACATGAGCACAGGTTTGCCAGGTCTAATTTTCAAAACCAGCCAAGGTCGGCTACAAAACCAGCCCAAAACTAGCCAAGAGGCTCTTCAAACGTGGCCTAAAAAAGCACAATATGTGCAGAGGAAAAACGTCTAAAAAATTAATTTATATATGTGAAAATACACCTTTTTCAAATTTTCCCTAATTTGCAAATTATTACATGAAGCAAAATGGGACAGATTCATTTGTCACCAGGGGCGTAACTCCAGAGGTATAGGGATCCCATAAGGCCCTAATTTAAAGGACATGTAAAACCCCATGTAAACAAAAATGTAATTAATGAACAGCCTTTTTGAAATCTTTAGATACCTGCCACTCTGGTTGATTAACAGTAAGGCTACAGCATCCCCTTAATCACTTAGAAATACTTCTACTACTCTAACCCACTTGGCCCCTCCCTCAGGAATTTGCTTTGGCTGTTGGCTTATGAGCATGCTCAGTTCTTCTCAGTTCAGATTACTAAACACACCCTCCAGTGTAACAGCCAATGACGAAATAGCATTGCTGGTTCCCATTGAAACTCTGCTTCAGATGTCTGATCCTATTTTTTTCTCCTAACCTCCTCTGCTGAACTCACTTTAACCATTAAAGTGCTCAACCCCAGCAGAACTGTTTATCAAAGTATATTGTGGCTGTGTAACCTGCATTCTGCATTGCATGAACTTTACAGCTTACATGTCTCAATGTTACTGATGATGTGTCACAGGGAAAATGGCCGCCGGGTGAAAGCTGCTATTTGTTTAGGAAAATGTTATGGCGCTGGCAAATGGAGGGGAATATGCAGTACAAATGATGTGGCTTGCGTGGGGAAGATATGCCCGACATATACATGGTAGGAAAATGTAGGCTTTACATGTCCTTTAAGCACAATTTCAATAAATATTGGTAAAACAGCTCAACCTCTTGACATTTGGTGGCCAACAGATTGTTATTGTTGCCCCAAAATTGTCTGAAATTGAGGAAAGTCACTGGAAAATGTGAAAATGCTTGAGTGACAGGAGACTGGGGTACGGAGCCCAAAATCTGGTACCTCCCGTCTTCTACACAAGGCAGTCCCATTGCATGCTGGGTATTGTAGTCTTACATTAAACTTGGCAAATTGTTAAAAAAAACGACATTACCCAACATGCATTGGGAGACGCAGGCTTGGCACATTAAGGCAAGAAAAAACTTTGGCTGGTTTCCAAAGTACAAACCAGCCAAAGGCCCAAAAAGTAGCCCATATCCATACTTTGGCTAGTTTGTACTTTCAAAACCCACCTGGGCTTTAAATTAGTAGCCCAATTTGGCAACCCAGCATGGGTAATATATTTCTCCAGTGCAGTTTAGGTAGCAACCTATCAGCAATTAGTTTGTTCATACAACAAAGGGGTTGTTCACCTTTCAGATGGGGTCAGTGACCCCCATGTGAAAGCTGGAAAGAGTCAGAAGAAGCATGCAAACAATTCAAAAACTGTTAAAAAAAGAAAAAATTAAGGCCAATTGCAAGGTTGCCTAGAATTAGCCTTTCTGTAACCCACCCTGTTAAACATGTCTACCACCAGAGAACACATTGGCAAACACACCAATAAAACAGATTTTTGGTACCAAGCAAATCTTTTATTTCTAACTAACAGATAAGAGTGAAGAATTCAAAGTCCTTTAAGCCAGGATGACCATGTTTTGGGTCTTCTGGTACTTGATGAGGAAATACGGGTAAAATTGGTCGCTGTCAAATATAACGAAAACGTCCGGATTATTGAGCTGGGAAACGCAGGAGTCATAGAGCGGGCTGGATGGGTCATTGGGGTATATCGGGGGAGGGCGACGGAGTGCTTGTGTTCCCCTGGCTGGACGACCCACCAAGACCTTGGCCAGAAACATATAATGATAGCCCTCGGAGCCCTCGGAGGTTGGCTTGGCATAACGGTGGGAATAACTAGCGTCCTTAGCAAAGTAGCACCCTTGACCATAGATTGTGCCATTCTTGCCACTCACTCTGGGATCAAAGTTATGACGGCAGATGGCCTCTACCAGTATATGCTCCGTGCCATGGAAAAGATGGCGCTCTAGTTGTTTCTGCTCACCTTCATTTAGTTGCTGAATCATGTGGTCTCTTTTCCTATAAGACATATAGAAAAAAGAATTTTGTTATTTGCCTGTATATGTATAAGAAAATCTCCCTTCTCTGTAAGCACATTTCTCCAGAAATTCCTTTTCCTAACTCTTGGGCTTTCCCTGCTGCCTAAAAGCAAACCCCTATATCTGTGGGATAGTTCCAAACAGTTCTCACCGTTTGTACTTGTCCCACTGGAAGTAGTTCTGGATTCTGGTCATCTCCAGGATTATATACTGGGACTCGGACATTGTGCTGTGGAAATAGGTATAAACATGAGCAAATTCCCGGTCCCCGTATGTCAGCAGAATGCTCTCATGGGTCACTTTGGGGTTGGTGATGATCCAGGAGCCAGGAAATTGAGCTGCCACATCAGGATGGGGGTTGCTATGGGTGGAATGGGAAGTGGGCTCATGACCAGAGAAGGTCCTAGGTGGAAGAAAAACAAGAGATCATTAACTAAAGGGCAGTTCAATTCCCACTGTTCTGATTATTTGTGCGCTCTACATGACTTGTGATGACAGTCAACTCACTGGAGTTCAGCCTGCATGGTCACAGTGGACCTGAAGATGGGCCTTCTTGCCATCCTCCTCATCGTTCCTGTCTGTAGGTTCAGCTGGTACATCCTGGTAAGATGGAGATCGTACTTGAAAAGGGGATTGCTGTAAGTCACCGTGTCTTGTTTATTTCGAAGACCTTCAGCAATGGCGCTCATAAAGTCCTGTGAGGATCACATTATTGTCAGAAAATTATGCCTTCCCCGAGCTCACAACTACAACGGGTCACATTCTGAGCATCAAATTGCTTCCATAGAACATTTGCTCTGCCCCCCCCTTTTTATTGGTTATGGCTGTTTCTCCTGAACTGTGCTTAGTAGAGGCCAATAACTGTGGTGGCATGGGTTTATGGCATCTCTCTGTACAAACTAAGAAATATCTATAACATATATACAGTATATGTTAGGCACATATTCCTGATAACTTTATGGTCATGTCCACAGATGCAAAGTGTCTGCAGCTACAGAATATTTAAAGGGGAACTCTGGATTCCAAACAAAAATTTGATAAAGAGGCCCACATAACACAGAAACCCCTACTATATCCATCACAGTTACCTGTTTCTTCAAAAAGTATGAATAAATGCTAATTTCTATGCTGAAATCCAACAGTTCTTCTCTTTCTGCATCATTTGAAATCCTGGCAGGGAAGGAGGGACTAAACACTGATGTTACAAATTGTAACAACTTCTCCACAGCTTACAGACAGCATGCAGGAACTACATAACCCACAATGCATTGCACTGTGATGTTCCTTTGTTTATTGAAATCACATGTGCAGGGAATTGTGGGGTTTGGAGGATGCAGGCTGAGGACAGATGGCTGTTGATACAAAGTAACAGTAGTCAGCCAGCTCAGCAAAGTAGTCAGACAGATCAGCAGGAGAGCAGGGGGCTAGGCTTAGGGAACTGTCAGAAACCATTAAAAACCATGAAAAGTCTACGTATTTTTTAAATGATGTATATTGCAAAGTTCCTTGAAATTATGTTTACTTTTCAAAAAGCTTAAGTTATATTTTTGTGGAGTTTCCCTTTAATAAAGTAGGCCAAACCTCAAATAAGCATAAAGAAGTTAATTTGTTATTATCTGTGTCTTAAGGACAGTGCTTCTACACTTGGCACCGGAGGAGAAATTATATATCAGAATCCTATAACCTTATCATATTCGATCCATTTGTCATCGGACTCTTCGTAGAAGTACTTGTAGGAGGTGTGAAAGTGAACGGAAGGGTCAGTGGAGGTGGAGAGGCGTCGTACTCTGTCGATTTCTGGACTGTTGTAAATGTCCATGGTGCTGAAGTCTATTAAGACCTGAATACCCCTGGGGGAGGCAAGAGAAGTGAGAAAGGGTAAGGGGCTGCTTGGAATTAGCAATGAGAAGCATAGTAGTGGGCATCAGCGATGGAGAAACCGTAGTTACAGAACAGGAACTGCAAGAAGACCCAAAAATGGTGGATTTGGAAATAGGTGGGACATACCAGGATTTAAGCGGGGTTTAAGCAGATCAGAGAAATGGCTGGGTTTGACCAGAGTGGATTGGAGTGTGACCTAAATGTCCCAACTTGTATATCAAAATGTAGGGAGAGGTAGGAGAGATATCTGAACTTACCTCTCAGTGTGACCCTATCTCATGTAGGTTATACGTGGCTGTGGTTAAGGACTAGATAAAGAAGAAGCACAGTGATTGGCAGAGAAAGTGAGTCTATGCAGTTTCATTGCTGAAGAACCTATGGCCGCTGGCTGTCTAAAGGAGGATAGTTTTCAACTGGTTAAAGCCCAGGAATGACCATAGTCCAGCAGGGGACACTGCAAACACTTGTTCAAGAGAGGGAAATGAAGATGATGGAGTTACAGATGTGCAAATACATGAGAGGTCAGTGGTGAGGATACTGAGAAGTCTTTCAGTGACAATCGTCTTACTTACTTGTACATTCCTATCACCTGCACAACATGGGGGTCACTAAACAGTCTCTCTAGGGCTTGATGTGCCCCTTCTTCAACATTAGTCCACTGAGTCGTGTGTCGGTCTCTCACTTGCCATGCATATGGAAGCACATTGTGGTGTTTGGGGCAGTGGGATCCCTGAAGGCATTGTCCAACAAGGAAGCTGGAGCAGATATCTACATTGTCCTCCTGGTAGATGTGATATCCGAAATCTGGATACCCTGAATAGAAGGTTATTGGTTCTCCTGGTAGAATCTCTGGAAATCTCCTACCCCATGGAACAGTTGAGGCGTCTCCACAACTGCCAGATTCTAGTTCACCCAGGGCAGTTTCATATTTTGTGGGTTCCAGGCCAGTAACCTCAGATGGCAAGGGGGCACTTTGACGCCTATGACGCATTTTAAGAGGACGATCCTAAAATGACAAAGGATATAATGTCAAGTGGTTCACCCACTGATCCCTCAGCACTGGACTAGTCTTCTAATGCTAAAAAGCTTCCCTGCACAGGTCCACCAGGTCCATACCTTGAAAATACCCAACTGATTGGACAGACCAGGGTTCTCATGTTGTTTTTAATGCCACCGATAAAAGTAAGAATTTAGAGAGGAAGACGGCATAGCTTACCCATCAATGTCCAATCCAGTGGCTCATACAAATGCACTATGACCTGTTAATGCCCAACCCACAATCATGGGACCTGCTTGGAGCAACCTGCAATGAAGATTAACCAATCAGATGTCTGGTTCCAGGAGACCAGTATATGCTACTTAATGATTTTTTTCTGTGGGTTACTAGGCCTGGGTACTGGAATAGATGGTCTAGTAACCCATAGCAACCGATAATGTTTGACATGTTGATGAATTTCAGAGGCCAGTGTAGGTTGAGATTTGGGTGTAAATAACCTACAGTGGGTGACTGGGCTGTTATCACAGAGTACTGGTTAAGGGAATATTAAATTGTGGTGACTCAAGTAAACCCTGTACTTAAAGGGGTTGTTCACCTTTAAATTATATTTTGATATGATGTAGATTTTAATGTTTTGAGACAATTTGCAGTTGGTCTTAATTTTTTGCAGTTTTTCAGTCCTTGAGGCTTCTGTCCAGCGGCTCTCTAGTTTAGTATTTCATCAGCTATCTGGTTGCTAGGGCTGATTTACTCTAGCAATCAGGCAGTGTTTTGAATGAGAGACTGGGATATAAATTGATGAGGGACTGAATTGGAAGCTGCTTAATAATAACACTTAGAAAGTAGCCTCACAGAGCAATAGTTGGCTGCTGGGGTCAGTGACCCCCTGTTTGAAATTCGGACAAATAACTAAAAACTATAAAGAATAAAAAAAATTGAAAACATACTAGGGATGTACCGAATCCCCTTTTTTCAGCAAGATTTTGCATTTGCATATGTAAATTAGGGGACGGGGAGGGAAATTGTCTTTTTGTCACAAAACAGGGAAGTAAAAAATGTTTTCGTCTTCTCACCCCTAATTTGCATATGCAAATTAGGACTTGGTTCGGTATTCGCCCGAATCTTACGCAAAGGATTCAGGGGTTCGGCCGAATCCAAAATAGTGCATTCGGTGCATCCCTAAAACATACTAAAAACAGATATTCGGTTAGGCTACAAATGTATTGTTATTGCTACTTTTTATTACTTTTTTTTTCAGACCTCTCCTATTCATATTCCAGTCTCTTATTCATATCATTGCATGGTTGCTAGGGGAATTTGGACCCCAGCAACCAGAAAACTGCTGATTGCTGAATAAAAAGCTAAATAACTCAAAAACCACAAATAATAAAAAATGAAAACCAATTGCAAATTGTCTCAGAATATCCCTCTCTACAGTTTTAAATGTGAACAGCCCCTTTAACCCCTAAATCACTGTGTGAGATCTTCACTTCATATTTACTTGTAGGGACTAATCACCCTGTGAGAAATGGGGCTCAGGTTTAGACCTGTTTTGGACACTTCAACATCAACATCATGCAATTTCCTTATTATTATTTTTTTTTTCATAACAGTTAAATAAACAAACATGAAGGTATCTGGGAGGTAAAAGGAAAACAATGAAATGCATAATCCATATACATTACTGATTTAGCAGTTGTTTGAGAAAATCGAATCATACGCTTTCAGATTGGTGATCACAAGAAATGCAGTACTGTGCGAGAGAGTATTTCACAATTTCCTTTTTGTATTTTGTTGCTGTTACACTGTATACACAAGAGGGAATTCCCATGGTGTGACTGCAAGGTTGCCCAGAGGCTGGAGACGTGACTAATATACACTGCTGCGTGGCACTGGGGTTGGTCCCCTTGTTTGCTGATTTGTGACATGTTTTCCATGCCCAGGGCTGCCAGGGCCACAGATCCAATGTAGAATGTGCCCACAGGAGAGAACCATCTTGTCGGCCCATTAAATGCATATAGGGGAGTCCACCCAAATACTTTCCTAGGCATAATGAAAAGAAATGTACTTTCCAATATACTCAGTGCTGTACATTACTCCGTGTGTTGCACCCTGACCTTGCTAGCACCAGGCAAAGAGCTGGTCATGTTAGTTACCCTTTGTATTGGCACAGGGGCCTATAAACATGATCACTAAAGCTAGACCCCACCGTGTGCCCAGAATATCTTGTCCCTGTATATTGTGGCCTGTTGCTTACTCAGCAGCAGAACTGAAACAAACAGGATAAAAGGGAAAGTAAAACTTTAGCAATATAAAGTGTAACCTAATGGGCAGGGCTGACGTACTTATTGAAAGTAAAGCAGCTCTTTGCAGCCTTAGCCTCACCACTTCCCGTATCTTCTGTTTCCGGATATCTGCCCGTTCCCCTTGACTGCACTGCCCATCCCATGTAGGACTGGCATCACAGGGCACCGCAATAGCTGGAAGCCAAATCCGGGACTGATTGTAGAGTCATAGTCACGAGTTGTTAGTATGTGGTACAACAGCCCTGTGCATTATTACAGACCTTTACTTGCCCTTTAACAGCAATGTACAGACATAGACAGACAAGGGCAAATACAGGGAGAAAGAAGAGAAGCCCCAGAGGGAGTCACTTACAGTCCTTGCCCGGCTGCAGCCATCATCATCCTCTGTGTGACTCCCATAAACTCTTTCACTTTCTTCTCTGAGTCACATGAGCAATGATACATCCGCATTCCCCAGCTCGGCCCCAGTCACAGGGAGGGGAACCTGCTGTTTGTGCCTTTCTGTTCTCTGGTTCTGACTCTTGAAACAATGTAGCAGATATCCACAGTAAATAGCAGTGCAGTCTGCACCCAATTGATTGCCTATTAGCCAATCAGACACATTTTATATTAATATTTATAATTAAAGCAGGCTAGTTGTTTTCGGGGGGCAGGAGATAAGATTTGTTGCATGGTGAAACTTTTTTTGCCTAATAAAAATTTGGGTGAGTGTAAACCCTGACCTTAACCCCGTCCCCCAGCCCTGCAATATCTATTATGCTTTCCAGACCATCCCCAGGTCGTATGACACAACTATAAGATAAGGGACATATGATAAATACATGCGGCAGGGCTGGGTGCAAATCTGAGGCTGCCTCCAGTGTGTATGTTAACGAGCCAGTCTTGTCAGTCTCCTGGAATGGGGAAGGGCGTCAGTTAGGCTTTGCTGTAAGACAATTTGATACGTTTGCCACAGGCTAATACCCAGCTGACATATATATACATGCAGCTGACTGCACTGGATTTTGCTCAGCCATGCATACGCCAGGTAGCCAACCAGCACAGGGAATTCATGGGTGTCTTGTTTTATAGGGTTGTTTCACCTATAAGTTAACTTTTAGTGAGTGTTATAGAATGGCTAATTCTAAGCAACTTCACAGTTGGTAGTTTTTGAATGATTTGTCTTCTGACTCTTTCCAGGTTTCAAATGGGGGTCACTGACCCCATCTAAACACAAATGCTCTGTAAGACTACATGATTGTGATGTTATTTGTACAAGTAATTGGAGGTAAGTGCCAGTGCCGGGCGTTGTGTGAGCATTGTGTGAGAATTGTGTGAGAATTGTGTATACAGAGGGTACAAACGTTAGGGTCTGTGGTTTCTCTCAGCTCAGTAAGAGGAAGTCCCACCCACTGGCCACAGGAATTTTTACTCAGGTATGTGGCAGGGGCGGAGCTAGAGAGATGAGGCTGAGGGATGTTACTGGTACATGAAAGAGAGGCTTGTGAGGGACAGAGGCAGTTGTTAGAGAGGGACACCATCATAGGGGGTACAGGAGGTACTGCAGTCAGACAGGGGGCCCCAAGAGATGTAAAAGTGTGACTTATGGGTCACAAAAGAGACAGGGCTTGTGGGAGAGAGGACGGGGTTTTGGCATATTTGGGGCCCCCTTGAGGGGGAGGGCTCTGCTAACTTTTAGTTCTGAACAGAGAGGGACAGACACGTGTCAGAGAGAGGGAAAGAGATGCCTGTGAGACAGACATTTGTGTCAGAGAGAGAGAGAGAGGCTGCTGTGAGGAAGAGACATTTGTGTGTGAGAGAGAGGCCACTGTGAGAGACGTGTGTGTGTAAATGGGAGGCCACTGTGAGAGACAGACTTGTGACTAGGGTTGCCACCTTTTCTGGAAAAAAATACCGGCCTTCCTATATATTTATCTTTTTTCCCTATTAATAACATTGGGATCACTGACCTTCCTATATATTTATCTTTTTTCCCTATTAATAACATTGGGATCATATCACTGACCTTCCTATATATTTATCTTTATTCCCTATTAATAACATTGGGATCACTGGCCTTCCTATATATTTATCTTTATTCCCTATTAATAACATTGGGATCACTGACCTTCCTATATATTTATCTTTATTCCCTATTAATAACATTGGGATCACTGACCTTCCTATATATTTATCTTTATTCCCTATTAATAACATTGGGATCACTGGCCTTCCTATATATTTATCTTTATTCCCTATTAATAACATTGGGATCACTGACCTTCCTATATATTTATCTTTTTTCCCTATTAATAACATTGGGATCACTGACCTTCCTATATATTTATCTTTATTCCCTATTAATAACATTAGGATCAACTATCATTTTTACCGGCCAGACCGGTAAAATACCGGCCAGGTGGCAACCCTACTTGTGAGAGACAGCGAGGACACTGTGAGAGACAGACTTGTGTGAGAGACAGCGAGGACACTGTGAGAGACAGACTTGTGTGAGAGACAGCGAGGACACTGTGAGAGACAGCGAGGACACTGTGAGAGACAGCGAGGACACTGTGAGAGACAGACTTGCGTGAGAGGGAGGCCACTATTACAGACAGATGTGTGTGTGAGAGAGGGAGGAGGCTTCTGGGAAGGAAGTATCTATATGGGAGAGACAGCTGTATAATGAATAGGAGAGACAGCTGTATAATGAGAGTGGGACAGGAGAGCCCTTCCCCAGTCACTGTAGTGATTCCTCCAATGCAGAGTATTTGCTTCCCTGTTCCCTCATGTTGGGATTCCCCACATTATACCTGTCACTATACCTGTCACTATACCTGTCACTATACCTGTATGTATCATTTACTCCAGGACAAGGGACTGTCTCATTCAATGGGGGAGAGAAAGACCTCCCATAGATGTAATTGTATTTAGATACATAGTGAATCATAAGCATTTAATGGCTCAGGGACTGGGCCGGGGGTTGAGGAGTTAAAGGGAGAGTTAAAGGGAGTGTCAGTAAATGAAGGTGTTGTGCTGAAGCAGCAGGAGGAGTGAATGGGAGAGGCACATGACGTCATACAGAAACTGAAAGAAGAAGAAACACTAAGAATTCAGCTGCTACTTTCCCACTCACTTGCCCCTCATTCTTGCACTAAAACTGCCCCGGGGCAACCTTCCTACAGGAGCCACTTGTACTGGGGTTATAGGGGGTGGAATGGGAGGAGGTGGGAAGGAAAGGGAAATATTGTGTTATTGTTCTTTTACTTCCGAGGTACTTTCCGTGTCCATGAGATCAGATCATTTCTCAGAGTCCTGCACAAGTGAACACATTCCCTCAGGAGGAGCTGCCAGACAGTAAGTCACATGGGCACTAAAGGGTGAACTGTCCCTGGGTATATGTCTCTTTAACCAGCAGTCTCACTGTCCCTGTGTATATGTCTCTTTAACCAGCAGTCTCACTGTCCCTGTGTATATGTCTCTTTAACCAGCAGTCTGACTGTCCCTGTGTATATGTCTCTTTAACCAGCAGTCTGACTGTCTCTGTGTATATGTCTCTTTAACCAGCAGTCTGAATGTCTCTGTGTATATGTCTCTTTAACCAGCAGTCTGACTGTCCCTGTGTATATGTCTCTTTAACCAGCAGTCTCACTGTCCCTGTGTATATGTCTCTTTAACCAGCAGTCTGACTGTCCCTGTGTATATGTCTCTTTAACCAGCAGTCTGACTGTCTCTGTGTATATGTCTCCTTAACCAGCAGTCTGACTGTCCCAGTGTATATGTCTCTTTAACCAGCAGTCTGACTGTCCCTGTGTATATGTCTCTTTAACCAGCAGTCTGACTGTCTCTGTGTATATGTCTCTTTAACCAGCAGTCTCACTGTCCCTGTGTATATGTCTCTTTAACCAGCAGTCTGACTGTCTCTGTGTATATGTCTCTTTAACCAGCAGTCTGACTGTCTCTGTGTATATGTCTCTTTAACCAGCAGTGGGTAGAGCAACAGATTCCTGCCTATGTGAGTGTCCCTGTCTGACTGATATACTTGGGTGCCTCACAGTTCTGGTGGTATAGGGGCTACTATGGGCTTGTCTGTCTCTTCTCCCTCTGTATCATACTGTCACTGAAGTCCTGTGGGTCTCGCTAAGCTGTCTTTTTGTATATCTTAGCCGCACTAAATCTATACATAGAACCAATCAAGAACCTGCTGTATAAATCTTCATTAAAGTGGCTGCAATTAGTGTTAGCACGGCCGCCATCAGAAATTGCAGGTCCCCATACGGAAAAATTTCCTGGGCCCCCTGGGCTGCGCCCACCACAAGCCCCACCTACAGGTCCGCCCTCTCCACCCCACAGGTCCACCCCCCACCACACACTAAAAAAAAACATTGGTGGCTATGGTTCCCACATGTTAATAAAAAAAATATTGGTGGTCAGGGCCCCCCCATTGAAAAAAACATTTGTGGTCAGGGCCCCCCATTAAAAAATATTGGTGGCTAGGACCCCACATGGAGAAAAAAATTGGTGGCCAGGGCCCTCCCCCCCCCCCCACGTTATAAGACAATTGGTGGCCAGGGCCCCCCTTAAACATCCATACAAAAAAACTTGCCCCCCCCCCAGAAGTTTAAAAAAAATTTGGTGCCCAGGGCCCCACCACACAACAGGGACCAAATGGGTTACCTTTAAGGGGGGCCTGCCATGTTACACTTACTTCATTAGTGGGGCCCACCTGCTGTCAGTGAGCTGCCAACTACAGAAGGGAGGAGGGGCGCACAGATGGCTGCATCTTCTTCCAGTGACAGCATTTTCTTCCCTTATTGGTCACAGAATTTCAAGTCCTGGTAAACTCAATGACCAATAACGGGAAGATGTGCTCCCGCCCTGCCTTCCCGAAGTCGGCAGCTCTCAGAAAGCAGGGGGACCCGGCTAATCAAGAAGGTGCGGCGTGGCCGGGCCCCCTTACCCTTGGGCCCCCTACAACTCTCCCCCTTGTCCCCCCCTGATGGCTGCCCTGAGTGTCAGCAGTTATAAAAGTTCCTGCATTTAGACGGCAGCTATGGCTGCAGATCTCCAGGGTGATCTCTAATATCCTTATAATTTACAATAGGGGGTACATTATCCCTTATAATACATGAGTGATACTCAGAGTTCCCTGTATAACTCAGCCTGCAGCCTTGTGCCTTTATATGGTCACAGAACAACCCCTCAGTGACTTCTAATATCCTTATCATTTACAGTAGGGGGTACATTATCCCTTATAATACATGAGTGATACTCAGAGTTCCCTGTATAACTCAGCCTGCAGCCTTGTGCCTTTATATGGTCACAGAACAACCCCTCAGTGACTTCTAATATCCTTATCATTTACAGTAGGGGGTACATTATCCCTTATAATACATGAGTGATACTCAGAGTTCCCTGTATAACTCAGCCTGCAGCCTTGTGTCTTTATATGGTCACAGAATTACCCCTCAGTGACTTCTAATATCCTTATCATTTACAGTAGGGGGTACATTATCCCTTATAATACATGAGTGATACTCAGAGTTCCCTGTATAACTCAGCCTGCAGCCTTGTGCCTTTATATGGTCACAGAACAACCCCTCAGTGACTTCTAATATCCTTATCATTTACAGTAGGGGGTACATTATCCCTTATAATACATGAGTGATACTCAGAGTTCCCTGTATAACTCAGCCGGCAGCCTTGTGCCTACAGATGTTTCCGATCTCTTCGCCCGGAATCTGCTTTTCCCCGTATCCATTGCCCGGCAGTAGGAAAGTCACTGGCACGGAGCCTACGAAGGAGGAAGTTGATCTTCAGAGACTGGAATGGGGAGTAGAAGACACTGACCATGTGCCTGATCCACATCATGGGACCATGACTGACAGTGAAATGTCTGTTGACCAGCCAGACCATACATATTTTATCCATATGGAAGACGACATTGAGATTTGTTCACGCTTCCTGCTTGGGAAGTGCATGCAGGGAACTCTGTGCCCTCGGCATCATGCCATGCTCCCTTACACCTGGCAGCTGAAGTTAGCGAGCACAGGCATGTGGTACACCGTTGGGGGCTGGGCACAAGAGGCCCTGGAAAGGCTGTTTTGCAACCCAGCTCAAGCGCAAGTTAAATGTGTGCACCAGTAAGTATGAAAATACAGTTGGAATACATATTTATGCCACCTAGCCTGCACTAGGTCCATAACAGCCTATGATTAAGTGCCCACTGGCACGAAACGCATAAGGCTATAGATTAATTTACTCTGTGGTCTAAAATAAAATTCTCCACCTCGAGCTGTAGGTCTGGGGCATGAGCACCTGGACCTCATGTACTACTGGTGAGATTATAAACTTATTGGCTTTACACTGGGATTTTTTTCTTTAAATCCATGGTAACCTGCCCTGCAAGAAGAATCTAAAGAAGAGCGGCAGGCAGGGGCTTCTTTTTAAGAAGATGGATATAAAGTTAGAAATTTGGGTTACCTGTGGGTGCCTAACAAACTGGACCACCACAGTAATTTTTACTTGCCTAGTCTATTTCCCTGATGGGGGGTGCTATATCAATACTTTGAAAGGGCTCTCGTTGCAAGAGGTTCCCAAAGTGTTCATTGTTTCTCTCCTCCTTACTACCTCTCTGACTATTTTTGTTATTTCTCTTTTCAGAAAGAAAGAATACACTCTAGACTTCACCACCATGGAGGTCCATCATAGCCCTGTATTTAACCGCGTCAGACGTCTGTCAACTTCCACCAACCCCTCAATCCCTTTCCACACCAGCTACATGTATTATTACGAAGAGAAGGACAACAATTGGGTTAAATATGATCCGGTAAGTCTCAAATACAGAATTGGAGTTAACAATTTTGTGTATTCTCTGTGACCTCTAGTCATGTCGCACCTTTCTAGTCATCGGAGATTCTCAATCTTAACCAAGCCAACAGCAGAGTTCATGGGTATAGTGGCAGAATGGGTGCCTATAGTAGAGACATTAGATGAAGAAACTTGGTGGGCAAATATAGCTCAGTTTTACTCATTTGTTCCCCTTATAATTCACCTTATAGAATTTTGTAGAGAGCATTGAGGAAGGCCTGAGAGAAGGCTTCCTAGAAGTTCTGTGCAGCAGTTTCCAATTCAGATATGTCCTCCACCTTACCAAGTCTTATCAGGAAAACCTCCAGACGAACACTAAGAGGCGCATGAGAGCCCGTCCCATCTTTAAATCTCCCCTCGAGATGATGTCCGATTTGTGGTAAGAGGGAACAGGGATGGGGGGTTGGTATATTTTTAGGTGCTTCTTATGGCATTTCTTCACAAGGGCCAACATGTTGAGATTTCCCAGATGCATATGGTGCAAGTGCAGAAGGCTTTGGCTGTCAGGCTTTTGTCACTCCATGCAAATATCTGAGCTGAGGTAGGATAAACACTTACACCTGCCTTCTTGTAGGACCCTCCGCATTACTGGGAGCTGTGTGGGCTCCAATTCTAATCCTCCGCCGTACCCTAACATTTGGCTCATGAACAACACCTCGCCTTTGTCTGCCTTCGATTTGGTCCTCTTGCGATGTGAGGACAGAGAGTTCATCTGTGTGTATCGCTGCTTTCACAAGACGATGAAAGAGACAGAGTACGTCATTCTCGAGATCTCCAGGATCCAGAACTACTTCCAGTGGGAAAAATACACACGGTAACTAGAATACTAGATGTGGGGGGCATGTTGATTTAACAGTCTGTCCGTGTATTTGGCACCATCTGTGATAGAACAGTTAAGTCTTTGCTTTCAGATTTTAATGAGGAAAAGTTCTAGCCTAGGATAGGACCTTCAGTGCTTCTCTACCATATTTAGCAATCAGGGTGTGAGAGATAATAAGGTTTAAACAAGTGCAATATTTGAATGTGAAATCTAAACCTCTGATTAATTTATTTGTAGAAAGAGGGATCACATCGCTCAGAGCTGTCTTGTGTCAGAGAGAAACCGACTGGAGCGGCATCTTTTCCATGGCACAGACCATTCCGTGGTGGAAGCTATTTGCAAGCAGAACTTCGATTCACGGGTCTGTGGCAAACATGCCACCAGCTACGGCCAGGGGAGCTACTTCTCCACAAATGCCAGTTATTCCCATAAGTACTCTGATCCCAACAGCAGCGGGCAGCATTTTATGTTTCTAGCCAAAGTCTTAGTGGGGCGGCCAGCACTCGGGAAAAAGTCTCTACGCCGTCCTCCACCATTGTTTCCTAAGGACCCTGCCAGCCCTCTCTATGACTCTTGCGTGTCAAGGAATAACAACCCAGACATCTTTGTTCTGTTTGACAATGACCAATCCTATCCTTATTTCCTTATCAAGTATCAGAAGATCCCAGAAGTGGTCAATGTGGACTAAATTCTTTTGTTCCTTGTGCACCAGTTCATCATCTAATACAAGGGCCTTTTCTTTTGTTACATACTGCACATTCCATAAATGTAAACAATGGTCAATGGAATAAAATGTCAAATGGTAAATGTCAACAAAAGTTGAGAAGGCAGCTAATTACCCTTGTAAGGAGGCGACCTGATGACCTGCCTGATAACTGACCATGTTGGTTTTTTGAAGACGACTCCCTACAGCTCTGAGTAGTTCTGTGTTCTTGGTCAGATCAGCCCCATTTGGGTGGCCAAATTAGGCAAATATCTGACTGTATGTTGACCTTGCCTGAGTGGATCTATTAATGTATGGCCAGCTCAAGATGTAGGGACTAGATTCCTCACTCTACGAGTAATACCTTTAATACTCTATGCAGTGGAGTATCTTCAGTAACGGTGGGTCATGCTGGTGGGATGGATCCTGGAACGACTTTTCTCTCGGGTCTAGCAACATCATGAGCATGTCCAATTCCAACCTCCAAAACTGGTCTCTGGCAATGAAGGTGCTGGACCCAGAAGATAGTCGTTGGGGTCTTTAAATGGTAATTGAACAGCAAGTCTGCTTCAGCAAAAGACAACGTATCTGAAAAAGATTGCACTAGCAATCATCATCCCCCAAATAGCAATGCAAGCCAAAAACGTGTGATTCTGTAGTATCCATTGCCGGACCTCAAAAGCTTGAAGGAGAACTAAACCCCCCGTACCCCTTAACTGCCTGGTATTGCCCCTCGCCCTGTGCATTAGTAAAAAAAAAACCCTTAAAGAAAATCTGACCGTAAAATGCAGAGCAGCGAAACTGCAGGGCACCATCTTCCACCGCTTCATATTGTTTCGGGACTCTATGCCGACACAAAACCTGCAGGAGTAAATGCAATTGGGCTAAGTCAGGAATCGGCTTCAACTGCACATGCTCAAATCGGCGTTGAGTCCTGAATGAAATTGGTGAGAGATGGTGCCCAGTAGCATTTTAGGGTAAGATTTATTAAGAGTTTTGTTTTATTTTTTTTGACTAATGTGCAGTGTGGGGACAATGACAGGCAGTTAAGGGGGGCTTTTTTGGTATGGGGGGTTTAGTGGCCATACTCTATAAGATCCTCTGGTTTGATGAGTTCACTAAATGATCAGATATTTCCCAATATGTCCTACAGCCAAACAATCGGATTACAATGACAGGCATACCAGCTGATGGGCTAGTTGATATGGTCCGTGATCAGGAGGGAAAATCAAACCTTGAGATCTGGCCGATATTTGGCCAGATACAGTGGCAGATATGCTGCCGAATCAGTCTAACGGACTCAAATCATCAGCTTACATCTGCCCGTGTATGGCCACCATTATATGCAGCCCTCTGTCATTACATAGTAACTCCTGACTATCATGCTCGTTAAAAGACATTGTAAAGTGCAATTGACTTCTTCAATTTCAAGATGCCCAAAGTTGGCCATACATATGGAGATCCCCTTATTTGGCGAGGTCACTAAATGAACGAATGTATCCCTAATATGCTCACCCATGTGTGCAAAATTGGGGTGATCCTATCGCTGGCCCTAGGGCCCAACGATTGGATCACAATGAGCCGAAAACAGGCGGCCGGATTGAGGATTGCATCAACAAACCAATGTGGTCTTCTATCCAAAGGGATTTTTAAGTCCAGCCTATCGATATCTGGCTGAATTTTGCCCAGATATCAATTGGGGAATCCCATCAGAGGGCCCCATACACAGGGCAAAATACTGCAGACTTAATCTGTTGACAGCTTATATCTGCCTGTGTATGGGGGCCTTAAAGCAGCTCACAAAGTAAAACCTGTAACCCTCCCATCCAGCCAGGGTGGTAGAGCGCAGCTGGTGGAGCAATGAGACAGATTCGTCTTGTGGACAGAAATAAAAAGTATAATTTATATGTACATCACGGGGCAAGGAGCAGACCATATGAAAGAACCACACGCGGCATTGCAGGCCAGGCAGCGGTATACGGGAAGCGATGTGTGTGAATATATACATGGTATACAACGTCAGCAGAAACAGAGGTCACTGGAAAGGGGTCTAATGGGGAAAGGGAAAATGAGACTCTGGGGTGTAGCTCTGCTCACCCCCTTTCTGGGAGGGGTAGAAATAGATTCATTGCACTTGTATATCACCAAGCAGGAGAAGGGACTGGTTCACAGCTCCCCTCCGTGAGATTGAAAGCTTCAGCCCTATACAGATAGTCCAACAGTCCCATTTGTCCCTGTGTCTTTCTCCATCGTTCACTGATGCACTCTCAGTACAAGGCTTAACCAATGATTGAGCAAATGGGAGTAAGTGCTTCAGTCATCAATACAGATCACCTCCCCTCCTCTGCTTTCCTTTCTGTCCAGCAAATCCATCTCTCGTTCCTTTTTCACGAGAACAGGAGGTCCATTGGAAACTAAAGGGGAAAAAAACATGATATATATTCATGACTGGTGAATTCTAAAAAGGTAAAACCTTGATCTTCTTTTAAAGGAACAGTTCAGTGTAAAAATGGAAACTGGGTAAATAGGCTGTGCATAATAAAGAAATGTTTCTAATATAAGGAGATTTTCTTACCTGGTAAATCTCTTTTGCTTAGGCCCGTACTAACAGTGCAGGACGACTGGGGTTACGTTCTGGAGGCAGGACAAATATTATCTGATTTTGTAGACTCTTTCTGTGTCTCCTTCTACCCTCAGTTTGTTGTAAAGTCTGTGAAGGGAAACACGTAGCACCTTCCTGCCGAACTCAGACGGACTTGAATGAAAAACATCAACCTTGTAGAACTTTGAGAATGTGTGTGGGGATGACCAAGTGGCTGCTTGACAGATTGATTCCAGGGAAACATCATCTTGAAATGCCCAGGAGGTACTGACCTATAGGCTTCAGTTTGTGAACGTCAGGGTACCAGGAAGGGCCTTGAGTTAGGAGATCTCATAGGAGAGGTACTTAGAGAGGGCAGTCTGTTATAGGATAGACATTATGTTTGCATACTAAGTCTTTGCTGGCCATGCTGGTGCTACCAGAATCATTGGGATTCCTTCTTGCCAAATCCTCTGTAACATTGGAATAAGGGGAAGGTGTACGCCATCTGGAATGAGCAAGGTGTAAACAGAGCGTTTACAGCCTCTGCCATAGGGTCCCTGATCCTGGAGAAGAATCTTCTGAGTTGATTGTTGTGCCTGGACGCCATGACGTCCACACAAGCAGTGCCCCATCTGTCCGTCAGCATCTGAAAGATCATTTTCTTGAGTTTCCACTCACCTGGTTCCAGCGTATTGCGACTAAGGTAGTCCACCTGCCATTTCTGAAGGCCTGGAATGTGAATGGTTGTAAGATGTACCGAGTTCTCTTCAGCCCAGCAGACTATTTTGCATATCTTCGACATTGCTGCTGTACTTCTGGTGCCACCCTGCTTGTTGAGATAGGCGATAGCCGTGCTGTTGTCCGACTGGATCTGGACATGAGCTGAATGTAAGGATGGAAGTAGGGCCTTGAGTATGGCTCTTATTTCCAGGATATTGATGTGGAGTTTCTGCTCCTGTGGGCTCCATAGACCCTGGCAGCCCTGGTGCTGCCAGGTTGCTCCCCAACCCTTCAGACTCGCGTCTGTAGAAATGACCATGGGAATTGGTAGCTGCCATGGCTTGCCTTTGGAGAGGTTGGGTTGCCGAGTCCACCAGTGTCGGCTCTTGTGTACTGTACTGGAAAAGCGGTTGAGAGAGATCCTGGTGATCTCAGTTCCATTGGCATAGGAATTGTCTCTACAGTTGTCTCATATGGAATTTTGCAAATGGGACTGAATCTATTATAGATATCATGAGATATCAGCAGTTGAAGAATGGCATGTGCCGTTACAGTGTTTGACTGCACAGTAGGTATAAGGTTTTGATGATCTTCTCTGGCAAAAGAGTCGACTATCATGCCTAAAAAGGGTTAGACTTTCAGTGAGGAAGAGGAGAGCACTCGGGCGCAGATTAACTGTTGTGATTACAAGCAGTTAATCTGGTTCCGAGTGCTCTCCTCTTCCTCACTGAAAGTCTAACAGTTTTGGATGTTCGGTACATCTATTTAAGAGGATTGATGCATTCATCTATAAAGTGTTAATTGGCTGAGCGCGGATTCCCTCTCCTTCTACATGC